>NC_134463.1:115635156-116835156 GCF_047948215.1 Lycorma delicatula | reverse complement strand
AACTAATTGTTCTAATTATTACATTAAAAAGCAAATCATATTTTCTCATTCCAGAATAATAACACTAATAAGCAGGGTTTAAATTACATAGGTGATAAAAATGATTTACTAAAGAAATTGATATAACATAATAAACGGGATAAACGTAAAATTATAAATAAAATAAATATTTAATAATAAATAATTAATGTTATAATCATTAATTGTGTTATGTTTTACACAAAAAAATTAAATAAAATGTCCAATAAAAATAAACCTGGCAGTAAAATGTATAATAACTACAGAACATATGCAAGGTTATAATTATTATTATAAACAAGTGCCAAATTACATATATTAACTATATAAAAATAAATAAATAAAAACTTTTCAAAAATAAAGACATTTAATTTTAGAAATTGATAATTAAAAATTCATATCCTAAACACATGAAAAATTACACGTAATGTAATAATGAAATATCTTACTAGTAATTATAATAATTAATGAACAATTAAAATATTTAAATTACAATTTGCTCAGGTATACAGTTAATGCCCAGTAATCTAGCAATTCAGTTCAGGTGAATCAGAATATTTATCCTCTGGGTTCTGAGATCTGATCTGGGTTCTGCATCAAAAATCAGTAGGGATGTTTTCCAGGAAATTTTGATTGAAACACTGAGAGGCCCCTCTCAGAGGGGTTTGAAGTTTTGTAAAATATGCCTGTCTGAATTGGTAGAGTACTCAATCGCCCATCCACTTAATTTAATGATCAGTACATTATTTCACAAGACTTATTTAAAAAGAATGTTAGAAAAAGTGTATTGTTTCCATGACAGACTGCTAGCATCTCTGTCTTTCATCTAGAAGGTTCCGGGTTTGAAAACCAATTAGTCATGAGATTATTTTATATGATTCAAAATTTTATACCATATTCCCACACATAAGCATTTTAAGCTTACATGATAAACTAATCATCTAAAAACAAAAGTCTGGAGTAGATTCATATTACAAAACTTAAAATGTTAGTAGACAATAGAAACAGATAAGTGCAGAAATAAAAATGCTATTTTATATTAACTTTGAAGTTTCTATTTGCTATCATTAATTTTGTAGATAGAAAGATGGTGATACATCAAAGATTTTCAGCAGTTTTACTATAGCATCTATTACAATTAACTTAATGTGAACTCTTAATGTGAACATTAATCAAATGTTTGAAAACCAATTAGTCATGAGATTATTTTATATGATTCAAAATTTTATACCATATTCCCACACATAAGCATTTTAAGCTTACATGATAAACTAATCATCTAAAAACAAAAGTCTGGAGTAGATTCATATTACAAAACTTAAAATGTTAGTAGACGATAGAAACAGATAAGTGCAGAAATAAAAATGCTATTTTATATTAAGTTTGAAGTTTCTATTTGCTATCATTAATTTTGTAGATAGAAAGATGGTGATACATCAAAGATTTTCAGCAGTTTTACTATAGCATCTATTACAATTAACTTAATGTGAACTCTTAATGTGAACATTAATCAAAATGTTAAACATCACAGTAAAATAAATTTTTATAAAACATTTTCCCTTGTTTCTTTTCTTATATGATTTTTATGTTTTTAGCTGACGATTTCTCAGAAATAGAAATATTGATTAAAAAATGAGTTAGCATTCTTTTTCAACGAATTTAAGATAGCAAACAAAAATACCAATTTGTAAAATAATATTTTTCAAACTGTACACATCTACATCTGTTTCTATCATCTAGTCACAGTCAGTTTTGTAATATGAAACAATTTCTAGACTTTCATTACATTCTGTATAATAATTATTTAAAAATTAAATAATATATTACACAGGATAATTTTATAACTAAGTAACCAACTTTTAATTTGACACATATGAGAGAGCATGTTTGCTCTATTTACTCTTTAAATTTAAGTAGATTTTAGTATTTTTATTAAAAACATATATTAAGCTATCGATAAAGAATGTATACTACAAAAGGATTTCTGTGAAAGAAAAAAAGGGACACGTAATGTAATTAGAATTACTTATTGTACACATTATAATGTATTTTCATAAAATGTTTATCAAATATAATTTAAAGTTGCATTTAAAAAAAAAATATCCTTTTATTGTAATAGTTAAAAAAATGATCCTAATCAATTTTAAGGAGACGAGGTTGTCCAAGATATTAAACAACATTATTATGGGAATATAGAAATTAACTGCGGTTACCTAAACTCCATGTAGAATTGGTTTTATATATTCCAACTATATATAAGTGATTACTTATATAAGTATAAATGACACTAATTTATGTTACATTACTGATAAATGCTCCATTATTTTCTTCACTACAACTAACTTGTACAAGACAGCATTAATAAAATTTATAATTAAAATAACATTATTTTATAATAATGGTTACTTTAAAATATAATGTTATGATCTAGAACCATTTTATGTAAAATTATTCATAAACATATGTACACGATTTTTTAATATTAATAAAAAATACAATAATAATATTTTAGTGGTAATGAATAACTCAAAATTTTTGCCTTTATTTATTTGAATAATGAGGTGTTTCTAAAACTTCTAAGTTCATTTAATTTCTCTTTTGTTAATTAATAAGGAAATTTTAAGGCATCTAAGATTATCAGTTTAATTTAATTAATCAACATTCACATCCTTTAAGAGGGATTGAGGGAGGGAGAGAGGGAGAGAGAGAGAGAGAGAGAGAGAGATGAAAGAAAAAATACATGGATAAGTATATAACATACATACAGTAATAAGATAAAGATACTAATAATTATAAGATAAAGATAAATTAAGGTAAAATTCAAGTGTAAGAATGGTTTAAATCAAGGAACTTAAATTACAGAAAAAAAATAAAAATAAAAGAAACACAATTTTAAAATTATTTATGAAAAAACACAAAATCATAAACATAAATATATTCTAATATAACTTCTACTGACAAAATGACCGAATGGAATTAACATTTTTTTAGAAAAAAAATTATTTAAATAGTTATGTATAAAATTTATTTTACACTGTATAATATCTTAAAATAATGCATTAAATAAGCTAGGTATATTACTGAATTTTATATAATAATAATTTTATAAAATTAAGATTACAATACTAGGTCATTCAAAATTCATCTAAAATTTGAATGATTTAATAAAAAAACTTCTGTTACTGTCTATGTCTTTTGTGATTTAGCCATTTACATTACATAGCATATAAAAGCTTTTTGTTTGGGCTTGTTATACAAAATAAACCCACATAAGGGCAAATATGCTTTATTTCCTTTTTGAGAATGATTTGAAAAATTTAATCTAAAACAAAATCAGCAGCAGAGTTAAGGTGCAGTAAAACAAAAATAAAAATATGATTATTGTACAGTAATTGAATGGAAAAGTTTGACTAATACTCAACTAATAAAACTTTTACAGGATAACAAAATGCTATTGCTTTAATAAAAAATAATAATACTACAAACAATGAATTGTGATAACAATATTTTAATAATAAAATGTTTTATAGTTATCTATCCAGGTACTGATTCTCCATCTTTCAAACATAATTTACAGACAGGAAGACTTTGCTGTAAGAAACAAGTAATGCAGAAAAAAACAGATGACCTTCAGATATGGAAAATAATAGAGTATGAATAATTTTTTTACTTTGGTCTCTAAGTTGACCGACTTCATTTAAAGACAGTGTAATTTTATAATGGTGAATCAAAATGTACAATACAAAGATTATAATAATACAAAATCAACCTTTACCTTCATGACCTTGAAGATAATTCAAATAAATAATAAGTTAGAGATTCATGAGGCTGACCTTGAATAGAATATCTTTTGTTATCAGATTTACTGAAACAATATATAGAGTATAACTATATACTCCAGCAACATACAAAACCACATCTAATAGACTAAAAAGACTAATCAAAGTAATCACTGCCTCAGTTGCTGCTATTGTTGATGGAATTTTGTCTAATGACACATCTGGCAAAACCATGACATCTAGAGATATTTAGATGGATTTGATCATCAAATTGTATCTTGTATCTTAATATTCAGAAGATGAATTATGTTATTTGGGTCATTATATAAATGCCTTAAAACTGCTTTTAAGTGATGAACTGTGTCTGGTCATTGGATTAAATGAATCGTGAACTTTCTGATTTGCTACTAACATCATCAATTTTTAACTGTTTATAAACATAAAAAATACATGAATTTGGTTTTGTTATAAAAGTTTAAATATTTGATTGTGTATAGAATTTTTTTTTCTTATTTTAGAACATACAAACTTATTATATTTTCAAGATAATTTTTTTATAATGTATTTTTTAAAAAGATGTAAAATTAAAAATTATAAATGACTCCTTTTTAAATTAATAGAAGTTGCTCACTGTTGAATTAATTTTAAAGTGGATCATTTATAATTTGCAAAAGCCAATACTAATAATAATAAAAAATAATAAACAAATGTTTCAATTTACTGACCTAATTTTAATTTTACTCTAATTTTGTTTATCTGCATTTCTTAACATGCTGCTACACCATCACAGTTTATCTGATGTCCATTTGAACCTGTTAAAGTCAGATGATTAGCTTTATTATAACTTAATTTTTATGCTAAAAGTTATAATTTTTAGGGAAAATGCAATAATGTTTATTGGAATAAATTTATTTTTTTCAAATTTTATATAATAAAACATTTAAAGCTGTTCTATTTTTCGTTTAAGATTCAATTATATGAATTTCTGATTATCTGAATCACAGCCATCAAAAATTAAGTTGGATGATTTAAGTTCTACTTAATTTATATTTACGGTAAATTAAAAACAATTTACATCATTAAAAACATTACACAATTACCTTTTTCAAGAAAATGATAATGAACTTGTTAATCTATTTTCAGAACAGTAGTAAAGCAATTTCCAGATCAGCACTATATTCTTTGCTGTTTATAAGTGAAAATCTATACATGTATTCCTTATATTTAAACATTCAAAAAAGCAAAATCAAGAGAATCTAATTTTTTATTTTTGTAAAAAAGCACCTAAATCATTTTATAAAATTCTATGTCACATTAAAATAAGAAAAAATATTAATGGAAAATTCCAGTCTCTAAATGTTTGGTACCAGGCTTGATTCCAAACCATACTTCCATGTTCCAAATTTATCACAAAAAAATATTATAATCTATTTCATCATTTCATCAAAGTTAAAAAAAAATTAAATCAAACAACCATTACTATTTTCTGCTTATATCTACTCATGTTATTTTTATATGTTACTGATTATTTTTATTTTTAATGAAAAATGAGATCCTATGCACCCATTAATCTTTCAGAATGATTTTATTGGTGTAATTATTCCATAAAGTGCATAAAAATTCAAGAGAAAAATGAGTTTGCTTTTTTCATACTCTATTAATGTAAAATGCCAGAATAAATAGCTTACAAAAATCTATTTTTCAAACTAGCACAGCACAGATTCCACTGTACTTTTATGTATATAATTAGGTGCCATAATCTAATGGTTGTACATGATAACAAAGGCACAAGACTCAAGAATAGCATAGGCATTACCAAGAATAAAAATTATCTCATAAGAGAAATAAAGTGGTTTTCTTTTATTTTATTCACTGGATCATTGTTACATATCAACATGCCAAGCTTGCCTTTTTAAATGTAGGTAAATGTACCTGCATTTTTTTTTGTTATATACATTTAAATTATGTAAAGTAGTTTTTTCTTTTTTTTATAATTAAAAGTTAATTAGAGGATTACTATTACTTTGTTTAATCATGATTAGTGTAAAGTGCATCATTGGTATTTAGTTAATAATATTATTTTACTATTCCTTAAATTTGTAAAATGTAATTGTTGTAAGCAATCTGACATGAGTCACTAATCACTCCTGAAAATATCAAAGCCATTTTTGATAATAACAAGCATAGGCTTATTAAGAAAAGTGAGGAGTGAAATAGCTTCCTGAAGCCTTCTTCATTGAGTCAAAGGTATAGCTATGTAGTGACTTGTAGCAATTTAGTCCTATAAGTAAAACCTTCAACCTACATATACTACAAGTACAGCTGTGTATTGAACTCAGATCCATTACACTTAGGTGGTTTTTAAATACAACACAGTTATAAGAAAGATTGGGATACATAATATAAATCAGTAAATTAATATACTAAAACTTTTTCTCCAATAAATGAGACACTAAACATCATATTTTCTTGGCTTATAAAGGATAATTTCCAATACATTAAAAATATTATTTTATATTTCTATAAAAATGGAAAAACTTTTCTTTTTTTTTGGTAGAAGTTGCTCAGTATGTCCTTGGATATGTAAATAATCTTAATTTAAAATTTGTGTATTTAAATGAAATATATAAGGTTCAAATAATAATTTCTTTTCATGTGTAATTTTACCTATGGAAAGTAAAAATAGCTCATAATTTGTTTACAATTCAATATATAGTTTGTATACCAAGATTTTATTGAAAATTTTTATAAGAAATTATCTTTGTAATCTTACCTAACCTATAAAATACCTTTTTTATTTATTTTTTTTGCATTACTTCTGTTGCAAAGCTATTAAAGGATGTTATAAATATATAAATTGTAGATGTATTTTCAAAAAAAATTTCCAAAACATAATGAATTATTAATTACATCAAAGAGTAATCAAGTTCCATTACTTGATCAGTGTAACAGGATATAAAACATATATCAAGAATCAAATTCAGAAAAATGAACATCAAGCTAAAAACATTGGTTGATATTTTAACAGCCATATGCTCTACATATCATCTTACAAAACCCCAACATTTTTATATTACGATAAATTTACTTTCTTAGAACATGGAAGTAAAAATAAAAAACATAACAAAAATAGATTATTTAAACAAAGCAAGTATCTAACAAAACAATGCTGATAATCATTACAATATAACTGCATAATAATATTCACACTGTAATTTATAATATTTAAATAAAACTTAAGTTTCTAATATTATATCAGCCACTTAAAATTCACTAATTAAATAAGCTTTGATCTTTCATTATAATTTTATCTTTTTTTTAACAAGCATACATATATAAATTTATATAACATGCTGCTTCATTTGTTTGTTTTATGTGCATGCAGCGCATTTATTAGTATATGCATATATGTGTAATATATGTATACGCATATATGTATATATCTACGACTGTCATTAATTATTTTTATTATTAAGTCTCTACTGCATGTATTTCTGTATTGTTAGCATTGTTAATGAGTGCTTCATGTTCTGTAGGCGATAAAACCGTAGCATTTGATGGTCGTTGAGGAAGTGTTGATGTTACACTAGAACGTGGTGTAGTATTTGATTTGGCAGTACAAGCTGTTGTAGAAACAGTAGATGAACTTTTATTGTGACCATCTTGTTGATTTAATGCGACTGTGTCCAGACTGGATCTAGGTTTACCATTTTCAAGTTCTCCTTCTTTATGATGTCGATGATGCCGTTTTCTAATGGCCCAAGGTAGTACACAACATCGTACCATGCCCAATATTATACCAAATAATGTTAGGAATGCGCCACTACCCAAAAGAAGAAATCTGAAAAAAAATTAAACGTAAATTTATTAGAAGACATAGTAATGTATGAATGGCATAAAATGTATAAAGTGCTTTAAACATTTTCTAGTAAGTATTGCTTTAGTTTTGATGGTTCTGCATTTCACTTCTTAAATTTACCAGAAGAATGCACTGCTCACCATTAAAACAACTCACCACTGTCCAGCTTAAGTTTAAACATTCTTCTTTATTCTTAAATTTTATTTTATCATTGTTATAAATATTGTTATTCATCATATAATGGTAACGGAAGAAACTGGATCTTGCTATGAAAAAATGGTACTCAAGCGGTTTAAATGCAATAATTAAATAGTATGCAGATGTTATCAAAGACAAGCGAGTGGCCAGTTTGTCTTGAAAACAACAGAGGTCCGGTTTGTTAATATGAAAGAGGGACATACCAAAACTAGTAAAGAGATAAAGTACAAATTTCAAGTCGTTCTTCAATGAAAGAGGTTGAACCTGAGAATTCGAAGCATAAGAGAAACTAAGAAGGGGTTGTTGTGGTGGCTAATAACAAGGAGACAGTCAAAATTATATTGGACTCGTTAAAGGATGAGAAAAGTGACATGAGAGCCAATCCAAAAAGAAAGAGGGATCTAACAATGATAGTTTACAATATTGATCGGTGTCTAGCTGAGGATAAGGTGATGTCTCTCATTAAAGAGCAGAACATCCAGTTGAACGATGCTGCATTTAAGCCCGTGTGTCGGTTTTTATTTAAAATAGGTAGGCAGGATGCAGAGCACTACCACGAGGTGTTTGAGGTGGGTCCTTCATTGTTGAAGACCTTCCTCACTGCGGGAGGATGTTCATCAATTCTACTTCTTGCAGAATTAAGGTGTATGTTGATGTTCAGCAGTGTTTTAGTTGTTGTCAGTATGGCCAAATGGCTAAGTTCTGTAAATTGCCCGTTATCTGTGCCCACTGCTGTGAGGAGGGACATAAGTGCAAGGACTGTAGGACTGCTATTGTGTACAAATTGTAAAAGGTTGAGGAAAGATCATAAGTTCTCTGTCGATAGCAAAGAGTGTGGATTATATTTGAGAGATGTCAAAATGTAATTTATTTCTCTTGATGGTTAGTTTGTTTGGTTGAATGCACAGAGTGCTTATATCGTTCAAATTGAGGTGAAGTACCTTAGATCGTAAGCTAAATGTTGTTTTGTTGTAGCAACCATATATTACATCTGATGACCAGCTGGGTTTTGTGGGATGGAAGCAATTTTATTGTGGTTCTGCAGCATGTCCGTTGTTTTGTGCAGAAGAGAAATAAGTTGCGTCTTATTGAGGCAGCTCTCTAACAATCACCATGTTGTTGTTAGGGTTAATATTCAGAACTTCTATATGATTTAAATTCTTATTTCCAGTATTAGGACCCTGATGAGCGTCATCTTGAGGTCTGGGAGAAAATTCTTCAGTTTTCAGAGCATAGTTCTATTATTATTGGTGCCGATGATAATGAAATGGTGCCATTGTTATTGCTAATGCTAAATCTCTTACGTGGCATAGTGATTATACTGATGAGAGTAGTGAATAGGTTTCGTCCACACTGCATATGCAATTTATTGTTTTATTATATTATATGCAAGCAATATATTAATACATATAATTTTTTAATTATAACCAAGTTCAAGTCACTTAATGTAATATGAATCAAGATTGTTAAGCTCCAGAAACTAGAAACAAAATAAGTAAAAGCCTGTTGGTAATAAAATGATTCCATGATTTGAGTTTTAAGAATCATATCCAAGGAAAGTGATGAGCTTCTGGTCATAAATAATCTGCTGAATAAAAGAGTAATTCATCCTCAGTACGTTTAAAAAAAAAACTCATGTAATAAACATATGTACTATAAGACTCTACTAGGCTAGCAAAATAGTGAAATGGTATTAATAAAAAAAAAAAAAAAAAATAAATAAATAAATCAAATGTAAATAGATTATTAAATACAAAATCAGAAAAAAATTGCATAATTCATCATTTTAATGTTTTATATGATATCTAAATAAAAGTAAAACCTACCTGTGCTGTGTTGCATCAGCTTTTGGATTCAACTGTACTAATCCAACAATAAGTAATACAGCACCCAACAATAATTTCACTACAACTATGTGTAACAAGGAAACCTAAAACATATAAATTAGAATATATTAAAAAAAATGTCCAGTGACTTGCTTGTAAAAAAAACAAAAAATAACAACCAATTCCAAATTTTTAACAAGGTAATACATTACCTCACTGATCAGTAAGATGGAATGTAATTTGGAAAACATTTAAAATAAAGATACTATTTTTAAATAAAAAAAAAATGCTTCCAGAAGATCTTTTCACAATTATTCATTTTTTTATTATTGGTGTTGCAGATGATGCTTGATTTAAAATAATTAATACAGATGTTATTTGTAGTCAAATAATTTATTTGAATTACGTTGTTTTTAACATTATGTTGCTTTAATTGCAATTATGTTTCAGCACAAGAGATAACGCACATAATTTAGTTAGTATTAATAAATTTATGATAAATAGAAAGCATAACCTGTGTGCGTTTTTGTGTAGACCTGCATTCTGCTTTTGATAGAATTGACTAGCATGCTATTTTTTATAAACTCTTAGAATATGTTGTCTTCAAAAATGGTAGCTGTTTTTAAAAAAATGTAAAAAGGTATGCAAGTGACAGCTTGGAATTTCAAGGGTTTAACAGAAACATTTGAAACAACTACTGGCCTCAAAAAAGTTTCCCATTGGGTCCTTTTCTATTTTCATTATTTCTGAATGACCTGGAAAGTGCTGTTGAGGGAGGCATAAACATAGCAGATATCCTGTTGAAGCTAATGCATTGCATGGATGATGTTATTTTTTCAGCTGATTGGATTTCATTGCAAAAAATACATTCTGAGTGAATCAAAATATAATTTCTTTTCTGTTTTGTGTGGTATTTTACGTCAAGATGCTGCTATTTAAAGATTATTATGGGTTACAATAATTTCTTTTGTTGTTAATAATTTATTTCAATTAATATTTTGAATTTGGATCTAATAGTAATTTTCTTTTTTTTAAATTTTACTTGTAATTATAAACATATCATCCATTAATTTCATAAATTGAGATAAATTATAACAAAGTGTACATAACAGATGTACTGGAAAATATATCTAGAAAAAAAAATTGTTAATTATTTATTTATAAGTAAATATCAAACAAAATCCTTTTGAAAATAGTAGAAGTGAATAACCCTTCTACAAAGTTTAATACTGATTTTGTTAAGTGTAATCACAGTGTGAAAAAACTTTTAATGTTGTACTAATTTTCATCAGTTATTATAAATTTCTTAAAAGTATCAGATTTTTTTTTAGTGAGATGTGTGGGCACTGACTGCTGTGATTATTTAGCTTAAATGCAAATTTGTAGTGTATGAAAAATACCGTGGCCTGACTGGGATTTGAACCTAGGACCTCTGGGTGAAAGACTGAGATGCTACCTCTCACACCACGGATTTAAATTCTATTAAATAAACCAAATAATACACAATATTAAGGTATGGTATATCTTCCCTTAATTTTTCATGAAAGTACTTTCGTGGGTACCTGCATCCTCAGTCAAAACTGAAATAATTTCATTTTTGCATAATAAAAATATTAAATTAATGAAAATTGCATATTAATTTCAATGAGTGCCGCTATTTGTTGCAGTTTTTATAAGACCATCTTCCTCAAATACTATCTGATGGTTTATCAAATTGAGATTTTGTTTGTATTTTATAAAATGTAATATCTTTCTAATATATTTAATTTTGTCATCTTTATTAATTTCAAATATTTATAACTTTGTGTTAATATCAGAAATAAAATGTTTAATATTTATTAGATGGTCTGCAGCATTAAATAAACCAAATTTATTATTTTTGTAATTTCTATAATGTTCAAAAAATTTAGTTTTAAAGGATAAATTTGTTTTTCCTATATAAATACCATCTCAATCATTACATTTAATTTTATAAATTTGACACAGATTGTTTAGTGACATAGTTTTATTGACATATTTCTTATAATAGTGATGATACCTTTATAAATTTGGAATCTTCTTGGTTACTTTTTAATTTAATTTTATTAATATACACACATCTCTCTCTCTCTGTGTGTGTGTGTGTGTGCATGCATGCATGCGTATATATGTACATGTAAGTATTTTAAAAAAATAACAAATGGTATCAGATAGAATTCTATTCCTAATAATCATTAATAAAATTATATCATACCTTGCCACATACGTACACTTCTGGAGGCGGTTGTGAACATGTAACTGATGGAGGGCTCTGTAATGGGCTAGGAGTTGGTGAACGACTTGGCGGTGACTGCAGATATAATAAACTTGGTCTTTTTGTTCGTTTTTCTTGTCTTCTACGTTCATGCCTTACGGCAACTGCAGGCATAGCACCAATCATGTCTAGCTCTCCGGCTGTAAATAAATATTTATAACCTTTTTTTTTATAATTTTATGTAGCTTCATCAATCTTATTAGATTTAATAGCCATTTCTGGTTTTATTGTACTATTATGTAAACTTTACAGATTCATAGGGAAATTTTTAAACTATAGGGAAAGAAAATTATTAATTATTATATAAATATAATAATTTATATAATTTTACATATTTTCATATGTAAAATTTTTAAAACCAATGCTGTCATTATTTTTTGAATGTAAGTAAATGCATCTAGCAATATAAATATTTTTTAATAATTATCAAACACAGAAATAAATACAGAAAAGAAGGTCCTGCAAAAGATGATCGACTCTATCCATTTGCAATCTTGTAGTTCCTATTTACCTGCAACACCTCAGACAGTAATCATATGAAAAGACAGAAAATATGAAGCGAGGAAAAACAGATGTATGCAGCATTACTTTTTGATCTCATCACTTTTCAACAAAGTTAAATGGTGGTGACTTCAGATTACTTATGGCACATACTGTAAGCAAAATGTTTAATTACCAATAAAATTGTTTCAATAAAAACAAATTAATCAAATAATGTAGAAAAAGAGAGACAGTTTTTTTATATAAATGCTTACCTGTATTTATTTGTGTGTTCCTTACTGTGATAAACATTTCTTCTCATGGATGTACACTTAGATTTTCTTTTTTTATCAGTATTTGCATTCTTATCTAATTGTATTCAAAACTTTGTATTCCTATTAGTAATAAAGAGATTTCAGTATAGACACTAATTCCCAGATTAGATTCTAAAAAAAAACATTAATAAAGTTGAATATTGAAATCATAGTTACATGATTAATTTTTTACAGACCACTTACACAAGGTCTTATCATAGGCCCTTACACTAATACACTTCAACAGAGTAGAACTCAGTTGGGTGTGTATACACATGCATACTGGGGTAAATGAGAAAGCAGAATTACTGATGAAAGAGGTAATTGGTGTTCACTTGGACACCAATTACTGGATCAAGCTGTCCTGCATTACACTATCTAATTCTATACTTAACTATGCAAATCTGAGAAAATTAAGATGCAACTAGACCTTTACTTAAACTCTGCAAACTTCTAATTGAAGAGCACAATAAGGATCCTAACATGTCTTTATGGATTACATAAGAAAAGACTTTAGAAGGTAATAAAATATTCAAGAAGCATTTGGAAACAGTGAGCCTTATATAGAGGAGCTAATTAGATAGATTGAATGAACCGTCCAATGAAATGGGAAGGAATTTTTGCCTGGAATATGAGGCGTATTGAAACCAATGAATATAACCTTTGAACTATTATTTTCTAACTAGATATTCTGATTTAATAAACCAGGTTTTGGGTCTTTTTACCAATATAAAAAGGATAACAGAATCAGAGGAATACACAAAAAGCCTTTCACATTTAGATGTAAAGGACTACATCTGCTGCTATTGAAATCTGAAATCCATTACTCATCACCAATCCCTATAAATATTTTAAAGTTAAATAAATATAATTATTTTAAAATATAAATAATTTTAATTTAACTGAGACAGAGAAAGAGAGAGATTGAAAGAAGGAGAAAGTTAACCAAAGTAAACAAAACAATTCAAATTCTTAAACAGAGAGTTTAGAATATTTAGATTATTATTTATTCATAAACATTTTTTTTAATATGTTTTTAGTTTTAGAATACTTATTATTACTCTCTTTTTTTTCAATTTAGTTTTAAATGTAAGTTGCAGTAGATGAACTACTCACATTAAATAATATATTTTAAAATGTGTTTCTTACAAAGCTCTTACAAGATAGTTTTCTCAAATTATAACATCATTTTTACATTAAATAACAGACATCTACTAAATATCACTTTGAAGTTTCTAGAGTTTAAGTAAGAGATCTAGTCTCTAAAGTCTCATAACTTCCTCAGTTCCTATAATCTAAATATAGAT
Source organism: Lycorma delicatula (assembly GCF_047948215.1). NCBI lineage: Eukaryota > Metazoa > Arthropoda > Insecta > Hemiptera > Fulgoridae > Lycorma > Lycorma delicatula. Next base: position 116,821,082 of record NC_134463.1, on the reverse strand, counting down.
TTAACTAGTGTCATATTGGATGGCTTGGACCCAGTAACTGATGTTCAAGTATCTTTTCTATCAGAGATCTACACTGTTGATGTCCATGGTGTAATAATCCAATGGTTAGATAGTGCCATAGACAAGATCTATGGCGACCTTGTGTTTATTACTATATCATCACAAAAAATTAAGGGTAAAGTAAAAAACAACAAATAATTGTAAAGTAACTTAGAAACCTTGAAGAAAAAAGGTTGTAAAATGAATTATAGTGATTTTTAGGGGATTTTTCTGTAGAAAGAAATAAATAGGCTATATAATGAAGTCTAAGAAAAAGGCTGACTGTGTACTTTATTTATTTTCTGCCATTGCATATAATTATACAGATAAATATAAGAGTCTAGGTAATATAATTATGTCACATATTATTATTATTATTAATACAATGTGATTAATCATTATTTCTTTGGATTATTCATTAAAATTAAAGTAACTGGTTCCTATGTTCCAGAAATTTTTTTTGTGTGTAGATGAAATTGTCCTTCAGTCAGTCTACTGTTTCTTATAGGATTTCCAAGTGCTTTTAACAGGTACTCAGGTAAGTTGTTGTAGTACAGGACCTTTGTAGATTTTCCTGCCAATCAGATTCAGTTGCAGTTGATATAGGGTAGTGGAAAGTTTAAATTGTTTCTGCTGTTATATGGTGGATGTCTCCAAATCATTTATTTGTAGAGGATGAATACAGAATGAGTTCATATATACTTTTATATTATGCTATAAGATCTTGAGTTGTAAGATCTTGAGTTTTTGAAAAGTTTCTTGGGATTAGTTTATCTTGAGATATTTATAGAGTATGATATAAGGGAGCAAGGGCAGATGGATATTAATAAAGAAAGCAGATAATAAGCATTTGAGATTTAAATTATAACATTAGAGATTTACAAGCTATTTTTTTTTTATTTAATTAAATTTTTTTACATAAATTAGCAGGATGGACAGTGGTAGGAGTAAAACCATGCTAGTGGGATTTGGTAAGAAGGAAGTAGTAAAAAATAAGGAACACAAATGTAATTCAATTGGGGATTGGTTAAGTAAAGATTACCTTAAAAACATGAATAAAGTTAGTATGTAAGAACAACATGAGTATTAAAAGAAGCTTTGTGAGAATGAAAAAATGATAAGATGAAACAGCACTATTTTGTCTAAATCATGTGAACAATGATTGTGAAAAAAGTGTTCAGATCTAGTGAGTCATTAGACCAGGATAAAATTGAAATAATAACAAATAAAAATTATTAATTTAATTTTAAGTGTACAACAATTTTTGGTTATTAATAACAAAGTAAATGAACATGTACACATACTTAAATTAATATATACTGGTTAATTAATTTTTGAAAAAAATATATATAAAATTCAACATTGAATTTATTTACTAATGAAAAAAATTATTTAAAGAATAAAAATGTATAATGACTCTCAAATCATGGTAAATTATTTGTCAAGAAGATTATTTTAAAGTTAATTTGTAGCTCCTTCTTCAGTTAAGTTACCAGTGGTGCTAGTAATTACACTAGCAACCAACTACAGGCTACAACTGGAAATTCAGTTCCAAAACTACAGTTGGAACTTCAGTTTCAAAATTATCTTCTGGGAGAACAATTTAATGTAATTTGAAAATTAATTAATAATTCAACATTTTTTTAATGCTATCACATTTTGTTATATTCATCAATGAAGAAAAACAAGTAAATATTCGTATGATTTCCTTCAGAAATGAAAAAAGGGACTATTGTTACATGATGAATTAATGTTAAATAATTTTTATTGGACTGTTACTTAGAAGAGTACGGGTTTGTAGCTAGGTTTAGGTTCATTACTATTTTATTAATTGAAAAGCCACAATGGCACAGGAAGGCTTGTCATGATAATGCTTAAGTTAATTACTTACTTATAGCTGGAGGAGATAACAGAGGTATTTTTTGAGAAATACTATTTTTATCCATATTCTTGATCGAAGCAAAAAAGTAACACTTTCTTATTATTTTTGGAGATCTTTAAGTGTATTTTTATTACTTATTATTACAAAATATTTATCTAATATTTAAATGCAAAAGTGAGATCAAAACAAGACTGTGCCAAGGCGATGGACTCTCACCGCTACTATTCAACTGTGCTCTGGAAATGGTAATGAGAGAATGGCTCAAAAAATGCCCCCCAAAAATAAAAATAGGCCAAAAAAGCAAAGCAAACTGCCAGTTTTGCTGACAACTCAACAATGTTAGCAAATGACATCGACGAAGCTAAAACACAGATATTAGAACTTCAAAACATTGGAAATAAAATTGGTCTCATAATACCATTTGAAAAGACAGACATTATGCCCTCAAAACCAACACAATTAAAAGAACTAAACAGAAATGGTAATAAAGTAAAAATAATAACTCAATTTAAATACCTCAGAGACATAACAAATAACCTAAACAAAATAACCTCAATCCAAACAAGAACTAACAAACTAAGTAAAGCACAAAAATTAATTTGGTACACCTAAAGTAAAATAGGTCTAACCATAAACGTAGAAATAAGACACTACAAGACAATTATAAAACCAGAAGCCACATATGTAGCAGTAACACTTCCAATGAACAATCAAAGATTGACAGACTCTAGAAAATCAAAAGAAGAACTGGAAGAACCTGCATCAACAAAAAGTACCAGAAAGACAGGTAGTGGTGGTTCATGCAACAACAAAGTCATTTACAAAGAGTTCACATCACATCAGTGATACCATGTGAAAGAGGAGACTAGTATTCATTAGAAAGTTCCTGAGGATGCAAGACTTCTAAAACAGCTGGTACAGTACAATTTTGACTCAAAAAACACCAAGATTGGATGCAGATGAATCAGAGAAATTAGAGAGGATCTAAAGGAAATCAACCTTACACCAGAAGACGTCTAAGACAAGTTAAAATTAAATGAAAAGATCAAGAACAAAAACACACTTACAAGAAAGAAATTCACAACATGAACATTTTCAACACCAGAAAAGGGATGTAGATCAGAACATATAAAAAAGTACTAGGAGGACTGCAAGGCCAAAACAGTCCCTTTGAAGAGATTTGGATAATTGACTAACTACAGTAATCCTATTTGGTCATAAAAGATGAAAAAAAAATGCAAAAGTTTTGGCCGGTTCTGTCTGTCTGTCTGCAACAGCATCACATGAGAACCAAACAACTGAATGCTTTCAAATTTGCAGATACATTTGTGTTATTCTAGAGAAAGTTTTAATTCATAGATTGAGGTCCCCCCCCCCGCTTTATGGTTTTCCTTATCAAAAGTATGTATACTTTGATACTATAGTTACTACTATATTGTCTTTAGTAATTTATTTCTTTTTCAGGTATTTGTAAAGTCTGTATATTTTAATTGTTATTTACTGGTATTATTCTCACAACCAGCAAAATAATGAACACAACAGGAGTCCAGCAGGAGGTAAAGCCCCCTGGCTAGATGGGAAGGGTGAGGGAAGCGAGCTCTGACTGGCTAGTAAATATACATAAATCAAAATGACTTGGTACTTAATGGTATTCTATTAAAATGATTCAAACTGTTTTATTTCAATGTTTTAATACTGTAATTCTATTCTGATTATAGATTGAGAGTTGTAGGCATGATTGCATTATTATACTTTTTAATCATTTGAGATTAATTAACTGCCAAAATGAACAAGCTGTTAATATGTCAATGAGTGTTAATGAAATAGAGTTTTTTTAATAATTGAAAAACATAAATTATGTGTTTGAGCCACAATGCATACAGTATGAGATAGAAGCATAGTGTAACAAACTGGGCAACATAACCGCAAAAAATTACTCTAGTGTGCTTTTCATAAGGTCTTGTAATATTTAAAATTAGTATTGCCAAAATGTTTTCTGATTAAATACTTGCTATAATTTTTAAAATGTCTAGCACTAATTTTTGTGTATGTAGCAACAGAGTATGTGGAATTTAATATTAAGTAAGAATGCTATTATCCAATTTCAATTACATACAAGAACTTTTACTATGGTAATAAAGAATTCAAATTTTATAATATTATTTATTTGCTTGAATTAAAGCATTATACACAATATAATAATATTTTTATAATACACATCATTATATAAAAAATGTAATAAAAAATACATGAGTTAACACCAAAATAGAAGTACTAAAAATTATTTATGAAATATTAACAAAAAAAGAAGTATATTTTATTTCTTTTTAAACAACCTGCTGCACAAAACTTGAAATAACTTTCATAATATATTTAAATAAAAAAAACAAAATTAAATGTAGATTAGTAAAAATACACAAGTTACAATATTTCATCTAGAAATGTAATGCAATATAATATAAAAGTAATTAAATCACAGTAAGATAATATAATTATAAAAATTTTTAAAGTTGATTTTGTAAACCTGTAAAAATATAGTAATATTTGTTCTTATGATTGTTTTAACTGATTAAAAACAGAACAAACTATAAAGTTCTATTTAAATAATAATTGCTTGATAAATAAGTAGTAATAATAATTCTTTTTTTTCATGTTAATTTAATAACTTTTAATAAAATTCATCAATATTTAATCTCTTTTATATAATATTAACAATAAATAAGATGGCAGGATTGTGAGAATGATTTTATAGATAATTTAGAAAAATCCACTTGCCAATAATTTTAAAATACTGTAAATAAATAAATATATTCTTTTAATATCTTTACAGAAACATTATTTTTGACCATCTCATTGTTACAGTCAGTAGTGAATTTAACAGCTGAACCAAAGAAAGGTTCTGCAGTTAAATTCCGTTCTAAAATCTGCGAAAATTTAAAATGATTCAAAGCCCAATGTAGACAGTAATGATTTTAACTATATACTAAAGAATAAATGATGAACAAAATATCTTATTGTTTAAAAAAGTGAGAAACTACTTTTTTATTATAATACTCTCTCATAATTAGTTGCTTTATATTTAAAAAAAAATAATAAAAAAAGAATCATAAAAAAATATCTAAATTAAAAACCAGTTAATTCAATTATAATTAAAATTAAAATTCACTTTTGTCATTTTGTTGATGACCCCTTCATTTGTCATAATTTTAAAAATTGCATTAAATGCTAATCACATTTAATATAAAATATTAAAATTACTTTAACTGCATAATGATGTTGTATCTTAGTAAATGGTTTATACCTCAATCGTTTGTTTTTACGTGCCACACAATTCTACAGAAGATGGGTGAGAGTTTTCTTAAAGGAAGATTAAACATATTTTCAGTGGACCTTTAGTATCTGGGTTGAAAAGAATTTGTAGAAAAGTTTTTGTTAGAGCTTGTCAGTGAAAAACAATTAATCTGGATAAAGATAACCTAGAATTCTAAGGAATGATAGATTCTCACTGCCAGGGAACCTTAAATTCCTGTTTTGGATTAGGTTGATTGTCTCATTCAAGTCCCTCCATGGACAAATGGAGATCCAGACTATCTTAGCTCCTTAACCCACCGGGTTGGTCTAGTGGTGAACGCGTCTTCCCAAATCAGCTGATTTGGAAGGCGAGAGTTCCAACGTTCAAGTTCTAGTAAAGTCACTTATTTTTACACGGATTTGAATACTAGATCGTGGATACCGGTGTTCTTTGGTGGTTGGGTTTCAATTAACCACACATCTCTGGAATGGTTGGACTGAGACTGTACAAGACTACACTTTATTTACACTCATACATATCATCCTCTGAAGTATTATCTGAAAGGTAATTACCGGAGGCTAAACAGGAAAAAAGAAAGACTATCTTAGCTCCAAATTGTTAAAACTCCAATCTGGACCTAACTCCAAACTGGATCTAAGATATTTGCCGCATTAATTTCTTACTAATTCTGTTGTAGACTGGGAGTGTCATCCTAGTAATTTTCACTTTTTTTATAAGTCTTCTAAATGATTAATTTTAGTTACAGCCAAAAAATCAACATCTTTGTAATCCCTAACATATTCGTGATATTACAGGAAGTGGGTGGTAATGCGTGGAGAGGAAATTAATGGTTAATGGACGGAGTGAGCATTAAAAATGGTTTATCAAAAGATATTTAAAGTATTTTAATTGTATAAATTTATGGAGATAAATTTCTAAATCTAACCTTGCATGTTACATTAATCTGCATGTTACATTACTGAAATGGTTGAATTATAAAGTTTATAACATTAAAACTCATTTATTTAAGAGTATGAAAAAAATCAAACAATTAATACAATTTAATATTTTTAAAAAATATTCAGAAATAGTTTAACCAGTTCATATTGAAAATGTATTATTAACAGTGGATTTTTCAAAACTATTTATTAAAAAATCTAATATTAAACATGTATATCAATAACAATAATAACAAATAGTTTAGTATCAAAATGCAAAAAAACAATATTTTTTAATTTAATGTAGAATTTTTTCTGACATTCATTCAAGTTATTTATCAATATTACACACAAATACACATTCTCAAAAGCAGATAAAAGATCACAATTCCATTGGCTTAAGGAAGTAATACCGTAACAATAAATATTAATAATTTACCAATTTAAATGCTGTAGAGTGAAACTTTATTCCATAAAACAAAATTTTAGTTTAATTAATTATACATCAAAGATATTTATTTCAATCAAATCAAACTTTTAAGTAACACAATTATTTATTATTATCTTTTTGTGATATTGATATTACTCGAAATAATAAAAAAAAATATGTATCCATAAATTCTAATTTTATTTATTTAAATATTATTACTTATAAATGTGCCAATATTTAAAAAGTAAAAGTATCTGATACAAATAGACTATAATTGCAGTGAAGAAAAATTACTTTATAGAATGGATAAGCATAAGTGAAGAAGAGTTTATAGGGTATAGGTTGTACATGTGTTGGTTATATAATTCAGAGAAGTCAGTTGTGTACATATTTAAAGAGTAAAAAAAAAATTAAGTACAAAAATTTAATCACTGAATTGCACAATTATAAAAAAAAAAACTTGAAAAGAGCAGAACTCTATATTTATTCAATTTATTCATAGACAGATATTCTATGTTGATTATAAAAATGTGATAGGATCATGTAGAATCTTTTTACTTATATTTTAATGAATTTATTGACAAAGTAGATACAATAATTAATTAATGAACCATCTAATAAGACAATAAAAGAGAATCCACTAGTTAAAAAATATATTTTAATTCTTAAGATGATCTTCACTTTTGAATTTCAAGAATTATATTTATTTATTTATTTTCAAAGTAACAACAAGCTTAGGCTCAGTTACAATTAATTTATGGCATGTAAATTTTGAAGGTAATGAAAAATGGAAAGCCTGACCCAGAATCTTCTGGTTGGAATGCAGACAACATATAACTACTCCTCCACAAAGTTAGCAATAATAATAAACTGATTTATTTATTTTACAGATACATGTCAGAACAGCATTACTGCTTTCATATACCCTGCAGTAAATAATTTTGTAATCAAAAAGAAAGAAACATAAATTATTATTATAATAATACAATAATAATAACAAAATTATAAATTACTTGCCAAGATGGAACAATATGCTGGAATGCCGGAAAAATACTTAAAGGATACCAGCATGTTTACTTATAATCCAAGAAGACTACCTTCACGACTGCTGTATAATGTTCCAAACAGAGGATGGACCCAAGGAACAAAATTAACAGGTGGAGCAATCCAACGACCCATTCAGGGATCTGATCTTTGGAACATAGTTTACAATGGGGTCCTTAGAATGGAAATGCCAGAGCAAACGTTTTTAATTGCATATGTGGATAATGTTGCTGCCATCATTACAGCAAGGTATGTGGAGAGAATATAATGGAAAATCAGCTAAGAAATGAGAAGACTGAAAAAATGGAAGAGAATGGGCTGAGGATAGCACCAGAAAAACAGAGATCATACTGCTGATTAAGAAAAGACTCCATTCCAATTTGCAATTCCAAATTGGTGAAGAAGAGATGGAGATGAAAAGATTGGTCAAGTACCTGGAAGTAATACTGGATTGGAAATTAACATACTGGGACCAAACAGAGAAAGCAGCCGATAAAGTGGTCAAGGTGAATACCTCCTTGAACAGCCTCAAGATTAACATTAGAGGCCCTTAGACCAGTAAAAGAAAAGTCCTAATGATCGTGATGCGCACTGTTAAGCTGTATGAAGCAGAAATCTGTGCAACTGCGCTAAGTATTAAAAAATACAGGCAAGGGATGGCTAGTTTCAGAAGAGGGCTGCACTCTGAATTACCTGCACATATAGGACCATGTTGAGGATGCTGTTTTAATAATAGGAAACTTGGTCCCGGTAGACCAAAGAAAAGAAACTAATATATAAAAGGACGAAACAGTTAGGGAAAGAGACAGCATGCAGGGTAAGCAGGGAAGTTCTGAAAAGCCTGAAACAAAAATGGAGAATAGGGACAACAGGCAAATGGACAAAAAACTCCTCGGAACCTTATTTGATTAAGTCGAATACACGGGGAAGTTAATTATTATATGACCCAATTCTTGACAGGACACAGGCTGTTTGGAAAATACCCGCAAAAAATAGGTAAAAGGATGACTCTGACTGCATATGGTGTACAGAAGAAGATGATACAGACCATACGTTCTTTAGACGTCAGGAATGGAATGATGGGAGGAAGGATCTGCAGGACGTACTAGGGAACATGAAACCCGTGGAGGATAGAAAATGATGCTAGAAGGCGAGAAGAAATGTTATTTAGTAGTAAACGATGTGCAGAATATAATGAGGAAGAAGAAAAAGGAAAATAGGATACAATGGATCATAGAACCCAGGAGTGCAATGGAAGAAAACTAACTGAGGATAATTGTGGAGGCTCCACTCTGAAGTCATGTGGAAACATTACCGAAGTGGAATAAATCCCCTGATGAGGGGATGGGGGTTTAAGTAAGTATGCCAGCCGAGCTGGAGAATCCTGCAAACCGGGGTCAAGTCATTGCCCTGACAGTGCATAAAGAATTTTCTTCTCCAAAAAAAAAAAATTATTATTATTATAAAATACATATATAAATAGAATTTTATCTATGATCGTAGACTGAGAGTATTACACATCTTAAGAAGTAGGACCATAGATTTAAAATATGTTTAGTCAACATAACATTTTGAAATTTCTCTTGAGATTAGGTGAAATAGATTGGTTAAACAAATTGATCTGTTATTCGGTTAACAAACCATTTGATGATTCATCATCAATTTATGTTTCGATCTAAATTTGTAAATGTAATAAATACCTTTATTTTAATTAATTTTAATTTTTATTATTTATAATAATTAGTATTTCTATATTTTGAATTTTGTTTTAACAAATGGCAACTTAAGTAGTAACATTAACTCCACTGAGAAGTAGTGGTGAAATTGTGAATCTTATTAAGAAACCGTTCAAAATATTCTAATAATTATTAAAATGCTTTTTTTTAACCCTGTTAATTCACGGATTTCAGAGAATTGTTTACAGTATTTATTATAAAATGTTAAAAGATAATAAAAAAATACTTGTAAAAATAAATTATTTTTTACAGAATGATATTCATCTCTGTTTTATTGATATCTTTTTTTTCTTTTTACTTGGGCTATTTAATTACTAATTTAACATTCTGAAAGTAGAAACTACACAATCATGATAACTGATTTGGTCTATATGTAAAATAAAGATAAGTTCTGCTACAAGTAAGTTTTTTTATAGGTCTAATAGAATTATTAATAACATTTAAGAAATGAGAAGCATAATATTAAATTTACCAGTTATAAAAATAGCATTTATGTAAAAATAATTTTAAAAGTTAAATGTAAAGATAGTTTTATGCATTAAGCAAGCATTATAAATGTAATTTTTTTTTTAATGTTCTTTTATTTTTTTTTTATATATTTTAAATAGAAAATATTAATCTACTTTACTGATAAATATATTTTTAAATATTTACAATGATAATAATATAATAAGAATTGTGCAAAAACTATGGTTATAATGTGCTCTGTACAGTATTAATTTTAAAATGTATATGTGTATATTTTAATTGTAAAAATTAGAATATTAGATATTACATATAAGATATAAAAAATAAAACCAAGAATATTTTTAATATCTGTACAGTGAGTTAGGGAATAAACAAAAAGGATTTGAAAGTTTTTTTAAAGTGAATCGTACACATGATTATAATTATTTTCATGTGCAATATTTAAATATATATATAATACTTATTTATAATTTATATATTATATATACTTTTTTAACCATAGTTAGTAATATGATCAAAATGATTGTACAAAGTTAGGATTTACATTGTAATCTTTTTTATAGTAATACATAAATACTTTATTTAACAAATTGTAATAAATAATGTTCCATATTTATTTCTATAGACAGAGCAGTTTTTTAACGATTTAATAAACCAGAATATAACTCAAATAAAATTTCTATGAATAACACTTTTTGCCACATTTTATTTTTTAACATTACTACTATTAGTACAAATAAATTAGTACAGATAACTAATAAATGCCTTTATCTGAAATTCATTTTTATCATTTAAAAATAAAATGTACTCGATCCTAGCCATGCTAGTTAATAGTGACACCTTGGTAATGATTTACTTATCAAGCATCAGGAACTAAAATCCTTTCCTTTTTTAAAAAAAAATGATTTAAATAGATCCACAACATACTTGAAGTTCAATAATGTTATATAAATCTTTGTTAAAAATATATCCAAGCTCAAAATTATCCTCTGTGTCCTTAAATCATTTATTCTTGTGAAATCAACAATCCTCCTCAACTACCAGTAATTGTCATTCTACAACAATAATATGATGAGATACAAATTGGGGAGCAAATTGCATAAGACATAAGGGTAGACAAGATGAGAAATTGTTGACATATCTTAATCATTATTAACTTCAATGTGTAACATAGTGTTCATTAAAATTGAAATAAAGTTAATCCCAAATATATAATCTCAATGCATTGTTTATAATGGAGAAACACTTTTAGATGATCTACAGAATTTTTGGAAATACATTTTTAATGTTATCTAATAACTAGAAACAGTAATTTTATTATTATTCTTAGCAGTCGGATTTGCTAACTTAATTTTAATGTATATTTTAATCAGATAAATAAGATGGATGAAAAGGTAGAAAAACATTGTGCCTAGACTTGTGTGAGAACAGAACCTGGCAACTTTTAACAGGTACATTAGTTTCTTGTTTATACTGCATATTCCAGATTCATATAATATAAACAACCATGCTCTGTTTAATAATGGTGAGATTAAAGGGTCACTTTTAAGGCTAAATATTTTGGCTGGTTCAACATGCAGATGTGCTTCTCACTTTCCTTAGTAAAACAAAGCATAGAGAATAGTTGCTATTTTTGATTATAAATGTGGGATTTTTTAGGAACGACTTGGATCTCATTATGCAGCCTGCAATGGGTCATTGCAGCACCTGATATACATACAAGTTTTTATTTATGATGAAATTAATCTTAATGAAATTAAATAATCATTATTATGACATAAATATATTCTTTTTTTATAGATTGCATCATTATCCTGAGCATGTTTGAACAATTTGTATCATTTAATATTAAATAAATGCAATCAAGAGAAATTATTACAAAAATCATTTAATTTTAATAAAAATACCACTGTCTGATAAATGTTTACAAATCTATTTATTTATATATTCTACAATTATTAAAAATAGAAAAAACTAACTGTAGGTTAGACAAACACATTTAAATTCTCAAATTTAAAATAATAATAATTAAAAGGGATACTTGTTAAGAAACCACAATTATATTTATTTACCAATGAAAAAATATGGCTACAAAGTTCAAATCATGTAATTGATTTCATTTCAGCAAGATTTCTTAGAGAATTATTCTAAATTGTTACATCTTCATCATTTCTTGCAATAATTCATATATAATTTTCAAAATGAATTAAAAAAAGTATACGTCATGCAAAAATTTAAGAATGAAATAACAATAATGAGACAGGTTTAGGGTAGCCACTGGCAGTTTTAAGAGGTAAACGCCATGCTCTGCACTGTTAAGCCAAATATGAAATATTTTTTTCATAATCATAAACATTATAAATTATTATTTAACAGTAGTAATAAAAATAATAAATAATTATAACTGTTAATAAAACAAATGTGTAATTAATATATTCAAATATATTATAAATTTGTTTTATTTTTATTATAGAGTATATATATAAATTCATAATATCAAAAAAGCCACGTGTATTTATGAAAGTACATTATATATAACAAATTTATTTTTATATTAATTGATACAATATAATATAATATTAAAAATGTAATATATAAATAATGTCATTAAATTTATTACATATATAATAGGAGTATTACTAGTAGGCTTCCAAATTAAAAAAAAAAAGTAGAGCACTATCTTTTGTTTTATTGGCAATCTGAAATAAAAACTAATTTTACAACTTAAAATATTTAAATTCTCAATTTAAATTCACTTTTTTCTTATATAACTGTAATTAGATTCTTATTTGGTAAATCTAATTTTGAAGCAAATGAAATTGTTTAAATTACCAACTAACCTGATAATGTTAAAAAAAAAAACATCTCAATCAATAAAATCCCAAACTTTCCCTCACACTAAATTTGTTTCAATTGGTTTGGGTTATTGAGAGTAATGTTTTGAGGTTCAATCATGTTTATACAAATGATTATTTGTAGTATTAAATTTTTTTCTTTTTCACAAAATTTGGTATTTGCATATTGCATTTGAGTGTATATATATATACTTTTTTTTCATAATTCAATTAATTAAAAAATTAATACTACGTTAATTAAAGTCAATAAAATTGAGGAAAAAATTTATATAGTACATTTTCTTCTATCATAGAATTAATTCATAAATTTATTTAAAATAATATTATAATATTTCTAGAAATATTACTAGAAACATAACAAATTTTATTGGTAAAATTTTACGATAATACTCAAGCAAAGTCTAATATATCAGTCAACAGTAATTATTTAAATGCATTTTATATAATCTAATAACTTTACATTTAATACACCTCTACAATTCTTAAAATTATATTTAGTAGATAAAAAAAGAAACAATAATGAAAATTATTATAATCAAACAATTATTTGTATTTTTTATGCAAGTAACTTTTCTTTCATAAATATGAAACATTAATAAAATGTTTATAATTAAACTAACATTACTGTAATAAAGTTTTATTCCTTAAGAATTTCAGAGTCAGTGTCCATTTTTAAATCAATCAATAACACTGAAATAATTGCTCTATGTAATATAGTAGCGCAAAGATAATCTACTTGCAATTATTTATAACCAGTCATCATTTCCATCTGTTATAGTACAAAAAAAAACTAGTTCATCACAGCCTTTTTTTTAAAAAATCTTTTATCAAATAGAAATTGTAATTCTTTTTCAATTATGTTTGTTTATTAATATTAAAATCTATCACAGTTTTAAACTTGTCTGAAATGATGACAATCCATTTGTTTACACTAAAAGTAATTTAATGGACAAAAAGGTTTTTGGAAGACTCAGATTAAATTTTTTTTTTTTTTAATGAGAGTGAAAAAAGTAAGTGTTTAAAAATTAAAAAAGAAATATGGTAAACATTTCTGAAGTTTATTAACACGAGTGTAAATTCATCTGTATTTTTAAAGGTTCCAAATAAGTATTAAAAAAGAAATAGCTATCCAATATACACAGATATTCATCAAATGATTTCTTTTGTTAAATAATTTTTTTTAAGAATAAATAATTCAACATATCAAAATTTTGATACCAGTTTTTTTTTCTATTTTATTAAAATTAAAATTAAGGAATTTATTTAGACTACATTGAAATAAAAAATTCTATACTAAAAATGAATTCAGAGGTAAGTGATTACTATCCTAGTACCCGTTAATCTTGAGATCTTGAGTGGAATATTATATTATACACATGAAACTATGAACAGATTTATAATGATTTTTCCCATACAGATAGAAACTTTAAACTTAAAAAAATGCATAAAAGTTGATCAGTCTTTTTTTTCATTAAACTCTGTATAAATAAACTTTATTCATTCTTACAAGTAAAATTCTAAACTTAATACAAAAAGAGAATTCCTTTTATATAAAAATTTTTTGTTCATTTATTTCAAAAGAAAAATATTTCTTGTTTTTATTATAAAAAAAGTACAGTTCTATTATTCTTTTCTTTTTATTTCACTAAGCAAAAAGATATTTTAGTATGAAGAAAAATATCTGTGATAATAATGAAATGGCTGGCATTCAGCAAATTTTCTACGATATATTTTTTCTTTGTGTTTCAATTCTTTAAATAATATGATAAAAGTCTACTCATCATCATTCATAATTTCATATTTATGTTAACGATGTCATATAAACTCCATGTTTGACTTTCTATCATTTCATGTTACTTTTATAATACTGAAATTAATGTCTCAGATAATATAAATAATAGTAGTAATATTGTTTAATGTGAAATTTTTTTTGCTTGATGAATTAATTACTACATAAGCTTTGAAGCTTATACATGGAAATGGAATTCTTTAGCATATGAAAAATGCTGTGCCTGACTGGGATTCCAACCTGGGCCTCCCAGATGAAAGGCTGAGATGTTAACGCTTGCGATATAGATTTACTTGTTAGATAGAATTCATTCAGTTCATAATTTGCAAAAGAATGAAAAAATGAATCTTGAATAAGATATAGTAAACTGCATCCTATTATCTAATGATTCTATAATATTTCTAATCTCTGAGGTAGCATCTAGGAGACGCTGAGTATTGTGATATAAGGGAAAAATATCAACACCCAAAGCAAACCAGTTCTTACGTATCATCTAAGTTTAATAATTTTGGGTGGAGTTTTACTTCATATTATTGAGAAAGTGAGATTAATAATCAGTTAAAAACCAGACATGTTTTGCTTAATTACAAATCTTAAAGTAATATGGATTGATTTTTAAGTCAGATATGTTTTAAAAAATCTGGTTTTTAATTTGTTCGGCTATTTATAAAATAGACTTTGCTTGAACAATAAAAAAAAAAAAATGAAATGAATATCATATATTTAAAATTAAAACTTTATCTGATTATTATTCATAAAATAGAAATAATCTGCGTCACGTAAATATAACTGAAAAAGAAAAAATCTTAATAAAAATATATGTAATAAAGAAATATAACTATCATACATCTTAGTTGTAATAACTTTATACTTGGAAATATGTTTATATATTTTTATCAATAATAATAATATAAATAAATGGCCACCTAATTTTAAAGTAAAAAAAAAACTAAACTCCTTATTGGTCTTAAGAGTCCTCAGACCATTTTCAGTTTTGATTTTTAATTGATACTATTATTAGTAACACAGTAATGTTATTTGTAATAAAGATAATGAACTATTTATTAGAGTCGTGGCTTTTTTCTTCTTTTTTTATGATAAAATGAATTTTTTACTTTATGAAAGATATTAAACTAGAATGGGTTTGAGAATCAGCTTTAAGAAAAAAGTTAAAAGGTTTAAAACTAGAGAAAAAGTTCTAAGAATCAGATCAAAGACTGTACAGCATATCCAAGCCCAGATATAATCAGTGAACAAAACATGGTTAGAAGTGAATGTAATATAAAATTTAAAAGACTAATGGGGTAAATATAAAGAGCTAGTGGAAATTTAGGGTCATAAGAGATTCATCTATAAAGATAGAATATGAAAAGAAGGTAGATGAAAGGACAGTGAATAAAATGAAGGAGATGTAGAAAACAAATAGGATGTGATCAAAAAAGGGTTTATCAGAAACAGCAGAGGAAGTGCTTGGGAAACCAAAATGCATAATTTGAAGGGAGTGGATGACAGAAGAACTGATCCAAATGATAGAAGACAGAAAGGAACTAGAGGAAGGTATAAGGTAATAAGGAAAGTAAAGAATGCTATTAATAAGAAAGCAAAGGAAGCCAGAAATTTCTGCAGGATCGATGTAAAGAGGTTGACAAACTAATTGAAGCTAACAATCTGAAAACAGCTTATACAATAATAACATACTTTTTTGGGATAGGAAAATTGTGTGCAATGGAGATTTGAAAAAAGACAACTCTATAGTTTATGAACAGGAAGAGATGGCTAGGAGATGGAAAGAGTTCTCAGAAAAATTACATGATGGACCAGAAATGAAGGATGTGTTGGAGGATGAAGAAAATGTGAACTTAGAGGAATTGGGCGATAGTACATTGAAAAGTGAATTTGATTCAACGAATTCAGCCCCTAAAAGGGGAAGAAGGAAAAAGGAGAATTGATGCATTTGAGCTATGGTGCTACCGACAGATTTTGAAGATTACAAAGGAGAAGATAACCAATGAAGTGTTGAGGAGGATGATGAGGTGCCATGTTTATGGATTTTATTAAAGAAGTGGTGAGACATGTGGATAGGACACATACTGTGGCATAACAATTTGTTGTACACCAAAATAGAGGGCACAATAAAAGGAAACAATACAACAAGAGGCAGGCGATGACTAAAGTATATTGAACAAGCCATACAGGATGTTGGGTGTAAAATGTACTCGTGGAAACAAAGAAATTAGCGTAAGATAGAACTGAATGGAGAGGAAGACTGCTGCAAATCAATCTTAGGATTGATTACTACAAGAAGAAGACTAGCAATTCTGCACAGAGGTTGTCAAAGAAATAAATGAATAATAAAAAAAGATTTTGTGTCTGATCATGCCTGATTTGATATTGGTAATATATATACATATGGTGTGTAAAATATTGTTTTCAAATTTCTGGGATTGAAAACGTAACATTTCACGCTGATACTAACATAAGTGCTTATGAATTGATCAGGTACAAAACATTCTTCCATTTTTTTATTTATCTGTTTTTAACATCAAATATTATATTATAATTATTATATTAATAATAATAATGAAAAACCAAAATTATTATTTCCTTTTTAATGCAAGATACAAGGTGGCTATTAAATAATGAGACTACTACTGCTACAGAAGAACTGTGCACGCGCCAAATTAGTAACACCAACAGCAGTATTGCTGTTGGTCTTCTCTTTTGATTGTTGCCACACCAGTTTCTGTAGACATATTAGTCTGACCGTGGCCTTCATTTAATAACATCTGTTTTTTTTTTTTTGTTGAAAAAATGATAAGTGTTTTATTAGAGCACAGAATTGTTGTTAAATTTCATATGAAACTTGGAAAAACTGGTACTGAAACTTATCTTTTATTAAAAAAAAGTATATGGCAATGAATATTTATCACGTGCGTGGGTTTTTGAGTGGTTTAAGCATTTCCAAGATGGCTGAGAAGGCGTTGAAGGTGATGTTCATCTCGGTCGCCCTTCCATGTCAAAAACGGATAAAACAATTGAAAAAATTGTTAACCTGGTTCGATCTGCTTGTCGATTAACTATTCTTGTCTTTATTCAAGGTCTTTGCTCAACTCCGTGAAAATATACATAAAAAACGACCAGAATTGTGGAAGTACAAGTCATGGGTTTTTCATAAGGACAATACACAGGCTCACGCTAGATTGTCTGTCAAGACGTTTCTAGCTAAGTATAACATCCCAGTGTTAGACCATCTGCCTTATTCACCTAACCTGGAACCATGTGACTTTTATCTGTCCCCAAGTTCAAATCTGTATTAAAAGGAACAAGATTTTAGACCGTTAAAGCTGTGAAAGAAAAACGGCACGCATCATGAAAGAGCTCATAGAAGAAGACTTCCAGCACTGTTTTGAACAATGGAAAATTTGTATGGAGCGTTGTAGATATAGAGGAGGGGTATATATTGAAGGGGATAATAACTAAATAAATATAAATTTAAAATAAAATTTTTACGGCATTAGTCTAGTTATTTAATTGCCACACCTTGTACAACTAAAAGTCAAAATTGAACTTGTTCTGAGGACTGAAAGATGTCTCTTTGATTGTGTGTTCAGTTTTATTATTCTATTCATTTGGTACATTTATTAATCTTGATACCAGCAATGAATGCTTTGTTTGAATTAAGAAAAACATTTCCGTATTTTAAATAATCAATTTTGCTGTTACACATATCTTAACATAATGAAAAATAAACTAGAAAATAAATCATGGCAATAAGGTTAAAATAAAATCATGGAAAATAACATCTGAATGAAAAAATGTGACTACTAGTAGAGAAATTAATGGAATTTATAATCAATATTTTTGAACTTCCTGGAACTATAATATTTTAACTAAGTCAAGATTTTTCTTCTATGCATTCTTTAATTCTATAATTAGTAGAAATAAATTGCAAACTGATGATTTTCTTCGCTACTTGTCAGTGGGAGAGCTTCTTTTGCTTTATAACTGAGAGCAGCAGTTACTTGTAGGAACAATTATTTTTTATTAATCACGTCTGTTTTGGTAATGTGACTCTATTCAAATTTATTTTCACAAAAATCTTAATATTTTTCTAGTGACTAATTTACTTCAGGGAATTCATCTTACAATATATTCTTAAATTTCTTTTTTTTAATTATTCATTACTTTTACTACAAGCATCACAAATTAATTTTATGTTACATGTATTACAAAAAAAGAGTAGTTGTAACAGCTCTATATCTTTGGAAATTAAATAGATTTTTACATTACATTAACACGTCAATAGAACACAATATAAACATCAATATGATTTAATAACAAAATAGATTTAAATTTGATAATCTGATAGTAATCCATAATACATATAACTGAAGACGACTAATCTATATACAATCTAAAACGTAAATATTAACAGTTAACAATAATTTTGTTACATTTAGATATTTAATTACTTTTTTTTTTTAACAAATTGTAAAACAAGTCACAGCCTTCATAATAATAAATTAAACAAATTTTTATTAATAAATAGTAGTGAAAAATAGTCTAAACATGGATGAGATTAATAATTTCTTTCCCTGTATTTCCTTATTTATAAAAAAAAAGAAAAACATTATACAACTAATAAATAAAACATGATATGCAGTTCATCAATGCTGACTGAGAACTAATGGTCCTGACATTCAGATCATTTACATCCTTTAATGCAATAAAATAAAAGTGTTACAAGGAACAATACACTAGACTATGGAATATAGTACTGGGTTATGGTTCGTAACATATGCATACATCATATGCATATGTTACGAACCATAACCGTAAGGTTATAGGCAACCTGGCATGAGATACAAGTTACTTCTGAACATATTCAAGCATCCTATAACAAATTACAAGCATTCATTTCATGATAACTAAGGAAAACGAAGTGGTTTCAAATATACTGCTGTAAATTATCACACCAAGCCCATTAAAATGGAGGAGATACTCAGTTCTGCAAGTGATATCTTTATTCAGTTCGCCACTGAGCCAAAATGAACACTACACAGCTCTGATTAAAGTTTCTGCTGATACCTTGGATGTTTACATTCATCAAAACCATAAGAGAGACTGATCCAGATAGCAACAGTAGTAAAAACCAACAAAATAATGTATCCTTTTTTACTGAGAAACAATGAATTATACACATTGCACCTAATTAGTAGAAAAATAAAAATAGATAATGAAAATATTAATTACACCTTATTAATTTTTTATCTCTCTGAAATAATAAAATAAATTTTTAAGAAGAAAGTAATGTTAGATCAAATTCAAATAATCACTAAAATCGATAAATAGGTGTTTTTCAATACACCTTTTACAGCTAACATGAAATAAAAAGCAAAGGACTATTAATCCTAAATCAAATATCAACATCAAATAAATCAACAAATTAAGAATGACTGGAAAAAATATTTTTTTTTACTTGTTACATTTTTAAAAAAATTGCAAAACATGACAAAATGCTTTAACACTTTAAAAATGATTATGCCTATATTTTTTCAACCAATTTATGAATTTTTGTCCAAAAATACTTTGAATGATATTTCTCAATATATCATTATACTATAATAATCTATAAGTAAGAAATGAGAGGATGACAGTAAATCTTCCAGTTAATATTTTAAAAGTGTAATTTTTCATTTAAAAAATCTTCTAATTAAATTATTTGAAAAAATTAGAACATCTGAGAAAATTCCAGAACAAAAGAAAAAACTACAATATCTGTGCATCTGATAAAAAGTATGGCTCGAACATAATAAAACTAAATACTTACAAATCAAATAGAATCCTGATATTTTTCGTCAGTAAAAAACTACGTAAAGTGTTAATAAATTTATTTTTTGTTAAAAGTTAAATGAAGTTTGGTGAATTTAAAAGTAAACAGGTTTAAAAAATCAGTTGATAACAACAGTTTACAAAGATTAATTATTGTGTACATTAGTTATGCAATAAAAACACATCCTGAAATTTCAAAAACAGAAATAATGAATTATTTATTTATGACAATTACAATTATTAATGATTTAAAGTCAAGTAGAGCTTAACAGGATAAATGTGTAATTAACTACAACTAATTATGCAAATGTATCTCATTTGGCATTGGTGACTGCAATATATAACACAATGCATAGACAAGTTAATGAATTTGATTTTCGCTATTAAATTACATATACTAAAATAGTTACACTATGCCAATTTATCAATACTAAATAACCAAAATCAACACTTTAAAAAAAAATTAAATATATATATATATAATAATAATTTTTTCATTAATTAGAATATAATTTGGTGTTAATTAAATACAAATATTAAACTAAGCTGTTGAAGTCTGAAATTATCAAAACTGATTGCAGTGATTAACTGAACAACTGAAAAACTCTGACAATCTTATTAAAATTAAATCCAAGTACAAATATAATGTATTATAAACATTTATTAACATTAAACAATCACTAATTAAAGTAATGTTGATAGGTACACACAAGCAATAATACATTGATATGAAAGTGTAATTGGTCCACCTGATTTTGTATTTCCTTTAATCAATTAATTTGTTAAACATAATAATAAATACAACAGGGAAATGTAAATATTTCAGAATAAATATAAATAATAAAATAGTTGGTATGTAGTACAACAAATTTGTGCCATTACGCTAATTATTGTATTTAAAAAAAAACCATACATCTTCCAAAAATAAATATGTATGAAAATGCAGAAAATAATCATAGAATTAATTTTATAGTTCTGAAATCTAACTAAAGTAAAAGCAAAATTTTTAAACTACTTAATACTTATACGGTATGTGATTTATTTCTGTGCAACATTATTTTCAGTTTGTTATAAAAATAGGTAATATTGATAGTTTTGGCTGTTGGAAGCATAATCAATCATTGACTTAATGATATGATAGGGTTATGATAGTTCTTAAATCTTCTTTTTTCATATAACCTCCCAAAATTTGTTTTAATTCACATATTCCCTCCCACTTCTATCTCTTCCTTTGTGTGCGACATCTTCCTCTTCTTGTCATAATTGCCTGTCGACTTCTTGTCCTGAAGTAATCTCATGTTCAACACAAGTACGTCATCCTCTTAGTCTAAAAATTACCACTTATTTTCTGTAATTGTTTCTAACATTCTTTTGTATTCTTTATGTAGTTTTAATTGTGCTTGTACTTGCCTATTTTATTTAAAATATGAATAAACATTTTATTCAAAATTCTTTTTTGATGTATTTGTGTAGTGTGTTAATGTTCCTAGATTTTTGCATACTTTGATATTACACATCAATTTGCCTGAAGGATTTGATTTGTTACATGTACAGATAAAGTCTGTGATAATTTACAAAACTAAGTTTATTGTTAAAAATAATATATTTTACAATAATGTGGATGAATCTTTTAAGTATAATTTGCTCATTATTTTCAGTGTCAGTTTTTAATAAAAGAATGATCCTCCAGAAAATCAAAATTAATAAACTTAATGACTCATAAAATAAGCTTCTAGTATTTTCTGACCTCCAATAATAAATGTTAATTTGAAAGTTTAAATTTGGTGAAATAATTTAAGCTTAGAATCATTTCATTCATTCGTTCATTCATTCTGCATTGATTGAACATTCTGATATGCTGAATATGATAATACGAGAAATATGTTGCTGCATTGATACTGTGAAAAAAAATAGTGTAGTTCTTCTAAATTTCATCCAATCTTCTAGCAACAATAATGTAAACAGATATTCAACACCAATTTCTTACATTCAAGTTTTGTTCTCAAACTGTTTTTAGTTAAATAATAAAAAAAAAAAAACACTGTAATTAATTTAATGTTTGATCTTTTTCACATTTAAAAGTAAGAAAAACCAACTCAACAGGACAAGGTCCTGTCTTCTTACAAGAAGATAGTTCCATAATACTTGTAAAGTCTCCTATGAAATAACATCTTGAAAATAAACTGATATGAAATAATAACAAAAAGATCTTGGGCAAAATAATAAGCAATCCGATTGGATAAAGTCTTTGTAGATTGATCATCCTCTTTCTTTATCATCCACCTTTTAATACTCTTTATCCCTTTTTCAAACGGTTAGGTAACAGTGAAATCAGGTAGGCTGCTGTGCTGGCTCCATATGTGGCATGCCTTCTGGTATTGTCTTGTAGCAGCACATCAGTCACTTCTTCATTGCAACCAAGAAATATATTAACTCTATCTGTTGGACTGCCCAGGGCTCTGTTTCTTACCAGAGAATTGCACAATAAGACCAAAGTAATGACTGATGTGCCTATTGAGTAAAGTTGGGCCTCATACTCCTAAAATCTAAACAATAAATACTGGTATTTATTGTTTAGATTTATTTATACTGGTATTTATTGCTGTTGATCAATGGATAACAGCATACAATCAATCTTTTCTTTTTTGGCAAATGAATGCCGCAATCGATGCCACTTAAATAAAATTTATTCAATAAACTCAAACATAAAAATAAACCAAGAACTGTGCAGTTAAGTAGTATTCAAACATAATATATTTTTGCCTGTCATAAAACTTTTTGTCTGAAAAAGTACTACTGCCACATATTGGTTTAAACAACTACTGCTGATAAGAAATATTTTTAATAAGGTGTACATAACTTATCTAAAATGTTAAATACCTCGCATTCTATATAAAGTTGATACTATTATAGAACAAATGAATTAATTCCCTAGAGATTCCCCACCAATATCTTCATACAATGATAATTTTCCAGGTTTATGGACATCAAAATATTATTGCTTTTATTTAAATACTACAAATAAACAGAATTAAAAATTTAACTTTTAGTAAATAATGATCTAAATTATAATTTCCTTTTTTCATTTATATTACAGTTTTAAATTTACAAATAAAAATATTAATTTTCTTTATTTTTATACCATTATTACCATAAAAAACTATTTAAATAAAAATACTGAAAAATTGTAAATGTATAATGTAGAAAAATGTTCATCTTACTATTAGCTGAAATTATTGATATTTATCCTTATATACAAATTTTCAGGAAATATAATCATTTTATTTTAGGTCATATTCAAATGAGAACCTGTTAGTATAAAAAATATTGATATTATCAACATGAGGTTGAAACTAGACTGGCTCTCATGAAATATAAATATATACTTGATTCCCGCTCCAGGCTTTTGGATCTGGATCTTATCCATCATTGCAGCATTGTTTATTAATGTTCTGTTAAAATAGATCATACTAATCACATACAAAATTGACCTCTTTGTGACCTTCCTTACATTCTTTTAGAAAGTTTCATATATTCAATCCTTTTCATATGTTTATATCATATTTATTTACTTCTCTCTTATAATGTTATTCAATGAGTTCGTAATGAATCAGTTCCCATCTGTCTGGTTTTGTTTTGCCTGGTATTGATCTGAAAACTTCATCTTTTCTGCTCAAAACCTATTCCACTCCCTCTTAGACACTATCTGTTTCCTTGCTGCATAATATATGAGTATATTAACATTTTTGTCTTCTATGGGAGTGAACTATAATGATCTATAGTGAACCTATACTGATCTCATTACCCATTCTTCCATGTGTTTCATGTCTATGTGGTAGGAAAATTTATTCCATCTTATTTCAAATCTGTACTCTCTCTAAAGTACATCTTTTAATAAATCCTTATCCAAACTTGCTAATTATTTTCAAAAATGCAATTTAATCTTTCATTTGCTCACTCCATGTACTCAACAGATGTTGTACACTTTCAGTACTTTTATCATATTTTAATATAACATTAGCAAAAATTAATGCATTCATTTCCCTGTCCCCTGAACATTCATTTTAATATTCCTAGTTATGAACTCTATTACTGTTAAATAAGACAGGTGATAAAATATAATTCCTCGTTTCAATCCCTTATCTATATCAAATCATTCTATTACTCTTACACTTGTTGCTGTCAACTGATTCTGTGCAGTTACTTAATCGAATCAGTGTGTTCTTTTTATTTCTAACTTTTTTAAGCTTCTACAAACACACTCCCTCTTTTACTGAGTTATAAACTTTTGCACTGTAAATAAATTACTTGACATTGATATCCTTTTTTCTTTAACATACTCTCAATTCTTTTCAACCGGACTGATATCCAGTGAATATTAAGATAGCATTTCTTTTTGTGCAAACTTCATTAAACTTGAGTTATACATTAATAAGTTTTCATTCCTCTTATTTTCATAAGTTTAAGTTAATAGCACAAATCATGATTATGAATTTTAATAATTGAAATGAAAATGAATATAATGTAAGATGATACTTATCAGTTAAATATAAGATAAGCCACTTACTTATTCTCCCTTCATTATCGATACACTACATCAATATAAATTTAATCTGATTTCAATATTTACATTTGTTAATTTTAATGTATTTAAACATGTTGTTCAAGAGAAGTATATACAAATTTAACTATTTCAAAATGATAAAAGCATTTTCATCATTTAATGTAAAGAAGATATTTACTATAATAATTGATTTTAGTCAATTTATGTGAAGAAGCTAATTGTTATGTACAAGAAGTTAAGTTCTGTTCGATTATGTTGTAAATACATTAGGATTAAAATACGTATCTAAATATTAACTTTAAGTTTAGGCTACTATTGACATAGGTTTATTATTTAATTTATAATAAAAATTTAATAATACATTTGTTTTCATAAAAGATAATTTTTAAATAAAATTTTTAATTGTTTAGTGCTGAAATATATATATATATTTATATTAAATAAGTATTATATTACTGAATTTTTTTTTACATTAAGTTTGAAAATAGTGGTCTTACTTTTTAATTTTGTTTTTTAGTTACAATAAGGTTACTTGATGAATTATCTACCAGAAATAAAGTAAGCATAATAAAGCTTAATAATATATAAAATAGATTGTAATATTTAAAATAATTTATATTATATATTTATTTGAAACTTCAGGAAAAAAGTATAATAATTGCATCGCAATATATCTTAACTACTAAATTATAATAACATTTAATATTATACAGTGCTTAGAATTAATAACAGTAACGTTAGAACTATTAAATAAATACTATATGCAAAGATATTAAATGCACAGCTGTAATTAAAATGATTAGTTTTTGTACTATTACCTTATAATATAGTAGACTTCCTCTTAATTAACTTAATGGAAATTGATGATTCATAATATTTCATTTTAAATGAAAAGCAGATAGTATAGAAAAAAACGCTTTAATTTTACTGTACATGATTAAAAATATTACATTTATTTAAAGAAAGTGTAGTGAATATAATTAATTAAAAATTAGAAATGAGGAATAATATGAGTAAATATTTGGCAATGCATATTTTTGGGGTATAGATAATGTCAACATTGATCAAAATTTTAACTTAGAACCTTTCAGATAAAGGTTGAATGGAAATATCAAATATACTTACTATTGGATGAACAGTATTAAGAACGGTAGAATGGTAATGTATACAGTAAAGTAATGGCAAATAAGAAATATTAAGGGTTAAATAAGAGCAAAAAAATTAGAGGTAATCATGAAGGATAGAGTTTAAGATAATTATGACTAATTATAAGGAAACAGGAAAAAATATGATGTAAAAATAAGAATGTTAAAATTCAGTGGAGTGATGAAATTGGTCAGGATGAGGCAAATGAGATCCTAAGAGTCAAGATCATATTTTTTACATAAAAAATATTAAAAAAGTATGATTGTACAGGTAAATAATACAGGCAAAAATGAGAAAAAAGGTAATAATTGACAACAGTTCATTGTTATGTGCAAAATGAATACCACAGGATAAAGATGACAAGATAACTAATTAATAAATTAATTAACAGTGCACAAGAATTATATGTAACATTAACTTTTGCTTGGAGATATCAGTTTTTCCTATCATACATAAATAAATATATAATTTATTCTAACAGTTACACAATTATATATGTATACTGTACAGATCACATCAGGAAGGAGTCCTACTTAAAGAGTCAATGAAAGAACTGCTTCAACATTTGTCTGGATGTTTCAAGGGAACGTTGGTAAAACCTTGATAAGTACAGCTTTGTACATTATTAGTACTGTACATTACATATAAGGCATTATATGACTATTAGTATTGACAGTAGTACTAATGAGTATAATTGGTTAGTCATACCTTGCTAAAACCAATTACTTTATGTCCATGGTAACACATACTATAGTAATAACAATTTGACTAAACTGGTATGAAAAAGTAAGAGTGGGACATGTTATCAAACAGTTAATCAAATGTGTATAATATATACATATATATATATATATATATATATCATATTATCTATATAATTGTTAATATATATATATATAACATAATTTATTTGTTAATATTATTGTTTTTTATTATCCTTAAAATTAAAAATTACACTGATTGATTTTAAATACGTACAAATTGACTGTGCTGTGTTATTTCTAAGTTTAGCTAATTGTAGAAGTAGCGTAGTCAGAGCAAAGACATGTAACCTCATGATGTCCTGGATCATTTAAAGTAGTCACTATTATTTCAATTTCAATGATACTACAGTCTGTTCTTGTACTGATTTATTTGTGTTAGAGAGGTTCCACAACTATTTGCATTGTAAAAAATATGTTAAATTTTAATTAATAAATATTAATACATGTAATCCGCATATGAAATATTTCTTCATTTCTTTAATTGCTTAAAACCAAATTCTGAAAAAAATATAGATAACAATAGTCTTTTATAGATAACAATAGTCTTTTTCAACTTTGATAGAAAATTTTATAAATTAAATATTTTAAGAAAATTACAATAGTGAAAAAAAGGCTGTTTCAATAATAATTAAACTCATATCAATTTGACAAACAGCAAGACAAATATTACATTCAATTATTATAAATTAGCTATTTAACTGATAAAAAATACTAAAATCATTTTGTATTAATAAGTTAAACAAACTATTACGGAATTTCTATTAGACTAGTAAAGTATTTTACACCATGTTTACTTAGTAAAATATAGTATTTTTATTATAAAACTTCTTTGTTTACATTCATCATGAGTTTCAGCTCAGATCTTAAACTATTATTGTAACAAAAGCTCTGTCCTGTAACTCTTACAAATAAAATAAGATAAATAACAAGTTTGACTGAACTTTGTATGAGAATTTAGGTTTGTTTCAGTAAAAGAGTCATAATGATATCTCATCAATGATTGATGATTAATGAATGACATGCTGTTGACGGTACAAGATAGAAAAAGAGTACCTATAGTAGAGACCTTATGTAAGAGAGAAAGATGATGAGGGAAAAGTGTAAAAATTCTATATCAGTATGGAAAATATTCTATATATTTTTTTTAGTTCGTTGACTATCAAAGGATATGAAGTAAGGTATATAACACCATTGGATGATGTCACATTTAATAAATTGGTTCTCATAAACTATTGAAGTTAAACTATACTGGTTTCAGTTACCTTTTATATACGTAAACCTCATGTGCTTAAATAGTTTTCATTCATTAATACCTTATTAATTGTGATTTATTTTTTAGTTATTTTATTTATTTAATACCCTCATGTATTTAGTTACTTTATTTATATACATTTTAAATAATTAATGTGGACTTTAACTTCTTCAATCTTTATTATTATTTTTTTTTTATAAAAAAAAAATAGATTATATCTAATCTAATCTCTACAATAAAATAATAAAATACACTGAATATTTATTGAAATAAATCACAAAGAAATACTCAAGAATCATGTAATTGTGTTCTTCAGCAATTCTCTTTGTAATTCTAATCTTTATTGTTTTATATACATGAAAAAATATTATCGACTGTACAAAAGTTTAATTGGTAAAAACCCAAAAAGATGGTAAAAACCCAACAAAATTTATTTTGAATGTTATGGTTTTTAAATTCATCGTAACTCTTTTAAACAATTTTACAGCCATATTCAACATCCGATGCTACTGATTTCTATTCTGGTATCAACTAATAATTTTTCTGACTTTATGTGTTACGAAGACATGCACTCAGGAAAATATTAATGACTTTTTAAAAAAACTGTATGTTTTTTTAAATAAAAAAAAATTGCCAAAAATACGTATGCCAGAGTGACTGATATAAATATATATTATAATTTATATCAAAAAAATATAATAATAAATTTTGTTTGCTTTTTCATTAAAATGAATACGTTTTAGTTATTTTCACTTAAAATACCATGGAAAAAACTTACTCAAGACGCTAAGAACAGCTCTTTTCAGAATAAATCCATAGATTTCTACACAGCCTATCATGAAATGGAATATATCAGTAAAATTTAGGAACTCAAAAATGTTGGACATTATAGATTTGTAAGTTTTTTCAATCAGGTTGCTGCAAAAACTGAATAAGAGGAAGTCAACATGATAAAGTGGTACATAAAATAATTAATATCCGTTTATAAATTATTCTTAAATTGTAAACAATATTTTTTAACTGACCTTATAGCATTAATAATACATGTTCAGTATTTACATTATTAAATAATTCATAAAGTTAATGAAATTACACAAAAAGTAGATTTTAAACATGATAAAACAGATATAATTTATTTAATATTATTTATATTATAATAAAATTTATAAATTCAATAAAATGGTGCAAATTTTTTTTTCATTATTTGGTTTCGTTATTATTGGTGTTATAAGTGCGATTGGGATTTCTTAATAAAAGCACTACAGTATTAAATGTTTAAAATTGAAAAAAACATACTATTGTTCAAACTGTAATTAATTATGACGAAAATATAAAACTATATACATATATAAAATAAAATTAAGAACCAAATATTATTGTTTAAATAATATAAATAATTATGTAGTAAAAATAAATAAAATTAATTCAAATTCTAAGAGATTACATTATTATAATTTTTTTACTATATTTAATACTATTCGTATAATTATATATATGTATGCATATATATATATATATATATATATATACACAGTCATTGTGCAAACACATGCACATGCGCGCACACACAAAATGTATTATTTTTATTCATTAAAATAAAAGTAATATGAATCATTTTATCAATGGTGTAACTTTTTTCATTGTTATTTGAAACAAAAACTAATACTACTTATAAAACTATTGTATATACACAAAATTTTGTTAAAAAGTTATTTATCAAACATAATATAAATATACAGATTATTTCATACCCAATGTCAAATCATTTTTACATCTTGTGGTAATAATAACTTTCTTATTCCTGTGTTGCTAATTTGATGCTTTGAATCTATTAAGAGACGTTAACAAGTGATTACTGAACAGCAGACATATGAACATTGAATTAGAATTTCTTTGGTATGGCCCATTTATAAATAAATACAATATAACAGTGTTTACATCTAAAGTACATCAACTTCAAGGGTCAAAAGGTGTTTATAAAAAGTTACAGAATAAGTGCTACTTATAAAAAAGGAGAATTTAGTTTCTAGCTCTAGCAGGTTCAATGAATTTATAACTTTTTCATCAATCCTGTTTACCCCTAAAAAATGTCCCTCTCTTAGCCTTCTGTAATTTTTTCTTCCAAAAACTATACTCTTATTTTAACTCGATAATAAAATTATAACTGCATCCAAATTCTGAAACATTTATTATAAAAAATAAGCACAATTTAAAAAAATAATACTTAACTTTTATGGGTCACAGGAGAGATAGTAAATTTCATCTCTTATAACTGTATGGTTCTGCAATACCCAGAATGTCTCAGGTTTCTTGAAATTGAAGGCTATTAGCTACGAAATAATTTGAATAACCCCACTTAATGAAATGGTTTCTATATATCACTGAAGTACTGGGTACAGTTCACTCATTAGTAGCATTTTTACTAGCTAATGATAACATCAATAATGATTAATTATTGATCATTATTGCCATAATAATATTTTCCATATTATTATTGTAGGATAATAATATGGAAAATAATATTTTCCATATTATTATGACAAATAAAAATACACATACAACAAAAAAAATGTTTGAATTCAATTTTGTAATATTTTGCTGTATTATTATTTATTTCTTTATTCTCAATAAAGGACTAAGTTGTTTTGACCAATATTAATCATTTAAGTATGTAGATTAAAATCAGTTTTCTATCTTATAAGTAAGATTAAACATTTTCCTAGAAGCAACATAAATAAGAACAAGTACAATAGAGAGAAAGATATATGTTTGTCTGGAATATATCTAATGACAAATAAACAAATCATTATTTAAAAGAAAATAAATAAAAAATAATTTTTTTTTGGCATAATTTTAGAAGTGAATTACATAAAATGATTAACTATACAGAGTGTCACAGGGAAACAGGAAATTTTGAAACTAGTAGTGGCAGCCCTGAGGAGCTGATAGAAAGGTGGGAGTAGCATCCTTCTGTGCAAAATTACCAGCAATTTAGTAATCGTGAACCAGTGGATCAGTACACAATGTGCATTTGCTATGAAGATATTTTACAATATTGGTGACAGTGTCACTGATGTTTAACGGGAATACTGACATCATTACAATTTAGGATGTCATGGTTGCATTTCATCTTGCCACGGCATCAAGACATGAGTAAAGAATTTCAAGGAGATCGGTTCAGCTCTAGAAAAGAAACTACCAGGAAGTCAACAAACTCAATGAACCCCAGAATCATTGAAACAGTTCAGGCCTCAATTGGAAGGAGACCATGATGATCGGGAAGGAAACATGCAGCAGTATTGAACCTAAACTGAACAACATTTCGCTGACAACAAATCACTGTGGGAGTGATTAACATGATTGTTAATCAATCCACAGTGATTTTGAAGTTTCACCCTTACAAAATTCAAGTTGTACAAAAATAGAAACCATCAGACTACATGGTCCCACGTAAGTGTTTCAAAGTGCCATGCAAACTCCTAGCAATCACTTTAAGGAATGCATATGTTTGAATGGCCATCCTCTTACGGACACTGCTTTTAGAAATTGAGATTTTTTGTGTTGGGACATTTATGACACGCAATTTACTTTTTATTTTCAACAATAAAATTAGTAAATTCATTTTTTTTTTTACTTTTGTTAGTTACTTCAAAATTTCCCATTTCCCTTGCAACACTATATTAATATCGAGGGATATGGGCCTAGATAAGTTGGTGGGAAATCTCAGGGAATAGCAATCAGAAAACTGAAGGGTTCAAGATAAGGTTAAATGCATTTGGCTGATTTTACATTCAATAAACTGCTTCCCATTGTGGTTTATTAACCATCTAAGTTTAAAAAAAATATATAAGTGTGAAATTTCAGTGCATGATGTTGGCATTTATTAACAATGGCTATAAGAATCTAAAAAAAAACTGAATTTTTTCAAAATCTGTTAAGTTTAATTTAAACTTAATATATCTTTTTTACTTATTTAAACTTTTTATATCTACATACACTGTTAAGTGTCGCTCATATTGCTAAAAACATACTTTAAAACATTGTAATATAAATAACAAAAACATACATATTAAATTTAAAGATAGTTTACTTTGTTACTAAAGACTAATAACTTTGTATAAAAAACGATATTTTAAATATTTAAAAAAGATTACATTAGACAAAAATCATAGCAAGGAATGAAATATCTGAAACCAAAATAAGGAAAAATAAAAATTATAATCTATATTTTAAAAGACTATAGCGTATGCAATATCTGAAGGCAGGTCTGTAGTAAGCTATGGCATCCCCCCCAATGCTCTTTACATCACTCAGCGGCTTTTCCTCACAGCAGCAGCCAAAGTAGTGTTTCCTAAAAGTCACATCAATTAATTTGCAATGATTTGCACCGAATCTAATTATGATGCCACTATTATAGTAACAAAATATGTTCTTGTAATTTGTTATTACAAATAAAATTATTTATGTCTAATATTTTGTTCAAGATGTATTTATTTATTTATTGAAAGGATATGTTTTTTCAAGTATGTTAAACTAAGGTTTTGCTATAAGTAAACAGCAACAGTGACCTAATACAAAGTACATGAAATGAGTTGTTTATTTATTATAGGCTACAATGTATTCTGTGATGTGAAGTAGTTATTTACAAAAATTATTTTTTAATAGAACGTATGCAATACTTTTGTACCAGTAGCATGTTTCTACCCATACCAGATTAAAGGAGTAGAGCAGAGGAAGCAAGTAGAGGCAGCTTGGAGGGAGGACCCATCTATAGATATACTTTTCATATACTATAGCTTATTACATAAATTTTGAGCTTGTGGAGTAAATTAATGTGAACTCGAATCATTATCTTAACATAGCAATCAATGCTTATACACGTCCCTTGCATCAAGTTCATTTTTATTTTCTATCTTCAGCTAAACTTCCTCATAGGTTTTGGTCCTTTTTAAATTGTCTATAATTTTTAATCTCCATCTAGTAAATGGGAATATAGGGTGGAAATATTGTAGCATATGAAGAATATTATGTTAGACCAGGACTTGAACATTCCAGATGAAAAGTTAAGAAGTCACCTGTAGTTAAATATACAAACATCTGTAGTAGTATAAAGCATAAAACAAAAGATTAAAAAAAAACATAAAAAATTAAGCAGCAGAAATGGATTAATTTAAACATTTGTGATGTATTTTGTATTTGTAATTCATTATTAGTTTTTAAAAATTTCAAATTTGTAGTGCTTAATAATAAATATCACAATACATTTATTACATCATGGAAGTACATATGCCAGGTATAATAAACCTAATGTCAATAAATTATCTGATGCTACTTATCTGTTGCTGAAATTCGGCTAGTCAAGTCAGTCATAAAAATAGCATACCTCCCACCTCAAACTCATTAAAAAAATGAGGAATTTCAGGTGTTTTGTTGGCTTGTTCAATTAGCTCAATATACTATTGGGCATCAGCATAACAAGCACAGAAAACTTTAAATGAGATTAAACTCTAAAAGATAACACCTCAATCATAATAGTCATAATAGGGACTGACTGTATTAATGAACATGATTGCTCTCAGAGAAATAATTCTGACTAGTACCAATTATACTTTAAGATTTGTGTGGTTTACAGACATAAAAAAAGGAAAACACAGTGTAAAGCAACTTAATGCATTCATTTTCTATGGTGAGTAATGAACCGCACATAACTGTACTTGGTAGAGAAAAATTACATAAGAACATAATATAACATAAACGAAATATGATATTAAAGAAAACTTATGGCTGTGAACCTAAAAGTGAATTATATAGTAAAATGTTAGTACGAGGCCGACTAGTCAGTGCAGTGGTTAAACTCTAAGCTTTTTAAATTAGCTTGTCTTGGATTTAATTTTAAAATAGCTACAGGTTTGATATTTTTTGAGCTATCAATTCATCCATCTCATCATCTGTTAAAATATATTTGAAGAAATTCCAAGGTCTAATAGTAAAATAAAAAAAATAATAATGTAGAGGGTAGATGAATTTAATAGATTTTAAATTCATATATTTTTAAAAAGTTAATTTATTTTATATCATTATTTTTTTTTTTTTAATTAGTGCTTAAGTGACACAGAAAATGAAAACATTTTGTATAATCTTGTTATTTATGATTATTACAAAAAAAAAAAACAAATGAAAATTATTCATATTCATTGTGATTCCAGAATTTATAAAATATATAAATAATAAAAGTTATATAATTACAAAGTAAAGTATCACAAAATAATTAGTTTTATTTAAACAACTGAAGCAGACTAATTTCATATAATTTATGCTTTAATGTTTTGTACATAGTTCTAAATATGATTTATGTCTGAATTCCATAAATTATTTAGACAAGACCAATTGTTATGAAAGGAAAGTTTATGCATATTTGATACAACATTTACAACTTCTTGAAGTTGAACAGTGTTTGTATAGCGTCCCTAAACCTTTATAATGAAATACAGTAAAGTTTATAACAGAATGAATCTTATAAAAAAATCAAGAGATTTGATTTTAATTATGAAACTTGTCAGTATATGTTGTCAACAATGCTCAACTATCTGATGTCCAATTTCAATGTAATAATGAAATAAAGAATAGATTACCAAACTGATGATAATTTTTTTTTTATAAATAAATAATAAGCTAATTAAAAAAACGATACAGTAAAATGTATTTATTACAATAAAATAAAAAAAATGTTACACCATTGAACATATTTTATCATACAATAAGAAATAAATAATATTGATTCATAAAAAAAATGATATCAAAAAATATAAGAAAATTAGTTTTTTTGCAAAATCCTAAATTATGTACATATAACAACATTATTAACAAAATATTAAATGATAATAATAATCAACTCTTTTAACATAATAGTATATATATATATATATATATATATATATATATATATATATATATATATATATATATTTATTTATATATATATAGTGTGTGTGTTAATAAATAACAGCATTTAATAGCATTATAAGTAAAAAAAAGCTATAATAATGAATAACATTCCATACAATATGTGACAGACATTTGTAATAACTTTATATTATATTTAATTTATATAAGATAAAAAGGCGAATAATAAGCGTTGGTCTTTTTTTTCTTTTTTAAGTTAAATCACATTTTAATAATAAATTTGTTATAATAATACAAATAATAATAATAATAATAAAAATAATAATAATCAGTCATTCCTTAAAGTATAAATATAAATTATTTTAAATTAATAATATTAACTAGATAATAATTATAATTAATTAATATGTACAGGAAATTAAATAATAATAATAATTATTATTATTGTAATAAAATTAAAAATACATCTGATGAATAAATTTTAAGTAATAAAGGCCACAATTTTAAGTAATGAAATAATTAAATGGTCACAGGGTAGACAGCAAAATTGCATTTTCTTACTACCTGATGCTTTCACAGTATTTGGAGGAAAGATCTTGTAAAATAAATGAACTCAAATAAAATATGACAGTTCGTGTTAAAGTCGGTTTTAATAAAATGATTCCCTTAGATTGAGAAAGTTGTATTTTAATAATCCAGTTTTCTCCTTCATGTGAGTGTCTATACATTCAATGGATAATAACTGGTATAACAATAAAAAAAAACCGTAATTTTCTTCTATTCATTTTGCATTTAATACCGAAGTACTCATTATCAGATCTAGTGGTTGGAGTTTTGAATGTAACTCAGGTTGGTTACAATTTGCAACATAATGTATAACTCTTTGATCTTGTAACTTTTATTATGTAACTGTCTTTACTTGTGACATATATTAAAGGTAGAATTGAATTTGATATCATTTATATTAACACCTTGTGTTCTGTTAACCGAGAAATGATGTAACTCTACTTATTCTCACCTCATATTGTCTCAAGAGGCACAATCCTTTGTTTCAGGACATAATCTATCCATCTGTTTTTACTTCTAATGTAATGGTAGAAAATCTTTAAATATTTTAAATAAAATAAGATACTCTAAACAAAAATAAAGATAACTGAAATATTTGGTGAAATAAAATACTTTTTTGCACATTATAATAATGTTAATATAAACATCAATAAATGTTAATATAAATTACTCTTTACTAAAGAAGAGAAAAGATAACTGTTTTTTACTAAAATCAGAATTAAATAACTATTAAATTGACCGCTTCAGTGGATCAATCTTTACTATAGCTGACTTACACTGTAAAAACAAGATTAAATTTGTAATACGAACCTAATCTTTTACTGAAAGCCCAAAATTTCATTCCTATAACTTCTAATCATTAAAATTCATAATAATATTAGCAAAATAATTTAAAGGTAAATGAAGTTTAATAAAGAGAATTTTTTCCAAATCTAGAAAATTAAAGGTAGAGTATGCTATAACAACCTCGGTTAGACAGTAGACTGTATCCGTAAAACCAATATTACATATTCATGGACATAAGCATATTGATAATACATCTGAATTACATTAAAAAATTCTAATAACTAATCATTTAACTGATTAGATAGTGTTATCAGATGAAACATAATTAAATATTTAATTTATTACTTCTTTGAGTCCTGAGGGAGTCCCTTATGGCTATTGACTTGTACTCTTCCCCTAACTTCCCCTTACACTTTATTGATCATTTCTTTTTCTCGGGTCAAATATCAGCCTTGCCCCATTTCCCATTCCTTCTACTAGTTTGTGGATCATCTTTATTAGAGGTTCTGAGGAAGTGATATTTGCCTTTAGAACTGTCTGCATTTTATTTTGCTTATTTCAGGGTTGTTCAAAAGTGAAACTAGTTGCCGAACTACCTGTCAGGTAAACCCAGGCTTCTTACACTTCCCGAAATTTATCTCTACTAGAAAAAAAAAGGTGATTTAACTTCATCCTATTTTCCCCTTGTTTATAAAAAAGGGAATTATTATATTTAACAATTGATCAAAGATGTTTGTTGACTTTAAAATACAGCTGATATGATTAATTCATTATTTTACAGTTAAATATTAATTGAAAAAATCTTTCATTTACATTGAGTGTCCGCTACAAACATATTTTCCAAACTATTAGTTACTGAAATTGATGATTTTAAAATCATCTATTACTATACACCATTACAAACTGGCATATATCAAGGTGTAGAATCTTGAAGTTTAAGGATAAAATGAATGTTAAGGTAAAATAAATGAAGTTAAATAATAATGGCTAAAATAGACTTAAGATTAATGAAATTTAATGTGTGTACATTCTGTTACAGTAACAAGATGTTTAAATAGTACCAGTGATTCTTCCAGTGGATCCAATACATCTATTTAAAATAATCATATTTTCAAAATTATTTTTATTTCTAGATCATTATTTATGATTAATGTCACTAAAACATTCTTTTGATAAATTTATAAATCTTTAATTGACAAAATCAATAAAATTCAATAACTTTTCTAACAAATTTAATATAAATCAACCGCTAACTAAAAATGATAATGCAAAAAAATTTGATACAGATACTGATATTAAAGAAATACGAAAGTTAACATGTCACAATAATGTGGGCTCTCTGAACTCTATTAAAGAAGACTTTAACAGATTAATCAAATAAAGATGGGTAAAAAGTCAATAAGATAGAAATAGTTCATGTATTAGTTGAACAAACAACTACTTGTACGAAATTATTTATATAAAATTGTATAATATTTACGTAATTATTGATCTTATTTGTAATTAGTTTTTTTATATGAAACATAAACTTTTGTCCTAATTCTTGAAAAAAATAAACAGGATAAACTGGAACCTGGTGAGCTCAGACAGGTTATTTCACAGCTTTAATCCAGAATACTGAAGAATAGGAATTATTTTTCGCCGAATGAGGTTGTTAGTCCTGAAGCAAAGTCATACCATCTAAAAGTTTATTACAACCCTTGGTTGATTTCTGGTTCAATTTTCACAATACTGCCCTGCTCGATGATTTAATTCACCACTTAAACATGGGAATATGAAATGTAAACTACAAATCCCACAAATTTTATTAATAATTTTGGTAACGGTACACCTCATTCATTTTGAACTAAATTTAACAAATTGAGCGTTATAACAAAATTAAATTACTGAATTGAAAGTTAAAATAAAGTATAAAACAAAATTATTGATCATATATTTGTGGAAGGTTCAGCCAATTCACAGAGTATTCTTACTGCATTTATATCATAATCATATTTTTTTAGTAACACTAGATATCACTGACTGATGAATGTCAAGCAGGTATTATTTCACTATAACTTTATGGTTTTCTTTCAGGTGCTTAAGAAAAACTATAAAAATTAAGTTTATCAAAAACCAAAGTAAAATTGTTATTATTATCTGAAAAGGCAAGATACTGTAGAATAGTCTTAAACAAATATTAGGCTTAAAGATAGAATAAGTAATAAAAAGTTAGGTATCTAATATATAGCCTCAGGAAGAAAAAAATGCTAATGCTGTGTGACGTCAGCAGCAGGTTATCAAGAGTGAAGAAGACCACATATTAAGTTTGTGGGTGTGGTAGCTAGGTAATAGAAACTTTGCTTTTGCCCCTCCTCTCCATCACCATTGTTAAGAAAAATAATAACATTAAAAACTGTAAAATTTGTTAGTTGTAATTATACTACAATGATTTGCCAGAAATTTGAATTAAAATAGGGATCTCACTTGCTCGATTGTTATTACATTTCTACTGACTGAATGGTTTATATGACTGTAAAAATATCTAATAAAGAAAGATAGAAACAAAATTTTATATTGTCATAAAATTTTCATTTAGAGTACAATTTCCTTAGTTATTTTAGTATGTACATTAATTTAATTAAAAGAAAAGTGATGAATCTCACAATAAACTTTTTTTTTTTTTTTTAATAAAGATGACATATAAAATCACTGTTAAGAAATTTTAAAGGAAATAACATTTAGAAACTCTTATCCAACATCTCCAACTATACAATCACGTACAAAGCGAAAAACTTTTTCAAAGTTAAGCAATTTGACTTGTAATAAAGACTAAATTGTTAAATTTAGTTTTGTTCTTTTTATTTTATCATTACTACTAGGTTTTACAAAACATTGACCTTAATAATAAACAGAAATCAATAAAAACTTTACTTATGTTTTATGTTTCATAATAATAAAATTTTCTCAATTTTGTCAACAACATTTAAACTTTTATCAATATAAGAATAAACTTTTATGTGTTTAATTAATTCTAATTTAATTATACCACGGTATAATTCCATTATAATTTAGTAAAGCAAAATTTATTTAAACGTTATATCATTGATTGTAGAACCATCACTAAATTTCTAATATTTAGGAACATAATTTTATTTTATATAATTTATATCTCAAACATGCTTTAGATATATTTTAACAAGGAAGAAATTTTAGATAATAAATACAAAACATTAAGTCGACAAACTAACATAATGTTAGCTAATTTAGGAGTCGTGCTAATCACTATAATAATTGTGTATTAAGTACATCAATTTAAAGAAATAAATACTGCTAATAAAATAATAATGATTACCGTTTCTACAAAATTAATTGATTTTTTTTCAATTCGTATGCTTTTTTAAACAATTCCTGTTGAATAATATGTATCAGAACACGAAGGAGAAGATAATTCAATACAGTTCTTATTATATCTTATCGTATGAGATCATCAAACAGATGATCTCATTATACATTCAGTATCTTAAGAAGTAGGGTTCTCAAGTATAAAAGATGATAAGCAACAATACATACAAAAAAAAGAAACTATATTTAATGGGTCGATTTGCTTGGTCAATGAAGTTAAAAAAAATATATGATTTGATGTTTTAATTTTGTTATAAACCACGCTCTATTTGTTTTTTTTCTAACACTGTTATTTGTTATATTTTGTTTTAAACTATGTTTAACTGATAGTTCTGTGAATAGCAAATCTCACTCATTTTGTACTGAATTTAACAGACAAGTTTTATAATAAAATTGAATTATAAATTGAAAATTAAAATAGTATGAAAATCATTTGTTGATTATAATTTATTAAGGAAGATTTAACTGTATGCTAGAATCACTTAGATTAGCACAACTTAGTGACTGAAGCTGTAATACAAGCGTTGAAAACATTATCCATACTGCCTAAAAAGGGTGCACATAGCAAGCTTGTATTATAAATGACCATACGTTCATTCTTATTAACAGTGGTGGCTAGATAACAGAAACTTCCTTCTTCAACACTCCTTTCCATTATTTTGACCAAGAAAGATTTTAAAATTACTATTTCAAACATTTTAAAATGGACAATTTTACAAAAAAAATATTACATGTTTTTTCTCCTAATACTCGGAAATTTCATAAAAATTAGAAAATGTGTTTAACAGTAAGTAAATCACACAGATAAATGCCAAAAGACCAAATCAAACTGGGATTTCATTTCACTCTGTCAAAAAATATAAATAGGGATTATAATGACTGCAGTATGCTTTAATCTATGATGAAAGTTTATTATAATAAAGTTACCCAATTGTAAGCTAATTTATAATAAAAAATTTTTTTTAAAGAGACTATCTCTACAGCACCGTTAACCTTTTAACAGATTATATTAGCAGGTATTATCTACCTAACATTGTTAAGTAATATTGTAGCACTGATTTTTTGATTAAGTTTTGGAGGATTGTTATTTTGTAATGTCCACGCAAAGTTTGTGTAATTTAAATTATGCTTACTTATTTATAACATTGTTTTATGTCATTTTGTTTGTTTACACATTTTCAGCTGTTCAAGCATGTCTAATTTTAGTTCTTTAGTATTAACACGTAGAATCTTTATCTTGTTGATGTTTATATATGTACAAGGTGGTTTGTAAAAGTGGATTCAGTAGTGGAGTGAAACGCTTTTATAATATGTTCTTTGTATCATAGTGAAAAGCTGTAAAGCATTGAAATGTTTTTTTTAAATCTTTTTCAATGATATTATTTTTTATAATGTAAAAAAAACATACAAGAATAAAATTTTAATAAATCTCAACTTTTTTTAAGATAAAGCATTTGTAATATTTTCCTAAACGCTCATCTAATTTAAAAAAAAAGAAAAAATTATTAGAATCAACCTCCTTTATATATCAGTCATTTCTTAAGATACATAGGGAAATGTTATAATTAACAGTGAAGATATTATTTGTTTTTAAGCAGTAGGAATTTCTTTCTCAAATAGATATGCATTATAATAGTTAGGAAAGATAATATATATATATAATTAATCTTTGTTGACAAACAACAAATCAAAATATAATATTAAAATTTACATCTCAAAAATATTGGCAAATTTTTGCATGTCCCAGTCAATGATAAGAGACCAAAAAATATATAGTTCTTGTGAAAATTCAGACCCTCCCAGGAATTGAAGGTGGAACCTTTTGTTTTCAGTCTTTCTAATACCGCTAACTGAGGTGGTCATCATAAATTACATTTGATAAATGAGATATATAATGAATAAATAATAAATATAACAAATTTTTATTAAATATCATTTTCAAATGCATTTGCATAGAATTTAATCAGATGATCCATTCTAAGAAAATTCTATCAATTACTGAAACAGAATTTAAAGTTACTATTAATTAATATGATTACATATGTACCTACAGTATTTAATTAATATGATTACATATGTACCTAAAGTATTTAATTAATCCAGCAAACATTGTAATAGTGCGACATGCAGTTTATGTTTATCTAATATGTGATGTACATCATCTGGCTTCATCTGTAATATGAACTGTTGATTAAATTGTAAACAATTAAGTGAAGATATAAACAACCTGTTTTCATAAAAAAATGTTTTATGGAAAAAACATATTTTATTCAAGTTCATTATAACGTAATCTTATTTAAATAACGTAATTAAATAACTTTATACGCAGTAAAAAATCCCTATTACCTGAACTGGATTCATCAATACTTATTGATTATCCAGACAAACTTATTTTGATAACAAGAACTTCATAAAATTCAAATTTACTTACTCAACAAATTAATGAAATTACTAACCGTTATCCTTTATTTAGCTAAGTAATATTAAAATTCAGTAACACATTCCATTAAATTGCACCATACTACTAGAGTTATACATATAATTAAGTGCATTGTATTTTGATTGATTGAGTACAGGAATAGGATGCTTTATAGAATAGATAATGGAGACATTAATTTGGCTTTTTGTAAACTTCTGATAGGTAACCAAAAATCCTTGAATAATTCTGTAGAGATACAAAATTGCTACTCTGTATGCCTGGAGGTAAACTCTAGTAAAGAAATAGTCTGTCTACTGGCTACCAGAGGGTACCACAGATTGCTGGCTGACCGACCGCCATGGCATTTGTACAAGGAAAAATGAGTAAAAGACAAGAAAATGGGAAAAAATAAGAATGTCAAAAGTATATACTAGTATACTTTTGACATTCAACAGTCATGACTATGTAATTATTTTAATTAAGTCGTCTCCTGATGATGGTTTGAAATAAACTGAAAGATCTTGAGAAAACACATCTTTTTTGCTGGTTAGGTGGAAATAAAATTTTTAATTATTTTTTTTCTATATTATATTTACAAATCTATAAATAAGATTAAACATAATTGTGTAGATTAAAATAGGTTTATTTTTAATTTTTACAATTTCATGTCATCCTTCAACATAAATTATCATTACATCCAACTATAAAGAATAATTTTAAGTAAAAAATGCTAGTAATTAATTTTAAATCATCATTGTGTGCACGTACAAATTTTAATAACATTACTTTTAATGTGCAAATATTATACAATTATTTATTTATTTTTTGTATATTTAAATGATCTAGATTACTTTTGGTTTTCTTTAATCTTAATGACATACTTCACAATCGGAAAAACCAAGCAAATTATTATTAAAGATATAAGAATACATTCACTGTAATAGTTTTTTTTTAAAAATAGTTTTATCATAATACTTATAATAATAAAGAAAATCATAAGCTGAGAATTATGCTGTATTCATACTATTATGAAAAAACTTTAATGAGGACTTCATAATTTATGTGGGCCCATTTTGAAATTGTTTTTACATGTAAGTAGAACTATTAAATATATTTAATATTTTTACCAGAAGTACAAAAAAGAATCTCAGTTTTACATATATATTTACTCCCAAACATCAATGATAAGTTATTATAAGAATAACATGAAAGATATAATAGCTAACCCTTATATTCAATTTCTTTACATGCTTATGCCTTATTATATATTTAAAATATACTTAAAACAAACAGATCCAAATATAAAACAACAGTGAGCTGTGTTAACAGGAATTTTAAAAACCTAACAATAACATAATGCAGTTAAGAAAGTGAAAAAAATAAACTTCTCTGAAGTAATTTGTATTAGGAGATGTAACAGTTATTTTTTTTATTTTAATTTGGTTACATTTTCTATATTTACTGAATTTAGATTATGGTGCAATTATCGTTATAAAAAATCAAAACACAATATTTAAAAGTGAAGTTTTCGTTTTTGCTTAAACTCTGTATAAACATGTAATAATATTAGTGCAAATAGGAAAATTCTAAAAATTCAGTCAAATAAATATTTATTTACATATAGGTTATTTATAATTTTATAAAATCATATAATTATTAACAATAAATAAATGCTGTAATGCTTTATAATGTAATATTTTAGTTAAAAATTAATTAATATATTTATGTATAATACAATGCCTTTTTAATAGTAGGTTAGATATTAAAGAAATTGTTTAGCGTTAGAATAGCAATCTTAAAATATACATTCGATCATAAAAAGTTGA
This sequence comes from Lycorma delicatula, assembly GCF_047948215.1. NCBI lineage: Eukaryota > Metazoa > Arthropoda > Insecta > Hemiptera > Fulgoridae > Lycorma > Lycorma delicatula. Next base: position 116,777,166 of record NC_134463.1, on the reverse strand, counting down.
ATTACCGTACGGTAGAATTAAATTATTAATGAAATATAAATTAAAATTACAATATATTATAACGGTATTATATTATACAAGAATTACATGGGCATATTGCCATAATATCTTGTCGATAATAATTCTCTGGTATCCGATCCGGGCGTTCCATCGGATAATGTTTCTTTATTAAACCTATCCATAGCACGACATTCTTCTTCACCTTTCTCAGAAAACTCTTCTTCTAAAATTCTTTCTAAATCAGAACGAGGTGTCGATGCCGATAACGGTGGCGGTGACCGTAAGGTCGGGCTAAAATGTACTGGTGTTAAACCTTCGACTTCTGTATTTAAATTTTCAAACGTATCGTCGTTAGATTTACTACGATTTTCACGTTTTGTCGTTAAACAACCGGTTTCTACATCTCTTACTAATCTATGACCCGATCGCGATCGGGTTAATTGACGTTGTACGTATTCGGTTAAATCATCTTCTTCTTTTTGTGCGATTATTTTATTTAAAATAATTAGAAATATACCGATACCTAACGCCATACCACCGGCGATAACGAGTTCGTTGAACCACACACCACCGGGCGGTTTACCCCAATTGTCTACATCGTCCGGTATTAATCCCGAACCTATCAAAAAACTTCCTAGTACAAGAAATACGACACCAACGTGTAACATTCCGATACTCGACACAACTTTGTCCTGCGGTACGACCTGTTGATGACGTTTTCTGTTTGCGCGACGTACACCTTTTAACGATCGATGATCCAAACTGCCGATACTGTTTCTTGGACTTGCACATGACGATCGCGATTCACCTAAACCGCTCTCTGTCGATTGTGAACTGAATCTGCGATCACGTGCTTTTTTTTGTTCTTCTCTTCTTTTTCTTTGGCGTTTTATGGCTAACGCCGAATGTAATCCCATAGAATGCATCCTGAAAACAAAATTAAAATTATTTAATAAAAAAAAATCTAACGATAATAATTTATATAACAAAAATACTGAAAGATATAAACAAATTGTTACAATTATATCAAAGTATTCTATTTCTACTGATTTATCATAAATCCTTACCGAAATATTATTTCTTAGTTTTTATATCAGTGAATTCTAAATTTTATTGTTTTTACTATTATGTTTTCTTTAAAATATAATAAAACAATTAAAAAAAATAAATAATAATAATAACAGTAACAATAAAAACAGTCATTTTATTTTTGGTCAGTCTGGTAAATGAGGTTTCATTAAATAACTTAAATATGAATATGATTAGTTTTTTAGACTGTATGCATCTGATGTGGATGGATGCAGGAAAAGAAAGGATATGATGTAAGAATAAAATAACAATTGAATTTATATTTATTAAACTGATCCAGTAAATTATCAGTGATAAAAGCGATTCATATTGAATTTTCCTTTTTTACTATGTACTGTTGACATTTAGTCTCAAACAATCACACAATTCAACCAATCATTCTGTTAAAGTTAAAAAAAGAAGGCATCATAATTTTACTTTCAGTACTCATTTACAGGTTGTCCCCACAAGGAACTTCATTCAGTAAAATTAAGGTAGAGAATGAATTTGAAGGGAGTAGTTAGTGAATGGTAAAGAAAGTAGATAGAAAGTGAGAGATTAATTTTTTAACCTACAACTACTGTACCACAGTTTTTGCAAACTGGCTCTATTATTTGATGCATCCATTTGAGCGGAAAGCCTAAATTTCACTAGTTTTAGAGTAGAAATTGTGTAAAGGGTAATGCTCTTTTCAATTTGTAAGTGTTCAATATCTGCACTGTGTACTATGTGTTTTGACACTGTCTAATAGGAAAAGTTTTCAGTTAGAGTTTTGGTGAACAATTATGCAGAGTATCTAATTACAAATGAGGGCATTGGACATAATATAACTGTCAGAAAGTAATAGATTTGTTCTTTTGTTTCTATTGTTGTAGGAACTAATCGGAAATCACATCGATACCGTTACTGAACGTATTTCTGTTGTTCTTCCTGTCTTAGAGCGATGAAGTTCAGGTATCCATCTGGTTACAGGCTCAGGATTCTATCTATTATTGATCTATGTACTTAAAATATTTCAAGGACAAAGGATGTTTTCAGGAAGAAAGACAACTACTGTTGTCCAAAAGCCTTTACAATAGAAGGTTTACTGAAGATTTCCCTACAGTGGGCATTTTCCCCCCACCAAGTTATAAATATATTTTTACAATCATATTAACTCATGCATCTTTAAAAAGTAACCATATATTGAAATGTAAAGTTAGTGCTAAGTAGCTAAAATTGGTATATTATCATCTGTACCACAAATTCAAGCACTATTAGAAATTCATGTTTAAAAATTCCATATAATTTTTCCCTTCAACACATTGTTCTAGTATGAAAGGACGAATTAATTACAACTGTATTTAATTTGTATAAATTCATAACATCTTTTTGTTTTGTTCTGCTTTAATTTATGAAAAGAAAAATAATTTTGGTGTATGAGATAGAATTGTTAATACAACAAATATATTATAGAAAAATTCCCTAAGGTACAATACTAATATTTACTGTACTGTTTGATTGATAAATCAAGGGAATTTAAAAGTGTTATATAAAAGAATTATGAATTTATAATTAAAACAGTAACTAATGTAATCACTAATTTGTTCCCTTAAGTACTGAGAAAGTATTTGAAAGTAGTGGGTTCTTGAATCTATTTTTTTGTTAAGTTTGATTAACTGTTCTATGTAAAACTACCTACATGTAATATCTAACAATATATAATATCTAGCAACAATACAAAATTGCAGTGTGTAAAACACCGACACGTAATGAAACCATAATAATTTTGTAAAAGCATTTTATAGTAGCATTCAGTGAAAAAAATAAAATAAATAAATGCTACCAAATGCAATATTAAATGACCAATTACGAGATATCTATCTTTAAATTCTTTGATCAACTTCAGGCTTGATTTATTTTATAAGCTTTTATTTAACTTGCTTTAGTTATAATCAAATCTTGCAACTGCTATATCTTTTGATCTATCGTATGAAAATCAATGAAATTTGGTACACGTATGTAACTTCGATGACAATACAATACTACGGTGTTAGAATTTGGATATGAACCACGCTATACTCCTATGCTAAATTCATGCATGTTGCTGAAAATTTTTATTTCTCATGAACTATACTATGAAAATCAGTGAAATTTGATTCACGTATGTAACTTCGATGACAATACAATGCTACAGTGTTGGCATTTTGATATGAAACCATCCCCACAACCCCACATGCTACCACTACGCTAATTCATGCATGTTGCTTAAAATTTTTATTTCTCATCAACTATTGTATGAAAATGATTGAAATTTGGTACACGTATGTAACTTCAATGTGTAAAAATAAATATTTTTACTTTTTAGCCTTAATAAACTAACAAACTTGAACAAACAATAATATTCAGATATAAATATTATTAAGAATATTTTTTTTGGATGTAAAAAGTTTATTGTTCATTAAGACTAAAAAGTAAAAAATAAAAAAAGAATACAAAAAACAAAAAAAAAAATACAAAAAATATTTGATTACATATAAAAAATTATGTTTTAAAAAAGCTTTTATTTAACTAATATTAATATTAAACTAACATTAATAAAAAAAGGAAATAAATTAGAAAAACCCTCTAAAAAGTAAAAAATAAGAATTAAATCAAATAGAGAATTTTAAACAAAAAAATATAATATATTAACAAATATAAAAATGCACTGAAAAGTAAAAAATAAATTATATAAATATCTAATAAATAATCAATAAATAAAAATAAATAAATAAATGTAATAATTATTAAATTTTAAAATTAAAAGAAATGAAAATATTTAGTTAAATAAAAGCGTGGCGCAGTTTTTATAACAATCTTTTATTTATAGACATTTGCTGTATTTTAAAATATATTTTTTGTTTAATGAGGTTGTTAGTATATGTATATACTTTATTTATCTGTAATAAAATAACTCAAGTTTCAATTCTTTGATGGTTCAAATTTGCACCGAGATGATCTTTAAGGGTTAATAAGATTAAAAATAAAAATTAAATTTAGAAATATTGCACAAAGTTATTACATTTTGATGGTAATCTGAAAAATTATTAATTATTATCATTATTATCATTATAATTGGTAATTATGAATTTGTTAAATAAAAATTCATAATTAATTAAAATGAAACTCTTAGCAGAAAGAGTGCGTTCAATTTGGATTAGAACTGAAGCAGAATTCGAAGATGAACTCAACTATGTGATAACACGTACAAAGAAAGCGAGTGGGTACATTTTCCCAGATTGTTACTTGTAGGTAGTCTGGCTCAACTGGAGAGGTTCCATCAGACCTTTCTGCCTCCTCGCGTCGTTATTGAAAATGAAAATGAAGATTAATTGTTGTAAAAATAAATGTTGTGTTGCTTTAAATAAATTATAAAAACTGCGCCACGCTTTTATTTAACTAAATATTTTATTACTTTTAATTTTAAAATTTAATAATTATTAAATTTATTTATTTTTTATTTATTGGATATTTATATAATTTATTTTTTACTTTTCAATGCATTTTTATATTTGTTAATATTTTTTTTGTTTAAAATTCTCAATTTAATTTAATTTTTATTTTTTACTTTTTAGAGGGTTTTTATAATTTGTTTCCTTTTTTTTATTAATGTTAATATTAATATTAGTTAAATAAAAGCTTTTTTAATAAATAATTTTATATTATTATAATTATATTATAACTACACATAATACTACAGGAGATAATATTTACTACGTCTCCTATTAAAAAAACCTTCTGTATCTGATCATCAAATGATATGAACTCTATATACACTTTTATTAAATAAAATTAATGTACAGTATAGCCAAAAAAATAATTAACTGATATAAAAAAAACAAACAAAAAAACAGACTATTGTGTTGATTATGCTGTGTATCATTTTCGTTTTAATATTATTTTACAATCAATTCAAATGAGGTCATGATTAGATGAAGTTTTTAAAAAAATAAATAAGTAAATATTTACCATAAAATTCCTATACAATTATAATAAAAATCAATTGACAGCATGGTTGAAAAACAGTATCAGCTGAGCTAAGACTCTTTCCCTCTCACAAAGTTTTCAGATATGTTATAATCTCTTAATAGTAATGGAATTAAGTGTTTAAAAAGGAAACAGACAAAATATATCTTGTATTTTTGGAAAATTTCTTGTATGTTATGGGTTTTACGTTATAAACTATATATAAAAACGTCATTCTTTTTTATTAATCATTTTTGATTGCAGAAAAGCAAAAGACTTGGTATTAGAAATTTTCATCTGTTACAATAATAATTCTCTTATTTTAATATCCTAATTTCCACTGATAGGGAAAGTAATAAAGACAGAAGATGATTTAAGAATTGAAAGATGCCACTCAATCAGTTAATTCTTTCCCTTATTATTGGATTTCTTATTACTTAATTTGGTAGTTTATTTATTATAATTGATATATTTGAATCGTATATTGAAATTAATAATGTTATCATTCAAATTTTGGAAGTGTTAAATGACATATTTAAGATGCTTTAATTTTTATTTTTATTTTGTTAATCATACAAAAGAAAAATAATCATCCATGAAGATAATGGACAATGGAAAATTGCAGATATAAAATAAACTGCAAATATGCAATGTGATAAATAAAATTAAAAATATAAAAGATCTTATTTGGTAATGAAATTTTATTACAACAATCTTATTTAAATGGAAATGTCATTAATTAAAGTACTTGTTATACATTTTTATATAAATTAAAATTATTTTGATAAAAATATGCAGACAGTATAACTGATTAATTATAAACTGAGAAATGTTTGATAAGATAAAAAAGTAATTCTTGAAATTTTAAAATAAATTATAAAAACTACAAATAAAATTAAAACAGTAATCATACTAATTTCACAAAACTGAATACATACAATAATAAAAACCACTTTGTGATGGCAGCATTAACGGTAATTTATTTTTTTTTTTAAATCTTGGATAATTTGATCTTAGTAGGTCTGGGCGTTTATAGACCGTTTATACTTGGCGTTTATAGACCTAGAAAAGGCATTCGAAACGTAGACTGGAATAAAATGTTCAGCATTTTAAAAAAATTAGGGTTTAAATACAGAGATAGAAGAACAATTGCTAACATGTACCGGAACCAAACAGCAACAGTAACAATTGAAGAACATAAGACAGAAGCCGTAATAAGAAAGGGAGTCCGACAAGGATGTTCCCTATCTCCGTTACTTTTTAATCTTTACATGGAACTAGCAGTTAATGATGTTAAAGAACAATTTAGATTCGGAGTAACAGTACAAGGTGAAAAGATAAAGATGCTACGATTTGCTGATGATATAGTAATTCTAGCCGAGAGTAAAAAGGATTTAGAAGAAACAATGAACGGTATAGATGAAGTCCTACGCAAGAACTATCGCATGAAAATAAACAAGAAGAAAACAAAAGTAATGAAATGTAGTAGAAATAACAAAGATGGACCACTGAATGTAAAAATAGGAGGAGAAAAGATTATGGAGGTAGAAGAATTTTGTTATTTGGGAAGTAGAATTACTAAAGATGGACGAAGCAGGAGCGATTTAAATGCCGAATAGCACAAGCTAAACGAGCCTTCAGTCAGAAATATAATTTGTTTACATCAAAAATTAATTTATATGTCAGGGAAAGATTTTTGAAAGTGTATGTTTGGAGTGTCGCTTTATATGGAAGTGAAACTTGGACAATCGGAGTATCTGAGAAGAAAAGATTAGAAGCTTTTGAAATGCGGTGCTATAGGAGAATGTTAAAAATCAGATGGGTGGATAAAGTGACAAATGAAGAGGTATTGCGGCAAATAGATGAAGAAAGAAGCATTTGGAAAAATATAGTTAAAAGAAGAGACAGACTTATAGGCCACATACTAAGGCATCCTGGAACAGTCGCTTTAATATTGGAAGGACAGGTAGAAGGAAAAAATTGTGTAGGCAGGCCACGTTTGGAATATGTAAAACAAATTGTTAGGGATGTAGGATGTAGAGGGTATACTGAAATGAAACGACTAGCACTAGATAGGGAATCTTGGAGAGCTGCATCAAATCAGTCAAATGACTGAAGACAAAAAAAAAATAAAAAAAAAAGTAGGTCTGATTCTAATTGACGTTATACGATGCTTAAACAATTTGCTAAGGGTTATTAATAAAAAAATAATTTTAACAACTTTTATTAAAAAATTGTTCAATAACAGAAATTTCTTCTGTGCAGAATAATAACAGTAATACTGTTTACAGTAGAAAGGTGTATCTACAAAAATAAGCCTGTGAAGTAAACTGGTATTTCATTCAATTAGAATGTAAATTTGGTTCATAACTGGTAAATACAAACAAAAACTAAACAATTAATTTAAAAATCTATCCTCAGTACTTGTTATTAGATTTAAACACCTATACTAAACTTGCTGAATGACATTACTACGGTATTATTATAAACTTCAGATAATTTTCCCTAGAAAAACTTGGAGACAGATTTTTTTTGGAAGTTATTTAGATTTGACCGAGACAAAAATAGAAGCACATTTTTATAACATTATCTGTGTGTGTGTTATTTTTCACACACGTACAAGTTTGGTGTTTGAAGCACTTAGTATATTTAATAAGGTTTTTGGTGAAATTAATATGACAAAAGAAATTAATATGACAAACAAAGAAACAACTCAAATAGTTAAATTAAAAAAAAAAAAAAAAATATGTTATAAGTTAATATAACTAAAAATATATTTAAGTTATAGTATGTTATAAGTTATTATTAACATGTGCAGTTCCAGATAAGAATATAATGAAATGAAATTACAGCAGCTTATTCATATTAAAATCCGTTATGTCACCATTACTAATTGTTAATGTGATAGAATCTGAATGAATTAAATACAAGGCTCAGCTGATAAATTTTGCACTCTAGCATGCTATATGGAGACAAAAGGTACTATCAAGTTGGGTGTGTCAGTTGGGCGAGTTTGTAGAGGGGGATTTGTAAATCCCCCTCTACAACCCTCAACCTGCGATAATGGGTTGAAATCTGTTTACCGGTTTGTTTTCAGTAGCAGTTAAAATGGAGTTGCGTATGGCCAACATGTTAACACGGTTAAAACAGCACACAGTAATCTAATTTTTAACAGCAGAAAATGTGAATCCTACGAATATTTTTCGTCGTTTAAAGCAGTTTACGGTAGTAAAACTGTTGACAGGAGTATTGTGAGTAGGTGGGCGTTGAAATTTCGCTAATGTGAAGCTTGTAAAGCAACAATTGAGACGCACCTCGCAGTGGATCACCAGTTTCTGTGACTGATGAGAAACAACGAAAGGAGATGGACGATTTGCTTCAATGTGAGTAGGGAATCATCCAGCAACGCATCGCTATTCAGTTAGGCATATCTAGAGAACGAGTAGGCCATAATATCGAGCAATTGGATTATCGTAAATACTGTACACAATGGGTATCACACAAACTCTCTGATGCTCTTCGCAAGCTGAAGTTTGAGCCTATTCTGCATCTGCCATACTTGCTGGATTTGGCTCCGTCCGATTTCCACTTGTTCCCTCATCTCAAGAGGGATCTCAAAGATAAATTATACTGTAAAGATAAGATAAATTCTATTAATAAGATAACTTCTACGAGACCACTGACGATAAGGTGAAGGAAGCTCTGACCACTTGGATCCGAGAAAGACCGCTGTAATTTTTCAGTGACGGATGCAAAAACTTGTCACATGTTGGAAAAAGTGAATCACTGTAAACGGAGATTATATTGAAAAATAAATACTACATTTTATAGCTAAGGTGTTACTTTTATTCATTTTTTATTTCATTCCAATATCTATTTTCATTCCAATGCTACGTATATATGTGAAAAATTTATCAGCCGAGCCTCGTACTTTTAGTTTCTTTTTAAATAAAATAATTTCGAATGGATTGTTCCTTATTCAAAAATAGTAAGAAAAAATATAAATTGTTAAATTTTAATTATTAGACACAAAATAAAATTATTTTTTCTGATGTAACAATGTGATATTAATTTATTTATACACGCATACTGAGTGTCACAACCTAACATTCATAAGAGACCTGACGTGAGGCACAAATCATTATAGAAAATATAACAATAGTTCCTAACAATAAGAGAATCCTCGCCAGGCTGCTTGTTAAAGTAAAGAAATGAAGCAGTTTTCTGCTGCCTTCTTCACTTATGTGAAATATTGTTATATATGTGCAAACCAAGCCATCCGAAATTAAATTTACTATAAAGGAAATTTTTTATATAAAGGGCATCACTACTGTCAAAGAAAGCAACTGAATAATACCACTTGTGCCTAAGATGTTTTACATATATGAGCCATTCATAAAAAGACTGAGGCAGATAACGCAAAGCAACACCTTAATGAACAAGCTGTTAAAGAACAAGATTAATAACAGTTCATATATGCAATTTACATAGTAACACGTATGGAGAGACTAATCAATCGTATATGTTGTGAAAAAGGTGTTAAATGGGGCTCTTTTTGCTTTAACAAAATGAACTAATTATGAAAGAAACTTTGAGATATTATTTCTGCAATTATAGAAATTGACAATTTCTGTTTTAGAAAAACTATTTACTTGCTCTTAAAATTCATCTGATAAAATGATAAAAACATGTGCTCTGGATAAGAGAGATTTAACATTTAAAAAAATAAACTAATGAAATAAAAGAATATGTAAATAATATTTAATATAAAATACGATGTTTAAACAATTCTGGGGAGCAAAAATTACAGATAAATGACACTTGATAATTTAAGCTAGAAGAAAAAATTAAGTCTACATTAAAGGTACTTAATGTAAAGAAGAATGTTTCAGACAAAGATTCTGAGGAAGGCACACAAGTGAGATTTTGAGATTTTTCTTTTTATAAAAAGAAATAAACAACTAAACCACGGTCTGTGTTTTTGGTGATAGATGTTATTCGTATAATACTATAAAAAAAAGACTCCTAACAACACTTACATTTTTTCTGATGAGAATTTCAACAATGGCAAATAATACCACATCTTTATGTGGAATTGAACTCAAGAACTATGGAAAAAGAACAGGATTTTGATTAATATACAGAGTTTCATTACTAATATATTTATTATTTCCCCCTAATGTGTATGTTGAAATCTGTTCAAGTAGTGAACAATAAGCAACCCCCCCCCCCCCCCAGGCTCAATGAGATGGGGATGACATGTAAATGAGGTGTAGTCTTGTAAAGACTCAGGCCGACCATTCCTGAGACCATGTGTTTAATTGAACCCCAACCACCGAAGTACACTGTTTAGTATAAAACATAAACATAAAATTTGTTAAAAGCAACTAACCTTTGTTAGGATTTGAACTTCAGAACCTTTGACTTCAAAAATCAGCTGTTAAACAACTGATTTTTAACAAGTAAACCACTAGCCCAGCCCGGTGGCTTACTACATTTATATAAATATATAAAATAAGGCCTATCAAGAAAACAACTTCTAGTTTAATGTGGTGTGTAAAGGAGTGTGGGTAACAATAACCTCTTACTGTAGCAGTGTAGGATAATTGAATCCAGTAATGGTGAAAACACATTTGTCTTGTAAACTTTAAAATAGGACTTTAGAAACTTTATAAAGTAATAATGTTGTAATTGTGTCGGTGTTCATTTAATAAATGAACACTTTTTTTTGATATCCCCACATCTATTTGTAGGTACATACTGTACATTTACAAATTTAAAAATATCCTATTTGTGCATAAAATTTTTCCTCATCCACAACCAGTACAGTCAATTAAGAAAGAGTTCATGGAATATTCTTGCAAGGTTTTAACTTGTAACTCTATAGGATTTGTACACCCTGTAGTCGGCCACCCACAATGATTTATTTACTTCTATTTATACTTTTCTCCCTTCCTATATAAATATAAATCTATATATTGGTTAATGTAATGTAAATATGGTTAAAAAAAATGTAAATACTGACTTCATGATAAGATTATATTTTAAAAAAAGTTTATGATATTAATATTTTTAAGTAAACAACTTTATCACTAACACAGTAAATAATTTAAACATGAATTCACAATAGAATTTCATAATTATATAAAATGATGGATATCATGTTCATATTATAACACATAAAAAATATCACAATCACTGAAGTCAAGTACTGTAATTAATATTAATTTACAGTGATATATGACTACAGAAACAGATGAGCTGAATATAAACACAATTCAACAACCTGTGAATTCATTATGGTTCAATTAACATCTACCAAATCACCTGTACCTAATTTGAATAAATAAACAACTGGATACAATCGATAAAATAGATATCACTTCAGTAGGTTTACTACTTACTGCATATTATAAACGATTTCTAAATCAATACTTTTAATTTATCAATTAGTATAAATTTAGTTATCTACTACACTAATGACAAGTAACTGTAGTATGTATATATGTGCAGAAATTTTCTATGTACTTTATATATATATTTTTATTTTTTTCTATTTTCTATCTATTTACTGTATATAAGTACATTTATGCAATAATCAATTTAACTAAATTGTGTAAAAATTATCTCACGATTATTAAAGTGTTTTTGCCTGTACACATGCAAAAAAATTGATAAAGTTTTATTCATACCATGTATAAGTTTTATATATACTGTAATCCATTTAAAAACGTGATATGTAAAGTACATTTCTCATTATTTTTGAATATATGTGACAATACATTACCAGAAAAATTTTTAACAAATTTTTAAACAACTACTTTTCTCTTCTTTATTATTTTTTTCAAGACTTCTCATAGAAATTCCATTTTGTTTATTACAATTAAAATATACATGCAAATTAATCTTTTGTAATGTTCTTTCAATTCTCCTTCTTTACTTTTACTTCTAAATTCTTCTTTTACTCTTTTTATTACATCATGTTACATTTCCATTTCTTTTTCTGATGTGTATGTTTGTTCATTTCTTTCTCATCTCCTGGCTTGTATGTGTCTACACGTTTCTGTATTTTTAATTATGTTGAAAGCTTTTTTTTTTACTCTACTATAATAGTAGTGACATTGTCCAGTTTCTTTTCCAAGTTATATTATATTGTAGACTGATTACTTAAAACTCATTTCTATGATTAGAAAGCCTCATACTATCCCATTAGCTTCTCACTTTGTAAGTACAATAATTTATTTAATTTTATTTAAAAGATATCTTGCAAAATTATATTAACTAGTAGTAAATTTTTCTAATTAAGTTATTTTATATTAGGGCAATTCCTTAATTAAAAATTTTATTTTATCAATTTGTATTTTGAAAGTTTGCCAATTATTTTAAACAGATTTTTTTTTTAAAGCAAACTAATGTTTTGTGTTGTTCATTTTATATCTCATCAGTGTCTATCTGCCCATTAAGGTCCTACTTTAACTGATAAATGTCTTATTCCTGACTGAATTTTCTGGACATGTACTGTTCAATTAGGAAAGAAGAGACCAATTATAAGTACATTTATCCCAACCAAATCACACAAATACCAACAAAATAATTCCATAGCAAGGATCCAGCTATGGGTAGGCATTCAGGTAAACCTAAAGCACAATATATTATGGAAAGGAATGGATAGTAAAAACAGTATAATCTATCCAAAAAAATATTGCAGATCCCTGCTTCCAGTAAGTATCCTAGCCACAGCCTCTCACTATCATCATTTTCCAAGACGGATTCACCATGTATCAATGATTTTACATCGATCTCTCCAAATACATGTTGTAACATATTTCTTTTCCTCCTTATAAAGAGATATTCGCAGACAGGCTCTGGATTCTTCAAGGAATATCCTCACTCTTCCCAAAAATTGTGTGTAATGTAGAAGCATGCAACTTAACTATAAACCATTCAGTTAAGACTCCCATTGGAAATTAGTACTATCAGTAATTAAATTATTGGAGATAACAGCAAAAGATAGGTTTTCAGTCATCTTAATGTAAAAGATTGATAAATTCCATTCCTGCTGAGTTCTTACTTTACAAATTAATCTTTAACTATAGAGTTAATCAAAAGTGAAAAAAGACAATTACTGGGAATTGAACCTAAGGTCAATTGATATACAACATATTAATCATTAGAACTTCTCAACTAGATTAAATTCATTATCTGATACTTTTAAATCAGAAAATATCAAACATATTGAAAAAAAATAAACGGTTAAACTGAATAATGATCAGAAAGACATATTACTAAATAATTATTTACATAATAAAAACAAAAGATAAATTGATGAAAAAACTTAACTAATGAAGTTAAGATGCAAAATTTATTATTTATTATATTACATATAATATATTATAAATACAAATATGACAACAGGCAAATTCTTAAGAAAATTGGCTTTATCTTCTTTTTTATGACAATGAAAAATCCAGGTTTGGTAATGCCAAACCTGGACAGGATTTGAACCCAGAACTTCTGTTAGAACATTAGAGATGCTATTATTCAGCTTCAGAGGTTAGTGAATTAAATATAAAAATTTATTAGAAACTTTGATATTTGTAATTTTTAAGATATTTTGAAGGACTACTTTATATATAATAAATTTTAGGTGGAAAGATTTTAAAAGCAAATTAAACATTCATAATTGTAACTTAAAGAAATGAAATGAGTAGAGTTTTTTAAAAATTAATAGAAACATCATTATTTGAATTTAAGCCATCATGTAGAGTCAAAATTTGTGGAAACAAATTGTCATATGACATTGGTACTATGATTACAAAGAGGTTTTTATGATAACAAAAAAGTATTGAGGGCAAAAGCAGCTTTTAATTGAAACACTATTACCCTATAAAGAATTCCATCTCTTTCCCAGTCATATGTAAATTAGTTTTGATTTCGGAATAGATTTAAGTTCACTAGAACTTCTCAAAGAACATATTTAACTTTGGTTCACCCTATACTCAGTACAGAATATCAAGTAATTTATGGTCATCAAAGAAAGATAATTAAAAAAAATGCATTTTTATAACAAATGAATGAATAATATTGTTTGAAATAAAACACAATAAATATTTCAGAAAAAGATATGAGAAAAATTAAGATGGTTATGATATGAAGAGAGAGTATGACAGAGAGAATAGAGTATACCTGTTAAATAAAAAAAAAAAACACTTTAACAGGACTTTTATGTCCAAAGATGTTTAATTATTTAAACTTGTATATAAACAAAACAGCAGACAAACAACTGTTTGATATCTGTTTCTGAAATGATGAGGTCTAGAAAACAGAGAGATCTCTTGCGTTCATGTCCTGCAGAGTTCTAAATGTCAGGATATAATTTGCTGATGAGTGTAATGAAGAAAGTGTGACATGCATTGTATTGTCTTTGTGTAAATGATGCAATCCATTTAGTATATTTTATCAAAGTGATTTTCAAGTGTTGTATAAATACATTTTCAAATAAATAAACACCCTCAAAATTATCTACAATACTCATTGCAACACAAATAGGGAGATTTTATATACATCTTTAACCAACCAATACACAATCGTCTACTAAAAATTATATTAAAGATCTCAAGCCAGTTAAATACTAATTCTTATGTGCTCCACTTACTGAAAATATGTTACATAAAATATAAAACAAAATAAAAAGCATTTTAGTGATAAAATATGCAGTGCTGTCATCATACATCTCTATCAACAATGTAATTATAAAAATTTCCTATATGTTTGAAAGTGATTTTAATTTATTGTTTTATAAATCTAAAACAAAATACCATGCACTCACAAAACATATTCTGATGAACACAGCTGACCTGGAGTGCAAACATTAAACTGCAGTATAATAGCAGTACACACACACACACGCACGCACACACACACACACACACACACACACACACACACACACACACACACACACACACACACACACACACACACACACACACACAAAAAAAACATGGAATGTTACACATAATGTAAAAAGGACAAGAAATCAGTTCACAAAGTTCCTGTCTAAAAGCAAGCATGATTATCAACAATGCTATTCACACTTTCATTACTATGAGCTGAATAAATACAAAACAAATTTTTTTAAAAGTGTTTTCAAAATTTAGAAAGTGAGTTGTAATTTTTATATACCTTTTTTCAGCAGTACTTGACATGCACTACAGTGGATTTTAAACACCATTTTTCCACTTATAATAAAAAGAAAAGAACACTTCAGTATTCTTTGTTTTTAAAAAAATCCTTAATTTAATGACTTGTTAATTCTTTTTTTTCTGTGTTGCATAAAACTGATACCATTATATAGCAATATAAAAAAAGTTATAACTGTACAATCACAAACACAATGGTTATATTGAAAGGTATGAGGCAGATGAACGTATAAAATAGCTGAAAATAAGGGTTAACTGTTTTTATTTTACCCTGTTCTGAAAGCAGTTAAAAAACAGTTCAAGTAATCTATAAAACTGTGTAAAGAACCAATGAAAATGGAAAAAGATTATTTTTGAGTCATGAACGAAAGGGAATTTTTTAAATTTGTAGGTATGATGATGAAGACACATCTTCTCTCAGATTTAAAAAAGTTAAAATAATAAAAAAAATAATACTGAGAATTATCATCAATCACTTTTTTAAAAATCCATCTTCTACTATAAATCACAGAAAAATGTTTGCTAAAAAACATATAAATTTAGAGTTGCTACCCTTTTCTTAATGGCTTTCTAGATTTATCCCTAATAAATACAACTGATAATAAACATATACTTGTCTTCTTATTTTATTTTGTTGAAGTAAAAAGAAAAACTTTTCTGTATTTGTAAATTCTACTTTACATATGGAAGCATTGTGTGGGTGAATTTTAAGTATTATTCAAATTGCATTAAATTACTCAAACTGCATTCATGGACTTAATTCTAAATCAGAGTTTTAAATGTAATAGATACTGTGCAATCATCCTTTATAAAATACCTTAATGTGTTTACACTGAAATTACACTGAAATGAATGCCTCAATCAGGAAACAGAGAAACAATTACCAATCATCAATATTTCAGTAACAATTCAATATTATACCAGTATATGTACCTATTTTCTCTCTCTCTCACTGTGTGTGTGTGTGTGCGCGCGCGCGCACGCGCGCGCGTGTGTGTATGATTAGTGGTTTCACTAATCACGCAAATGGCACTGCACAATATTTCATTACAATTAATCATTTACACTGTTAGGTATGGTTTATTAACAAAGAAGTTATTTTAAAAATATACGAGTAACAATGCACTCGCTCAGATTCACTTTCTACATCTGAAAAAATATGCTTTTAAAAAATCTTTTTGGTGTTTTTATTCACCTCTGCTAAACAATACCAATGTAGAACCTGAATAGAAAAAAAGACCTGAAAAAAATCTTCTAGAAACCCATTTCATAAATACAGAAAAAATTATTATTTTTATATTTATTTTTCAAAAAAAATTAAATTAAATTAACATGTATAACACTGACTGCTATTTTTATCTATATAAAAAAAATTAAAAATACAATAATTTTTTACATTATTAAGCATATTTTAAAAATATGTTAATCATAATAAAAAAAATGCTTTCTTTTCTTTGTAATTCTTTATCTAATATAGATTTAAGTAATATTTTATTCATCATAAATTATTTCAACAATGAAAATCCTCCACCTACAATAACATCTACAAGAAAATAAAACTTAACATAACGTAACTGTTCTTGTTTGAAAACATGCAAACAGAAACCTTTCAGCCTTGACAAAGTCTCATATTGGAATATATGTGCTTATCTATATATGTATAAACAACTATTATTTTCTTGGTTTGATTTGTATAATGAGTTTTATAAGGAATGAATATTGGAAGTTAACAAGGTATGCTGGGTGTTATCTAAAATAACTTTTCATCAGTTAAACGTAAAAAATTAAATTTAGCAGATGCTCCTACATGTAAACAGCTATGAGACATCATACTCCATGCACCCAGCCAAGCCAACTCAAAATTTTTAAATGGAAAGGGTAGGGTAGTGACACATCATTTTAAAAGACAGTGAAAAACAAACCTTTTTTAAAAAAAAATTTCAGGTTATGACAGCCTTAACCAAAATGGTGACCATTTAATATATTTCACAGCTAGTTCAAGAGTGCCCTAAAGCATAGAATCTTGATGCTTAGTGCGACAGCCACAATTTGAATCATCTACTATCCTTTTAGCATAATATTTGCTTCATTACCTAACAATAAATGGGCTTTCGTAAGATACATTGTGCTGAAATATTGGATCGCAGAACACAATTTTTTGAAATTTTAATCACTTCAATCTATAGCTAATATTCTGAACATTACATTTTTAAATTTAATTTGATTTAATTATACATATATATATATATATACACAACACACTTAAAGAGATAATAAATGAATCCATGCAACTTCAATAGTGTATTTTTGTTTCATACATTCAGCTTCTGTTTCCTTAACTTTATCACAATACACCTTTGAATTTTTTTCATTCATTTTGGCCACTTTATTTTCACATAGCCTTGAACATCTTTGATATCAAAAGTTACATTATGATTTGCTATTTATTCTTTAACTTCTGACCAAACCATCTCAACAGAATTTAAATCTGAGTGGTGTGAAAGTAGTCAGAGAACATCATACCCTTTTTTTGTAAAAGTTCCATCAAACACATAAACAGTAAAAGTTTCCCTGTTTTCTTTTATTAATTCTACAACTATGGTTTCGCATTGAGGAAGAATGCTTCTGCAACCCCTTTATAATATCTTCTTTTCTTGTATTGGAAATTGGCGATTTTTCTAAAACGGCATTGTGATAGGGTGCGTTATCACACATTACCACAGAATTATCGGGAAGGTTTGAAATTAACATCTCTTCTGTCCATTTTAAGTAATTTTTCACTTTCAATTGACCTTTGTAATCGCCACTTTCTAAACTTGCTTGCCAAGTTAGTAAGGCATTTGATATAAAATGCATTTTCCCCTGGCGTGCACTATAAATCTTGTGCCTTTTGAAATCTGGTGCCAACCCATCACCTGAGTTACTGTACCACAATTTATTTGTAGTCTGAGAAGATAATATATATGACTTGTTGAGGTACACTTTGGCCTATTTTCAGTTAAAAATTTTTTTACAGCAGTCAGATACTGAATACACTTAAATCTTATGTCATGTTGCTCAGAGAGAATCTTCCTGTTATTTTCAGTTTTTCTTCACCTTAAGCCCAACTCGTTTATTATTCTTCTTGAACTGGTCTCTTTTCCTGAATAACCAATGGCATCTTTAAGTGTTACCATTATCTTTTTCAATGTCGGCAGTTGTTTATGAATTTTGTTTGTAGCCATTTGTTCAAAACTTGAATTAAAAGAAATAGAATTTGCACAAATGCTCTTACAGGATCAACAAATACAGGACAATTAGTTAATTGGATTACATTCAAGCATTTAGTAATGTAGGCTTATGGGTAATTATTTATTTTTACATTGGCCTGGCTGTAATTGGAAACTATGAGCACATAGCAAACAAAATAGCTATATTGTTTCATGATATGATTCTAAGAAAGGTGACTCATTTCCTGTGTTATAATACTTGATATTTCCATGTTTATTTTTATAATAAATAAAATCACAATAGATTATAAACTATATTTATATATACCAGATAAATATAATGCTAGTTAATTTATCATTTAGCATTTATCTGCTGAAGTAATTATAATACTTGTTGAGAATAGGCCTACATTTTTATAATACTTAAAATATACTGTAACATTTATTTTTATGACAAATTATAAACAGCAGAATTAGAAAATATTTAAAAGTAATCCATAATACCATCCAGTAACATAAAATAATAAATTAGCAATTAACAAATTAATAAGATAGCAATAACAAGAAAGCAGTTTGCTTCTGCGCGTGAAAACTAAATTGATTATTTTCAGTTTGGATAACAGACATCGCACTAGCAGTCATATTAGAAGCTTTAAGATTCATTGTGGCAGCTATAGTTTCAAAATGAAAGATTAAGTGTTTTGAGATATCAGCATTTGTTAATTTTTATTTTAGTATTTCATTGTTTAGCAGTTACTTAAGAGATAGTGTAGAACACTTTTGAAACAAGTGTGAAAAAAATTAAATGGCTACCATTTTGGATAGAGTTATGTTTTTTATATCATTTCTGTTTTTCAATACCCTTTAAAATGATGTGTCACAACCCTACCACCTACCCTTACTATTTCCATTTAAAGGTTTAGAGTTGTCTCCCCTGAGTGCTGGGGATCTACCAAAAAATAGATTGTTTTGAGTCAAGAGCACCTGCTAAATTTAATTTTAAAGTTAGCACCTGCTAACTTTAATTGCTGTGAAGTTATTTAAGTTTATAAGTTTATTTAAAGGTTGCCATTCTTTTTTTAACATTCAATATAAATATGTTACTAAACTCTAAGTTAATCAATTATAAATTAAAACCTAAATAAATAGACTGCACATAATATTTTTTTCTCCAAAAAAATAATCCAGTTAATTGGGTAGTGAATGAAATGCAGCTTTCAATGTGAACACTTGAAAAAACTTCAGCTTATAAATGATCATTTGGTTTAATTTCATATAGTTGGCAACATTATGATTCAAAAGCAATAACTATTTACATATAGAAGAAAGTGTATACTTTATTATAAGGTAGAATTTTATTGGGATTTAGTAATTTTGAGATTTTATGATATTCAATACTAAAATAATTCAATTAATGACTGTTACATGTTATTATTATTATTATTAATTACTTATTTAACACTAACTAAAGTTGAGGAAATCAAGTTAATTGGAATTCAGTAATTAAATTTCACAGCCAAATATATACTGTACTTGGAATACTTACATTTTAACGTAGACTATCACCTTTGTTGAAATTTCCAAATAGAGCAAGCTTATTGGATTCAGTAAGTGAATATGTAATTCCACAGCTCAAAACATTCCTCGAACTCCTCTGCTGAACTGTGAGCACTTCACGAGTGTAGTCACTTGTCTTTGAATGTAGGTAACATCTGAAAAAAGGTCGCTAGATTTTCAGAAATTCAATAATAAAATTATTCTGATATATTTATTTTTTTGGGAAATTATTTACAAATATTTTAATTTGGTTTATTAGTAGTATTGATTATAGATCCTTGTGATCTAGATGACAGATGCAAATCTATTTTTTATTGAAGTCGTGTACTGTTTATTGGCGATATTACTAACTTCTACTCCAATAAACTACTTGCCTTTACAGGAAGCTGTGGTCTATAATATATCTATAACATTACTATGTAGTAATTAAGATTACTTATACACAAAGTTAAAATTGCAGAATAGTTAAAAATTAAATTTCATTATGTTTCTACATTTAAACTTGGAGAAATAAAAATGGAAAATATAATTTTAATGAAAAAAGAAATTTTGCTATTATTATGGTATAACATGTCTAAATAGATTTAATAATCCTTTTTTTTCAAATGATTAAAATATTTTCTTTATTAAAAAAAAAAAACACAAAAAACAATGAACTCAGTGAAGTCATGGTTATTAAATCCTACAGAATGTATTTGCAGTCAATCATAAGTCCTCCTTCTCATGATTCACTAGCAGCAGAATAAAGTCATTCACATTTTACACAGAAACAATAAGCAATATTAACCATTTAATAAAATTAAAATTTTATTTTTTGAAAATTCAGATTTTTTGTTATGAAAGAGCAGGCTTCAACAACTAAGGTTATTAGGACAGTATAAATTGGAAGAATACGAAAAGATACCACCATGCCTAACTGGGATTAAAAGCCAGAACCTCTGCACAAAATGCCGAGACACCACCTACTCAGCCACGGAGGTTGGACAAATTCAAATCTATATTAATCCAATTTTTAAATATCTAACTTTCTAATTTTCAGTACTGAAATATGAAATCTACCAACCACTTTTGAAACTGTACAATATTACAAATTGGAAAGAAATTTGTAGAAATTAAAAAGTGGATGTTGATATTTGAGATGTAATGGTGTTCAGAGCAAAGAATTAAATATGTTTTAAATGTTAGTATTTTATTTAATTCAACCTTTTATCAAATTTTGGCCATTAAGAATGAAAGGGCAAATAATACATTCACAAACTGCCCACATTCAAAGACATTGACCATCAACTTGAAGTATAATTCACCAGAAGAGCTCAAGAAACACTTCTTGCAACAGCAATATCAACCTTCTTGGTTGATTATAATATATTAAAGTGGAAATAAATTTAAAAAAAGGTGAAATGAAATTTGTATAAAAATCAGTTTTCTTAAAAAAAAAGAAAGTAAAATTAATTTCTATACTACCAAAATAATCTAACTATAAATAAAACTACAAAAGCTACATTAATAAATTTATTCTTACCTGATTGCAGTTAATCTTCAATGTTTATCAGCAAAGAAGAGATATGCAGTGATGCAACGATGGTATGAAGACTTCAAATCACATTTGTATCATTAAATAAACTGTCTTCTAGTAGTGTTATATTAACTTCATTTTAATTGTTAAAACATTACACTTTTATCACAATCAACGAAGTCAATGTTTTACAAAGATTTAAAACAGAAACCAACATTAAATCTGTTTAAAATCACTTAAAAGATCAATGTTTCTTGTATAGTTTTATAATGGATGAAGTAAGTAATAGCTATTGACAATGAAAAAAGTTCATTCACAACAAAGCAATACTGCAGGAAAAATCAATAGTTTAAAAAATTGTTAAATAGGTGTACACTTCTTCCATTCCTTAAAAATAATTAAAAAAAAAATAAAAAAAATTTGGGAAAACATTACTAAGATTATCCAACATTCGCATAGACTTTAAAATTTAACACTTCTAATGATTACATTGAAAATCATTAGTTTAAGTAATAAAAAATAATACTTTGAGCTAAGATATTCTGTACTATAAAACATAACTTTTTAAGAGAGGGGAAAACAACTATAAAAGTTGTTTAGATTCCTTTTGTTAAAATACGATAAATAAAAAGCCATAAAAATAGACAACACAGATTTTTTTAATTGGTGACATTCAAAGAAAAATAAAACAACAGAAAAGATAAAAAAAACCTTTAAAATGAAAAAAAAAAAAATTCCCACACAAATCAAGATGGATGTAACAAATCTATCATACAAAAAATTCCCTAAGAGAAAAAATACATGAAATGATGTTAATTCAAAAATCTTTAAGTTTGATTGATTTGTTATGTATTTTGAAATTCTTCACATGTCCAGTTTTAATGATTTGGGATCCACAGAAAACTATCTCCCTTGTTCATATATTTATTGTGTATGTTTATTATCAAATCTTGTAAGATTGTAAAACGAGAATGTGGAATTAACAGGATTCCAACAAAAGAATGATAGCTGGAAGGCAGTATTGAGGAGCAGCTGTATAGTGTATAGTATTGTAATATAATTGATCCAGTCAGGAATTTAACCATCATCCTTCTTCACAGAAAGGTAAGTATTAATCATCTCCACAACCCATAAATCTTTGATATGACAAATGAAAATATCTGGAGTTATTTTAATAAATAGTTGTTTATTAGTTTTTTAAATTTATCCCTGCCCTCCCAAAAGTTAAAGATTTTAAATCACTGTGATATTATCTACCCTAAATTAAAACAATAAATATAGTTTGAAATATTTAAATTGTTGACAAAAAAAGAAAATTGTATAAAAGTAAAATTTTGGTTACGGATGCTTTTTTAAAAAATAAATTTTCACTGTTAAATTTAGTGAAGCTAAAAGCTATGTGTTCAATAAACAACTTCCAAAATAATAATACTAATGTTTCTAAACAAATATTAATAATATTCTAATATTTCTTAATAAAATACTAATATTTCTCAACCTATAAATATTTTTTTACATGAACACACACACACACACACACACACACACACACACACACCCATACACTTCTTTAATCAATTTCCCTAATATACTAGCTGTCATGTAATCTAATACATCCACATAATAATATTTCTAAATAACTAGGGAATGATTAGATAAATTTAAGGATAATAAATATAGAAAATATTGACCAATTTAAAAACTAATTTTTGACATAAGGAAAAGTTCACTCCTTATCACTAAGTGTCTACTTGGGGATGATTAAAATTTTAAATGAAAACCCTGATCCAGTAGTATTTTAATGATTAAAAATTGAGGTTTCTATTTCATCCCTACATGAAATGGTGACTAGTCAAATGTACAAAAAGTCCAATCTAGATTATTTTACTTTTTACTTGCTTTATTTTAAGTCACAATGTTTTTTTTTTCAGTAATTTTCAGTAATCTTTTTTTCATGTTTGTCCTCAAATCTTGCATCCTTAATTTAACATACTTGCTGATACTGCTGGTTGATGAAATTTTGCAGTTACTAAGGTCGGGTGACTACAGTATTCCACCATTACTTTTGCAAACGTTCCCCTGTACGGAGATAAATTAGGGGTGGGAATTAAGGGTGTGGGTGTAAAAAAATTTTTGAAATCCAAATTAACCCTACTAATTAAACTCATGCAATATATGATAATAATTTGATTAAAGTATGACTAAGAAGTATAAAGTAAGTTTTTAAAAATTAAAAAAAAATGTGTAATATTATTTCAGTTAGGAATTCATTTTCTCCTCCTTATTACATTGAAAGAAGCATAAAAGCAAATTTGTATCACTAACTATTAACCAACAAAGTAGTAATCAAACTGCAATTAATCAAAATGTTAAAAATATTATACGGTCCTAACAAGAAACTGCACCATGTAATTTTGTTTTAAGTGTGTATGAATTTCCAGTCATTACATATTATCTGATGTATGTATAGGCAACAAAACAACAAAGTGACCAAACAGAACACCAGGCTTGACTCTAAATGGATTTTTCTTTTAGGTTACTGCAAAACACATAAACAAAACAAAGCTATATAAACGTAAATGAACTGAAATCATATAATTGAAGAGGCAGGGTACTTTTATAATTAATATTCAGATAAAATTTAGATTTTAAACTCATTTATTTAATTCCATTTTATTACTGGCTACATAAAATTATGATAAACTAGCTGGTCAGGGTTTGCTTTACACATCCAACTGTCTAGCCAGGAAGCTCTGCCCTCTAGACTCCCGACGTGATTGTTATCATCATGGTTGTGAAAATATGAAATTTTACAGATATTCATTATATTAAATTAGTCATTTTACTTTATCTTATTTTTATTGTAATGGTTAATAAAAATATAATAAAGTGAAAGGATTAATTTTTTTTTTAACAAATATCTTTAATAGTTAAAAAAATATTTTAGCCCCCAAGATGGCTAGGGCCTTGATCTATGGCTTAAAATCTTCCCTGTGATAATACAAATGTATCCTAAAAATTTAAAAGCAATTAATTGGTTGGTTCTTGAGTGATCCTGTTGCAAACAAAGAGACAAACGCACAAACTTTCGCATTTACATATAAGATTAAAATAAAAATAAAATAACATGATTTAAATGCTTAAAAATAAAAAATTACAAATGTTTAGTTTCATCATTAGTCTTTTAACTTGATTTACATATCTGTAAATTGATTCCACCTATTTACTTAAAAATAAAAGATTTTCTCTTTTACAAAATTAATATTACTCAATTGATCAGTTTTTAAACAGTATTAATTTTTAAAAAATGCTGCATTTTATAGAAAAAAAAGCTTAACAATTTTCAATTTTTAAAAATTTTAAGAAGATTTTGAAATAATATTTATTATTTTCTTTTTTATGAGGAGATGATGAATTCTCAATATAAACTTTAAGTCTTTGTATGAATAAATGTTATGGAAATTTTTTACCATATGAAAAAAAAGGCAAGCATAACTGGAATTCCAATTCAGACCTTCTAGATAAAATGTTCTGCTATGGAATCCAGTTTATTAAGTATCATTATTTACTGCATATTTGCTGTAATATTATTTCATACAGCTATTACTTTTAAATAATAGTACGGAATATTTTTGTAATAGATTTTTTTGTTTAGTATGTAAATCAACTTTGATGAAGACTTTCTTTGATTCATCCAGGGGGGAGTCAGTGGTTTTTTTCTAAGGATACCTATCTGTTCCCAATGAGATTTATTTATTTAAAAATATCATATTATTTGATGTGGAAAAACATTTAAATATTTTTAGTTTTCTCTGCCTAAATATTCAAAGATTATAAGATAAAGAATTTACCAAACACATCAGAAGTTAATTTAAATAATTTCTATACCGATAAACATACATAAATTATCAATACTTCATCTTAATTGATTTAAAGGTTTTTAATCACTCTTGGATTTTTTGGACACTAAATAATAAATCAAGAAACACAAAATTTTAATCGAGTTATTTTATAAAAATATTTCCTATTCAAAATTTGAAGAAATAAAAATTCTGGGAGCGGATATCATCTTTTGACTGAAAGCAATACTTTTTGTCTCCTATGTTATACTATTATAGTCATAAAATTAGATATATTTATAAAACTCGAAAGATAATAATCCATTCTCAAGAACTTTATAGAATTAGGAAAAATTGATAAAACGAAGGGAAGATTGAGAAAATTTCTTATATTAAAATTTAAGCAGACTCTCAATCTATTATTACATAAATAATAATATACTTAGAGAATATAATTTGCAATTAATGATATTAAATGAAAGACAATGATGAATATATAAATGTACATACGAGCAGTCTATTTTAATTATTAAAAAATAAAATAAAATAAAAAGAATGCAATGCTGAGATCTTTGTTTTTATGACAGTATGATGATATACATATTTCTAAAATAGTCTACACGGGGAAATAATTTTCAAAAAATTACACTTACGTAAAATAAAAACACTTCAAAGCTTTTCATTCATGAAAGATTAAATGAAAACATTTTAAAATTAATTAATGTTTCAACCAAGTTTTAAGAAATAGAATCATAAAAAAAGGGATGTAAGATTTTCTTTTAACGTAAAAGCTATTTTTTAATTAAAAATTTTAATTATACTTAACACACCAATACACTCGCATAAAATCTATGGAGGGAAAAAATTAGAGTTTTATTAAGTTAAATTATGGAAACGACGATGAGGTATAGTTAAATTGATATTTAAAGTATTTTATGTCATATGACTACGAGTCTTAAAAGATGATGACATAATTTTAATTTTATAATGATTTAAAATATAAAATGGATGAATTTTAATTACACTTCATACGATGAAGCAGGCCGAGTTAAATGGGATTGCGTGTTATATATAGTATTATAAAAAAGGTTGTACGATGAGATATTGTGTTAAAACAGAAAAGGTTTTTTTTCTCTTATATCTTAACTTTCTATTTCTTTTTCTCCTGTTCTGTTTTCTATATCCTTTCTCTTTCCCGTCCATGTTTTTCCTCCTACTTTATGAATTCTCTCATACTTAAAAACTGTACTCCTTTTTTCCATTCTTTTCATAAGAGCTCTTCAGTTTTATATAAAGTGTAGTATCAGATGTATAAGGAGGGTAACAACAGGGTTATAATGTTGAAGCATCTCGACACCAATATTATGACTCTGACGGCACATTTATTTTTTTTTTTAGTTTTTTTACTATTCTTATTAAAAAAAAAGAACAACGATTATTATCTTTATTATTATAATAATATAATTGATTTAATATAATAATAATAAAAAAAAAAAACTAGTGGAACACATTTTATTCTAACCTAACTTGTTTTAAAAAGCAGCACGTTATTAAAGTACAGTAAACAAAAGACTGAATGAAAAAATATATAATATATACTATAATAATAATAGTAGTACTATTTTAATAAATAATGATGATCAGATATTTTAATACGTTAAACATTTAAAAATTAATCGGGAAAAATGTAAATTCTGTTGTTAAAAGAAAAATAAAGTTTAACAATAAAACAAAGATAATCTTAAATGGCAAAAAAGTACCACTTGCATAAGATAATTAATGTCATTAAAAGCTTGTTTGAACATATCATTGTTAAAATTGTTGTATAAATGCAGTTCATTATTATCAAATCTGTAATGTAATATGCAACAACAATCTACATTCTTTGAATATTAAAAAATTAATTGAAAATTTTTTTCAATAAAAGTAATTAAAATTCAACTTTGAGAGGACTCTAAGTTTTAAAAAAAAGTAAATAATGATCAAGGATGCTGATATTGTTGTCAACAATATTTTGAATTTTCTTTAAAAAATTTAATATTGCACAACATGGCAACAATGCATTGAAAGAAAACAGTTTTATTTTCAGCTACTCTTTAACAATAAAAAAAAGAAGGTAAATCTACACTTAACCTCACAATGCAAATATTTCTTTGACTTAGAGTCAGATATCAAAATTACTGCTAAAGCAGAATGCTGATTAAGATGACTGACTGGTTTTATGGATTTTCATTTAACCGAATAAATTACTTTATTAAAAAAACTGTTCTAAAGTATTCTATAACTGTTAATGAGTAAATTGAAGGCACAATTTTTTTCTATTATACAACTGATAAAAAATCAAAATAAATAAAAAATATTTAAAATAGAACATTAACAAACTGTAATTAACAAAAACAAATGATAAAATGATTAAAAATCTATCAAATTCTATCTTACAATTTCTTGATTGTTTTAAAATACCTTTATATTATTATATCATACTTACTGCAAAAAGGAACATTTACAACAATTTGCACAAAAATTTTGCATCATAAAAGTTATATAAAGGAGATTACCATTACTTATTCATTTAAGTAACAACAGGTAATACAACCCAATTGTATTAAGAGTTATAGATGAAATATGGATTTTATAGCAAGCAAAAAATATCAAACTTAATTGGGAATCAAACCGTAGTATGTAACACAAAGATGTTACCATTCCACGACTTTGTTTATAGATCATTAATTTCACATGTAACTGTAAATAACAGTTAATGCTGTAGATTAATTTTAGAAGGCAGAGGATTACAAAGATTAAAGCCATCTACTTTGGAATTTATAGATCTAGAAAAAGTATTTAAAAATATATAATGAAAAAAATGTTAAAAATTTCAAGGAATGAGATAAAAAAACAGCTCATCCCTACTGATTATGAAATTGTACACAGAAGTTATTGAGGGAAAAATTTGAGGACCGAGTAACAATCTAATAAGCCAAAAAGAATTTCCAGATTTGCTGATGACATTATTCTTTTGGCAGAAATCAAAGATTAGTTAGAAGAAATGCTGAACATCATGAATATATTTGTAAGAAAGAAATTTAATTTGACTAAAATATATATAATGAAATATACAAGAAATAAAAAAAATTGTTATTTATGTAGTAAAATTACAAAGAAAGGACAAAATAAGGTAAGAGAACAAAAGCAAATTGGCATAAAAAGAGCTTTCATTCAAAAAGAAATCTGCTAGTATTATATATAAAACTAAGAATTAGAAACAAATTCTTAAAAATACTTTGTGGATTGTGACTCTTAATAGTAGTGAAATATGGATAATTTGGAGAAACAGAAAGGAAAATAATACAGGCATTTGAAATGTGGTGCTTTCAGGAAGATATTGCGAATAAGTCGATACAATTTTAAACGAAGAGCCCTTAAGAATAGGAGATGTGAGAAATTTGTGGGAGAATCTTCTAAAGACAAATTGTCGTCTATTAAGACATACAGATATAATTATTTGGCAATGGAGGTACATGTAGAAGGTAAAAACTACAGAGGAAGACAAAGAATGGAATATGTATAACAAGTAATTGAGGATGTAGGATGTAATAGATATATTATGGTTAAAAAATTAGCATAAAACAGAAAGGGAGATAAGTAAACAACCAATCAGCTGACCGATGACACAAAAAAAAAAAACAGTTTTATAATATACTTTGAATGAATAAATTATAAATTAGTTCAAAATAACTGTAATATCCGAAAATATTTCTACATAAAAACTTTACTTAGACTACAATAAGTTTATTTATTTCTGATCGTTTGTGAGTTAACTTATCAACCAGCCAGTCTCTCCCCCTTTACCTCACCACTCAAATGAGTGCTAAAGGCACATCCATTATCAAGGCACAATTATTATCAAACATGTTGAAAGATGTCAGTAAGATCTGGTTTTAAAACTTCAGCCAAATTTCATAAAATATTTTTTGAAGAACATTTCTTCTTTTGGAAAACGAGGTATGACTCAACTAAAACCGATTGTATGGATTTTTAATAAAAAAAGTAAAAAAAAAACACAAATAGATATTTTATTTGTAAAAAAAAAAAAAAAAAAAAAATTAAATATGGTTTCAGAGACGATTGATTTTACAAAATTCAACCGGCAAATGAAAGAAAAATTTTCCCGGCTATGTCTCTTGCGTTCAACATATTTTTAAAATGAAAATAATCTAATAAAATAAAATTAAGTAAAATTTATTTACTCTTTAAAAATAAAAATGTAAATGTTCGTTTGGTCAAAATTTTAAATCTGCAAAAGTTCTTCATCAATTACTTTGAAATTTTGACACAATGTTGCATTCAAATACGCGCGTGTTTTTATACACCTAAGATGACACACCTGAAACAGGTAAAAACATGCTGTTTTTAAAAAGAGCGCTATCTGTTGGACGTAAAAGTAACACACCACTACAATAAATATTTTACGATTCCATTTCAATGTTTTCGATATGTATCTCCGCTATAGATTAAAAAACTACTGGACCGATTAACACGCGGGGAAAAAGGAAGAAAGGAAAAAATCGGAAAAGGTAAAACGGGAAGAAGGTGGAAATGGAAAAATGAAAAAGGAGAAAACGGCGAAAAGGAAATGGAAAGGAGAAAGGAGAAAAAAGACAAGGAAAAAGGGGGAAAGGAAAATAAGGGAAAGAGAAATGGGGAAGGAAAGGGAAATGGAGAGGAAAATGGCGTAAGGGAATATAGTAAAAAGGAAAATGCAAAAAGGAAAACGGGGAAAGGGGGAAAAAGGAAAGAGAAAAGGGAGAAAGGGTTAAAAGCGAAAGGTTAAATTTTGTGAAGTTCCGTAATGCTCATTTTGTTAATGTTTTATCAAACTTTCAATTGTGTTCATTTAATCTATATACTCAAATCTAGCAATAGCGAAGCATTGCCGGGGTCTGCTAATTTTAAATAAAAATTGTTAATATTATTATTATTCAGCTTTTACGAATACAAAAATAAAAAAATAGTACCAAGTTAATAACTTTATTAAATAAAATAATAAAAACGAAAATTGCAAATATTATTATTAAAATTTAAGTTATTAAAAGTAATTATAATTATTGTTATTAATAAATGTGAAAATAGTGTATTCAGTTTTTGTGGAAGCCGAAATATGTTACGATTCGGTTATCATTTTAATTAAATTATTGCCCAACTTGAAATACATTCCTACTACAGAGCGTTCGCAAAGTTGCTGTATACTGGAATTATGGAAGTTTAATGACGAAACTTTCTTAATTATTACTTTCTATTTTTATTTCATTATTTTATAAAAACAGATATTACAATAACTGGAATAATTTATAAAAGCTGTTAAAAATGACGTTCTTCAACGTCGCTACACGTTTCAATTTGTTTTCAAACACTTTCACCAGCTGATGTATTGGAATGTCTCATACTACTGCAGTTTATATTTCGTGAATCGTGCCTCGTCTATTGCGATACACTGCTTATTTTGCTGCCCCCCCATAAAAAGTAATATGTAATATGGAGGAATCAGATCGAACGATCGTGGAGGGCACAAACCCTTCGAAATGTTCGTTCACCAAAGACAATTCGTAAAAAAGTCGTTGATCTGTTAACTGTGTATTCTGTGGTGCTATCTTGTGGGATTTTCACTTCTGTTAACTGATTAATGAAGTTTCACTCTCTTTCTCTTTTTTCCTGTTTAGCCTCCGGTAACTACCGTTTAGATAATTCTTCAGAGGATGAATGAGGATGATATGTACGAGTGTAAATGAAGTGTAGTCTTGTACATTCTCAGTTCGACCATTCCTGAGATGTGTGGTTAATTGAAACCCAATCACCAAAGGATTAATGAAGTTTGTTAACACAAAACGATCAATTTTAACTGTATTTTCAAATAAGATTAGACCCACAACGCGTGTTCTACTCTTACCGACCCAGACTCCAATCTTCGCTTCGTGTAATTCATGGAGGTTAGTTGTCGAGCACAGTCATATATTTTGTGAATTAATATACCCTCCCAGATGAAACCAAGCTTTAACTGTAAAAAACGTAATGTCGAGGATACCTAGGGAATTTTTGTCGATAATACGTTTAAACCATTGACAATAATTTAGTCTTTTGGCATGATCTGTAGGTTTCGATTCTTGAACAAACAATAATTTATAGGGGAAAAGTTTCAGTTCTTTTTTTACAGCTTTATGTACGGTAACAAGTCCAATATCTTGCTGCTGTGCTAACTTACGGATTGATTTTGATGGACTTTCGACTATAGCGTCCGAAATATCAAGCAGCTTATGTTCGTTTACTATAGGTGATCTTCCATTTCGATCAGCGTCTTCAACAGAACCTCTTGCCCGAAATGTTCGATAATATTTCGAAATGAACTGTGGTGAGGAATAGGAGGATTTGGAAACTTTTCAGAAAATTTATGTTCACTAAATCAGTATACTTGTCACCTTCACGAAAGACGACTTCAAAGAGAAAAATGGGTTGCTCTACCGAAAGAACCAATACGTTTCTGGCAACTATTGATTCCGATAAACGAAACAACAGAGACGAACAAAGCACGTTCAATCACAACTCAGCAACTGATGTCTTGGTTTATTACTGAGCAACGCCCAACGAATAAACAGGGCAACCAACTTAACGCCGAAAGAACAGAATGCACCACATCATTCTAAAACATACTCTACAGCGACTTTTCGAACGCACTGTAATTTATTTAAATATAATTAATTTTCTTTTCTTTTAAACAAGCAATATTATTCTGCCGATACGTAAAAATTAATTTAAAGAAACATGAACTTTGTGTATATCTGTAGTGTAACTTACAATAAATATGTCCTCAAATGATTTTATCAATACCTTCTTAATTGTGACATTTTACAGTTATTTTATATAATTAATACCTTCACATATTTAATTTACATATTTCACATATTCTATGCGTTTAAATTTTAAATTAAAAAAAATATATATATAAATATATAGAAAAGTAGAAGTGATTGTAGTGTGTATTAACAATTTATTTATTTTTTTATGAAGGAGCGGGCATCAACAGTTATGTCATTAGCCCGGAAACCCGGGACCTCCATCTCGGTATCATGTGCAGAGGTCCCGAGTTCGAATCCCAGTCAGGCATGACATCTTTTCATACGCTACCAATTTCCACCTGGCTAATGACTATAGTTGTTGATGTGCTCGCTTCTTCATAACAAAAAAAAAAAAAAAAAATGAAATTGTTAATATACATTATAAATAATACAGCAAAAATAGGTCTAAAAATCTCTTTCGAAAAGACTAAAATAATGACAAACATCAAAAACTCACCAAGACACCTTAAAATTGGAGAACAAAGGATAGAAATAATCAAAGAGTTTAAATATCTCGGAGAATGGATCAGCTGGAATTTCCTCGACAAAAAAAAGAAAACCAGAAGAAACTAACTCAGACTAGCCTTTTAACTCACCAAAAACACCTAAAACAAAAATGTTCTACCCAAATGCAAAAATACAACACTGTAATCAAACCGGAAGTCCTGTACACAGCCGAAACATTATCCATCATCAACTACGGCCCAATCAAAAGATTGGAGATCAAAAAAGGAAAAATCTTAACAAAACTCCTAGATCCCAAATTACAAAACAGCAAACTAATCCGCATCAAAAACGGAACCCTTTACCAAAAAAAAACCCAGAAAGATTATCAGACATAATGAGAAAAAGAAGAACTGACTTCTACGGACACATCCTTAGAATGAGTGCAAACAGACTAACTAAACAAATCTTTGATTATTTCCACAACAAATATTCTAAACCAGATTGATTCAACCAAACAGAAAATATCTAATGGAACTCTAAATCACAGAAAGCTCTTGAAAGAAACAATAACAAAGGACAAGAAAACGACGTTCCAAGCCAAAACCTAAGATCCAATTTTCAGAAGAAGAAAGGAAAGTAAGATTGGAAAGAATGAAACATAATGGGCTAAAAGAAAGGCACAGAACACAAAAAAAATGATTCAGCTAACGTACCCTCAAGTCGGGTGAAACGAAAAATAAGAATATATATTATAATTACTTAAACTTTCTACTTTATTAAATTATAGTTTCCTTTGATTCACCCAAGCAAATTTTTTGGGCAGTTCCTTATTTTAATCATAGAATTAGAATGACCGCTCATTCTTGAAATGATCTATATAAATTATTTTTATGTATCAATCAGAATAAAAAAATCTACTTATTTAAAGGGACGTTTAGGATCCTTCTAAGTATATTAGTCTACCCACCGGGTTGGTCTAATGGTAAACGCATCTTCCCAAATCAGCTGATTTGGAAGTCGAGAGTTCTAGCGTTCAAGTTCTAATAAAGGCAGTTTTATACGAATCTTAATACTCGAACGTGGATACCGGTGTTCTTTGGTGGTTGGGTTTCAATTAACCACACATCTCAGGAACGGTCGACTGTACAAGACTACACTTCATTTATACTGATATATATCAATCCTCATTCATCTTCTGAAGTAA
This sequence comes from Lycorma delicatula, assembly GCF_047948215.1. Lineage (NCBI taxonomy): Eukaryota > Metazoa > Arthropoda > Insecta > Hemiptera > Fulgoridae > Lycorma > Lycorma delicatula. The sequence goes on along the minus strand of NC_134463.1, from coordinate 116,743,250 downwards.
TACTTGAACGGTAATTCCCGGAGGCTAAACAGGAAAAAAGTATACTAGTCTACAGAATCATCCAGTCTTTCAAAAAATCATTTTTTTTTTTTTTTTTTATAAAAACTATTTTTCCCTTTCCAGTCTTGGTACCCCCGACAACTGACCGTCAGAGCATTAATGCTTTTCGATCTTCTTAAATTATGTTCTTTGAATGAATCGATCAAATGTATCGATACGATTTTCTGAAAATGATTTGTTATTCTCTAAGGAAGGGTTTTAAGTATAAATATCCAAAATTATGTACTGATTTTGAATTAGTTTTTTAAGCGATTGTATTTTGATTTGAGTAGAAGTTCGATTAGATTGGCCAGTCATGTCACCAGCGCTTTTCGTCACTAGCAAGTAATCTTTTGCGCTTAGGTAGACCACCTCGAACAAATTAACATTTTTTCTAACGAGGGTATTTAAAAATTTTTTTTTTTTAATATCCAATTTAATCAGAATTTTTCTGAAACTACAGAAGCCCCTGAATAATCCGAACCCCGGGTAATCCAAACTCAAAACGAGAAAATGAAAACAAATTAATTTTACATTTCGTATTTTCCATATCTACAAAAAGTTGTAATGTGTTTATCACATCCTCTCTAAATTGATTTTTTGACAAGATTTTTGACTGTTGATGACATGTTTATTTATACCACAGTACAGTAACAAGTTACTCCCTTCCTACAATCTGTGACGCTTTCCATAGCGTAGCAGTTAAAAATGTTTATATGACAAAGAGTTTTTGTGTAGTCTGTGAAGAATTTCTTGAAATCCAGAAATTTGGAAGAGAAAGTTCTGTTATTAATTGATATTTCTCCAGAAAATACGGACGTAGAACAGTTGACTAGTGAAGATGAAAAAACAACCACTATGTTCATGCCGCTAAATTGCACAGCCATTTTACAACCGATGGACCAAAATGGGATCCAGTCAATTAAAATTAAATACGGAAAAAAGCTTTTATTCGAAGTCATTTCTCAAAATTATAATCATAGAAGCGTATTTAAAAATATATTCTGAAAAATGTTATGATTTCTCTTTCTGCTGCTTGGAATTCCACTGACAAGTCTTTAATTCGAGCATCATGGGAAAAACTTTTACCTTCTATGATTAAAGAAAATGTAAACGTGGGAACTAGTCTAAGTAAACAAATAGAAAGTTTGGTAGTAGTGACTAGAACTGTTAACCTTGAACCAGAAATAACAAAAGAAATATTACGATCCGTATTAACATAGACGCAAAAGAATGTTTCTAACTGAAATCTGACGAGGCCATTATTGAAACAGTACGACAAGGGTTAGATAATGAAAATGATGATGAAACTGAAGTAGGAGCGAAGAGTGTAAAGCATGAAGAAGCCAACAGAGAACAACATTCCACCACATAAACTACTTTTATTGGTTTAAATATAAAAAGACGCAGTAGAAAAAAACACTAACTTCAATAAAACAGACAAAAATCACAGACTTTTTAAAGACATAATAATAAAATCCATTTTTAGAATGTAAATATCAACACAGTAATAAAACTGTTGTTTGTATACTAAAATAAAGATGTTCAGCACTTATTTCGAGGTACTTACGTATTAACGCCACCGCAGCTACAGCTTTATTTAAAAACAAAGTAGTCAATCGGATTTCGGTGGAAAATGTACAGTCTCTTTATTAATTTTAATAAATGGTTATTTATATTTATTTATTTTATAAATAAAATTTAACCAAACTTAACCTACGCTCGCTAACCTTGACTAAGTAACACTATAATTTTTTGAGTATTTATTTAATAAATTCAGTAATTATTGCAATTATTTATTATTTAAATAATCAAAACACTCTTGTTAATTAGTCAAGGTTAGCGAGCGTAGGTTAAATTATATTTATAAAATAGATAAATATAAATAACCATTTATTAAAATTAATAAAGAGACTGTTTTGAATCTATGTTAAACTCTGTATCGGCCCATTTTCCACCGAAATCCGATTGACTACTTTGTTTTAAATAAAGCTGTAGCTGCGGTGGCGTTAATATGTAAGTACCTATTTCGACTTCCAAAACTCGCCTCGATACCCTATTCTATACATTTAAGTTGAACCCTCGATAATCTGAATTTTTTTTAATCTCAACAGCCACAGATTTTTATTAATTCGGATCAACCAGATGCTTCTGTATTACTATGTAGAATTTTTTATACGTCCATTTTCAAAACTCTGGCATCCAAAAGCAATTTATGATTCTAGTTAACACTAATTCTATAAAAAAATTTGATTCTATTTTAGAACTCATCTAAAAAGATTAGAACTAATAAGTTTTAGATAATTTAAAGTTATAAGCGGGACAAAGTTGTATGTATAACTTAAGACAAGGTTAGTATAATTATAAGAAATAAATTCTTTATATCTTTATTAAAAGAAAAAAAATAAACAATAAAGTTTGTTTAACTTACAGGAGAATAGGATAGCAACATTTCCAACACGAAACTAATTTAATTAACAATTATTGTACACCTTTTATATAATATATATAATGATGTATTTAAAATAGCTTTTCTACAAATGATATTTGACAATTTTTTTTGTTTAACAAAGGACATGAATTAAAATGAAATGCATGTCGCCATGAGAAAACTGTAGTACATTTGTGTAGGTGAACTAAATTCTAACCTGCATTGAATACACGTAAAAGGTTTATAACTATCAGACACGCTAACATGTACATTTTTCTTTCTTTTAGTACGGTGTACCAACCGTTTATTTGGTAAATTTTGCAAGATATTAAATTTAGCTCATTAGGAAAAAAAAATTAAAAAACTATAAATTAATTTACATAATTATAAAAAAAAAAGATTACAAATTGTAAAGTTAAAGAATATATTAAATTAAGCACATAAATTTTCCTTGACCCGAATAAGTATATAGAAAAAAGACATTTTAAAAGCGGACGGATTTTAAAAGTTGTAATTTCAATAAATCTACCACACTTCTTGTGATATACAATATTTAAATCTTACTTATATTTTTAAAATATAAAACTAATTTTGTTTTTCTATATGTACATTAGGGAGTCCGACAAGGATGTTCCCTATCTCCGTTACTTTTTAATCTTTACATGGAACTAGCAGTTAATGATGTTAAAGAACAATTTAGATTCGGAGTAACAGTACAAGGTGAAAAGATAAAGATGCTACGATTTGCTGATGATATAGTAATTCTAGCCGAGAGTAAAAAGGATTTAGAAGAAACAATGAACGGCATAGATGAAGTCCTACGCAAGAACTATCGCATGAAAATAAACAAGAACAAAACAAAAGTAATGAAATGTAGTACAAATAACAAAGATGGACCGCTGAATGTGAAAATAGGAGGAGAAAAGATTATGGAGGTAGAAGAATTTTGTTATTTGGGAAGTAAAATTACTAAAGATGGACGAAGCAGGAGCGATATAAAATGCCGAATAGCATAAGCTAAACGAGCCTTCAGTAAGAAATATAATTTGTTTACATCAAAAATTAATTTAAATGTCAGGAAAAGATTTTTGAAAGTGTATGTTTGGAGTGTCGCTTTATATGGAAGTGAAACTTGGACGATCGGAGTATATGAGAAGAAAAGATTAGAAGCTTTTGAAATGTGGTGCTATAGGAGAATGTTAAAAATCAGATGGGTGGATAAAGTGACAAATGAAGAGGTATTGCGGCAAATAGATGAAGAAAGAAGCATTTGGAAAAATATAGTTAAAAGAAGAGGCAGACTTATAGGCCACATACTAAGGCATCCTGGAATAGTCGCTTTAATATTGGAAGGACAGGTAGAAGGAAAAAATTGTGTAGGCAGGCCACGTTTGGAGTATGTAAAACAAATTGTTGGGAATGTAGGATGTACAGGGTATACTGAAATGAAACGACTAGCACTAGATAGGGAATCTTGGAGAGCTGCATCAAACCAGTCAAATGACTGAAGACAAAAAAAAAAAAAAAAAAATATGTACATTGTAATATGTTCAATTAATGAATGATAAGCAACTACCCCCCCTCGACACCAATGAGATGAGGATGATATGTAGTCTTGTACAGACTCTGGCCGACCATTCCTGAGACGTATGCTTGGAACGAAACGGAACGCAAGGATAGTGGGAGATTAATGTATGTCCCAACTAATCGCCTCCCTTGCTGCTGTATCTTTCTTTTATCGGGCAGGTAATTATTTAATGGCGGTTATAATTACTTTGTTTTATTTATGGACAGAATTATTTGGTGCGTTCCCTTCGGTGCTAAGTCCTTTCGGTGCTAACACCTTCCGGCTTAGCAGGAATACGCCTTTTTGAGAGTCCTAGTGTTTGGGGAATGTACGAGTAATTCATTCTCCTCGCCGGAGGGAGTCGCATGTGCTTATAGTAACATAATTAACCTGTGGTTAATTGAACCCCAATCACCAAAGCACAGCGGTACGTACTATCTAGTATTCAAATCCATATAAAAGCAACTAGGTTTAACTAGGATTCGAACCAAAGAACTTTCGACTTCGAAAATCAGCTGTTAAACAATTGAATTGCAACGACGAATTAACCATTAGACCAGCCCGGTGGGCAATAAAATTAATTTTTTTTTTGTCTTCAGTCATTTGACTGGTTTGATGCAGCTCTCCAAGATTCCCTATCTAGTGCTAGTCGTTTCATTTCAGTATACCCTTTACATCCTACATGCCTAACAATTTGTTTTACATATTCCAAACGTGGCCTGCCTACACAATTTTTCCCTTCTACCTGTCCTTCCAATATTAAAGCGACTATTCCAGGATGCCTTAGTATGTGGCCTATAAGTCTGTCTTTTCCAATAAAATTAAATGAGTCGGAAAATTTAATAAAATGTTTAACGGGAAAATATAAACCAAAACTACTTTCTCTTTTATTTTGAAGTTTTATCATTTTTTATCTTTTGATTGATATGAAAACATTTTTAACGTTAAATTATAATAAATATTTATTACTTTTTTAAAGTTTTATTGCTTTTTAATAAATTTAATGAAGAATAATTTTAATTCTATCGTTTGGAAAGAACTGATTTCATAAGCTGATTAAAGAAAAAATATATACTCATTACTATAGATGAATAAAATAGATAAAAATTAATAAAAATAACTGAATAAAGCCATATAAAAAAAAATAATTATAATAATAAATTTTCAATTCTTCTTTTCACTTTTTGAAATCATCACCAAAAAAAGTATTGTTTTTTAATATGTTTTTTACGTCAGTTTTATTGTATATATATTTAACAAAATTTATTTATAATAATATATAGTATATAAACAAGTTCTATTAAATGCAGCCTGTTTGAAAAATATCGTTCTAAACAAATTCCAAAAAGTGAACAACTTTAATATTAAAAAAAATTAGAAAAAAAATAAAGAAACAGAGTAATAAATAATATTTTTTTAATCTTAAGTTTAGCAACTAATTTCTCACGAATATACCAGTGTTAAGAATATCAGAATTATCAGGTGTTTGTGCGCGCGCGCGTGTGTCTGTGTGTAGGATGTCCCACGAAAAAAAGGAGACATTTTCAGGACATGTTTAACTAGTGAAAATAATGAAAAAAGTCCATATAAACATAGATTTGGAAACGTTTTGTTTTCTAGTTACGGCTAGCGAAAGATTTCGCCGGGATTTCAGATTTTCTAATAAAAAGAAGCCCTACTGTAATTTTTGAAACCGAAATTAAGGAGAAAAGTTGGTGGATTTTTTAAGTAATTTGAGCTGAGAAATAGGATAAAACAGGTCCTCGAACTGTAATTCCAGTAGTTTTTAAGATATCCGACGTAAAAAAACAAAATTCGGTGTCGAAAAACAAGATTTTTTTTTAGATTTGCAGTACAATAGCTTTGTTAATGGCTAATAAATGCGGAAGATTTAGTAAAAACTTGCAGAGTATTTTAATTATGAGAAAATTAATGTAACTATAGCCAATAAAAACTTTTAAAAATCGGTTTTTTACAACGGCTAGCGAAATATTTCGCTAGCTATAACTCGAAAAAAAAGCGTTTCCAGACCTATATTTATATGTACTTTTTCATTATTTTAAGCCGTAAAACATGCCTTGAAAGTTTCTCCGTTCCTTGTGGGAGTTCCTGTATAGATATATAAAAAAATCCAATGTGTATACCACATGACTTCCATGTACGCCTATTAATTTACATTTACATATTTTTTTTTTTTTTAATGAAGAGTACATAAAATCTAATTTCATTAATAACTTCTGATATTTTTTTTGTTATTGATTATTCAACGTAAAATCTTTTTACAATGAGAGGTTAATAATTATTAATAAATCAATATATATTAAATTTAAAAAAAAGTTAAAAACAAGGAGAAGAAGTCTGATTCGAACTGATGTGCCTTCCCCTAAGATCCAAATATTTCATTAACTAAAATTTTATTTGGCTATAACTTTGGAACCAATAAAAATAAGTACCACTTATGATATATCGTTAAAAAGCCCATAATGAAGGCGTATTGCTACAGTTAAGAAAAAGTCCAAAATCCAAATGTTTTGAATTTTGGGCTTTTTTAGACACTTTTGGTCCAGTCGATTGCAATGAAAAGGGTAGGTGCACGACAAGATGTTACAACAGTCATAAATCCAAAATTTCAACATCCTACGGCTAATTGTTTTTAGTTATGCGAGATTCATATGTGTACAGAGATGTCACGCGGAAACTAGTGAAAATAGATTCAGGAATGGTCAAAATTGATATTTCCGTTGAAATCTGAAAATCGAAATTTTTCGCGATACTTCCTTTACTTCATACAAGGAAGTAAAAAGTAGAATTCTGTCCATTTTCTAAATCGGTTAATAATGAACATTGCATATTACTACGACATGCTTATTAAAAAAGTGAAGCCAGCAGTGTTGAGTAAACGCTCTGGATCTGTGCACAAAGACATAATTCTGCTTCCCGATAATACACGGCCTCCCACGGTTCAGGTAATTTGAGAAACCATAAAAAAAAATTGCATTGGGAAGTACTATTTCATCCCCCACTACTATCTTAACCCAGCCCCATCGGATTTCCACTTGTTTGGTCTATTTGAGGTGGCGTTACATGGTAGGAAGTCTAATGACAATGACGACGTCTGTACTAAATTGGCTCCAATATTAAGACAAAAATTTCTTTGCAGCAGGCATAAGTAAGCCGATTCAGAGTTGAAACTAGTTTATTAATGTTGGTTGTTGCTGGAAATTATGTTGAAAAATGAAAAAAAAGTTACATTGATCAAATAAACCGTTTTAATTCTACAGCAATTTGTAGCTTTAATTATTAAATGACCTCGTACATTTTGTTTTACATAAATCAACTAAAATGCTTTTCGACAAGGTCTAAGTAATAATAACGTACTTATAACGTATTTTCATAAGAGTTTCTACATAACTTTATGTTTATTTATTCAACCATTTATCTTGAACAGATTTTTTTTATTGTAACGTCATAGCAACTTTACAATCTGTTCAATAACAGAATTGAACAAAAAGTAAATAAGATCTATTCGAATTAACATTAAGTAGCCATAGACCCAATAGTTTGTGACTTAATAATAATAATAATAATAATAATAATAATAATAATAATAATAATAATAATAATAATAATAATAATAATAATAATAATAATAATAATGACGAAATAAAAGAAATTAAATAATAGAGTCCCCCGTAAGGCCGTACTATAGTCACCTAATTAAAACGATAAATCAAATTAAGAATATTATTTATTTAGCGTATGGGACCAAAACATAACACCAATTACACTCAAAATTACAAACAAAGATTTAACAAACTAATGTATGCTACTGATTCTGGAGTCGCCATCAGGAAATCTTCAGGATTCCCTTCATAAGCTGTCCTAGGGCAAACTTCTGTGATGTGTTTAACAGTTTGATTTTCACCACACTGACAAAGGGGCGTCGGTGTTTTACCCCATTTATACAGGAAATAGGCGCACCTACCGTGCTGAGTTCGTATTCTGTTTAGCGTTGACCATGTCCTACGTGGCAAGTCAAAACCCGGCGGCCTTTGAGTAATACAGGGGATTTGGTTATTCTGCTTTGTGGTCCATTCTCGACGCCAGGCGTCAGTTAGGTTAAATCCTCCCTCTATGGCAGCAATTGCTGTTTTGATAGGTGGTTTTCTAGATCGAAGGCGACCAAGATTGGCATCCTCAATGTCCTCATGTATTGGTAGGTTTCGATTGTCCATAATCCTCTTGTTTTCTCTTATAAGAGCGTTCATACGGGGCAGGTTCGGGGGTGGTATGTGGCTCAATACTGGTATGTGAATCATTAATTAAGAATATTGATTCTCATCAATCTTGAAAAATCACGGACTGTGTTATTCAATAAATTGACTGCCATGTAATTTGGGTGCCGATCCAAACGATTTTGATATCGTAAGCTGGCTAGAAAAATTTCCTGTCGAACTGTTCGCAATTTAAAATCATTATATATATGAGGTTTTGCTTATGTACCAGGGTATGTTTAGCATTTTTCGCAGTGTTTTTATCTGGTAGCGTTCAAGTATGACAATATTGGAATTGCTTGCTGTACCCTACAATTTAAGCTCGTACGTTCAAAAAGGCTTCAAAATGGATTTATAAATCAATAATTTATTTTACTGAAAGCCGAGATCTATGTCCTAGTAGCCAGTACATGTTTTTAAACTTGAGGTCCAACTGTATCCGCTTAGATTTGATATGTTTCGCCCAGGTAAGTCGTCAGTCAAGATGAAAACCTAAATATTTACAGTCTTGAGATCCGGAATCGGAACAGAGGACAGTGTTCCTTACGAAGGGTGAACGTGACGTGCTTCGACGTTGTTTCGTTTATTTTTATTTTCCAACTCGTAAACCAGGATTCGAGGAGTGTGATATAATTCTGAATATAATGAGATCTAGTAGTTGGATTTTCGTGGACATAGAAAATTGCAGTATCGTCAACAAACGTTGAAACTGTGGTATCCGCCGTAATTGGCAAGTCGACCGTATACAGAACATACAAGATGGGTCCGAGAACGCTTCCTTGAGGTACCCCTCATTGTATAAGGAACAAATCTGTTAAAACTACCTCATGTTTAATTTGAAAATATCGAACAGAATATTAATTGAAAAATATTTTACGAAACTTAATTTGCGACAGAAATATTTGATGTTATATTTAAATCACGTTATTTTCATTTAAAATCCTTTTTATTAAATATTTTTAATAAGCGATATATTATAAACATACAAACATTCGGTTAGTTTTATTTACCAATGTTAAAAAAAAACATATATGTTATTAAAAAACAAAAAAGAAACAATATTGTTAGCTTATCCCGTAAGTTCCCTTAAAGTAGTAGGAAGTAACCTTCCACGAACAAAAAAGGAAAAGATGATTTTAATCAAACCAGATTTCTCTATTAGAAAATATGTAATTTTGATAAGTTAAGTTTCATTATAATCTGGGCAAATCGTTTAATATAATATTAATAATAAAAAAGATAAAATAAAAGTAAGTCGAAGACGAGTTGTTTATAATAATTTTATCTTCTTTTTTTAAGTTGGTAACAGGATTTTAAACCCTCGTTGATCTCAAATTTCTACTTTAAAAATTCAATTCTGGAATAAAGTCTATTAAAATATCGATAAAGGAGAAAAGCTGCATACGTGCCTGATAACATCTTTTCAAGCAGGTATCTTGTTTTATTTTCTTACCGGGATTTGCATCTTACAAATAAATCTTCATTTATTCGATCCTTGAGATTTGAGACTAGAGCGGGTTCGAAAGTTAAATCTTCGAAGCATGCTTGTAGATTGTTTAATAAGGTTTAACGTCTACTTATATTAAAACTAAAAAAAAGTAATATTCTACAAGAAAACTCAAATTAACATAAACGATATGTTCCTAATTTATTCACGAAGATTATGAGATAACGTTAAATAAGGAATTATTGCAATTAAACTCTTATAAAAATCAATATTTATTTCTGAAATTTGTTCTTTAAATTATGCATGTAAAAAAATTCGTTTGCGATTAAAAAAAATCAATTAAAACTTAAACAAAAAAAAATAAAATTAAGAACTTATATTAAAATATGATCGAGAAAATATGATTTCAAAGATACATTTTAAAATAAAATGTTTATGATAAATATAAAATTTATCATTATAGCATACATTTTGGAAAAAAACACCGTTGGGAAAAAATCGCTTTCTATTGAAAAAAAAATACATAATAAGATCTAATACATATATATCTTCTAATTAACTGAATTTTTAAATAGGAAATAAATTTCAACTTGTTATCAACAGTTCCAGTAGAATATAAAATTATAAATCTTTCAATTTTTTGAGAATCTATATAGCCAAAATCTCATATAGTTATTCCAAATATGTACTTTAGAAAAATTAAGTAAAATTAATATTCTCATTATAATTTTTATATTGAAGTAGCAGCATCTGTGCCTTTCATTTGGAGGTTATAGATTTGAGTCCCAGTCAGGTATTACATTTTTTACACGCTATAAAAAACATACATATTGACTATTGTTTGGCTTCAACCTCTTGTTATTATTATATGAATAACCCAGTTTTTTATTAAGAATAATCGAAAAGGAGGGAGTAAAATTAAAGAAAAAAGTTTGAAATGTTATTTTCAAATTGAGATCGGAATAGCTGTAACCTGAAAAACTGACTTAGATGTTTTCTTTACATAGTGAGATACCACTAAAAAGGCAACTATTTTTACAACCCATAAGATTTTTTATTTTAGACGAAAAACGCTATCGCGTTATAATCGTCCGGACATGATGTAGGTTGTAATTAAGTAAATTTTAAAATTGCCAATTAAAAATTAATTAAAAACTAAAACACATCAACGTAAAAATACATTTCAATTAAATTAATAAAATTACTATCTGATTTACAGGAAATGGCATAAATAACTGAAACACGCTACAGTAATTCAAATATTTGAATATAAACCGACGGCTCTAAGAAATTGTAAGCATAAGATAACAACAGTTCATTAGCCCATAGATTAGTTCGCATGTTAGCCCCTTTTAAACTCGCAACGCGTCGGATTTTTTTTTTGTCTTCAGTAATTTGACTGGTTTGATGCAGCTCTCCAAGATTCCCTATCTAATGCTAGTCGTTTCATTTCTGTATATCCATCTTTAGTAATTCTACTTCCTAAATAACAAAATTCTTCTACCTCCATAATCTTATCCCCTCCTATCTTCACATTCAGTGGTCCATCTTTGTTATTTCTACTACATTTCATTACTTTCGTTTTGTTCTTGTTTATTTCATGCGGTAGTTCTTGCGTAGGACTTCATCCATGCCGTTTCTAAATCCGTTTTACTCTCAGCTAGAATTACTATATCAGCAAATCGTAGCATCTTTATCTTTTCACCTTGTACTATTACTCCGAATCTAAATTGTTCTTTTACATCATTAACTGCTAGTTCTTTGTAAAGATTAAAAAGTAACGGGGTTAGGGAACATCCTTGTCGCACTCCCTTTCTTATTACGGCTTCTTTCTTATGTTCTTCAATTATTACCGTTGCTGTTTGGTTCCTGTAAATGTTAGCAATCGTTCTTTTATTTCTGTATTTGAACCCTAATTTTTTTAAAATGCTGAACATTTTATTCCAGTCTACGTTATCGAATGCCTTTTCTAGGTCTATAAATGCCAAGTATGTTGGTTTGTTTTTCCTTAATTTTCCTTCTACTACTAATCTGAGGCCTAAAATTGCTTCCCTTGTCCCTATACTTTTCCTGAAACCAAATTGGTCTTCTCCTAACAGAATGTCGGATAACAGATGCAATCCACAAGGATGTGGTGCACTGTTAGTTAGCAGTCGCAGCTGCACAAATGGGTGCATCTGTTTGCGACATCAGATATCCATGAGGGAGTTTAATATGCCCTATTCGCAAACGGCAAATTATAATCTCCTTTCAACAGTTATTTTTGGATTAGGAGCTTTGCGGTGACACAGTGTTCTGAACTGGACGAAGTTTATTGTTAATATTAGCATCCTATTCACTTTGCCACTCAAAATGAACCACGATATTGTCTCAAATTTAGAGAAGAATGTTAGAAGCGACGTGATTGGTGAAAGGAGGGTAGAAACATGCCTCTGCCGCACCATCAGCGCGCTCATTGTCTGAAATTCCAATACGGCTAGGGATCCAGCAGAAGCTCATAGTTATATTACGTCGATTTATTTGTGAAATAACACACTGAATCTCACAGAGCACAGGGTATCTGGAGTTACTAATTGCCTGTAAAGTACTCATGGAAGCTGAGCAAAGAAGTACATGTCAAAATGTTGAGTTAATTGTGAGGCCTTATTAATAGCAAACGGCTCCGCAACGAAACTACTGACAATGCTGAGAAGGCCAAACATATACGTATATTCTACTGCCAACCACAAAAGCACAACCAACCGAATTAAAGTTTTTAGAACAGTCCGTATAAACTGTAGCATCAAGATTCGCGCTATTTAAATATTATAAAATTCATCTCTTAACATAACCGGTTTTGCGTTTTTTTATGATACTGAAAAAGTTCAAAGAAGTAATTAACGAGAAAAGGTCACCAAAGAAGGTATAAAATGCAGCAACAATAAGAACTGAAGGTAACTGGATATTTACAGCTGAGAAAAGGCGCTGAGATCTGATGTCTAGTGAAGCAGTAGATCTCGGCTGTACCTGGTATCAAATCAGATGTTGGTTAAAGAACACCGCATCAAAGGTTGGATGATTTCGTTGCGTTTTAATACGAGTTACGTATGTGCAGATCATTTGATTCCGTCATTCCAAAGGGAGGCTCACCACTTTCCACCAGGAGACTTACCACAAGGCTTGAACAAAATGCACATGTAGCAAGGCGAATGAATGAATGATGGACGGAATCTAGTAATCTAAGAACGATGGACCGTGCGGAGGAATAAGTCACGCAGCCGTAGTCCAAGCGTGAACGGATTAGCTCGGTAGAAGCGCAATATGCGTACTCGATCAGCTCCCCAACGAGTATTAGATAAGATACAGAATAATTATTCAAAATCAATGTTTCTTATTATTCCAGCCGTGTTGAGAAGACTGAAATTTGTCAGGAATATTTAATCCAATGATACTCAAAGAGTAATGTCTAGCAACATTTTAGGATTTCCGAGGCTATTTATGAATTACGGGATGAAGAAATAAGAACCGAACTGGATATTTATAGCTTGAATAAAAGAGTGAGAGATTACCGCAATTGATGGAAGCGACACCTGGAGAGAATGTCTAATAACAGGATTCCCACAAAAGTACAAAATTAAAAATTCCTTGAGAAAGGAGAGATATTGGAAAACCACGTAAAATATGACAATAGCTCATTTTGAGTTCGGGACAGGCATAAGTCTAATCCTTGTGTTTAAAAAAAAGAAAATTTTAGGTATTTTTCTTAAAAGAATTAAACGGAATAAAAATTGTAATCCGTAACCGCTGAATATTATATCTTAATTTATGATGAAACTTTAAATTCAGCACATAAATTATTATTATAATATTCTATTAAAACAAAATTCTGAATTTCCCTTTAAAAACGATTAGTAAAAGAATGAACCTGAATTAAGGATGGATTTCATAGTTCCTGTACATTTTACGAATCAAGTAAGTAGAAGATAAAATTAGATTGTTAACAGGTTATATTTAATGATATCATTTTCCGAACAACTACTGAAATTTGGAATAGTTATTACTAATGCAGTACTATGAAATAAATTTATTTTTGTGTTTACTTCAAGATAAATAAACAAAAATTTTTCTTATCCCTAAAAGATTTCTTTTAAATTCATTTAAATAAGGGATATTCAAGTTAAAAAAATGTTTTGTCTGCCTGTAGGAAGAACCAGTACGTAATCTAGTAATATAACCAGAGTAAAATAATTTCAAGTGGAAAAAAATTGAAAGTCAATAGTCTACTTATAACTGAAGTGTCAGTCTTCACACTGAATTTTTAAATTGTAAAATTTTCCATTTTATTCTTATAAAGTAAGTGGTGGTTTATTTTATAAGTGTATTAATAAACAAGAGATAAACATTAAAAATTAAAAAAATAACACCGCCAAAAAAATTATTGTTGACGAACATTGCTCTTTAATGGCACGATAAATATGAAATAATTATGGTTCTTTAACGGTAGGATAATTAAAGAGCGTGCGGGTGATGTGGTTTTGTATATAGTATGATTTGTTTTTCAAATTTTTGAAATCTATTTAAACGTATATATTTATACAGCCTATGATACTTTCGGTAACATAAGGATTCCAACGCGGGATCATACATCTAAATCGGTTCAGCCGTTGAGCTGCTACAGTAGCACATACATACACCCTAACTACATTACACTCCTTTTTGGGCAGTCGTGAAAAATTTCGGTTTTCAGATTTCAACGGAAATATCCATTTTGACGACCCCTGAATTCATTTTCACTAGTTTCGGCGTGACGTCTGTATATACATATGTATCTCGCATAACTCAAAAACGATTAGTCGTAGAATGTTGAAATTATAATGTTGTAACATCTAGTTGCGCACCTCCCGTTTTGATTGCAATTGACAGAACTAAAAGTGTCCAAAAAGTCCAAAATTGCCAAAAAATTGGATTTTGGATATTTTTACCTGCAGTAATATTGAGAGGTTTTCAAAGTTAAATCATAAGTGGTACTTCTTTTCATTGGTTCCAGAGTTATAGTTATAGCCAAATATAGTTTTAATTAATGAAATATTTGGATTTTACAGAGGAAGGCTCATCGGTTCTAATCAGACTTCATCTTTTTTTTTAAATTTATATTTTTAACTTTTTTTTTAAATTTAAATAAAGGGTCATTCACGGGAACCGGATGTTTTTGAAGTGGGTTGTACTCGGGCGTTTGTGGTGGAAGGGGCACGTGGCTGGTGTCTGACGTTTCCTTTGTTCATAGCATTTACATTTTAGTCGTTGAGATGGAGCCGTGGACGCTAGACCAACGCCTGTACGCGTATGACAGTTTTCTGCGAAATGACAAACTAACTGCTGTTCAGCGAGATTTCCGCCGTCAGTTTAATATCCATCGTAATGCAAGTGTCCCTTCTCGTAACACAATATTGCGATGGGTAAACAACCTTCGAACAAGTGGTTCAATATTGAAGAAAAATCCACCGGGTCCCCGACGAACTGCTAGCACTCCGGAGAACATCGGACGAGTAAGGGAAGCCATTGTCAGAAGCCCACGCCGCTCTATTCAGAGGCATTCAGCAGCGCTTCAAATGAGCACAAGTACGGTAAGACGAATTCTGCGTACAGACCTGCATTTCCATCCTTACAAGATAGCCGTCGTGCAGCAGTTAAACGAGCAAGATTTCACGCAGCGATTACAATTTTGTCGACAAATGCTTACCACTTTTGAAGAAAATGAAAATTTGTTATTGTTAATGAGTGACGAAGTCCATTTTCATCTGAATGGCTTCCTCAACAAACAGAATTGCCGGTATTGGGCAACAAGAAACCCACATCAGCTTCACGAGAGACCACTTCATAGCCCAAAGATGACTGTCTGGTGTGCAATAGGAAAGGTCGGTGTTACTGGACCATATTTTTTTGAAGAAAATGACGCTGCCATAACTGTAACAGCTGATCGTTACATTGCGATGTTGAATTCGTTTTTCATCCCTGAGTTACGAAACTGGGGAATCGATTTTCAAAATGTGTTATTCCAGCAGGATGGAGCTACAGCGCACACAGCGAGGGCAACGATGGCTGTGCTCCGTAACTCGTTTCTGGGACGGATCGTTTCCAGATTCGGCGACATTCCTTGGCCCCCTCGGCCCCCGACTTGAGTAGTTGTGATTTTTTTCTGTGGGGGTTTCTGAAATCGCGTGTGTACGGCAATAAACCGCGTACATTGGAGGACCTAAAGATCGCAATTCGTCATCACGTCACCCAGATTGATGTAGACATGCTGCAAAGAATTGAGGCCAGTTACCGTGAAATGCTACAACAATGTATTGCCCAAAATGGACATCACTTGCCGGACATAATTTTTTGTTCACGAGTAAGTAACAAATGCTTTGATTTAACAAGTGTTTCAGTACCAATAAAACTTTTTTAAAGTAAATATTCAATTTTTTTTGATTATTTTAAAAACATCCGGTTCCCGTGAATGACCCTGTATATTGATTTATTAATAATTAACCCGTGATTGTAAAAAAAGTTTTACAATATATAATAATTCAGTAATAATAATAATAAAAAATAAAAAAAATATCAGAAGTTATTAATGAAATAAAATTTTATGTACGTTTAAAAATGTGTATATGAAATTTAATAGGCATTATTACATATGTAATAGATTTGGTGAAACATCTGATTATTTAATATTAACTGAAAATCAGAATTAAGAATCGTATTATATATGAATTTTTATTTTAATCTCTGTTTAATTATTCTGGAATTTCTGTTTAATTTTACCTACATTATAGTTAACTACAGAGTGACTGAAAAGTAGACCCTCACAAGAACAACACATACACTGTGGCGTACATGCCTGATCTTTAATAAATTGCAAAAAATTCTTATCTTTTAGTTCATTATTCCTGTTGAATAAATAATTGTATAAATATTTGACACTAATAAAAACTATTATTTCAGCAATTGTGCTGAAATTGTGCACTTTATTAAAGAATTGGAGGATCGTATCTCACTTTCAAATGAAATAAGTTTAAATGAATCGCAGTAAAAAATGTGTATATGTAATTTAATAGGCGTACAATGCAGTTATGTGGTGTCCACATCAGATATTTTTAATAAGGAGGGTCTTGAAATATTGACCCTGACAAGAAAAATTTTGGCCGATCGCTATACTTTCCCTTTATAGTATGCAATAGAATTATAATCGGAAAGAAAAATTTGCAATGATTCAATCCTACGAAAAGATAAAATATTAGTTATATGTAAAATAACAATATTTTGGGTTATTCGAAAAAAAATCCTTTAATAAAATACTAAACGTTCTATCCTATTCTTTATATAAAGTTTGAAAAACATTCTAACCTTGAAATAAATAAAAAATTAGAAAAATTATAGAATTTTTATTTTTCAGAACAGGGATGTACTATTCCATATCGTTATAACAGGAATTAAAAACTATTATAACATTAAATTCAAGTCGATATATATTGAAAGAGGAATATTACATTACAAAAATCTGTACAAATCTATACTATTATATAAACAAGAAAAAGGTTTTTGTTTGTTGAGGATAACCAAAAAAACTACTCGATCAATCGAACCAAATTTTTATCCGTTTCTTCGCATATCTGAGAAGGATTTTAGTTACATTTCATCTCAAAAAATCTCGAAGAATCAACCTATCGATTTCTTCCAAATT
This sequence comes from Lycorma delicatula, assembly GCF_047948215.1. Lineage (NCBI taxonomy): Eukaryota > Metazoa > Arthropoda > Insecta > Hemiptera > Fulgoridae > Lycorma > Lycorma delicatula. The sequence goes on along the minus strand of NC_134463.1, from coordinate 116,725,784 downwards.
TTCAGGATACATTCCTATTATATAATGGAAGGTTTGAAGCTACCGACCGAGGCCCTAGTTTCTTTGAAAGTTAAACTAATCATTATTTCTTCACCCTCAAGGAGGGTAAAGTTTTAAATTAAAGATATTCATTAAGGAAAAAAAGATGAATCTTTCTATTTCATTATTATATTCTGCTTCTATGGCAAAAAAATGCGTTATGAATTTTTCGTCGTTTCCCTGTAACTCAGGAATGGCGAGCGAAGCAAGCTCTGCGGCTCTGGGGTAGGCCCCGAGGAGCTCCTGAGTTAGGTTCGGGGTTCGGCTGGGCCGATCTGGGCCCAAGTTCTGTCTAGACGGGCCGGCTAGTATAATATTAAAGGCAAACGGTATTTTTTAATTATTTTTTCTTAATTTTTTCGAAAATAGAAATCAGAATTGTATTAATTTTTAATAAAATAAAATAAAGAAGAAAAATATAAACAAGTACATTTTTATAAAGAACAACATTTTTTTATAGGTTACTAAAGAATTATAATAAATATTTGGCATTTCAAGAACAAAGGAACGCTGTTCAGCATTGAAAGGTGTAATTTAGATTCGATCACAAGTAACTGGAATTTATTTTATAATGAACAAAAAATGTATATCTTTGTTAAAAATAATCAATAAAATAGTACTAGGTTAGTACTGAATTTAACTTTGATAATAATTTACTTTCTCTTTTACCCCTGTCAATATCTACTTTAAATCATAATGTTAATAAATTTCTGTTTCTATATTTATTGTATGCCATATGTTATAATGTTTCTATACTTACTATTTGTCAATATTTTAAAATATTGACAAACACTCCTTCCCAATTTAACCGAAGCGTTATATTATTGAACCTGTCCTAATAAAATAAATTTACACATTTTTTTTACAGTTTTAAGATCCAAATTCTAGCAAACGTAGAGGGTAAATTTTAGCAAACTTAGAAAACTTAGAGGAAAAGTTTGAAACATTTTAGAACAAAAAATTAACTTCGCATCAAGACTTTTTATTTTGAAATACATCAATATTTTTTTTATTTAGAAAATTTCTCCTCATAGCGATCCCTTTACATATAATGAACAAACAACCATATCGTAAAAATCGTTTACGATAAAATTTAGAGTTAAAAATTCAATCCTAAATAGATATGATGTAGATTGAGGAAATAAGTGTTTTAAATAGTTAAAAGGTCGACTCTCCTACCAAGTATAGGCAGTGAACGTATATAATGAGTTTTTTCGAAAATAAGAGGGTACATTGATTTGTAGTTGTTGCGGGTACCGGACCGTATCGGAGTAGTAGTGCCCGGTAATTCACCTTTGAATCTCCTCATTCTGAAGAAGGAGGAAATGTACAGTTGTGTAGGTAAGGAGATGGGAAGGCATTACGAGTCCGCAGGTGACAGAGAGATGGTATCAGTCGACGAAGGTCAGATGAACCCACAGATTGCTTTCGGACCTCCAGAGACGGTTGGACCGCAAACATGGGGAACTGGGGTACGATCTGATCCAGTTCTTTACCGGTCGCGGGTATTTTAAGGCGTGCCTGTACCCTCAGACGCTGAGATCCTCCGCGGATTGCGGTTACTGAAGAAATTACCGCACAACACACGGTATTTGTGTGCGATCGGTTCCTGCAGCATAGGGAAGCATACCGAAGAGAAATCGGCATACTTACTCCAGAGAATATTATCGTGACTATGCTGTTGAACAACCTGTACATGTTGATTAAGATTATCCAAACAAAGATGGCGGAAGAAGTGCAAGAATAAGGAATTCCTCCCTAATCTCCCTTGGGGCTGTGTTTATATCAAAGCAGGTCAGGTCCCACGGTACAGAAACCAAAAGACAAAGAAAAGATGATAGCAATCAGCTGATATAATTACTATTAAACAAGTATTAGGAATATTGGTATTTAATACAAGAGAAATAAAAACAGAAATGAAGAAAGTGATTTTTTTGTTTCAGTATCGGTTGAACTATAATAAAGATCCTGTTGACATCCATGAAAAATTCCATTCGAGAATTCACAATTTTCTACAACCTACCCAACAACATTTACGTAAATTGAACTTATTTTTTTTAAATTTTGAAGGCACAACGATTCTTCAAGATGGTACATATCTCAGAGAATACTATTGGGAGTGCTAACAAAGCATATTATTACTGGTGTTGAACTAGCGATCGTGGCACGCGGTTTTAAGATTATCCAGACAAAGCTGGCGGAAGAAGCGCAGGAGTGAAGAATTTCTCCTAAATCTTCCTTGGAGCTGTGTTTCAGCCCCTAGGTGAATGAACAAAAAAAAAGACAAAATTGTAGCAATACTGTATCAGTTCAAGTTGTTTTTATGGATGTAATTTCGGTAAAACATTTGAGGTATACACAATTCATTATAATTTTTTATAATGGACTGTGAATGAAAAAAAATGCTTCGTATGAATTTATTTGATTACTAGTGGACCCGGCAGTGCTTTGTTGTAGTTAATAACTGTTTTGCAAACCCATCGGGTTGGGCTAGTGATGAACGCGTCTTCGCAAATCAGTTGATTTTGAAGTCGAGAGTTCCAACGTTCAAATCCTAGTAAAGACAGTTACTTTTATACGGATTTGAATACTAGAATACTAGATCGTGGATACCGATGTTCTTTGGTGGTTGGGCTTCAATTAACCACACATTTCAGAATTGGTCGACCTGAAACTGTACAAGACTACACTTACACTCATATATATCATCCTCTGAGTAATATTTGACGGTGATTCCTAAAGGCTAAACAGGAAAAAACCAGGTAGAATTATCATTTTACAACTGAAAACGCATATTTGTCGTTAATGCCAGTTTGTTAGTCTTACAAATTTTGATGCTTTTAAACACGCATCAACTGGTGTTGAACATGGTAATCATCCGCTGGACAGGTAATGGTCTGACGAAAATCACCTGTTAATATTATTGGTTTCTTTTCCACGTAAATCTTGAACTTATGGTTGCTAATATCAATGAAGTAATAACATGTAAACAACACTCCCGGGAAAAATAATAATAAATTGTTAAATTCTCAGCGAAATCGGTTCAGCAGTTTTTAAGTTATTAGGGCACATACAAAACGAAAATCGTCTTTTATTTAAATATATTTATGTGAAAGCAGAGTAAATAATTTATTCATCTGTTACTATTAAATTAAAAAAATGAATACATCTAACATATGGAGAACAGCCTAAGTGATATCCCCTAAGAAAGTCTATCCCTATTTCCCAGAAAAATGAACGGGAGCTTTGATATTTTTAAAAAGTTTTATTTTTTATTAATATTATTAAAATATTTTTGAAGCCCATAAAATTAAAAAAAAAAAACTTTAATAAAATAATTTCTGAAATTTTCATTACGCTCTTGAAATACGGTGAAAAATTGTCCTAGATATTTCTTTCTCGTTATAAAATTTATTATAATTATCCAATTTGAATATTAATTAACAGTAAAGAAGAAGTATCTGTCAAACAAAATGATAGATTGAATAAATAAAAGCCCACACTATAAACTTCAGCAAAACGTTAAATAAATATCATTTCACAATATTGTGCAGTTAGATTTTCTAAGAAAGTTTATTCATAGTGTGAAGTCCAATGACGTATCGACACGGAATAGAGGGAGTGACTCTGTCAAATGTTTTACTGTGTTTTAATCAAATAATCCTTTCTTAGAAAATGGAGGAGAAAGCTGTGTTTATAAAATGGGTAAAAGCTAGTTAAAAAATAAATTATAATTTAATCAAATAAGTCACACAAAGACGGTTTATCCAATTGTTATAAAACTTCATTGACTTTAGGGATTTCAGTTAAAAGATTGTTCCAAGCCGGATGTAAAATCCCAAGCGGCATCTTGTCTCTTCATTGACTTATTTACTCCTATATACGTATTTTATAAGGTCGTATGTTTCTATTTCCTTAGGGAATAAATGAATAAATAAAGGCCTGCTGTAAATTGGGCAAGTAAACAAAGAATTGCAGAATAAATTTCAAAATAAAATAAAATAGATTTAAATATTTTTTTCTATATAAGGAGTCTGTCATTTGAGTGCAAAAAATTGACAGGTTACACCATAACCTGTCAATTTTCAGGATTAGAATCAAGATATCAACCACCGTTGATATCTTGATTCTAACGCTGATATCTTTTAAAAACTTTTCAAGCATCATTTGTTTTCAGTAATTTATGACAAAAAAATTATGGAAGGCTACACGGCTTAACAACGTTTACAAATCGTAAAAAATTTATTATCGAAATATGGGATCTGTTATAGCTAAATATCATGCACTTCGCGATATTTAAGGTGTGCATAATTTGCCAAATAAAAGCACAATTCATTCATAGTTTGGCTAAAAAAATTTGAAGAGAATTTTCTTTATTTCAACGAAACATATTGTTTATTTTATTTTACATTATAAGATGAATACTTAACATTTAATTTAAAAAAAAATAAATGTACCATTATTATTTAAAATATACTACAAATTACAGAGAGAGACAAGGAATAAATTCTTAAGTACGAAGAATGCTAAAGCAAATTAAATAAAAAATACTAGTCAATTCCACACACACCCACACCCACACGCGCACGCGCACGCGCGAGCACACGCACACACGCGCGCGCGCACACACACACACACACACAATACAATAAATGGGAAAGTCTGCCCTCATTAACTCGATCTTCTCCAATTCTTCGACTTTCGGTGGAGCTAGAAAATTATAATTTTAAAAGATTACTCTTAAGGAAAAGGAAGTAAATATGTTTTGTTTAACACAAGAAATTACATTAAAAATGTGTTGAAAAGGAGTGCCAAGAATGAAAGAGCTGGAAATTTGTTAGATATTACTCTTACGTAAAAGCTACCCTACGAAATTAATTTTCCTTCAGTAACCTTCAAGGTAGAAGAAGGGAGATTCAATTGATTTTATAAAATCAAATTATCAATTAGCTTCACCTTAGAAATAATACTAAAATTATTCACGAATATTTACACCCATAATTTTAATATTTATTCAAATTGTTTTTAATTCCCCTTAAAACTATTTCAAAAGATGTTTACTTGAATTAAGTTGCATTCCCTAAACTCCGTATATCTACTGTTAAGGTTAAAAATCAAAACAGATTATAATTCCAATATTTTATGAAAATTTATCTCGGATATCCCTTTTTCTCTTTGTTGATAATTAATTTATCACATCAACTGAAAACTTATGTGTGGAAATATGGAATGGAAATTTTATAGTGTGTAAAGAATGTCCTGCCTGACTGGAGAATTCGAAGTCAGGGACTTCCGGATGAAAGGCTGAGATACTACCACTGTACCACTGACATAGAAATTTTTATAAATGCATTGAATTTCGTTTTTGTTTCAAGATTTCGAATAAAATTTTGCGTAATTTTTGGTAATTCTCTTATTTTTCTTTAATCAATTGGTCGTCTGGTCTGATGCAATTCCTTTCGTTCAATATGTTTTATATACTTCTATTTTTATTTTCCTCTGTCTCTCTAAAAAAAAAAAAAACAAAAATCAGCTGAACTGAGGATGAATTTCTTAAAGAAATTATGACAGCCCTGTAAGCAACTCCATCTGTATATACAGAATGTTTCTAAAATGGTGGGCTCGCTATACTTTTTCGGATTCTACTTGTAAAACTAAACAAAAAGTATCCTTAGGAAAAATGGTAATTTCTCTTTCGTTTTCCCCCCATTTTGTTATTTTTATATAAAAATTTATATCTCAAGTTCGGGTAGAGGAAACACATTAATATTTGGTAAACGTCTTGATAATAAAGTTTTAAAATTAGCAAAAAATCAGGACTTAAATACCTAAACAAATTACAAAATGGCAGACATGTTTATTTTTCAATTCGTTATATCTCCACAAATATTAGTCTTATCAAAATTTATGTAATTAACTAAAATATTAAGCCTTTTATTTTGAAAAAATTAAATTTTATTTTTGAAAATCGGTTAAAAAATAGCCGAGATACGGCAAAAAAATTGATGTTGTAATTATGTGTCTGTTTTCATGTCCTCCACTATACATTTAATTCGATAAAATATTGTTTTTATTTATTGTTAATTCTAATATTGTAAATTATTAACAGTAAGAGTAGGTTAATGTCCAGTAAAGCAATAACGGATTGAAAAATGTACCTGAGAAAGGTGTGTGCTGATCATTTACTATAAAGGTGGTCCAGGAATGACGGTATAAATAGACGGTCCTCATTTTCAAAGAGAAAGTACAATAGAGGCAGATTCTCCCGAATCAGTGGGTATTTGCAGAGTAATTATAATCTAACCAAACTTACCCTACACTCGCTTCGCCCGCTAACCTTGACTAATTAACGGTAACGTTTTGATTATTTAAAACAATAAATAATAAAACCGATCGTACGCTGACCTCGTAAAGCAGGTGAAGCAGTCCATGGAGAATTAGGAACTTGGTGATATTCTGTCTTTGCGGCAGGGCGGTTGTGGCGAACTGCGTATGCGAGTGCGGGGAGCCGACAAGATTGCGGCACTGAAGAGGGGCCAGTCGTGGTGGTACGGGGGGATTGCTGGTGGACCTGCAGTCGATGGAGGGCCGGCTGTGGTCCATACTCACAACCTTGAGGACACGGTGGCTGAAACTAAGGTGGTGGAGGCGTGAGGCGGGTAGTTGGATCTGACGCCGAATTTCGCGTGTCTTCACTTCGTGCTGCGTTTGGCAACACGCAGAATGCTACTGTCATTACGACATGTGGGGAGGCCAAGCAGTTGATTGCTCAGCAGGTGAAGGTAGGCTGGGTGTATTGTCGAGTACGCATGCGTGACCCTGAGGACTGCTGCTTCAGGTGTTGGGGCCTGGGGCATATGTCGTTTTGGATGCACGGGTCCTGACCGCACTAAACTGTGGTTAAAAGGGTCACCGGCGGGCCCAATGTTCTACTTCGTGGAGGTGTGGTGTTTGTGGTTCAGAGGATCACACGCTGGAGGGTTGTACAGCCCGGTATTGGGATTTTTTTCAACTTGCTTGCTTGTCGGATCCTTCAGCTGAAGGATAGAGCTGCTGGAACGATGAGAGGATGAGGGACAGCCCTCTGCTGAGCCGCCATTCTTTTGTGCTAGTACAGATGGGTGGCAATGATGAAGCACGGAGACTCTCTCGCCCTCTTTTGAGAGGAATGGAAAACACCGTAATCCCGGGGGGGATGCCTTTTGGGTGTTTCTGTTAGGGGCAAGAAGACATCAAGACCGAGTCTCGGATCCTTGGGTGAGGGAACAGGAACGGCATAGCTGGGCCAGGTAACCCTATCACTGGGGTTAGAGGCAGGCGATAGCATAAGATCCGACCGGCGAGCCGACCTGTCCTGCCGGTAGGCGGGGAAGCTCGTTAGAGTAAGTGGACACCCCCGGACTGTGTCGTGCTTCGTTGTGGAATCCGGTCAGTGAGAAGGGGGAAAAAATAAATTCAGTAATTATTGTAACTGTTTATTACTTAAATAATCAAAACATTACTGTTAATTAGTCAAGGTTAGCGAGCGTAGGTTAAATTTAGTTAGATTATATTTATAATTATAAGCAATAATTCTTATATAGGGTGTCCCATATAAAACGCAACCTATCAATCACTCATCCATGAAATTTCAAAAGTCAATGTCCAACATTTGAACATCGCGGCAACGCAGTAGAACACTACCGATAGTAACAACAATGCAATCATAACGTTCAGTGTATTGCTAGAGACAAGATGGTGTTTTCGCTAGATGAACGTGTTTTCATTGTCGAGTCGTACTTCAGTACGAAATGAGCGGTTGCAGTGGAAGATTTGTTTCGCCATAAGTACCCAGATAAACCAGCTCCTAACAAAACATCAGTATTAAGGTTAGTCGCAAAATTTAGAGAGACCGGTTCTGTTAATAACAAGGAACACCAAAGATCTGCGTCAGTGTTGAATACAGATACAGTCACTGAAATCAAAGACCGATTACTCGCCTCGCCAAATAAATCGATCAGACGTTTGTCTGCTGAAATTAATTTGTCTAAATCAACTGTTCATCGGGCGACCAAACAATTACAATTACGACCTTATCGCATTCAAAGGTTCATCGATTTCTTGAGCCCGACAAAGAAAAACGGCTACAATATTGTCAAATGTTCCGTCGATTTCTGCGTGAGGGAATTAATGTTATGGATTCGTTATTTTTCACAGATAAAGCACGGTTTCATTTGGATGGCTACGTAAACAGCCAAAACAGTAGAATTTGGAGCGCTGAAAATCCCCACGTTTATCACGAAAAACAATTACACCCGCAGAAGTTGGGCGTGTGGTGGGCGCCTATGACGGTGCGACATCGCACTATGCAGGTTCAACTTCGGATTTCGTCGAGGAATTCTTTGGTATCGGTCGAGGCTTATGGCCACCAAGATCTCCAGATTTGACTGCGGCGGATTTTTTTCTACGGGGTTACCTCCCTTGAGGTAATACCAATCCACCTTCGTGGTTTGTTGTTGTAGGGTTTTTTCCTTAAAAACCCTACAACAACAAACCACGAAGACTTGAACGATTGAAAGTCAATATTGAACAAGCTGTATTAAATATTCAGCCACAAACTTTGAAAAAAGTTGCAAGAAACGCTGTAAAAAGAATTGAAGCTTGTATTCAAGAAGATGGCAGCCACTTCCAACATTTACTCTAAATGTAAGGTAATGGATGGTAATAATAAAAATTACATTTACATTTACACATGCCTTTTTATTATTTTAATACCTACCAATATAAGGCTGGGTTGTGTTATATATGGGACATTCTGTATTTTTAATATGTAAAATACGTTAATATGGAGAATGTTTAAAATGGCCGGTATAAAACAGCTACTTAATGTGTTTTCTCTAATATATTATTGGGTTATAAAATTACTACGGTATTTCTCTAATGTTTTATTCATCGATTATTATAAAACATACTATACTAAGTCATTTTTTATGTGAAAAAATGCGAAAAAAGTGGGGAGGCGTAAAACGAAAAAATACTGAAAAATTAAATATATATTTATTTATTTTTTTATTAATATAAGTGAAAAAATGATAAATGCTACCAACTTTTAAAATTCTGTTTTAAATTATTATGTTATCATATATATACTAATAAAAAAGGATTACAAGAAACGAAAACACAAATTGAAGAGCTACTTTAAAAGGAAGTAGTCATCAGTCTGTCAAACTTTCATCACATTTACTCAGTTATTATTTCTATCCACTAACTTTAAATCTATATTTTTGAACGCATTTAGCGTGCGTGAATATAAGTAATTTTCCCTTACCACTTTTATAATCGCTCTACATTACTCTTATATGAAATAAAATATTATATTATACATTTAAAAATTAATAAATAGTAATAACGATTTTTAATTTAAAACATAGAAATGAGGTCAGTTAACTTCATACTTTTCATGTTTATCTGTCAGTCAATCATTATTTATTTAAAAATAAATTAATAGGTAGGTCCATTACTAACTACTAATGAAAATAAAAATATATTTCAGTAGTGTATTTTTTATTTTAAGCAACTATAAAATGTTTTCCAAGTTTAAAAATTTTTTTTATAATAAAAGAATTATTACTTTTTAAAAAGCAATAAACAAAAATTAAGTCCGAGAAATAACCCGTGTAGATTCACGGTAATCGTATTTATTTCTTCTGACTATTTTTGATTTGTATGTTATTATATCGCTGAGTAAAATGGCTTCAATAGTTCGAGATGTTAACAATTCTAAAAATGCAGTGAAATTTTTGCAATAAAGAAAAATATTGCACACTGTAAGATATTGTAAAAAGAAGCATGAAATGAAATTTAATTATAGTGCAAATAGTATTCGTCAGTTGTACAATAAACTATCATGTCCCCAAAATATATATCTAATACGGTTAGAAGGTAGCAATTTAAAACTTGATTAAGTTATTTTCTTTATTTACGGGAGGTTAACGAATATGCAACGATTAAATTTTATCTCAAAAAATCGAATGCAAACTGAAAGTATCGCTAATCGGAAGAATTATTTCCGTGAAGTTTGTGCAGATAGCCTGCACAAACAAAAAAAATCCTATAAAAATTGGCGGTCCCGGCATGACAGTGGAGATCGACGAGTCTTCTTTCTCAAAAACGAAAATACAATAGTGGAAGAATTCTCCCCAACCGGTGGATTTCCGGTGGAATCTGCAGAGAAACAAAACAGTGTTTTATGTATCCTGTTCCGGATCGTACCAAAGACGCTTTACTAATTATAATTATTTCAATAATTATATCTGATAAATGGAAATTCTACGACGATATTTCTTATTTTGAAGATTACAACGTTGAACGCCTCACCGTGAACCGTCCTGAGAATTTTGTCGATTTTGAGACAGCGGCACCTACACAAAATATTGAGAAATTGTGGATGCGTCCCAAACAACTAAATAAAAAATAAAAGAAAACTCCAGAGAATTAATCGTTTCCTATTTATGTGAATTTTTACGGAGATAGATACAGAAATGGATTTAAATACTAGATCGTGGATACCGGTGTTCTTTGGTGGTTGGGTTTCAATTAACCACACATCTCAGGTATGGTCGAACTGAGAATGTACAAGACTACACTTCATTTACACTCATATCATCCTCATTCATCCTCTGAAGAATTATCTAAACGGTAGTTACCGGAGGCTAAACAGGAAAAAGAAGATACAGAAATGAAGAAGTCTTTTTGAAGTAATGCTTCAACATATTAGTAAATTTCTTTCTGTTTAATGATTGAAAAAAAGTTGTATTTTGTATTGGCTAAATATAACTTGTTAAAAAAAAAAAAAGTTGGCTGTCGGATTCCGAAAAACCAATCATTTTCAAAACACATTACTCTATAATATTTAATAACAACTTATGATGTAACCCCTGACAACTTACCCACCTTGATTTGTTTGTTTAGACGAAATAAATTTTTACAATAATATTTCTTAAAAGTTATATAGCCGTGGGTATTTATCAACTGGAAAATATAAATTACCTTTGACAATATTAGAAAATGGCCAAAATTTTTCCTCGATTTCGTATAACTTTGCAATCCATCTTTCCCTTTTCAAAATAATACGTATGTCATATAAAATTAAACAATTCCAAATTTATTTACAAATTAATTTTATATAAAAAATGTTTATCGTGTAACCTATTTTTTTATAGCGATAAAAAAAATAAACTGAACTTTAATTTACTAAATTATTTTTTTTCGAGAGGAAAACAAACAGTCTAACATTGCTAGTTTTTAAATATAATTAATTTTATATTTTTTGATGCTATTCTGATCAAGGTTTTACCACAGTTTCCCTTGATAAGTCTAGGCGAATGATTGGTTAATTCTTTTTTTATTCATAGAATATCATATCTACCTATTTCTGATAAATACAATCTATAGATTTTATTACTATGTAACGATCAGAATAAAAAAAATATATTTATTTGTTTATAAATGAAATAAAAATTTATAAGAAGTTTTATTTAAATACAATACAAGCAAGCAGGGAAGTTCGATAATATGAAAGGAAAAAAAAATAGCTACAAGGTATACATTAATTTATCTATAAAAATTAATATTTAGGTTTTAAATAACATGTAAAAAATCAAATATTGAACTAACCGAACATCCTCCATAAAAAATTGTTTGTTTTTTATAAATATATTTTACAATAAAATAAGTTATTTATTAATATTAAACGAAAACTGAGATACCGAGCAAATTAATATTTTTCTGATTACATTATTGCAGAGTAAAATCAAAAAAGAAAAAAAATTAAAACAATTAGCAATTAGGTGTAATTTCTATTATAAAATACTTGAATTTCTATAAATTGAATTTCTATAAATTTTGTAAAATAAACTGTACATAAAACATAAAATCCAATATTTCTTTCATTTATCAAAAATAAAAAAATATTAAAAAAAATATTGAAAATAATTACTTTACTTTAGAATGAAAGCAGAAATTAATACAAATTTCACTCATCACAACCGCAGTTGGAAAACTACTTGGAATTGCGACAACTTTCTATTGTTAAAATTTTCTTAAAATCATTTTTTTATTTTTAATTAATTGATATGATGTCACCTTTGAAAAATAATTATTTAAAAATTAAATTTTCATTAAAATTTGGTTATATTAATATTTAATTGCGCTGATAAAATTAACAATAAAAAAATTCTGTTTATTCTTTGATACAAATTACACGCGTTTCATATGGTTAATCTGTAATCAAAACTATTCTGTAAAATACTTATTTCAAAAATAAACAGAAAAAGAAAAAAATATATATATAATTAAAGAAAACATTTGGTTAAACTTATAACGATGTACTTAAGTTTGAAACAAAAATACGATCATTCTGATAAATCGACCATTCAAGTTTGAAAATTTTCCCTGCAACACTTTTTTTTCTTAGTTTTAAGAAAAAAAATAAAAAAATAAAATTATAAAATAATATACTTTTAGTTAAAATATAATAATAATAAACTTAAAAGCAATTGTAAAAGATAACAATTAATTAAATTACAAATATGTATATTATTAAAATGGTGGAATAGATATGAAAGAAGTGTAAGAAAAAAAGCGTGTTATATATATATATATATATATATATATATATATATACGCATGTGTATGTGTGTACAAAATAAAAAGTCGATTATCCGTAAATACCGGTTAATTAGATCACAATTATAATTAGTTTATAACACTTATATCACAAACAAAAATAATATATCACTTCTTTAATTATAATCACAAAATATAAACCAACAATAAAGCAATGTTTACTAACAAACGCTGCAGAAACGGGTCTTCCAGGTTAGGCTGGGGCCTGTACGCTTCTGGAGTTGGCGCAATAACACAAGCAAGCACGGGTACACATTATTGATCGTACAGGGGTGTGAACCGCCACTCTATCCGTTTCATAAACGTTCTCTCTTTTACTTACTCTGTCATACTATCTCTTTTTCTTTTATCGGACTCTTTTTATAAGCACCAAACGTTTCTTTTCCCACAAAATATTCCCGGCTGGTTTATTTTATTCCCTTTCCGTATAAAAAATAAATAAGAACAAATAATATCAATAATTTAACAAAATATTGAAAAAAAATAAAGCGAAACTAAATAATTAGAAATAAAAACCGTATTACAGTATGTATTTAATTGAATAAAAGGTAATTAAGAATATAACATTTTATTAAATGAAAAAAGTAAATTAATATGACCTAAAAAACTAACCATCTGCTTTGCAGCGTATAATTATTTAACAGAGTTAGAAGAAATGTTTAAAAAGCGTACTAACTTATGATCTAACTTTTTACTTTATTATTATTATTATTTTTAATAACATAATTTTATTATATATATATATATATATATATATATATTTAAAAAAAAAAAGAAAATGTTTTTAAACCAATAGGTTAATTGAAATATATTTATCACAGCTTACGTACAGTGAAAGAATATAGATTGACGTGTATTTTAAGGTGAAAAAATCATGGTCTGTAACATATACGTTTAAGGTTCAATCTTATCTTTGTATCGCATTTATTAAAATCGGAAATAAACTATTTTGTAGATATCATTTACGAAATAGGAATTATGTAATATATCTTTCATTTTAATATAATATAAAAATAATACGGTATATAAATTCAGTTTAAAATATTTATTTTATATACATCGTTTGTTAAGTATTATACATATTTCTTAGAACTAAGTTGTACATTTTTCGGTTAACTTTACATCAATATTATTTGTCACACGATATAACAATATAAATATACTAACTAATAATACTTGTGAAATTAAAAAAAATGTCGATTATGTTTGGTATATATATACTTAACAGGTGTAACAAGGAAGAATATGAAAATTTAATCACTTTTAAAACTATCCGATTGACTCATAGATTTCCTAGCGGTTATTATCTTTGTATAAATCAGAACGATACATTTAGTATCTATGTTCAATTAAAACTAAGAATCGTTGGATCCTTGCTCTGAATTATTTTTTACCAAAATTTTTCATAAATATGTTGATGAATTATTTGAATTTTCAGATATATATATATACACACACAGTGACGCAACCTTACGGGAAACAGTGACGCAACCTTACGGGAAAATGAGTAAGTTAAAATAGCAGTTGAAAGAGGCCTCCTTTATGCGATACACATAATTGAATACGTTACATGCTCCTAAAGAGATGTTGAACGTTTCTTGAGGTATTGCAGAGACACACCGTTAAATTTCACTCTGCAATTCGGGAACGGTGTAAGGATGAGTTTTGTAAGCGGCATCCTTAAGGATCTCCACAAGAAAAGTTCGGAGGGTATAAATCAGGTAACTAAGGGGTCACAACCCCTTCGAAACCATTTGTCAATGAAAACACTAATCCAAGAAAGTCATAGTGTTGTTGGCTGAATGAGCCGTAGCATTATTCTCCAGAAACCACGTGTACTCTAGTCGATCTGCAGACACAGTGTTAACGAATTGTTGCACCACATGCACGTAGCGCTCACTGTTCACTCTGTAATGGAAGAACGTCATGATGATTCGCCTACGTGACATTGCATCGTGCCTCGTCTGACCGAAACCAACATCAAGTGCTTCCCCATCTGCCGGTATAGATGACATGAACCGCTGGCAGAAAGCTATACGTTTTCCACTTTCTGCAGGTAATAACTCGTGAACGACACGAATTCTGTACGGATGCGTCTTTAAACAGTTGCGCAATGCGTATGGGCACTAATGACGGAGAAACCAGACTGGCTAAATAGGCTCGCACAGACTTCTTGGGATTAACAGAATCTGCAGCTTGCAAGTTGATCAACTTTTCTGATGTTAGCACTTTCGGTCTATTACTTTTGGCCGCATCTGGCATATTCCCTGTCTGTTGGAAGTTGTACAGGAGCTTGATGGAGGACTTATTTGGTGCATCCACATCATATTTTTCTGTGAAGGCATTCTGGGTCTGGGCATAACTGGCAAATCTAATGTAATGGGAAACAATCAATTTTCTCTGCTGCATTATGTAACCCATTTTCCTTAATTAAACCAGCAAAAAAAGGAAACATTCTTCAATAAGGTTGCGTCACTTTTTGAATACTCTCTCTCTCTCTCTCTCTCTCTCTCTCTCTATATATATATATATATATATATATATATATACATTTTTCAACATAACTTAATTACTGGATGAATAATAAAGCTTAAAAAAATAGCATATCAGCTACGAAATAGAGAATTCTATTGTATCAAGATTATCGTATACGGGCGACTGACGTAGTTTTTTTTTTATAGCGAGCGCTATCTATGGTCGGTGTATTTAATTAAAATTACCTCTATAAATTCTAGTTGATATGCGTTTTATTTTCATGCAATGTTTGACATTCCATGCAAAACTAAAACGGAAGGAATTTCACTTCAGTCGCTTTGTTTATTTATATCTGCGTCCGTTATGACAATTAGAGTCCATTATAATATTTATTCGAAGTTATGTATGAACGAGATAATCTGGTTTAATAAACATAATTTGTTAGTTAGGCAACAAATGCAATCGTGAACTAAACACAGAAATTTATACGACTATAATCTCAGCAACGCCAACTATTTCTTAGTTTTAAATATTTACTAATAAGCTATTCCTTCTTCACGAAAAATAGAGTTTGTCACGGACTTTATGAGGAGCAACCTTTTTATAGGACATACTACTAATTTTTAAATAGAGGATATATTTAAAAAAATTTCAATCGGTTAAAATTGAAATTAAATAGAAGTGAATACAATTTAAAGAAATTTTTGTTAATTTTAAAATGGGAGTTCCTTTTCCTATTAGTAATATTTTGGGAGATTTACAAACTGGATGAATTTTATTTAAACGTTTAAGGGCAATAAGAAAACCATTAAATTAAAAGAAAAAAATTGTACATTTTGTGTTTAAAAAACTTCAGAATTACAATTCATCAAGTTACTAAGAATGAGTGTTGATAAAATAATTGTATCAAATGATCCACCAGACTATTTAATTTTTTATTAAAAACTCTTCACGGTATTACCAGAAGAACTTTCTCTAAAAAATAAAAATAATTGAAATTAGTGCAAAAAAGCCGGTTTGAAATGAGAAAACTTAATATAGTAATTGCTACCCAGAATTAAAAAATCTATAACGCAAATAAAATTTCGAAAGGAGAATCTTAATTCTAAAAGGAATGCAGTAATAATGGTTTACTGGGATTACTCCCGCCACCACCATATTAGGTCTCACTAAAGCGTAAGACCGAATGTGTGTGCCACGAAGGCCTAGTGAGCCTCGAACAGTTTAAGCGACCAGTTTTCTTAACTATCTCCTAGAGCTAACTTAACAGCATGAGCGGGATAAGCGTGATGCAACATATTACTCGTTAGTGTGTCTCACCGTTCACTTGTTATATATTGATTAAATTGGGTGCCGGCCTCCGTGAGCGAGTGGTAGCGTCTCGGCCTTTCATCCGGAGGTTCCGCGTTCGAATCCCGGTCAGTTATGGCATTTTCACACACGCTACAAATCTTTCATTTTATCCTCTGAAGCAATATCTAACGGTGGTCCAGGAGGTTAAACAAAAAAAAATAAAAATAAAAATTGAGAGTTGCTTATTTTTCTCTTGTCGAAAACATTCTCGATTCTCAGTCCATTTTTTTCGAAATCCTTCTTAATTTCTCGGACATATCTTCCACTAGTTTTCTTTTCCAAATTCCTGAGAAACAGTTGTTTCAGAATTCGGCTCTCAGGTACTCTTAAGATGTGAAAAAAATAAGAAATCTTTCACTTCTTCATCGCGCTGATAATCGGATCGATTTCTTTGTATACGGTTTCGTTAATGGGAATTCGCCAGGTAATTTTTGTTTAAACAGGTTCTGAAGATCCTGTGATATGTTTTAATTATTCGGCCGGTTTTAGTTTCATTTTTATGTTGAAAAAGAGTTTCATAGGCATACAGTGCATCTGGGAGAACGACTGTCTTGCAGTGTCAGTATAAATTGTATTATAAATTTCCTGTTTGTAATACAAACGTTAATGAAAATTCAAGTATCATATTGTAACTTCCTTATGTTACGCAATATTATGAATTTGAAAATATTTACATGCCTGCAATAGGATTTATAATATTAAACAATTTCAAGCTTAAGAAAATCTTTAATAGTTTTTAATTAGTTGGATTATATAATTATATCGACAAAAAATATCGTAAAGATAAATAAATCCTTTCGCCAAAGGATTTTCTATGTAGGGCGTTTAAACGGGGTTTTCAAGGATTCTTCGGCCTTTTAACGTAGTCACCTTGTAATTCGATACATTTAGACCGATAACTTTCCAACTTTTTAATACTTTCAGTATAATGTGATTTGCCCAACTCTGACAAAAAAATGCAATTATCTTAGCTTTAGCATCATATGAAATGAATCTTTATCCGGCAAGCCATTTTTTAAGTTTTGAAAAGAATAAGTAATCGCTGGGAACAAAATCTAGCGAATATGTGGAAGCACTTCGAAACGTAAATCATGGAGTTTTGCAGCGACAATCTGAGACAAGATAGCAGACGTATTATCGACGTAAAAAAGCACATTCTGTTTGGACAGATGTGTAAGTTTAGCTGAATTCCACCTTGAAATCGGTTTAGTAGTGATGCATGTTACTTCCCGGTGATGGTCCTGCCTTTTTCAAGTAATATTTGAGCAATACATCACGGAATCCGAAAAAATCGTAGCCAGGACTTCTGCAGGTGGAACATTTTTCGGTTTTTGGGGGGCACTTTCATCTTTCCCACCTATTGTTTGGAATGATATTTGGTCTCTGATATATAATAGAGAATCCATGATAAAATTTATTTTAAATAACGTCTTTTATTAGTTTTTCAAATCCAAATTCGAATTATTCCTATAGTAATTTTACCAATAGATATACAAAGTTCCATTTTCTGGAATACCTAGAGCAACATATACGCTCCAATGTCAAAGGTAATAATACATAAATGAATAGCCTTTGGTTTTTGTTTTATTTTGTTTTTTCCTGTTTAGCCTCCGGGAATTACCGTTCAGATAATACTTCAGAGGATGAATGACTATGATATGTATGAGTGTAAATGAAATTTAGTCTCGCACATCCTCAGTTCGACTATTCCTGAGATGTGTGGTTAATTGAAATTATACCGGTATCCACGATCTAGTTATCAAATCTGTATAAAATTAACTACCTTTACGAGGACTTGAACGCCGGAACTCTTGACTTCCAAATCAGCTGATTTTGGAAGACGCGTTCACCACTAGACAAACCTGGTGAGTAAACAAATAGCCTAATCTAAATATAATTAACCTAAAGTTTAGGTTAAGCCTCACATCTAAGGAGGTGTATAGTTTGATTCACAACAGCAGTACAAAAACTTGATGATATCGTAAATTTTGAACACTATTTTAATTTTATTCATTCTAATTTAGAAAACAAATCACTAGTATCCTGAATACCTTTCTTGCTTTTCCTGTTTAGCCTCCGGGAATTACCGTTCATTACTTCAGATGATGAATGAGGATGATATGTATCAGTGTAAATAAGTGTAATGTTGTACAGTCTCAGTTCGACCATTCCTGAGATGTGTGGTTAACTGAAACCCAACCACCAAAGAACACCGGTATCCACGATCTAGTATTCAAATCCGTGTAAAAATATCTGGCTTTACTAGGACTTGAACGCTGTAACTCTCGGCTTCCAAATCAGCTGATTTGGGAAGACGCGTTCACCACTAGACTAACCCGGTGGGGCTAGTGTCCAGAATACCGGCAACCCATTTCTTCACCTCTTTAATGAAGATATTTATAACAATTATGCGCTTTATACTATTTTCTAGCATGTTATATATTTTAGGTCCTAAGTAGACAAATGATTTTCGAAAGTGTTGTTTAAATACAACCAGGATTTGCGTATTTTCTGGATTCATACTTTTTGTATTTTATACATTATTTATTTTATGATCTTTACAACTATTAAGAAATACCGTTAATACTTTGTATATATATGTATAAATTCTTTACGGGTAAAATATTCAGTTTTTTTTAAATCTCAAGAGATAGGTTGAAACCGCTTTTGAAATCTATAAGTCTAATTATTCTTTTTCGTTTCCATAATTGTTAAGGGAAATCCAACATTCAATTCCAAATTCAAGTATAGATTTAATAAGTGCATTATATACGAGGTGTGATCAAAAAATACGGTGAATAATTTTTTATTAAAAAAATTAATAAGGTTACATAGAATTCGATATAATCTCCTTCAAAGTACTGTACTTGGCTAGCAATGCACTTATCCCAACGTTGACTCCATGACTGGAGGCATTTCTGGAAGGCGTCTTTCGGAAGGGCTTTCAGCTGCTCGGTCGTGGCTCTCTGAATGTCAGCAATGGTGTCAAAACGTTTTCCTTTAAGCACAGTTTTAATTTTTGGGAAGAGCCAAAGGTCGCATGGTGCTAAATCCGGTGAGTATGGTGGATGTGGACAGACAGGAACACTTTTTCCGGTCAAAAACTCGCGAATGAGAAGCGAGGTGTGACACGGCAAGTTGTCGTGGTGAAGAAGGAAGCCATTGGTCCATTTTTCTGGTCGCTTTTTTGGTACGTCGTTAAAAGTTAAAATGCTTTGAACGGATCCGTACGAGATGTTAAGGTCTTCCGATAGCTCTCGAATAGTCATTCGCCTGTTTGAACGAACCATTGTTTCCACTTTTTGCACATTTTCAACTGTTTTTGAGGTTGCTGGACGTCCCTCACGCTGCTCGTCTTCAAGTGACTCATTTCCGTTTTTAAATCGGTCATACCGCTTGTACACAGTCTTCAAAGTTACCACATTATCGCCGTACACCGATTCTAACATTTCGTGAGCTTCTTTGGCACTCTTTTGCAACTTAAAACAAAATTTAATGTTAATGCGTTGTTCAAAATCCATGTTGCGCGACAGACACGATAAACACAACCTCACTCTAGCGGCTCTGGCAGCTGACTGGCAAGCTCGAACGTGTTACAACTTGTCCCTGCCTGTCTCAGTTGATCACGCTATTGGAAAAATTACAGCATATGGATGTAGCGTCGACAGTTGCCGCTATATTCATTCACCGTATTTTTTGATCACACCTCGTATACAAACCAACCATTTTTGATTACAATAATGTCTTAACTTGTAAAATCGATATGAGTAATAATAATTCTTTCCTTAATTTCAATATGTGTGGCTTCCAATTTAATGCAGGATTTATAATTAGGCCTGAGTATTTATTGAAATTAGCTTTTCTTATACATTTTATATATTCACACTCACAAATATTATTACGATAATTTCTTTAAATAAAATATATAAGATTTTAAAGATAATAAAATTTGCAACTTTATCACCGAAAGAAGGTTTTAATTTTAAGCTCTATACAAAGATCAGGAAAATTTTACATCACTGCACTATTATATTTGTAGAAAATGTTAATTTATTTCACTGGTTTTTCGTTTATTATTTGAAAACAAAAAGTATGTATGAGAAAGTTTAATGTTTATATAACAATCGAAAGAAATTTATACAATTTATTTAATTACTTTACACCTTAAAATGTATTTATTATTATAAAAAGAGATTAATGTAAACATTACTTCAAATTTATTGTAATACGTTAAGTATTAAGAGAGATTAAATGGAAAATTCAAATATTCCTTTGCAACCGAATAAAAGACACGTCTACATAAAGTTGATTTTAATTCTCATTTAAATGAATGTCGGAGCCGCTATAACCTTCGTGGGGCAATTTATACACACTAACTATATTTACTGGACTGACTGGATAATCTAGTGTGTATTCACTTGGTATATGGGTCAAATAAAAAAGCTTTTTTTTATTAAAGAACATTAAAAAAAATAAGTGACAGTATATTTATATTCTGTGCTTGTTTTATACGTGTTTAAAAGGAAAAATTGTGTCAACCAGTATTGTGTTTGTACTTCATCGCTATAAATAAATAAAAATTACATCGTCCCGTATATTCGTATTCAATAAAAAAGTATTAATTCCTTAAAAATTCCTAAAAATTCGTATGTTAAGTGTTTCCTTTTTTTATTTTTTGTTCAAAGAAAATAATAATCAGTGTAACGTATAAATTAAATCAGAAAATTACTAATAATATTGCAATTTCACTTTCCCGTCTAGACAGA
The DNA here is from genome assembly GCF_047948215.1 of Lycorma delicatula. Lineage (NCBI taxonomy): Eukaryota > Metazoa > Arthropoda > Insecta > Hemiptera > Fulgoridae > Lycorma > Lycorma delicatula. Next base: position 116,704,485 of record NC_134463.1, on the reverse strand, counting down.
GTTCTAGTTCTAGAAGGGAAAGTATTGTAATCTGTTCAATTTGGGTGTACGTCGTTTTTCATCGAATCTTAACGTTTGACATATAATGAACCCCAAAAAAACCGGATAGAAATTACCCAAATGTTAATATCGTATTTACGTGTGTGTGTTTGATGTTGGCCTATAAATCATCTTATATCGCCTAAACAACTGAACCGATTTTCACCAAAGTTGGTCAGATTACTTCCATATATAAGGCATAAATGTCATTAAATTTTCAACTTAAAAGGTAAAGGCGGTGAGGCTGTAGAGCAAGGTCATTTAAAGAAAAATATGACCTTAAAAAAAGGTCATTTTTTAAAACACATTTGTAAACAATTAAAAAATATCAAATATTTACAAAAAAACCTTTTTTGCAAAACCGCACCGCCACCCCAAAAAAATGCTGTTGTAGTCATATGCTATATTGTAAAGTCCCAGTGAGCGGTAGAATTAAATAAATGAATAATATTTAAAGTGTAAAAAAATAACTCAGTCTGGATGAGTTTTGAACTCGATCGCTCGATTGACTCGGTACCTGGTGCGTTAAGACTCGCGGCTACACCGGTCGCGAGGCTTAATAAATTTAACTTACACGGTTGGAAGGACCGTACAAGCGAAATTTTTTCTATGTAAGTTGTGAAATTACAGTAGTTTAGTTAGTACCGCCACACCCGCGCGAATTAAATACGATATGTGCGCGCGCTTTAGTTAGAATCATTGAATTAAATAAAAGAAAAAAATATTATTTTTAAATAAAATTATAAATATTTTATATTAATTTGTCTGTGTAAGCCATGCATCAGAAACACCCTAAAGTCGTAGGACGTTCCTAAAATGCCCAACAGCTGTGTTGTCAACTTTTTTAACCGGTAGGGTCACATAGGTCTTTTATTTGATTTTAAAGATTACATTTAGTGTACTTTGCTTTGAATTCACCTGCCTGTAAATTCGAAACGTTAGATCAACTAATTTATGTATGAGTTTTCTTTTCTTTACTTCCCACATTCTTTCTGAAATGGCTTTCCTCCTTTCTTTTGACATCTTGGATCCCTTTTTGCTGAGATTTTTTCTTCGGTTTCATTACTATTTAGTAACTAATACCAAACCCCAATACTATATCTATCGACTATACTATATCTATCCCCAATACTATATAACCCCAATATTATATCTATCGATAATAGCTCTTTAGTTATTTCATATCTTTTTGAGTGTGTTTAAACTAGTTTGCGTCTTGGTTTTTCTGTTCATGCATAAAGTCGAAAATCCGTTTAGACAGTCTGTTTTGGTCCATCCTACTGATGTGGTAGTATAAGCTGATTCCTCTTTTCCTCGCCGTGTCGGAGAGTTTTTAGATTTTCTTGCATAGTGTTTTGTTTGGTATCTCAGCTTTGTTTCGTAGTTTTGGAATTTCTGCTCGAGGATTTAAAAAAGAACATTATTTTCCTTTCTTTGCCAATTTTTAAATTTACCCTTTGCTGTTTAGTTTTAGTGTTTCTATTGCATACAGAGCTTCTAGTTTTATTACTGTTCTCTAGTGCTTTAGTTTGGAGTTTCATGACACTGACTTTTCTGTAGGTGTTTTAGTCAACTAGAATATTAGTTTCATCTTCTGCGTTCTGCTTTCCTTCGATTTATTTTCGAAGAAGTTCTAGTTTATCCATTCTCTTACATACTTAAAACGGGTTTACTTTTCAATCTTTTCGTCGTTTATTTCAGGATACTACGGTAAATCTTTTAAATTAATCAATATTTCGGTTTTTAAAGGAAATTTTCAGTCCGACGTTGGGCGCTTGAGTTTACAATTCTCTGATTTGTAGTCCGGCTTCTCCCAAATTTTGGATAGCAAAGCGATATCATCCGCGAAAGCTAGGCAATTACATTTCAAATATTTTGTTCCTACTTTGATTGCGCCGGTTCCATTCCCTGATTACTTTTTCTAGATAGCAGTTGAAGAGCAAGGGTGAAAGCCCACCTCCTTCTCTGACTCCAGATTTCGATGAACTATTAAGATGATATTTTATTTCTGAATAGGTCTTTGTCAGTGCAGTTTTGATCAGACTTGTCGTCTCGATATCTAGTGTAAATTCTTTTAATGTGGACATTAAGAAAATTCTATACATCGAATCGTACGCGTTTAGAAAATCTACGCGTGTGATCACTTATATTTTGTGTGTTTTTTAATATATGAGATTTATTTCCATGAAATTAGGAAGTTTGTTCTTTGAACTGTAGAGCCTCTCACAAATCCTAGCAGTAAAGAAAACTCTGCTCTGCCCTGAAATCCTCGAGTTTATTCCCACTAGATCGCTAGTTCTGTAACAACATTTCTGGAAAATATACCAGAAGTGAGATGAAGAAAAGGCACTTAAATTAACTAACTGACTTGGAATATTACGTTTGTTTTATTTAGGAGACAACTAAATAAAACAAGTACCTTAGTAAGTACAATTTTTACATTAGTAAGTTATTTTCCATTATCCATCCGAACATTACTCGATACAGTTAAAATTAAAAAGTATGAATTAAATAACGGGAACGTTTCACTTACGATCATTAATTGCTTTAGATGTATTTTTCAACTTTTATAAGTGATAAAGATTACATTAATCTCAAGAGAAACGATTATGGAGAGTTCCATAACTAAATGCCATAGCTAAGAAAGGGTATAAAATGATCAGTAGTTGTTTAGATGAAATTTTAAACCTCGAATGATGATAAATCTAATTCCAGACTACATTAGTATTTAAAATAAGAAAAAAAAATTATTTTTTTTCCTTATAAATTATATTCTTCATCCTACAGATTATATAAAATTAGATATTATGTACAATTTCTGTTAATTTTTTACACGCAAAAAGTTTTTTTTTTAAAAAACAAGATTTTTTTTAATATCAAAAATAACTACGCAACAATTAAAACACCGTGAGTAAAATAAATCCCCAGAAATTTTAATCGTTGAAAGGAAGAAAAAAGTAGCATCCTCTCTGCTAGATAGCCACACTAATATGATCATGAACAAAATCCACTATCTACATGGGCTTTCTCGAATTTAATTGTGCGAATATTTCAAGCCGATCTACGGAAACATGAAAAGGTATAATTTCGATAAGTGAGAAATTTACTTCTGAAAGTCAATAAAATTTTGAAAACATCCATCTGATTTTATTACTAGAGACCGGATTATATGCAACATAAAAAGTTTGAAATATGCATGAAAAATGCTTAAAACATGCATGAAAATTGTCAAAATGTGCAACTTTAAATAATAAAACTATAGTATTTTTTGTTTTTTTTTTAAATCAGCACACAATTGTACGTATTTGAATAATATATCGATAAATTCGATAATTAATAAAAATTAAACATTTTGTTACTTTTGTAAACGCAAACAATCAGGTACTCTTCCAAATGTTCAGTAGTAAGATCACTAAGTGTCTCCGATCACTCAAAATATTTTTATAAGTGAAAAAGGATCGCTCCTCATCCACTGAGGTAACTGGGCAGTATTTGAATTTGGGTGTTATGTTATTGTTTCTGACAAATGTTAACCCGTCCCATTAATAAAACTATCAATTTGACACAAAGGTTCAAACCGTGAGTTATTGTTCAAAATGTTTTCAAATTTTTCCTTTAAGATTACACGGGAATATTCCGGCAATGCGGAGTTCATTTGGCGGATTTTATTCATTAACTGAATAGATTCAGTCAACGCCAAACCTTGAGTTTCAAGCTTTTTAATACTCGCACGTATGTGGGAAAAATGAGTGCTAATCACAGCTACGTTTTGTTTATACTAGAATCGTTAAATGCTTCCTTGGACTGACAAACTGCCTAGCCTCTGCACTATCGAAGTGTTTACTACAACTTTGATGGCCTCGAAAATTTCATTGTAAAACAGCACAGCATCAATTCACGTTCCCCATCGAGTTACCACTAGTTCGGAAGGTAAAGGCACGTTTGCAGTTTTTCTTTATAGACTTAATTACGAGCAGGTGCCTTAAGAAACACTTTCTTTGTTGATGAAACCAATTTATTTACATTCCCAATCGTGGATCGTACTTCTTCAGCGAGTCGATGTACTCGTGAGCAAAGCACGTCAGATGAATCAAATTTGGATAAAATATTTGGAAAGCTTTGACTGTCTTGATCATATAGGGAACAGCATCTGATAGAAATGTAAACACTTTTTCATCTGCAGAAGATTCAGGAAATATTTTTTTAATACCCTCATTCACAAATCTGGCGATCGTAGAATGATTTGTCTTTTCAAGGTGTTTGCAGGCCAAGTAGGAGGAAGAGAGCTCTAGTTTTAATGCACCGACAATTAATTCGAAATATAACAGCCACAAGTATCGATAGTTTCGACAGCCGAAATCCAAATAATGGTATCCTTGAGTTCATTGCGTATTTTTCCCCCGGATATTGCATTTTTTTAAAAGTAATTTGTTGGTATGTAATTTTTACGCAATGTTGATTAATCTGATATATTTTGATTCCAGCAATATTTTCGTATAAAATCTTTGAAGGTAGGATTAGTAAGTTTGCGAAGATAAATATTACTTGTAAGCAATGCTTCACATAAATCCATGCTAAAGTGGTTTATTTGTTTGCCTTTGGAAGTGACATCACTGCTAATTGCCGCCGTTATACGTTATCATGGGTCTTTGTTTTGCAATCCTGCGATATGAAGACTTGTTATGACATGCTGATCTATTGAAATTTTTTTGTACACAAATATTTTTCTCGCAAACTCAAAAATATAAAATATTTACATCGTATGTAAATGTTCCAGGATAGTCAGCTATCCACGAAGAGACACTTTTTTTTCGAGAGGCATGGTACTCATTAAACTTTACACAAACAAATAAAAACCCTAACTGATGCAATGAACGCGTCAACAATAAAACGAGTAATTTAACTGCCTAATGGAAGGAGTGCTGCAGTACGCATGCGCGACGCAGAACGGTATCGTCCGTCCTTGTCTCGCGTGAGTCTGTGTTTTACTTGGCCACGTAATAATATTATCCTACCATAACAATAGACGCATGGCTGCTAAGTGCGCTCTAAGAGCCGGACGGCTAATAGATTTGGCCGGCTTCAAGGTAAAATTTAATTTATTAACTACCTAGTTAATAAATTAAATTAAACACCGAAACACCGGCTAAACACCGAAAAATATTGTAAATATAGCGAAAATATGCATCATCACTACATTTTCAGGAAAATATGCAATAACCGGTGAGAATGGGCTTAATATGCAAATGCATATAATCCGGTCTCTATTTATTACTAACTAAAGTTTTATAGGTACCTATCTACTTACTCTTATTTATTTCGCAGATTGGAGTATACTCAGGGATTACCTTATGCGATTCGCTTTAAAATAGTTTCTATAAATTTCCAGTTTTGGAAAGAAACTTTTATACTAATAACATGAATATGTTTTGGCTTGACGTTAATTAATCGGGGGAAATTACTTATATGAATTATTACATTAACATTTTAGGGAGTAAATTAAAAAAAATCTTGAAAGGAAGTAACTTCGCAAGCGAAATATTATTATTATAATTAATTTTTTAGTGTTTTTCTTTCAAATAAATTTTTTACTATTTTTTTTTTTTTTTATAAACGTTTGATTTATTTAACAGATTCGTTAACATAGTTTTAAATTAATAAAAAAGATTGTCTTAAATGCGAAGAGTTTTTATTTCTACGAAACAAAACAAACAAAAAAAAAAAGTATAGTTATTAATGAAAATTTAATTCTGACATTATTTATTTAATACGATTAAAGCACCTCTGAACAAATTTCAAACTTTCACATAACTTTTAGTTTGTTTATCTCTACTTAATCCGTCTGTATCAACATTGACTCAAGAACAAACATTCGACCAACTATAATCAAGTGATTTCTGGAGAAAATTTGGAAAACATATTTTCAATTGAAAATGAAACTATGATCAAATTTTGAGTAAAATTGATATAATAGTTAACATTTTTATTATAATAAATCGATAAAAATATAAAAGTGATAGATTTATCTTAAAACGTGTATCTTTTTTATTTTATTAATACTAATTTCTAGTCTCGCACTTTCATAAAAAAATGAACATAATTTTATTATAAAAAAATGTTTAATTCGAAAATAGTACGTTTTAGTTTAATTAAAAAGTTATAGCAAGTTACCAGAATCTTAGCTACCCATCGACCTACACAGAGCTTAGTCAGAAACTACCTCTAGGAGCGCTGAGTTACCACTGTGATTGAGTAAGATTCTAAATGAAATTTTTTGCTGTGAGTGATAAGTTGAAAGGCAGTGTATTCACAAAAACATTACAGTTTATAATTTTTCTTTGAGTTGAACTGTTTTTGTATAATTCTTTTAAGTCTCAATAAAATGATTTGCAGAAAGGGATGCAATGTTGAAGTGATTTACACGTTTTTTTTTTATCGTAGTGAAAAGAAACGTTCTGTCTGTCCTATGTAAAATTTTCTTACAGTCTGAACAGATAAGTTAGCAATGCCAGGTACAACGAATTTGTTTATTTATTATTTGAATGAAATCCTGTGTATCAGTTTTTGCAACAGGCTTCTTTGCATTTAAGGACAATTTTTTCACTTAATTAAGTGTTATTAACGTTTTCACTCTTTTTTGCTGAAATTACAGACGAGATATATTTATTAGTGTTGTGATATATTCACTAATTTTAACCAAATATTTTACTGTATTTATAGCATCCTTATAGTCTTATAGTCTTTTATATGACACAGAAATACGTAATTTATCTATCGCGGTTGAAACACAAAACTTTTCTATTCTATGGTATGATTAAAGGAACTGGGTACGAGTGTGGTACGTTTTTATTTTCCCGTCTAGACAGCGCTGAAGCAGAGCTACAGCTTTAGAAGGGAAAGCTCTATTATAATAGGTCCAATTTGGACACACGGGGTTTTCCCCGGGTATTGATGTTTTGACATTGATTCAAATTAAAAGATCAAGCGTGGAGGCTGTAGAGCAAGATCTCAGTATACTTATATTTTGCCTGATTAAGATCATATTTTTCTTAGTAACATTCGTTAACAATTAAAAAATAACAATATTTGGAGAAAAACGATTTTGCGAAATCGCATCCCTTCCCAAAAAAATGCTGTTGTAGTCGTCTGCTATATTGTGACGTCACAGATAAGCAACAGAATTAAATAAATCAATAACCTTTAAAATGTAAAAAACGTAACTCGGTCTGGCTGGGTCTCGAACTCGATCTTCCGGTTGTCTCGGTACTTGGTGCGTTAAGCCTCGCAGCTAAACTACTCTGCCGACCGTACAAACGAAATTTGTTCTAAGTTGTGTAATTACATTAGTTTAGTTAGTGCCGACCGTCGCCGCTAGTACTGCCACACTCATGCGAATTAAATACGGTATGCGCGCGCGCGCTTTACTTAGAATCATTAAATTAAATAAGCGAAAAAATATTGTATTTAAATAAAATGATCAATATTTTAAATAAAGTTGTATATGAGTTGGCAGCTTATTTTCTATGCAACACATTCACGACTTATTAAATGATAATTCAAATACAATACGCATTCATGTTTAACAATGTTCTAAATACATGTTTGCCTAATTAGCAACATAAGCTGACGCTAATGTAAGAACTGCAGCATCAGTCGCTGAAGAACTGAACCTGATGGTCGGAAAGGATAGCAAAATTTTTTTTTGTTATTAGAAATGTTTTCTTATAAAAGTTGGTAAAGTTTATCGTTAAAAAATTTATATTTTAAAAATATCAATACGATCGGTCATGACAGATAAAAATATAGAAAATTACTTATTTAATCAATAAACATTTCTTTCCAAAGAAGTTTGAATACTCTATGTACATTTGGGGAAAATAAAACTCAATATACCAAATAAAAAATATCATATAAACCTTTTCTTCTTTTCCACAAAAATAGGACGGTGTATGAATGGGATAATTGCTGTTCTCAAATTTTGAATTTAGCTGCTATTGGCGTAGAACGGACCAATAATGGTGGTGCGCCGGGCGGCTGCGCGCAGTGATTTATACTTCTTAATATGAACATTCATCTAAAATTATATTTATGTTTTAGGGATAAAATGGAAAACACTAGAGTTAGAGCTGTGTTAAAAAATTACAACTTAAGGAACAGCTAAAAATGTTCAGGATTTTGAAACTTTCCTCGTAAAAGTTTTTGTTGTTAGTACGCTAAATTCATGAACGTTATTTAGTTACAACTGGCAAAAACATTTAACAAAATCATATGTAATTTAACATAAACCATGTAACATTTTAATTTAAATATAATATTAAAATTAGGTTACCAATAGATTAGTTAATTCTCTCAAACCTTTTCGGCTATTTCGCCATCTTCAGGTGGATTGATCTTATATCCTCCATCCTGAAAATGGCGGAGTAGCCAAAAACGTTTGAGGGAATTAACTAATCTATTGGTAAGCTGGTTTTAATATTATATTTAAATTAAATTACATTTTACCAACGGTGCCATGTTTGCAAAACTTAATTTCAATGTAATATTTTCGCGGCGGGACGTAGATCCGCTTTTTTCTTAGTAAATTTTTAACAAAACATGATGATAAGTCATTATTATATCACATACTAAAAATTTAAAAACGAATAATTACATCACCATGCATTATAAAAAAAAAAAAATCTGATGTGACACCACATGACTTCCTTGTATGGTTACTAAATTAGATATACATAATTTCATTTTTTAAATGAAAAGTACATAACATTTTATTTCATTAATAACTTCTGATATTTTTTAATACTTTTTTTATTGTTATTATTGAATTATTATTTATCGTAATTTCTTTTTATAATCAAAGGTTAATAATTACCAATAAATAAATAAATTTAAATTTTTTTTAAAATTAAAAAAGAAAAGGAAATGAAATCGGATTCGAACCGATGTGCCTTCCCTTTGTAAGATCCAAATATTTTATTAATTAAAATTTTATTTTGCTATAACTCCGGAACCGATAAAAATAAGTACCATTTATGATATATCGTTGAAAAGTTCTCAATGAGAGCTTATTACAGCAGTTCAGAAAAAGTCCATAATCCAAATGTTTTGAGATTTTCAGCTTTTTTTGACACTTTTGGTCCAGTCAATTGCAATCAAAAGGGGAGATGCACAACTAGATGTGACAACAGATCTAAATCCAAAATTTCAACTCCTACGGCTAATCGTTTTTGAGTTATGCGAGATACTTACGCACATACGTACGTACTTACGTCACGCCGAAACTAGTCAAAATGGATATTTCCTTTGAAATCTGAAAACCGAAATTTTTTGCGATCACAATTCTCCCTTTACTTTGTACAAGGAAGTAAAAACTATTGAAGTATTTTAAAATCTGCTTCATTAATTCCGTTTTAAAGTTCACTACCCCTCAAGTCTAATAAATATGGGGACAGATCATTGTATGTGTTAATGTATAAATAAAACTTGTCCATTTCGAAATGGAGAATACAGAATAAATTTTGTATGTGTATTTATGTTGACTTTATTTTTTGTGATTTATAAGTTCCAAGAAACGTATGCTACAGTTTTTCTTTTTATATATTACGTGGGCGAACGTTTATTGACAATAAGCTTCATGCGACCGACAGTCGTAAAGAAACTTTTGATTTACAGACCAAAAGCTAAATGAGATCAGATAAAGTTTTTATAGGTTTTACTTTAAAGAGTACTATAATGAATTTAAATAGTATTTTATATTTTTTAAAACGGTGTACATCATTGATATCAAATTTAAAACCTTAAAAATTTTTACTAAAACGTTAAAATTTATGTGAGTTATATTATAGTAGCTGACAAAACCATGATAATAGCCACTCATACCAGTTAATCGCTTACTTTCTTAGTAATCACTAATTTTCTAGAATTATTATTATTGTTGAACTTTGCCTTTAATATAATTTTCATTTAGTATTCTTCTAGATACTCGTTCGTTAACATTGACAATTAACGTCTTAGTTTTACATTAGCAAGTACGCTAAATGTTAATAATTAATTACTGAAATGTATATTCAGTAATATTAATCAAGTAAATGTATGTTATTTTTAAAATATTAATTAAATAAAATTAGAAGTTATTTTTAAAAAGACAACATCGTTAGGCAAAAACTTAACTTAGATAAATACTAGCTAGGAACATTATAAAAAATGAAAGGAAATTCTGTAAAAGGATTTTAATTTTGAAAAACTCTTATATACGTGATCTAAAAAGAAAAAAAAAAGGTTATACAGAGATAAAAAACTGTTAACTTTTATCATAATGAATACTTAACTATAATAAAAAGAGAGATATAAAATTTAAATCACATTTAAGAGAAAACGACGTGTTAAAAAAAAAAAAGAAAAGAAATATGACTTTCATTAAAGCCTACGACATCCGTATGAAGATTCTAAGAACAAAAAGGACCTAAACATAACACACAACATATATACAGACGCGCACATACACACGCGCTCACGCAAAGACACACACATATATAAAAAAAATACAAACAAAACGTTTAAGAAAAGACAAGGTAACGTATCTCGTATGACGTTTTAGAAGTGGATGACAGCACAAAACACGGCAGTGAACGTTGTTTTCACAAGATAATAGGTTGTATGCAGAGGTGACGTAAACTAAGAATGTAAACTAAAGTTAATGACATGAGATTCAGAGTTTAACAATGTTAGATAGATTATATTACACTGTTAAATAATGAAGTTAAAACTTAACTAGGTGGAAAGCTTTTATTGACTGAACCGTACGTGTAGATAGCTTTGAATTTATATAAAATAAACAAAGGGTTAATGAAGTAAACGCGGTTTTATAAAGTAGATCATTAAATATAACCAGAAATTAATAATTATTATCTACAATGAATTTAAATACGAATAAAAACTATTACCGTAAACGAAATACTCGTTAAAAAAATCTGTATAATATGTAGAGATTCTACTATCAAAACTTTGTTAAAAAAAAAAATATATAAACTATATATATTGTATATATTAATAATTATAAACTACAAAAAAAAAATTATAATTATTATAACTCTTTAGTTAACATTTGTTTTTATGGATATACATTTTTATTTTACAAACAAATCTAATAATGTTTTTATCATAAACAGTAAACTGAATTATATAATTTGAATTAATTTTTCCCTCCCCGATCTCCGTGGTGGATGGTACTAATCTTAAATTTTCATCCGGAAAGTCCAGAGTTTTAATCCCGTTCACGTACGGAATTTTTCATATACTGAATAATCTCCATTTATTATTCTCACGCAAAAGCTTCGTTGTATGATGTTTACATAATTTATTTCATGAGAAGGGATAAAATAACAATGTTTCTACTAACATCTGTGCACTATTTACATATTTAAAATAATTATAAATATCTAATCATCAAGGCAGTGCTTGTCACCATACGTGTGTAGGTTTTGATAAATATTTTACTGTTTACCATAGGGATTTAAATAATGTTTTAAAGTAAAATTTGTATATAAATCATATAAGCTAAGTACTCTAATTATAAGTAGCAAGTTCTGATAAAACAGTAGACTAATGGATTAATCTATAAAAGCATATTAAATTCAAGTGGAAAATCAAATCGTATGATTTACGTTATCTTTTGTTTTCAGAAGTTAACATCGACAAAATTTTATTACACGACACAATCGCGTTATACGATTATAAGGCTACTTCATGTACATACAAGAATAAATAAATAAATTGACTTTATGAAGATTGGAATTTTTTAATTACGACTGGTTAAATATACAATAGTACAAAAGTGGAAAGGAACTGGCCACACCAAATAAATCGACCTTGATCACCTCAACAAAGCTTTCATACTGTTTAATGACATGATTATCTGTAGTTGCACGGATAAAAAGGAAAATTCATGTTTACTATATATTATATTGAAAAAATTCATTAGAGTTCCACTTAAAAAAGTCTTTAGTGACGGGGATTTTAATAATGTAAACTATCCTACCGATTGCAAATCAAATCAATAATTAAAAGTGTTTTTTTATTTTTATTTTTTGTTCATGATTGATAATCTTCTTTATTATTTTTTTTAAATACAAAAATGATGGATTATTGACAACTATAAATCTTATACTGTTTGCTTCCTAAGTTATCACCGTAATAATAGAAAGTGTTATTAGAAAAAAAAAAAAAACAATATTTTAGAGAAAAGAATGTTTTCTTTCTAAGAGGTTTTAAAATATATTCATTAGGTCCTTTAATGCATTGATAAATCGACAGTTTAATTTTTTAACATTAGTTAAACAACAAACATTTAATGGTTTTTTAATTTAGCGGAGACAAAACATATTTTCCTCTATAATTCCTTAACACGAAAATTAAAACTCGTAAATTACTACTACCTCATTGTTGTCTCATTGTTGTTAGTTCAGTCACTCGAAACAGAATAAAAAAAAAGTAATAATAAAAAAAAAAAATAACAAAAACATATTTGTATAATTTTGTCTTACAATCTTATTTAAAAAATAAGAATTAAATCAAATTGAGAAACTAAATATTTTCATTACTTTTAATTTTAAAATTTAATAATTATTATATTTATTTATTTTGTATTTATTGTTTATTTATCAGATATTTATATAATTTATTCTTTTACTTTTCAGTGCATTTTTATATTTGTTAATATATTATATATATTTTTTTAAATTCTCAATTTGATTTAATTCTTATTTTTTTTTACTTTTAGATGGTTTTTCTGATTTGTTTCCATTTTTTATTAATGTTAAAATTAATATTAGTTAAATAAAATCTTTTTTAACAAATAATTTTTTGTATGTAATCAAATATATTTTTGTAATTTTTTTGTATTTTTTTTTTAGGACTAATGAAAAGTAAAAATATTTATTTTTACACATCGAAGTTACATACGGGTACCAAATTTCAATCATTTTCATACGATAGTTTTCATAAGAAAAAATTGTATAAATATGTCTGGAAGCACATTGTTTTTTTGTTTTTCAATAACGAAAGATTTCGCTTATATTTCTATTCTAAAAGGTAAAATAATGCTGGACTAAGATTGAACAGAACAAATTATTAAGCAAAATTAGCGATTTTATCTGCAGTTTTACACGAAGATTTAAAAAAGAAAACTGTACTGTACTGTACAGTAGATAGATATCTAACTGTACTGAAAACAAATTCAGAACTGTACTGCCAATAGTTTCCGAGATATGATGAAAAAATACAAAGACATATGTGTTGGAAAACAGTTTTTCCGGTCTGGTAAGTTTACTTTCTTAAATTTCCATAGAAAAAAATTGTAGAAAATTCAATTCTGAGAAAATTTGTATAATTTAAAATCAATAAAAACTAAATACAATCTTTAAAAATCCTTTCTTACTTCCTTATACGAAGTAAAGTAAGTATTGTGATCGCCAGAAATTTTTGTTTTCAAATTTCAACGGAAATATCCATTTTGACCATCCCTGAATTCATTTTACTAGTTTCGGCGTGTCGTCTGTACGTATGTATGTTTCTTGTATACCTCAAAAACGATTTTAGCCGTACGATGTCTTTTTTAACAAATAATTTTTTGTATGTAATCAAATATATTTTTGTAATTTTTTTGTATTTTTTTTTTTAGGACTAATGAAAAGTAAAAATATTTATTTTTACACATCGAAGTTACATACGGGTACCAAATTTCAATCATTTTCATACGATAGTTCATGAGAAATGAAAATTTTCAGCAACATGCATGAATTTAGTGTAGGAGTATAGCGTGGTTCATATCCAAATTCTAACACCGTAGTATTGTATTGTCTACGAAGTTACATGCGTGTACCAAATTTCATTGATTTTCATGCGATATATCAAAATAAATAGCAGTTGCAAGATTTTATTATTCCTAAAGCGAGTTAAATAAAGCTTTTAAAAAAATACAAAAAAAAATTTAAATAAAAACATATATATGAAATTAAAAGCTATTGAAATATTTATGAATTAAAAAATATGGTAACTTGTTCTTAAAAAAATATATACCTCTATCAAACCAGATAACAGAATTGTTTCCATATAAGCGAACACAATAATTCGGCTTTCGAGAAACGTAATTTATTATGGAAACAATATTACTCTGTCGATGAATTATTTTTTAAATAATACTAACTAAAAAAAAAAAAAAAAAAATGATTAAACTGCATCCCGTTCAACGTGTTCGTAAATATGTGCTCAAAGTAATTTTCCATAGCGGTTTCTAAACTGTGGATTATTTTGTATAATTTTAATTAGATTTACCTTAACGTTTTATCCTGTATTGGTATTTAAATATTAAATAACTAACCTGTATTTTAAACATTTATTTTTTACTTACCAGTCTAGATGCGCTATAACAGAGCTATAACTTTAGAAGGGAATGTACTGCAATCGGTCCAATTTGGGCATATACGGTTTTCACCGGATTTTTTTGACTCCTAAAGAATTCAAAAAAGCGAATGGAAATTTTCCGGATGTTAATGTACTTATGTACGTGTGCTCGGTGTTGGCCTTTAAATCACCTTATATTTCCAGAACTACTGGACTGATTTTGACCAAACTTGGTCAGATTATTTCTATATATGGGGCGTTGATACCATTAAATTTTCAACTTCAAAAGTCAAGGGAATGAGGCTGTAGAGCAAGGTCACCCTCAATATCTCGAGATTTCGCCTAATTAAGGTCATATTTTTCTTAGATACATTTGTTAACAATTAAAAAATAACAATATTTTGCTTTTTTCAAAATCGCACTCCCACCCCAAAAAATGCTGTTTTAGCTATCTGCTATGTTATGATCACAGGGGAACGGTAAAATTAAATAAATGAATAATATTTAAAGTGTAAAAATAATAACTCGATCTAACTGAGTTTCGAACTCGATTATCCGGTCTACTCAGTACCTGGTGCGTTAAGCCTCGCGGCTACACGAGTCTGCCGACCGTACAAGCGAAATTTGTTCTATGTAAGTTGTGAAATTACATAAGTTTAGTTAGTGCCGACCGTTGTCGCTAGTACCGTCACACCTGTCCGAATTAAATACGGTATGCGCGCACGCTTTATTTAGAATTATTGAATTAAATAAACGAAAAACATTATATTTAAATAAAGTGATAAACATTTTTAATTAAGTTGTGTGTGTAAGCCTTGAATCAGAATACAACTGTGTTGTCAGCTTTTTTATCTCATAATTTGTTTTTATATTTGTAATTTATTTTATATTGACGTTACATATATGTATATATATAAATTGTATTTCATGTTTCGATCAGAATGGAGATTTATATGTAAAATTAAATAATCGATACAGGTTTGAACTGAAAACTATTAGAGAAAATTAAAAAAAAATTATTTTCTTTAGTTACGTAAGATATTTTATAATTATATATTTTTTCGTTATCTTTGAAAAAACTATCATTAAAAAAAAAAATATTTTACCTAATTAATATATTAATTATCCGATAAAAATATTACTTTCTAATTTTAAAATAAGAAACCTAATTTTGTGTTTCCATTAAATTAATTCTTCCTTGATTTTTTTTTTTTAATTCTGGAAAAAATATTTAAAAAGTGGTTTATAAGAAATTCAGGAAATCTATGTTATACTCTTGAAAAAAAGAAAGAGGATAAAAAAATAAATGGAAGAGTAAATAAGTGGAAAGTAAATGCAAAAAAATACAAACATCAAAGGAATAGATACTTTTGACCACTATTCTTTTTTTTTAATTTTACTAAATACATTCATACAAATACAGAAAAAGTGTGTGAGAGATGGAAGGGGGGGGGAGTGAGAGGATGTGGTTAAGTAGGAAGTGCGGAAAGAGAGAATGAAAATTTCGTTATTAAGAGATAAATTTTCTTTTATATTAATAAAACACATTTCGATCAAGTCGATGTAGTAATAATTACAATAAGCATAGCTTATAAATTATTTTCATAGCAGTTTTTAACTAAGTTATATTCTCGTATGCATATTCATTCGATAGATAGATTATTATTAACAAATATACGCTTCAACAGATTATTAACTGACAAATATTTGATGAAACTGCAGACTTGACAAAAAAAATAATAACAAACATTAGATGTATTCAAGTCACGTAATTTGATTTAAAAATCCTTTTAATTAAATTTTTTCAGTAGACATTTCATAGTCATAAAAGAAATCGAAATTGTTTATTTATCAACGTTTAAAAAACTTATTATTAATATAAAAAGTCTGACTACAAAGTTGTAGGACTTTCCCGTCACGCGTCTCAAGCCGCGTTCATAAAACTTAAAATATTTATCATTTCATTAAAATATAATATTTTTTCATTTATTCAATTCAAAGATTCTAACTAAAAAGCGCGCGCATACCGTATTTAATTCGCGCGAATGTGGCGATACCAGCGGCGATGGTCGGCGCTAATGTAATTTCACAACTTATACAGAACACATTTGGTTTGAACGGTCGGCAGACCAGTGTAGCAGCGAGGTTCAGAGGTTTAACGCACCAGGTACTGAGGTGCTCGACCGGGTGATCGAGTTCGAAACCCAGCCAGACCGAGTTAATTTTTTACATTTTAAATATTATTCATTTATTTAATATTACCGCTCACCTATGATGTCACAACATAACGGACGACTACAGCAGCATTTTTTAGGATAGGATTGCGATTTTGCAAAAGTTTTTTTACAAATATTGTTATTTTTTAGTTGTTAACAAACGTGACTAAGATAAATATGACCTTAATTAGACGAAATCTCGCGATACTTAGGGAGATCTTGCTCTACAGCTTCATACTCCACACCTTTTAAGATTAAAATTTAATGCCTCATATGTGCCACGTTTGATTACAGCCGACTCGTTGTGCAGTATGCTTTAAAATTATGGGTACATTCTGTTTTTTGGCATTAGGTAGGTTTCCCTGTGGGATCGTTGGGCGTTGCTCAGTAATAAACCAATACGTCAGTTGTTGAGTTGTGATTGAACCCGCTTCGTTTCTTGATGTTTCGTTTATCTGAATCAACATTTGCGAGAAACGTATTTTTCTAGTTGAACACGTCTTTCGTGGAGGTGACAAGTATATTGGTTTAATAAAGCACAAATGTTCTGAAAAGATTACAAATACTCATGTTCCTTACCGCATTGCAGTTATCGAACAGTTATCGAAAAAAATTTGGGGAAACAGGCTCTGTTAAAGACGCCGATCGAAATGGAAGACCCCACCTAAACTTAACGAGAAGTTGCTTGATATTTCGGTTGCTATCTCCGAAAGTCTGTCAAAGTCTTTGTTTAAGTTAGCATAGCGCAAGATATCGGACTAGCTACCGCACAAATAAAGCTGTAAGAAAAGAGCTGAAATTATTCCCCTACAAAGTAACGCGTGTTCAAGTACTGAAACCTATAGATCATGTCAAAAGACTAAATTATTGTATGTGATTTAAACTTTTATTGGCTGTTATGCGCATGCGCACGTAGAGCTTCACGCGAGGCTGCGAGGGAGAGTACCACCTGGCGTTCTAGTGGAAGGTATTTTTTTCTTTTTTTACTCCGCGTGTGTTGGAACGTTCCCTTTTCTAGTTTAGTGGATGGAAGGAATATGAAACCGGTTTAGTTGTTTTTTGATTAGTGATCAGAAGATGGCGGAGAGCAAGGGGCTATTTGATTGCCATATCTATCCAAAAACTGTAGCCAATTTTCCTTTTGACCTTTAAGTTCCAGGGTGGCCCGGTCTCTGCTCCCCCCTCCCCAAGAGCAGGCAGTCAAACATCAGGTGTTCATTTGACTGGACCTCCCCGCAGACGCACACCTCATCAGCTGCCAGGCGGAACCGAAACAGATATTGGTTCTAGTTAGCGTGGTTGGTGAGCACCCGGGCGCCCATTGCTTTTAAAAACGAGTTCGAGGCATACCATTCCTCCAGTTCCTGTATAAACTTATACTAGGATCTTTCCTTAGTCGTGGTGTTCCATTCCAGCTGCCGTGCTTCTATCACAAAGCTCTGCAGCCTTTTCCGCAGGCGGCAGATGGGCAACTGAACGAAATTTAGATCCGGTGCATTGTGATCACCGTTCGGCTCCGGTAATGGCCCGGCCCGAAACCGAATCACAAATACCTCGGCCTCACGGCCTCTTCGCAATCTCCACATGGCTGGCCGAACTTTCACCATTAAATCGAATGGGAGATCTTTTCCCAATACAACACAATATAACACCAGCAGTAGTTTATTAATCTTTAGTTATTAAAATTAATTAAAAATATTATTCAATTACTTTTTTTTTCGTTTTGTTCTCGTCGAGAAATTTCGCAGAGATCTCTGGTCCTTTAGAACATTTATTATTTTTTTTTAATATAACAAATTAATAGAAAACAAAATCAAACTGTAAAAGTGCAGAAACAGTTATTTACTCTTTCAATCACTGAAACAAAATTAATTATTCTACTGCTATTATAATCCGCCAATCTTCGTGGCGGAGTGGAGGTAGCGTCGTCTTTGTCTTTCATTCAAAGGTTCAATGTATTCGAATCCCGGTCAAGCATAGCAACATTTTTTCACACCCTACAAAAACATTCAATTATTATTAATTGTTATTAGACATTTTTTCCTTTAAGTTAATTATAGATTTTCAATAAACATCTATTGATTGTTTCGAGGGAACAGTCTGTAGATATTTAATTAAAAAAAAAACTACCGTTAGAAAATCAGCAGTAACCGTATTATTTAAATGTAAGTTATGAATTTTGGATAATTTAAATTAAATTTATAATTTCCTAAAATCATTCATGTTCATACAATTTTACTTGTTCTGTAGTAAATTATTTTTTTAAATTATTGTTTCTATTATGTCGTTTTTTCAATTGTGAGGGATTTAAATTTGGCCCTAACGATTTCTAAAAGTCATATTTTCCAGTTTAAAAGATGCGTATTTATTTTACCTATTACGATCAACGTAATTACATTTTTTTTTTAATTTATTGTCAGTATTTATAACTGCGTTTTTGTTTGTCATAACTAATAGGATTTTTTGTTTTAAATTTTGCCCATCGCATTCCATTTATAAACTCCTTCTTTGGTGAAAAAATTAGAATTAGATTTACTAATCAATTCAAAAATATCAATAAAAAAAAAAACAAAAAAAACAAAAACATTTTTATTGTTTTATATATATATATTTTTTCTTCTTTCTCAAAAAGTTGTTACTTTTAATAATCGTATTTTTCTTATCAAAATAATGAAGAAAAAATTGTATAAATATGTCTGGAAGCACATTGTTTTTTTGTTTTTCAATAACGAAAGATTTCGCTTATATTTCTATTCTAAAAGGTAAAATAATGCAGGACTAAGATTTAACAGAACAAATTATTAAGCAAAATTAGCGATTTTATCTGCAGTTTTACACGAAGATTTAAAAAATAAAACTGTACTGTACTGTACATTAGATAGTTAGATAACTGTACCAGACCGGAAAACAGTTTTTCCGGTCTGGTAAGTTTACTTTCTTAAATTTCCATAGAAAAAAATTGTAGAAAATTCAATTCTGAGAAAATTTGTATAATTTAAAATCAATAAAAACTAAATACAATCTTTAAAAATCCTTTCTTACTTCCTTATACGAAGTAAAGTAAGTATTGTGATCGCCAGAAATTTTGGTTTTCAAATTTTAATGGAAATATCCATTTTGACCATCCCTGAATCCATTTTACTAGTTTCAGCGTGTCGTCTGTACGTATGTATGTTTCTCGTATACCTCAAAAACGATTTTAGCCGTACAATGTTAAAATTTTGGATTAGGGACTTTTGTAACATCTAGTTGTGGGTCTTCCCTTTTGATTGCAATCAGCTGAACCAAAAGTGTCCAAAAGAGCCCAAAATCAAAAGAAAACTGGATCTTGGACTTTTTCTTAAATGCAGTAATAAGCCCTCATTGATAGCTTTTCAACGATATATCGTAACTGGTACTTATTTTCATTGGTTCCAGAGTTATAGCCAAATAAAATCTTAATTAATGAAATATTTGAATCTTACAAGGGGAAGGAATTTCGGTTCGAATTGAGACTTCATATCCTTTTTTTTATACTTTTTTCTTTTTAATTTAAATACATTGATTTATTAATAATTAATCTCTAATTGTAACAAATGTTTTACGATAAATAATAAATAACCCAATAATAAGAAAAAAAATAAAAACATTAGAAGTTATTAATGAAATAAAATTTTATGTACTTTTCATTTAAAAAATAAATGTATGTAATTTAATAGGCGTACAAGGAAGTCATGTAGTGTCCACATCAGATTTTTATTGAAGAGCAAACAAATCAAAAATATTTTAATTGTACAAAGGAATAAAATATACAGCTGTAATAATTTTATAATTTTATTAGCTTCTTGGAAAAATTATTTTTATTTGTTCTGTTTTAAGTTGCTGACAGATACAATTTTTATTTTTATTTTAAACAAAGTTATTAATCTCTGTTTTTTATATAACAATCATTTTTCAGTTACTATGTATTTTATTAAATTAAATCTTTTATTTAACTTAATTTTGATCAACTATGTAGATTAGGGCTCTGTTAATCATTCTACAAGTGACACAAAAAACCGGGTACTTTTAAAATGCGTAGTGGCAGCCATGAACAGTTGGCAACACTATTTTATGCAGAGGCAACCTTGCCGCTGTCGTCATGGATCAGTGGAACGCTAAACAGCGTGCTTACGCCATAAAAATATTTTACAAAATCAACCATAGTTTGAAAGGTACACAGAAGAGTTCAAAAGTTCCCGTTTTTTTTTTTTTTATGACACCCGTATACTAAGTTTATTACTTTCCTTGTTCCTGTTTAGCCCCCGGGAATCATCGTCAGGTATTACTTCAGAGAATGATATGTATGAATGTAAAGTTTGGTTTTATAGTCTCAGGTCGACCATTTCTGAGGTGTGTGGTTAATTGAAATCCAACCATAAAAAAACACCGGCATTCACCATCTAGTATTCAAATCCGTATAAAAGTAATTGCCTTTACTTGGACTAGAACGCTGGAACCCTCGACTTCCAAATAAGCTGATTTGGAAAGACGCGTTCACCATTAGATCAACCCGGTGGGTCCCTTTCCCTACTATAGCTCTATTGCCGGCCTCCGTGGCGCTAGTGGTAACGTCTCGGCCTTTCATCCGGAGGTCCCGGGTTCGAATCCCGGTTAGGATTGGCATTTTCACACGCTACTAAAATTTTCATTCATCTCATCCTCTAAAGTAAATACCTAACAGTGGTCCAGGAGGTTAAAACAAATTATAAAAAAACTATACCTCTATTGCAGCAGCAGCATATATAAAGGAAATTACGGCGAGTAGCCAAAATTTTGGGTACTGAGGTTTTTTTAAATTTCGATATTTGTAGATTTCCTTAACCCAGAATACGCAAAGACATTATAGAGATATTATGAAGACGTACAATCGTACGTGTGTTGTCTTGTATTTTGATAATTATCTGTTGACGGGTTAAACATTGATTCTTGTATAACAAATTTCTATATATTGATGGCATTAAATTTCAAATTCAAGATTAAAAATCCAATCGTATTCGGTGATGACCTAGATGACATAGTAAATTTAAAAAAGGGATCCAATGGAGTCCAACTTAATATAAAAATACTATTGAATTTTTTATAATTTTTAATATTTTATCCGTTTTTCAAGCTCTATCGCTCTATAGATGGACGTTAAGTTTGTTAAGGGGACATCTGGAAAGATCAAAATCCCCAGTTCTTCGACTAGGCATAATGTGAAGGAAGGTGTGGCAAGGGTGCAGAAGAAGTCCAAGCTTGGTAGGATTACGTTCTGAAATCTGAGCAGATTCAAGTTACGATAAAAAAGGCCTTGGATATAAAAATTTACAATATGCAGCTATGAAACCTCCAAAAGCCCAGAGGGCTCCTACGGAAAAGGCGAGTAGTTCAGCCGCCCTAAAAATGTCACTGGGAAGCGCATCCAAGTTTGGACTTTGAGACACCAATGCTAACCGCTCCATCTAAGTCCTGATGCCGGCCGCAAAATCTCCCTGGTATCGGAGAATGAAGGTATCATTACTGAGGCCTGACACCCTGTCATCGGATGTGGTTAAAATAAAGAACAAAGTTCATGTAGACATAGCTTCGGATATGCTTCGTTAGCGCAAGTCGGCTGGAGAAAGATTTAGCCCTGATTTCTGTTTTACTTCAGTGAAATTAAGTCGGATTGTTATTCTTGAGACCCAAATTACGGGATAAATTTTGTGGTCTTACGTGAAATCTAACCCAAAAAGTATAAAAAATAGTTCCTAGAACTGTAATTTTAATAGTTTCTGAGAAATCTGGGCTAAAAGATAAAAATTGAATTCGAAAAATACTCTATTTTATATCTGGAGTAAAGTAACTTTGGTAACTATTTTAAACTATTTAAATTTTTAAAACAAAATTTGTTTCGTTTTTTACAAAACATTCAGGATATGTCCTGAAAATTTGCTAAATTCTTCGTAAATCATTCTGTATATCCTTAATAAAATAAGAAACAATCATTTAAGGGATGTTCCGTCAATTCAGGAGTTATGTCAGATAAGAATGTATATGGAGATTCCTGCGCATTTTGTTGGTTGTTTACATAAGGTACAAATGTCAGCTATTATCACATGGCGCGCTGGGGTGAAGGATTGTTAAACAAAAGATATTCGTAAAGAACATGGTTCTAATTTAGTGAATGGATATGTGGAACAGCGCGTTGTAATTAAATTTTGCATGAATGAAGGCGTAAAATCCATTGAGATTTATTCGCGACCGCTTGCACACTACAGTGATGAGACTCTTAGGTAGGTAGGTCTAGTGGTGACGCGTCTTCCCAAATCAGCTGATTTGGAAGCCGAGAGTTCCAGCGTTCAAGTCCTAGTAAAGCCAGTTATTTTTACACGGATTTGAATACTAGATTATGGATACCGGTGTTCTTTGGTGGTTGGGTTTCAATTAACCACACATCTCAGGAATGGTCGAACTGAGAATGTACAAGACTACACTTCATTTACACTCACTCATACATATCATCCTCTGAAGAATTATCTAAACGGTAGTTACCGGAGGCTAAACAGGAAAAAGAGAGAGTGATGAGACTCTTAGTCGCAGTAAATTGTTTGAGTGGTGCAAACGTTTTAAAGAAGGCTGTATATCAGCGAGTAAAAATCCCAGTCGAAGCGATTAGGAGCCAGCAAAATTACGGCTTCAGTATTTTGGGATAAAAATGGCATCATTCACGTCGATTTTCTACTCACTGGAGTCAATATTAACAGTAAGTACTACTGCAAAGTTCTTCAACATATGAACAATGCTCGGTGCAAAAAACGGGCCGGTGCGATCACTAAAGTAGTTCAATTTCCGCATACAGATCACCGCACGACATGCACGCTACAAGATCTTGGCTGGGAGTTATTGCCACACCGCTCCCCGCCGTACAGTCCGCACCACGCTCCCTGGGAGGCTAGTGTTTCAACAGCAACGATGAGGTTAAGCAGTCAATCCTATATAATTTCGACAAATATTTCTACATTGCGGCTATCCAGGCACTACTGAAACGCTGGTATAAATTTACCAGGGGATTACATCGAGAAATAAAAGTATTTTTTATTATCATAAATGTGTTCTACATTTATTAAAAATTTTGATCTGAATGCTCCTTTTGACTGGTTTAACTTTTCGGCTAATTTACCACTAATTTTATAATAGATGTTTTCATTTTTATTTTTTGAACGTATAGATAAAAAATAGTAGATGTATTATAAGAACCCACCGGGTTGGTGTAGTGGTGAACGCGTCTACCTAAATCTGCTGATTTGCAAGTCGAAAGTTCCAGCTTTCAAATCCTAATAAAGGCAGTTACTTTTATACGGATTTGAATACTAGTTCGTGGATAGCAATATTCTTTGGTGGTTGGGTTTCAATTAACCACACATCTCAGGAATGGTCGAACTGAAACTGTACAAGATTACACTTCATTTACACTTGTACATATCATCATCGTCATTCATCGTCTAAAGTAATACCTGAACGGTAATTCCCGTAGGCTTAACAGGAAAAATAAAAATATATTTTAAGAGCCGGCCTCCGTGGTGCGAGTGGTAGCGTCTCGGACTTTCATCCGGAGGTCCCGGGTTCAAATCCCGGTCAGGCATTTTCACACACGTTACAAGTCACTCATCTCATCCTCTGAAGACATATCTAACGGTCATCCCGGAGGTTAAATAAAAAAAAAAATTTAGAACTTTATATACGTTTGACAATTTAAAAGCCTCTTTACTAACATCAGTGAATAAAGATGTAACGATGAAAGAGTTCTTAACGTAAAAATCAATATTTTCTACATAAGTTGAGAGCTAAATATAAAATATTTTTAATTACGTCATAAAAATGTAAACGAATTGTTGGCTTAATGTCAAAGTAATCTAAATGATTTAATGATTTCTAATTCCGCTCAACCATAACTCTTTTAAAATTGAACTAGACTAAACAAAGAAAACTTTATTCCCATTAAATACGAACTTTATTTTACCAATAAAAAAAAAAAATGATATCAAGTAAGTTTACTTCTGTAAGGCTGATATTTCTTTTTTCCGTACTAAAATATTGTGGAGTATAATAAAGTGAATAATTCTTGATTTATTATACATATTTTTTTTAAATACCATGAATATAATTAAAGATATTTATTTATTTCTCAATGATAAACATGAAACCAATTAGCGGAGATAAACGTTTATTATTTTCTTTTTTAATTAATCTTTTTTATTCTAAAACTAGCCAAAACTACAAGTAATTTAGCTAAATTTATCAAAAATAAAAGCAATTTTCGTACAATCTTTAAAATACATTTTAATTGTAAACAGATCATTTATTTTTAGGAAATTAATTTTTTATTTATTTAATTTTTGTCATGAAAGAGGGGGAATCATTAACTATGGTGGAAATTGATAGCGTATGAAAAGATGATATACTTGACCGGGATTTGATCCCGGGACTTCTGCACAAATACCGAGACGCCACCTACTTAGCAACGGAGGTCGGCTGATTTTTTTTTAAATTTCTTTTTCGATTAAAAATGAATAAAGCATTATTAATTTAAATTGACTATTTTTTTTTTTTTTTAAATAGGCCAAATTGAAATTAATTCATCATAATTTCTAGTACACATGAACTTTCGGTGGAGTTGCTTTTAAAGGAAAGTAAAATTCTAGATTATCAAAAATTATAATTTTTATAATTATCTATTGTCAAGTAAGTTCTATTGACAGTGATCCTAAAATTATAAGGCATATCTATAGTTAATGATTATCCCTGAAAATCAAATCTGGATAACAAAAGTTAAGAAAACTTTACTTCTTTTTCTTCCACCACGGTACAGGCGATTCACCTGTTCCGGTTTCAAAGGGTTACCAGTGCTTTCTTGGCCGTTCCACACTTCTTTTGCCCTTCGGTCGATAGTGTATTGTTTCCTTGGGGAACCTTCCGTCTACCATCCTATTAACAATGTTCCTTCCACCTCTTCCTGTTCTCTACTATTGAGCTGCACAAGGTAGAACATTTAACTTTCTTCTGACATCCTCGTTCCTAAAACGATCTTGTCTAGTGCACCTCTTCACCGAACGCATGTATCTCATTTCCGCTGCCTGAATTTTACTGACCTGACTCTTTGATAAAACCCAACCCTCAGAGCCATACGACAGAGTAGGAACAGCCATCACTTTATAAAACTTTATTTGAGTTTCATTGAGCATCTTCCTGTGCAGTGTTTTCCTTATTGTTCCACAAATGTCTTGAAATTTAGAGAACTTCTTTTCGCAATCTCTATCGTTCACGTAATAAAGCCTAGGTAATTAAAATGAGACACCTGTTCAAGAATCTTATCTCCTAGAACGATCTTTGATCTAACAGGAAACTTTCCCAGAAATGTCATGACTTTTGTCTTGGTCAGGGATATCTTCAAATTATATTGAGAGCTTAAATAATTCAGATAGAACACAGCCCTCTGCAAATCATCTTCCGTTCTTTGAAGGATTCCCTGATCATCTGCAAATAAGATGTTGTTGATGGATTCTCAGGGTTTATTAGTATAAACCCCCGTGCGGGGAGTTGGCAGTTACCCCCATCGTTCGTGTCCTGTGGGAATCAGGGACACTTACTAGATCTAGATTTGGGCCAAGGGATAGTGGCAAAATAAAAGTCATCGTGAAACAAAAACTGCCCCTGCCCGGGACTGTCCCACCCTGGGTAGATTGTAAGGGAGTAGATAGGCGTTTCCATCCATCAACCTGGGTAGTACTCCCCGCCATATTTGTGTGGTAAACAGTTTTTCTACACCTTTTTCCGATCTTCCTTCTTTCTCCTTCGAAATAGGTTACCAATGGTCAAAGGTTTCGACGGTGGTTGGGGAGAAATTCCCAACTGCGGGGAGGGCGGAAGAGCCTAGGAGGTGGGATTCCGAATTTTAATCCCAGAGCAAGTTCAGAGGCTTTAATATGGGACACCCTCATCACTGGACTACCCCACAAGGCATTGGTAGCGCCTTCTGGGGAATTAAGAATTACTCGGAATTTTCAAAAGGAAAATAAACCGGACAGGATTACGGATAAACACAAATCTGGCGCGAAAAAATTTTACTAATTAAAATAATAATAATAAAAAGAATGTTATGAGGGCTTTTTGTTCTACACACACACACACACACATATATATTATATATATATATATATATATATATAATAATAATAATAATAATAATAATAATAATAATAATAAGTAGCTCATCGGGCTAATCTAGTGGTTTACTCTTCGTCAAAAATCACTTGCTTAACAGCTGATTTTCGAAGCTGAAGGTACTGAGGTACAGCCTGGCAAGCCGGAAGCGGCAATTGCATTTGCCTATATACACGCGCGCGCGCGCGCGGACACACACACACACCCAACCACCGGAGTAGCTGAAAAACTGGTTGAAGAAAACAAAATATTATAAACAAAATCAGTTTGTTAATTCATTTGTACGGTCGGCAGATGGTGTAGTCGCGAGGCTTTACGCACCAAGTACCGCGTCAACCGGCCGTTCGAGTTCGAGATCCAGCCAGACCGAGTTAAATTTTTATAATTTAAATATTATTAATTTGTCCGCCTCCGTGGTGCAAGAGGTAGCGTCTTGGCCTTTCATCCGGAGGTCCCGCGTTCGAATCCCGGTCAGGTATGGTATTTTCACACGCTACAAAAATTTTCATTTATCTCATCGTATGAAGCAATACTTAACAGTGGTCCCGGAGGTCAAAACAAATATTAATTTATTTAATTCTGCTGCTCACCTGTGATTTTACAATACAATAGTAGTTTAGAGCATTCTTTGGGGTAGGGGTGCAATTTTGGAAAAGTATTTTTGCAGCAGATATTTTTATTTTTTATTTTTTAACAAATATAGCTAAGAAACCTAACACCTTAATTAGGTGAAATCTCGAGAAACTAAGAGGGTGACCCTGCTTTACAGCCTCACCCACTTGACTTTTAAAGTTGAAAATTTATTGGCATAATGCTCAAATGTAGAAGTAATCTGACCAAGTTTGGTCAAAATTAGTCCAATAGCTCTTGATATGTAAGGTGATTTAGAGACCAACATCGAAAACACGTACATATGAACATAAACATCTGGAAAATTTACATCCGGTTTTTTGGGTTCCTTAGGTGCCAAATCGTCCAGATCCGTTGAAAACCGCATGCGCCCAAATTGGACCGATTGCAATCCGTTCTTGAGCTACAGCTCTGCTACAGCGCTATCTAGACGGGAAATTAAAAATAAAAGTGATTTGTCAGGATGCTTTTTTTTACAATATTATTTTTAGGTGCACGATTAATTGGATATTTAATTAGAAAATATCTCCCCAACTCGATCCATTCCTGTTCTTTTCGTAATTTGTGGCCGTGAATTTTAGCTGTAATTATGGGCCGAGGGATTTATTTATAAACAGGCTACTTGTATTATAACTTAAAAGAAAATTCTGGTCTAAGAAAGAAATATAACCACCGTTATCAAATATAACTGCCGTAGGTCAAATACGGATGGGATAATTCTCGGATACAGCTTGAGTTGTACGAATGAAGTTGTGTTGTTGGTTAAAAATCGATATAATGGCCGATAATCGATCATTAACGATCGATAATCGATGTAATAATGATGATACTACTATTTAGGAGTATATAATTGTTCTTTAATTATATTTATATAGAATCTGCTAAATTATTTTTGTTTTTCTTGAAGAATCCTTCAAAGGTACTGCTCTTGCCTAAAAATTACACCATTTTTCTATATTTATTAAGCCTTTACTCTTTTTTAGTGTTTTAAAAATTAAATGACATAATATTACGTAAAATTATTTTTCCCACATTTTTTCAGTTAGATATTCTTTACAATTATTTTAATAAAATATACAAATTAGATAAACACACAATTTTCAAATGGCGGTATGAACATTTCTAGCAAAACATTAAAATATTAATAATACAACAAACAAACAAACACGTACATGCACATATTAACAGCACGTGTGTATAATATAAATGATATCACGACCGAGAAAATATAAATGTTAGGGGAGGGAGATAAAATAGTTTTTAGTACGCGTCTTAAAATGAAATTAATATTCCGAATGTGTGAAGTCAAAATGATAATGTAAGAAATTTATAAGACCAGTTAGTGAAGAATTTTGTTTGTTAGTGTTTGGTTAAAACGGATTAATATATTTTCAACATATGACATGAAAATGACCTCACATTATTTATATATGAATTAATTAATCTGATCTCGTATATTGATAACAATTATATCTCAATTCCGCATAATTATTAAATTAATATAGGGGATAAATAACTCATTTAATTTATTATAAATTGTTGTACGGAATACAACGAAAGACCTGAGACTTTATTACTACGTAATCGATATCACAAAACATCGATAAATTTATTATATTAATTCTTTTCTCATTTATTTATAAAAACTATATGGTTAACAAAAATTATTTGAATTATTTACAGCCGTTAATAAAATGAAAAACATTTCATTTTTCAAGTAGATTAAATTTTGAGACCATTAAATATAATTCTTAACATTTCATTTAGTTTTCTTTCAGAGATATTTAGACGTATATTTTTTTAAATATAAAATTTTTATTTTATTTATTTTCAGCCATCTGGTTAAGGGCTAAGGAGAAGTTATGGCGGTTTAAAAATAAAACGTTATATCAATTTCCGAGAAGATTAACGAAATAATTTCTGTATTTTTCTTGTCAACATAATTTACAAAATATATAATGTAAAGTTTTACGTAACATTCTATAATGTTTATATAAAATATACTCAAGTAAAAATATTTAAAAATTATAAAAAAAATTAAATCTACATATAAAAATATCACATCATCAATAAACAGGTCATTATTTCTAAACCTTTTCTCCGAATAAATAATTTTTTCAATTAATAATTCCTTTTGTTCGCTTTAAAATTTTAATTTATTATCAATGACTTCAAATCAGTACGTAGCCACTAAAATAATTGAATCTTTCAACTGACTGAATAATTCATTTAACTATTTATACAATGAGAAACTGGCATTAAATTGTCTTCCTTCCAGATCATATATTTCTTCCAACTACTATCTGATTCACAAAACGTACTTGTAAGACTACTTTGAGAATATACAATCAGGTATTGTTAAAATTTAAAGATGTACCTAGGTGAATCCGTAACTGCCATATGTCCAACGAATACGACAACTCTTAATTTCTAGGACTAAAGCTCTGATCAAACAAACATCTGTAACCGGTCTGTATATTTCTACACCAGATGATAGGGAAATTTAAATTTTGCTTAAATTTAAATTTTAAATTTTTGTTTTTAAGTATAAAACATTGTTGCAACCTTTTTTTACTCTTATTAAGAAAAGGATGGATGAGTCGTTTAAATATGCTTTATAATTAAACGACTCATCATTAAAAGATAAATCTGAATTATTTTTTATTTGTTTTAAATGTATTAAATAAATGCATTAAAAACATAAATTTAATTAAACTCTCTTTGACCAACACTGTTTTTAATGATTTCTAGGTGAATTTAGCGAATCATTCCAAGTATAAACAGGACTAAGACAAGGATATGATCTTTCACGAATGCTTTTCAACTTAGTTTTGGATAAAGTCATCAAAACCTTCTAGGAAAATGACTCGAGTACAAAAATAGGAACAAAGAATCAGAACATCACGATTGAATAACTTAACTTTTGCCGACGACTAAGAAATTTTTGCAGAATCAGAATAAGAAGCAATCAAGCAAATTACCGACTGAAAAAACTAGCTGAAAAAAACAGCTATTTGATGACAAGTTGCCGTAAATATACAAAAAAAAAAGTATGGTAAAGTCAAATTCACGGACCATTTTAAATTTCTTGGATAGATAATTAGCAGAAACGGAACAGGTAAACTACCGATTGAGTCCAAAAAACATAAATTAAAGCAACTAAACTTTTATACAAAAAATATTTACAGTAAAAAAGGACCTTACAATAAAAGGTCAACTCCAAAATGAACTGGAAATATATCAGGGGGGATTTAGACCATGGAGAGGCTGTCCTGAACAAATAATCACTCTCAAATTTGTAATGGATGTAAACAAAGACAATTAATAATATCATTCATAGATTTCCAAAACGCCTACGATAGTATTCATAGACCACCGATGCTGAAAATACTAAGAAACCTAGGATTACACCCGAAACTAGGAAAAATGATAGAACTAACGTTAACCGACACATTTTTTTTTCTCCTACATCCCCGAGCCGGACATCCAATTAAGTGTACTCGACTTGGGGACGTGTCCTTTCCGGATCTTTTAATTGCCTGCCTCTAATATCAAACGGAAGAAACCAGGCCCGGATATGCCGTTCCCAGCCCCCCCGCCAGAAACCGGGTCTCGGTCTTTCCTTTTGCCAGCCTCAAATCGACGGCGCAGGAGCCGAAGCCGCCAAAGCGTATCCGGGAACCCACACCGCCGGTCGGGTTTCGGTCTTTTCATTCATTCACACCTAAAGGACCCAGGAGTCTGCGCTCCATCACGGGAACGCCAGGGCATGTGAACTCTCAGGAACGGGGCTGTCCGCCCAGCCCTGCTATAAACTCAAACCCTCAGTATCCCAGTCATCTTGCATCATCTTCTTTTATTCTGAGGATTGCTCTTGAAAATATTGCATAATTATGCCAGTTTGCGGACATAGCCAAGAGCCACTCCGAGAGCTGCTCCGGTCGGGTATGCATCAGTCCTGCATTTATACGAAGTTCCTCCCATCGTCTGCACACAAAAATAGTGTTTTCGGCATCGTCAACCGCATCGCAGTAACAGCAGATGGGTGACTCCCTCCTGCCAAACCTATGCAGGTATTGTTCAAACGCACCACGTCCCGACATGAGTTGCTTTGTGTGGTAATCTAATTCGCCATGAGAGCGATCTAGCCAAGTATTCTGGTCCGGGATAATTTTTCTGGTCCATGCGGCCACTGCTGAACCCGCCCATGCCACCTTATATTATTCCCATATTATAGAATTGGCCTCAACTTTGGCTACACCGGACGCCCTTAGTTTTCGTCCTTTAATCTGCAATTCTATCGAAGGCACCGAAGAAAGCACGCACAGTGCATCATACGATAAGGTTCGGTACCCCGAAACTACGCCCAGAAGCGTTAACTGACACATACTCCAAAATAAAATTCAGAGGAGAAATATCAGAACCATTCCTAATCAAAACAAGTTCAAGGAGATGGACTATCCCCACTGCTCTTCAACTGCACCCTAGAATATATAATGAGAGAATGGTACAAAAAGACCCCCACACGTAACATTTGAAGCAAGGAAACATGTAAACCATATCAAAGTAAACTGTCTAGGATTTGCAGGTGACCTAGCTTTTCTAGCCCATAACAACGTAGAAACTAGAATCCAAGTAACTTCACTGGAAGAACTAACAGGAAAAATAGGACTAAGAATATCAAATGAAAAGACTAAAGTTTATGGCACAGACATTCGGTCTTATGTTTTAGGGCAACCTAATGGGGTGGTGGCGGAAGAAATGCCAAGCAAACCAAATAACCGTAATAACTGCATGTATCTCCTAGAATAATCAACTCTAGAACTTTGTTATCAGGAATAAAACTTTCCGGAAAACGATTTGGCCGCCCGCTATTAGAGAGAAGTTTGGCAATTTTATCTGGGGCGAATGATCTCTCGTACAACGGTAAATCATTATTTTTTTTGTATTCCTGATCTCTCTTTCTCATTTCTGGTACAGTCTTATTCTGCTAGATCCATTTTTATGAGCAAAAATACAGACCATTCAATGTGACGAAGACAAAGAAAACTTTTGCAATCCTCACATAATCTGATAAACATGGGTATTCTTAAAATTATGTCATTTTTGAGACAATCGTTTCTTGGACAGTCATACTAGGCTAAAAATAACACAGACTAGTATGAAATTATTAAAAAAATGATATAGTTAATAAATAGTGGATTGAAATGTATATAAATAGTGAAAAAAATCAAAGAATGATTAAAAAAATATATTGGAAGATATAACGGTATTAAAAAATAAAACTAAAGTACATATTTGTAATGTAATTAATACCATTTCCGTAAGAAAAAAAATCAATCAAACTTACATAAAAGATTTTCCAAATGATTTAAGTTTAGATACGAATCAAAAGCCAAAGGAGCATTTTACAAACACGTAATATAAAGAAGAAATCTAAATGGAATAAGGTGAGGAGAATAGAGAAATGAAAATACAACGATTGGAGTAATTTTATATCTACTTTTTTAAGAAAATAGGGTCTTTTTCTTTTAAAAGGTAAAAGATCTCTTGACGGCAATAAAAATCGTATATTTGATATTTTTGTATACTCCACAAACCAATATAAGCAATTAATTTGAGTAAAAGAAATCGGTAAAAAGTAAAATAAATTATTAGTAAACAAGAAAAAATAAATTTTAAGGAAAAAAGTTAAAAGATATAACCGAACAAACGGAGAAAAAAAAGGTGAAATATAAAATATTTTGATTTAAAATAAAAAAATCTAACCAAGAGATGTTCTTTTAGTAATACGAAACAAACAAGGTGACATCAAGATCTTGGATTCCACCATTTCTCTCGATGTTCTTTGACTTCTATAACTGCTCGTATCGCATATAAAATCCCGTTGTTTTTTTTATAGTAATAAAAATTTCAGATAAAATATCTAATGAAAAAGATAAAAAATAAAAACAGGGAAAAGTATTTTAAATCTAAGAGTAGTAATAATAAAAAAGTGATTGTTTTATTAATAGAAGAAGAAAAATTCCAATTAATACAAGAATTCTTAAAAATTAATAAAAATTTGTACTTAAAATAAAGATTTTAACAAAAAATAAACAAACTATATAAATCATATTTATCTGTTAAACTACACTATACAAAATTTTTTAAAATTCGGTAAACTTCCGCTTGAAAAAAATTGTAAAATCTTTCATAGACTATAAATGTTTATATGAATACTACTATAACACATTAAAATATACTAGTATTTTATATTTTTATTTTATAAATTCACACAATATATAATATAAATTTATAAATAGCTAAAATCTTTATTACATGATTTCCGTTGTAAGAAAATTTTATTAAGTTAATTTTTTACCCATGACGGAACGGAGCGGTATAATCGTTTGGGGTAAAAGGTTTTGTGTGTATGCGTGTGTTTATGTGTATTTTCCTCAAATACTACTGAACCGATTTCGATGCAGTTTTTTTCATTACATAGGTATTATTTCACAGAAGGTTCTTAGAAATGCTTTACGATTATAAGCCGCCAGGGGGCGTTGCAGTAGACATTTCTTTAAAACAGCTGGGCCGATTTTGATGCGGTTTTTTGCATTATATAAATATCACCTCAGGGCAGGTTCTTAGATTAGTTTTATGGTTAAAAGCTGCCAGGAGGCGCTGCAGTAAATATGGTTCTTCAAAACGGCTTCGTCGGTTTCAAAAAAAAATTAAAAATAGTGAAATTAAACAGTTAAAACAGTAAATTTTCCTTGTAACAGTGTTATAAACAGTATAGTGAAGTAGAAGATGTAAAGTTTTGTAAAAACTTATAGAATAATTTTATAAAATAAAAATGTTACTATTTTACAAATAATAAATATGTAAAAAAAACTTATAAACTTGTAAAATACTTCCATAAATTAAACCATCTAAAGGTAAAATATTAAAGGTAAGCTAAAATATTTAGCTGAAAAAAGTACCCCTGTACTTGGAATAAATTTTGATATTAGCAGAACGGAAGGATGTCGGGGGATGTTTTATCTTCCTACTTATTACAGATCTTGGATATTAGTCTCTTGCTGCTGGATCTTACTATTTGACCTGACGAGTATTTAATTTTTAATCGGTAACTGAGTCTGGGATTGTGTTCCCATTCTTTATAGATCGTGTTTGTAACGTATTTATAATCGGGCTATTACTTCAGAGATTATGAAGATATTTGCGTCTTTCTCCAGACGTGATTCCTCTTCAGTCCGTCAAACGAAGGCCTTTCGGCGCTAGTGCCTTTCTAGCAGGAATTCACATGATGGAGCCCTAGTTTTATGGAGGATCCAATATATATTTTTCGCGGAGGGAGTCGAATATGTCTATACGCGATTGCCAGACTAGTTGTGTAAGGTGGATGAAAGGAAAAGAATTCGGTTATATTTATATTGGCATAAATTATACAATAATGTTGAGGTGAGCAAAGTAATTTAAGTGTGAAAAAGAAAAACAGAAATTAGTGAATAACCGATGTAGACAGTGGCCGATCAAGATCGTAAATAGGACAAATCACGCATGTGCTATAATAAACATAATTATAATTCAGAATAATATGAACAGTTCTTTCATTTAAATTTTCTAACTTCCTAATCCGTACTCATGTTTCATGTCACGATTATATTAACATAAAAATAAATCCTACCATAAATATTAAACCATATGATTACTTCAATGTATAGAACGAATCTTGAGGTTTCAAAAAATGTATAAAATTAAAAAAAAATGAATAAAATTTAAAAAAAAAATGTATAAAATTTTCAAAAAATTTATAAATGTCAAAAGTTTTCAAAAAATGTATAAATATTTTTTAATACTCAAACTAATACCAATTTTCCTTATAGTAAAATAAATAATAACATAAAATTACAGTTTATATATGTTATTATACAGAGCAAACATTTCACTAATATTACGAGGGTTAGTCAAATATAAACTGGACCTTTTATCTTCACTGCTCGCATACGAACATGAATGAACTGGCGGAGGGATATTGACAGTGGATATGTATGGAGGAGATGGTCTGTCCTCCAGCCGCCTAAGAATTCGTGTCTCTGGTCAATAGTGTCACGTCCAAAACCTTCTTGCTCTGATATGAGATTTCATCATTTGTTACGCAAAGTATTTTCTTGAAGTTTCTAACGAATGAGGACGTCATACCTTCAACATCTGACTCGACTGCGGTATGTAATTTTTGGGGATATGACATTGTCACGTACCCAAATCTAATGGGTTAAAAAATTTAAAGGAAAGTGTCATTCTGTAGAAATAAAACACACATAGGCGTTCAGTTCAAGGAACACATTCAACCGATCAATGACGTCATTTAAGACAGTCGGCACCTTATGTTCGGTCAAATTACGTGTATCAGAATTTAACCATGTGCATTATTCATTAGGCCGTACAAATCCTATACAAAGTAATGAAAACAATAAAAAAGAAAAATACGTTACAATCGTCCATAATTTCAATGTATTTTTTTCGTATAAGAAATACGAGTAAATTATCCTCTTTAGATCACCGGGAAATAAGTTACATCGGGGTCACCGGAGGACCTTTCTTTAAAAAACATAAATCGAACGGTGGAAAAAATACCACACCTCCTCCCTTTTTAAAAATCGTTTAAAAAGTACAACATCCAATATAAGAGAAATGAAGTAATAAAATTATGTAATCAAAATTTTTCCGATTATCCGCATACGTTCTGTCAATAAATTCGGATAATCGAGAAGACACAATATATATTCAAACATATAACGATAGTTTAATGATGCATTATGTAAGTGGCAAAGAAATGGAATGGTGCCAGACATCTCAAATATCTCTCTGTGTGTGGGTGTATAAATACTTCTAAGTTCTCAACAAAAAAAAAAGAAAATGAGAAATCGAATCGAGAAAGAGACGGAAAAATAAAATAATATATGTAAAGTATGAGGAAGGAAAATAGATTAACATTTCCTTTTAAACATACATTATCGTTTATTCTTCCCAAAGAACAAAAAAAATAAATAAATACCACCATGAATACCAAATTTATTGATTTTTGCGAAAAAATACAATAAATATTTAAAGTTTTAACAAATAAATACAAGTAGTGACTGAATATATTTTGCATGTCGATTTTAAATTATTTGAACGTTTTTTTTTATGGTATAGTTAGAAAATAATAAACAATGAAATAGAAATATATTTTAATAAAACTAATTCTTTAAAATAATACTAAAGTTTATCATGAAAATAATACATATTTTACAGAAAAATATAACAAAAAAATTTTGTTATAAAACCCAGTGAAAAAAAATCTGTATACACTGTAGCCTTACATAAATAATACAAAAAACATAATCACCAAACAAACAAAATCACGTTGAAATACATAAATTAAAATATTCCGATTATACAATATTGTGGATCGGACAAACGGGCCGAATCTTTAAACAAAAGATCGGTGAATACTTAAAAACACTACAGAACAACATACAGTCAACATCTTGTAGACACAAATTATGCAGAGCCTTAATTGTATGCACTGGTGATTTTAAAACAACCTCCTACGAGACTACAACCGTATTGAGAAAGGCTCTCCCAATCGATTTACTGGTGAAAGTTCGGGCAGCCATGTGGAAATGTGAAGAGGCCGTAAGGCCGAGGTATTTGAGATGCAGTTTCGGGCCGGGCCAGTACCGAAACGGAACGGTGATCACAATGCACCGGATCTAAATTTCGTTCAGTAGTCCATCTCCCGCCTGCGCAAGAGGCTGCAGAGCCTCGCGATGAAAGCATGGCAGTTGGAATGGGACACCACGACTAAGGGAAAATCCCTCTACAAGTTTATATGGAATCTGGAGGATGGTATGCCTGGAGCTCGTTTTTAAGGACAACATGTGCCCAGGTGCAACAAAGTAAATTTGAATCAATATCTGTTTCGGTTACGCCTGGCAGCTGATGAGCTGTGCGTCTGCGGGAAGCTCCAGTCAAATGAACACCTGATGTTTGACTGCCTTTCTCTTGGGGGAGCCAGAGACCGGGCCACCTTGGAACTTAAAGATCAAGGGAAAAATTGGCCATTCACAAGCGGCGAGTCAATTTGGTGAGAGCCGCATTGTCGGACCGTGTGGGAGTTCCTTGATGCAGTTGCCATGTTCAACCGACATCACTAGTTTACTTAAGGGAAAGACTCCTACCGCACTGCTGTGGGAAGCTAACCTAGAGATATATGGCTGACCACCAGCCAATTAAGGCTTCAAGCGCTTTAATATGGTGGACATTCAGCGACCTAGGCGTGGCAGCGAATTGCTGTCTAAATATCGAAATAAATTTTAATTTATGAATGTTATATATATATTTTTAGTAGTTGACAAAGTGCGCCTACCCATTTTAGTAAAATACATGATAAATGAGCGGTTGGGACACGTAACCTGGTGGTGTATGGCGCCGCGCATAGTCCGCTCACATTGTTAGGTAAGCTCTAGGAGCCATTTAGGACGCTGGTCGCTAAATGTTTCGAGGCTCAGTAGTAGTTTGTGGCACAGACATTCGGTCTTATGCTTTAGGGCGACAGAATGGGGTGGTAGCGGGAGAATTCCAAGCAAACTAAATGACAAAAATTATAAATCCATCACATTGACGACATTAATAATCGCGTATACAAAAAAAAGAGCTAAATCTCAACGCCCGAACATGAATTCAAATTATACATAGTGTTCGACCATATTGTTAATGCGAATCTGTCTTTTTAATTAAAAACGATGGCAAATGATTGCAAAACTTTCCCGGCAATGTACATTATATTCAACAAAATTTAAAAAATAAATAAAAAATGAAATTAAGTTATAAAGTAAAATTGATTTAATCTTAAATAAAAAATGTACATATTATTCAGCTTTTTTGAATTCAAAGAACCATACAATATTTATTGCTATGAAGATAATAATTTTTTAAACAAAATAAATGAAAATAAAATGCTATATTAACATCAAATTCTCAAAAAAAAAAAAAAAAAAAATGTTTTCGATCTTTTGAAAATTTCGGGCTCATGCGTCAGGAATTTCTTTAATGATTAAAATATTCCCTAATATTGATTTTAAATAAATTAAAATCAGGAGGGGTATTAAATTATTTTAGTAAATTTATTGTTTAAAAAAAATACGTTCTGAGCATTACAAATTTTGAAATTGAGAAAAATCTTTTTTTCATTTTGGAGGCTTCCATACTAAAGGGAAACATTTTCGGTAAAACAAATTTTTAAGAAAAATAAGTAATTTAAAATAAATAAATTTTTTAAATTGCTTATAAAATATAAAAATACAAACAACGGGGGCTCTTCGGAGTCGTCGCTCGTCGATCGCCCCCTGGGGACGCCTTCCGGTCACACGGATTCGGATAGTGGACTGCCTGGGTGATCATGCAGGGGCTGTACGTACCATATGGCTTAGATCCAGCCCCTGCATGGTAGAAGGGGAGATTTTTTAGCGGGTGAGAGCCTGCACTGCCGTCAGTACGGGCCTGACGGCGGCTGGCAGAGCTTTTTCCTCCGCTACGGAAAGAAAAAAAAAAATACAAACAAAACAAAGTTGTAATTTTATAGGAAGAGGGTGAAAACTTTTGGCTAATATTTTTTTCCAAAAAATACTGAAGAAATTCTATCTATCAAAAATTCTTTCGATTTTTACCTTTTAAATGCAGTGGGTAAGTTGCGAAGTGGATTTAAATTTAAAATAAATTTTTAAAAATAAAAAAAACTTTTTTTTTGTTACCACAGACTATTGGGGTGCGATGTAAAAAAAGTGTTATATCAGTTTCAAGGCCTATTATTCTAAAGAATATAGATGCAAAATCTCCCATTTACTCTTTTTATAAAGTAAAATGTGGATAAAAAATGAAAAAAAATGAAGTCACTTTCTGGGGAGGGGGTGAATATTAAATAAAATATTTTTGGTAATTTGTGATCTTAATAAAAAAATTCAACATTTGTAAGAAAACGTTTTTGCTAAAGTGACCAGGTAAAGATTTGAAATTCTATTTTTTTCAAAACGCCCCCATTCATTTCTCCAATTTTTGTAAAAATTTAATATATTCTTTCTCCCTGATAGAACCCAGATAGAGTCTGTGCACCAAGTTTTAAGAAAATCTGTTATCGGGTTCCAGAGTTATAAGACCGATGCAGGCCAACATATGTACGTATATGTGCACAAATATATCTGTGGAAAAATAGATTTTTACGTATTTTCCTGTCTAGATAGCGCTATAGCAAAGCTATTGCTGTAGAAGGGAAAGTGTTGCAATCGATTCAATTTGGGCATATGTTGTTTTTCGCCGAATCTTAAGTTTTGATACATAAAGAGCCAAATAAAACCAAAAAACCGGATGGAAATTTTCCGGATGTTAATGTTCGTATTAATGTGTATGTTTTCGGTGTTTGCCTATATCCAGAACTAGTGGACCGATTTTGACCAAATTTTGTCTTCTTTATATTGGGCATTGATGTCAATAAACTTCAACTTAGAACATCAAGGGGATGAGGCAGTAGACAAGGTCACCCTCTCAGTATCTCGATATTTCGCTTAAATAAGGTCATGTTTTTCTAAGGCCCATTTGTTAACGGTTAAAAAAAAAACAATATTTGCAAAAACGTTTTGCAAATATTGTCGCAAATATTTTATCGCACCCCTACCCCAAAAAATGCTGTTTTAGTCTTCTGTTATGTTGTGACTTCACAGGTAAGCGGAAGAATTAAATAAATAAATAATATTTAAAGTATAAAGAAATAACTCGGTTAGGCTGGGTCTCGAACTCGACCGCTCAGTCGATTCGGTATCTGATGCGTTAAGCCTCGCGGCTACAGTAGTCTGCCGATCGTACAAGAAAAATTTCTTCTTTGTAAGTTGCGAAATTACGTTAGTTTTGTTAGTTCCAACTGTCACCGCTGGTACTGTCACATCCGCGCGAATTAAATACGGTATGCGCGTGCGGTTTAGTTAGAATCATTGAATTAATCGTTAAATAAACGAAAAAATATTATATTTAAATAAAATGATAATTATTTTAAATTAAGTTGTGTGTGTGTAAGCCGTGCTTCGGAAACAATCCACAGTTGTAGGAAAGTCCTTAATCTGTGTTGTCAGTTTTTTTTTTTGGACTTTGGAGAGTATTGGAATAAAGTATATTTTTGTAGATTATTTAGAAGTCATTTAAACTTAGTTTTGTGAGTAAAGATTTTTTTTAAAAAAGACCAAGTTTTTTAGATTTTTTACTTTCCCGACTGAAGCGATATAGGCTGCTACAGCAATAACGCAAAAGTATATAGATCGGCAAAAAAAATCTGCATATCTTCTTTATAAGTTTTATAACCGATTTGTACACTTTACCGTTATAAAGTGTACAATACTAATTTTATAGCTAAATCAGTAAATGTCGCTACAGAAGGGAAAGTAAAAATAGGTTGTAGTTCAAATAATTCTTAGAATTTTCATCTGCAAGAAAAGCTACCATATAATTTAATGATAATCAATTTATTTCATAGTATGTACAATTTATTCAATTCAATTAATTAAGCAATAAAATATGAGATAATTAATTAATCAATTCAATTTATTTAATGATAATCAAAACAGCTCTTTGTGCCTTGATTTCGTTTACACTTCATTCCACCGTTTCTTTTGTACAACTGATCTTTATCAATTACAGGTTAACTTAAATCGTATAAGCAAAATTTAACAATGAAAAAAAAAAACAGTTTGTGGCAATCTCAAAAATTACAAGGAGATATGATGAGTTAATCGAGAAAAAACATGAGAAATCTAGAACTTTAAATTAATAGACTTATCTTTCTTTAATGTATGTATTTGTTGAAAATTCCTCATGCCATCTGGCTATTTTCCAATTGTTTTTTAAGATATCAGTTTGTCACATTCTTCATGATTGTGTATAATATGCCGCATTGCGTCTTAGTTTAAATTAGCACAACGAATTAGTATTATTTTGAGTGATGGTGTCACCGAAATAGAAACATTTTTCATTACTATCAGATAAAGATTTATCTGTTTTAATTACTCGTAATTACAACTATTGCTTTTAATTTTGCGAGGACCCGTTAATCATAATTCATATAGGTGACTTTTTTTTACTGCTATTTATTAGGTAAATTATTTCCTAATAGAGATGGATTTTTTCGTTACAACAGTACATTTGAAGCTAAAAAAAGAAAGGAAACCCGTTTGATTTCTTAATTTTTTAAAGTATGTCTGGGATAGGAACTTACTGCTTTCGATCATGGCTATCCAACTTATAGGTTTGTCAGGTTGCCCACAATAAAAGTGATTAGAGTTTAAATTTCATTAAAAACCTTGTACATGTCTCATCATGGTACATTTCTACACTATTTGGCTACGGAACGGATTGGGCAGGGAATCTAGGGTGCTGCTTGGTCTTGTTCCTGCGTACTTTGTTTCGTTACGATTTCTTGTTAGTGTTGTTTTTGTTTTGTTAGTAGATTGGTTAGCTGGCATCTCTCCCGCCACCACCCCATTCAGTCGCCCTAGAGGATAGACCAAATGTTCCGTGCCAAATAACGGCTACTGTGCCTCAAAAACAGATTTGCGACCTCGTTCTTCCTAATGCTCCTAGTGAGCTCCAATCTTGCGTGAGCGGTTAAGCTGGGTGTCGTACAGTACCCGCTTTATGTGTCCCTACCGCTCATTTGTCACATTAAACTAGATCGGGTAGGCGCACCCCTTGTTACAATTTAAAACTAAAAAAGTTATAAGTTAAAAAGACGGCAATTTAAGCCGCCACGCCTCGGCCGCTGTTTGCCAGCTAGTGCCTGTCCACCATTTAAAGCGCTTGGAGCTTATTACTGGCTGATGGCAGCCATTATTTCAAGGAAGACTTCCCACAGACACGCTACAGGAATCAAAAAATCCAATTTAAATTAAACAATCTAACGACGACGGTTGGACATCGCAACCTCATCGAGGAACTCCCACACGGTCCGACAATGCGGCTCACGCCACATTGACTCGCCGTTTATGAGCGGCCAGTTTTCCCCCTGACCTCTAAGTTCCAGGGTGGCCCGGTCTCTGGCCCCCACCCCCAAGAGCAGGGCAGTCGAACATTAGATGTTCGTTCGACTGGACCTCCCCGCAGACACACAACTCATCATTTTGTTTTGTTAGTGATATATCGGTTTTGGTTGTTTTGTTACTAGATTTATTTTCGTGATTTTGTTTTGGTTTTGGTGTTTTTTCGCGTTTGTGTCGCATGTGAACTCACTTTACCTTTCGGTTATGTAGGTGATTCAGTTGCAACGACGATTATAGTTTTCAGTGTTGCTTGAGACTAGAGATGTGTTTTGTTATTTTTAGTATTCGTTATACCGAACTCACTGGGTTGGTCTAGTGGTAAACGCGTCTTCCCAAATCAGCTGATTTGAAAGTCGAAAGTTCCAGCGTTCAAGTTCTAGCAAAGTTAGTTATTTTTACAAGGATCTGAGTACTAGATTATGGATACTCGTGTTCTTTGGTGGTTGGGTTTCAATTAACCACACATTTCAGGAATAGTCGAATTGAGATTTACAAGACTACACTTCATTTACACTCATAAACATCATCCTCATTCATTCTCTGAAGTATTATTTGAAAAGTAATTACCGGAGGCTAAAAAGGAAAAAATAAAAAGTATTCGTTACACCGA
Source organism: Lycorma delicatula (assembly GCF_047948215.1). Lineage (NCBI taxonomy): Eukaryota > Metazoa > Arthropoda > Insecta > Hemiptera > Fulgoridae > Lycorma > Lycorma delicatula. Next base: position 116,661,280 of record NC_134463.1, on the reverse strand, counting down.
TGGGAATTGGTGGCATCTAGGGCCGAGGCAACTAAAAGATTTCATATGCCGAGGATTATAATATGACCTCCGGTAAAGCCCATCAGGGCAGGTACGGTTGGGGTAATTAGAGAGTGTTTTTCCCTAGGAAATCAGGTACGTTGTTTTTTTTTAAATGTTATCAACAAAAAAAGCCGACAAGACAGTTGCAGGACTTTCCGGTCACGCGGCTAAAACTGTGTTTCGGGAAAGTCCTACAACTGTGGGTTGTCTCCGATGCACGGCTTATACACACACAACGTAATTTAAAATATTTATCATTTTATTTAAATATAATATTTTTTCGTTTATTTAATTCAATGATTCTAACTAAACCGCGCGCGCATACCGTATTTAATTCGCTCGAGTATGGCGGTGCTAACGGCGACAATCAGCACTGACTATACTAATGTAATTTCACAATTTACACGGAACAAATTTCGCTTGTACGGTCGGCAGACAAGTGTAGCTGCGAGGCTTAACGCACTAGGTACCGAGTCGAACGGACGATCAAGATTGAGACCCAGCCAAACCGACTTACCTTTATAATTATTATTAATTTATTTAATCCTACCGCCCACCTGTGACATCACAACATAGCAGACTACTGCAGTAGCATTTTTACATAGCATTTTTTGGGGAGGGAATGCGATTTTGCAAAACATTTTTTGTAAATATTGTTATTTTTTAATTGTTAACAAATGTGCAAAGAAAAATATTACCTTAATTTGTCGAAATCTCGAGATACTGAAGGTAACCTTGCTCTGCAGCCTCACCTTCTTGACCTTTTAAGTTGAAAATTTAAAGGTATCAATACCCCATATATTGAAGTAATCTGACCAAGCTTGGTCAAAATCGGTCCAGTCGTTCTGGAGATATAAGGTGAATTAGGAGCAACACCGAACTCACACACACACGCGAGTGTACATACGAACATCATTATCTGGAAAATCTCCCTCCGGTTTTTTGGGTTCCTTAGATGTCAAAACATCATGATCCGGTAAAAACTGCATATGCCCAAAGTGGACCGATTACATTTCCCGTCTAGAGCTATAGCGCTATCTAGACGGGAAAATAAAAAAAAAAAAAAAAAACTGTTATAAAACAAAGACATTAAATAGCTTGTAAAATTGTACAAATTTCTTTTAATCTTTTGTTAACTTAAATCATAATAGACCTTAATTTAAAATTGGAATTTAAATCAACACGCAATAGTATAATTAACATTCATTTTATGTAATTAGTATAGGTTTGAATGAATTTAGGTAAAAGCTTAATCGATTTTACTTAAACGTATCAAGGGGCAGGTGTTCACAAAGAGATGGAATCGATGAAGCGTTTATCTAATTTAAATTTCAATTGGAGCTTTGGGATTTCCTAAAACACAGATTTCTATAGTTAAAAAAAAAAATAAATATATATATAAATATATATATGATGAAACATCGGTTATGTTGATTTTAAGAAAAGTAGAAAAATAAATAATTAATAATGAGAAAAAGAGGAACAATTTTAAAACGTTTGGTCTCAGATTACTCAATTACATTTTTAAACTAAATTCTTTTTTAAAGTCAAAGTGGATGTTTTTCAATATACAAAATTGTTATTAAGTTAATAGCTTTTAAAACAATTTTATCTAAATCCTCTAGTTGAAAACTAATTAAAGTTAACTCGTAAACTCATTAATTAAAAAGAACAACTTGAAAAGAAAATATATTATACAACTTAATCCATCACCTGAATTTTGTTCTTTCAACCATTAAAAATATCAAGAAACAAATACTTCACTACTGCGTTTAACGGTAACCTCAAGCAGGCAAAAAAGATAGCGAATATATGTGAACTCGAGCGTGCGTTAATTATGTTTTATATTAATTAAAAAATAATGAACTTTAGAAGAAAATAATTTAAAATTTAGAAGAGGGAACCAAAGAGTGTTAGTATTAATTTTCGACTTCGTAGATGTTTCCAAAGTTATTTTAGAGCAAATCTAATTAAAATCATGATACCAAAGAAAGCAGGAGCAAATAAATGTGAAGAATACAGAACAATTAGCTTAACTAGCCATACATCAAAAATCTTAACTAGAATCTGTACAAAGAATTGAGAGGAGAGTGGAAGAAGTATTAGAAGAAGACCAATTTGGTTTCAGGAAAAGTGTAGGGACAAGGGAAGCAATTTTAGGCCTCAGATTAATAGTAGAAGGAAGATTAAAGGAAAGCAAACCAACATACTTGGCATTTTTAGACCTAGAAAAGGCATTCGATAACGTAGACTGGAATAAAATGTTCAGCATTTTAAAAAAATTAGGGCTCAAATACAGAAATAGAAGAACGATTGCTAACATTTACAGGAACCAAACAGCAACAATAATAATTGAAGAACATAAGAAAGAAGCTCTAATAAAAAAGGGAGTGCGACAAGGATGTTCCCTATCCCCGTTACTTTCTAATCTTTACATAGAACTAGCAGTTAATGATGTTAAAGAACAATTTAGATCCGGAGTAACAGTACAAGATGAAAAGATACGGATGCTACGATTTGCTGATGATGTAGTTATTGTAGCCGAGAGTAAAAAGGATTTAGAAGGAACAATGAACAGCATGGATGAAGTCCTATGCAAGAACTACCGCATGAAAATAAACAAGAACAAACAAACGAAAGTAATGAAATATAGTAGAAATAACGAAGATGGACCACTGAATGTGAAAATAGGAAGAGAAAAGATTATGGAGGTAGATAAATTTTGTTATTTGGGAAGTAGATTTGCTAAAGTAAACGAAGCAGGAGCGATATAAAATGCCGAGTAGCACTAGCCTTCAGTCAGAAATATAATTTTTTTACATCAAAAATTAATTTAAACGTCACGAAAACATTTTTGAAAGTATATGTTTGAAGCGTATCTTTATATCGAAGTGAAACTTCAATGATCGGAGTACCTGAAAAGAAAAGATTAGAAGCTTTGGAAATGCGGTGCTATAGAAGAATGTTAAAAATCATACGGGTGATAAAGTGACAAATGAAGAGGTGTTGCGGCAAACTGATGAAGAAAGAAGCATTTGGGAAAATATAGTTAAAAGAACTTTTAGGCCTTTTAGGCCACATATTAAGGCATCCTGGAATAGTCGCTTTATAATTTGAGGGCAGGTCTAAGGGAAAAATTGTGCAGGAAGGCGTTTGGAATATGTAAAACAAATTGTTAGGGATGTAGGATGTACGGAGTATACCGAAATAAAACGACTAGCATTAGATAGGAAATCATGGAAAGCTGCATCAAACCAGTCAAATGACTGAAGAAAAAAAATTAAAAAGAAATATTTTAAAAGCTTTTATATTATAAAGAAAAGGTCTTAACTATTTTTTGTCTTATTCCGTCTGTAAATTTAAAGTTATTGAAGAAAGATTCATAAAGCTATTGAATTGTATTATTTCGAATTAAAACGTTGAACTTTTTCTTTAAAAAGTAAAGGATTTGCAGAGAAATGTTTAAGTCTATTTGCATAAATAAGAAGGTAATAAAAGTATCATTTCCATTTAAAAAATATGATTACAGAATGAAAAGAAAAATCATATTAAAAAAGATTTAAACAAGAATTGATACCCTTATTTGTATTCATATAATGAAACTTTATTACAATTTAATATATATTTGAATGATATATTGATAATTCCTTCAGTATTATTATAATTATAAGCTATTCATCACTCTACTGAGTGCCGTAGTAGTGTAGTTGTAGCGTCTTTACCTTATACCCTGAGATTACGGGCTCAATTCCCGGTCAGGGATAGTATTTTTCACGTAAGATAAAAGCTTCATTACACCATTAGTTGGCTTATTACTCTATAAATAAAATATTGATAAAAAGTAGTTATCAAAGGAAGAAAAATAATTAAGAAAAAAGAGATGTAAAGATTTGCATCAGAGTGTGATCTAATAATAAAACGGTTCACATTAAAACAACCATCAGAATGATCTTTAGATTAATTTTTTTTATCTAATCTTAATTTATACCCTCCTGAAACGCGCATAACACTCTAAAAATATGTTCTTCAAGATGGGCCACGAAAAAGTAACCCCTAGCACCACCAAAGATCTCAGCAGATCACTGATTGTCAGAGAATGCGGGGTAAAGGTGGGATAGACGATCAGGTGACTTAAGCGAAAAGAGTTCTTACGGAGGAATGTATGTCTCCTTTCTTTGTTCCAATTTTCCATGTTGATGACCTGTACGTCAATTTATGATATTAATGTTTTATTCAATATTCCATATTCTGGTGAGGATACTTTTTCGTGGCCCATTCTGTCTTAATTTTTTAAAAAATCGGCAAAGGGTTGCCTAACTTTCCTGACTTTGCTCTTGACAGATTTTTATTTTTAAATACGGCGTAGGATTTTTAAATATTAATAACTTAATTATACAACATTTAGAATAAATTGTACAAGAGATGAAAATGTTCTGTAAAAAAGTTGGATTCGATTTGTCCTCTTTGATTAAATGACGTTTTTATCTGAAAAATTAATTATTATTAAAAGTATAAATGAGAAAAAATTCAACATTGTTAATAAAAAAAAAAAAATAATCCCAATTAATCCCGTTGACCGTTTTTATCATCAAAATTATACTTTACTAGCCGATCGTCAGGGACCTACATGTGTCGTTATTCTCATGGTTATGAGAATACTGATAAATAACAATTAAAGCCTGAAAAACTCTCTTTTCTCCATCGTTTCCCTCGTTCTTGAAATAGAACCTCCTGCTGAAGAAGAATATATCCCTTTTGATATTACTTTCCAATACTCCAGAATACTCTATATCTCGGGAAGGGGGTCAGTCAAGGTACAGAGCTGAAAATCAGATATTTTATAAAACGAATAATCTATTATTTTTACATTGAAAAGAGAAATAAAAGAATGATATTAGGTCGTCGCCCAAGAGGAAACGTTCAAAACTCCACCTCCAAATTATTATTACTGAAGAGCGCTTGGGTCTCGATCTATCGCTTAAAACCTTCCCTGGGATGACACGAATGTATTTTGAAAATTTAAAAGCAATCGGTTGGTTGGTTTTCGCGTGATGCTGTTACAAACGGACAGAACCGTCATAAACTTTCGCATTTGTATATTAGATTTAGCCCACCAGGGGTGGTCTAGCGGCTAATTCCTCGTCACAAATCAGTAGTTTAACAGCTGATTTTCAAAATCTAAGGTTCTGAAGTTCAAATCCTAGTAAAAGTTAGTTGCTTTTTTACAGATTTGGATACTAGATAGTGGATACCGGTGTAATTTGGTGGTTGAGGTTCAATTAACCATACATTTTAGAAATGGTCGGCCGGAATTTTATATTAGACTACACCTCATTTACATGTCATCCTCAGCTCATCAGATAATAGGGGGATTGCTTATTGCTCACAAGTTGAACAGATTGCAACGATGGTAGTGAACGAAAGTAAATGTCACGCGGGATTCTGCGATAAAGCTGAGTGGGAATACGAAGTCCATCCGCCTTTCCCTGGTAGACCAGACCGGAGTCCATACATGAAACCAAGTCAGGGATATGAACTGAAAGTTGAGTTCACTAAAGGAACTAGGAATGAATTTCGTCGTTGCGTATAAAATTGTTGGTGTATGTTATTTATTCAATCGCCTCAAATATTTGCCCGCAAATGAGACATTTACCCACAAATTGGCTTTGTAAAGTGTAGAACTAGGCGAGGGATTCGTGCTTCTGCGAACTCGGTTAGATAGTTCAGAGGGAAACGATATAGGACATTCAAGATTTCCTATATCAGCGAAGGCAAAAGCTGAGTTATAAATCACCAATGTAACTGTCTACTGAGGTATTTACATCGGTGGCATCCCAATAAGGCCTGGCTTATTACTATGAGATGTAAAACGTTGGAGAGCGAAAGACGACTACCGTTAAAGCCCATCAGAGCTACGAACGGGGGGGAAGGTGTGGCGACTGGAAACACCACAAAGCGGGTGTCTTCCCCTACGGGGTTGGGATGAACAGATTCCACGTACACCTTAGAAAAATAAAATAAATATTTAAAGAATTAGATTATACAGTAATTTTTTACATTTTCAAATTTTAACATCTGTTTCTCAAGTCCATAATTCTCTGATTAACATATTTTAACATGAAAAATACTGAAGGCGAGTACATAATTTTATACAATGACCAAATTATTGCTTTTTAATAAAGTAATAATAAAAATAAATAACCAATATTGTATTCTGCCCTCTTTTTAAAATTGTATTAATAAGGAACAAAAGTTTGCGTGCTACTTTCATGAATTATTGTTTATTAAAAAGAAAAAAAAATGTATTTTATACAAAACATCTTTTCCATTCTAACTTTCTAATAAAAAAAAAAGAGAAAAAAACCGATAGAATTGTTTTAAAATAAACCTTTGCAGAAAAAAGTAAATTAAAAGATAAATAAATAACATCATTTAAAAGTAAACATATACTTAAGAACATAACGTAGATATATAAATATAAGCTGAAGCACTACTGGTTTGAATGACAACAAATAAAACAGAGAAAACTTAATTCAGTTAAACAAATGAAACCTATACAATCCATTACTTTAATAGAACTTTTAAATATTGTGGTTTTTAAAAACTTTGATAAATAAATAAAAAACTATTTATGGTGTATGTGTGTACGAAAAAATACAAGTAATCGACCTGCCTCTCAAGTATAAAATATTTAAATTTGTCTAGAAAAGGTACAAGTTTAGATGCTTTTTTTCGAATAAAGATTTAACTTCTACAGATAGCCTGTAAAAAAAAAGTTGTTTCTTTTACGTTAGTAAAAAACTTTATACTTATAAAAGCTATTAAAAATTTATTATTTAAAATTCCATGGGTTTTTTTTAACAGCCTTTTCGAATTTTTTATTCGGAAAGCACATCACCACACTTCCTAAAAGTTTTTTGTTTGAGTTTCAAAGCTTGTTTACGTGCTGTTGAATTAAGTTGATTTTTCCTCCCCTTTTTCTTTGCTATTTTCTTTTTGTTTAATTTATCTTATTTTCTGGCTAATAACGGCGTTCTTATCTAAAGACAAGCCAATAAGTTAACCTGTTGTTTATTTATATCACTTCTCTGTTATTCCTTAATGTATAAACATAAATACGTACAATATATTTTATTTACTAAAAAAAAAAAAAAAAAAAAAAAAACACTGCTTTATATTTACGTTTTTTATACAATAATTATAATGGTGAAGTCGAATTTTGAGAAGCATGCACAGAAGGAAGTGCTTCATGTCGCTCAACATATCGAACTGTTCCACATATAACTGTTGTAATGATATATGAAATAATATGAGCTTATATTTTACTCGGTAATACAATTGTTTTAAATTGCTGGAAATAATATCAAGATATCCCGCAAATCCCGGATGTGGGATACACCACACCGTGAACCAAAGCTAATTTTGTAGACCCTCAATTACGTGCAAAAATCCGAATAGATGTGGACGTCAATAAAAACAGGAAAACAGGCATCAATACGGTAACGTACAACCGACATATAAAATCTTATTTGTGGAAACAGAGGTATAACGTTTGTCATTTATTCGAACGCGAGATAATAATTCCTGACCACCCGAGTAAAATTATATATTACCGTTATACTGTTGTATGGTACCTTAGGTTAACCTTATATTAATATATTTATATTTAACCTTACCTTAGGGTAGATCAGATTGCGGGTACAGAATCATGTTAGGCGATGCCGCCAGCATAATGGCCCGATTTGCATCCCTAGATCTCCTCGTTCGGAGATGTACAGGTGAGCAGGTAAAGTGGATGCACGGAACCAATCGCTTGTTGGCAGGTGGAAGGAGAGATGGAATCAGTTGACGAAAGGCAGATGGATCCACAGACTGATCCTTGACCTCAAGAAATAGCTGGATACAAATAGGGAGAAACTGGGATACAAGTTTCTTATCGTTCACGGGTGTTTCAAAACATAATTGTACTTTTACGACGCTCCGCGGATGTGATTTTTGCAGGGAGAGGGATATCGCAGAACACACGGTATTCGTGAGCGATCGGTTTCTGTACCATAACCATGCGAGCTTTTATACGGATTTAAATACTAGATCGTGGATACCGGTATTCTTTGGTGGTTGGGTTTCAATTAACCACACATCTTAGAAATGTTCGAAATGAGACTTTACAAGACTACACTGCATTTACACTCATATATATCATCCTCATTCATCCTCTGAAGTAATACCTGAACGGTAATTCCCAGAGTTTAAACAGGAAAAAGAAAAGGGTAGAATGCGAGAGAGAATCCGGTGATCTTTCTTTGCTCTCTTTTGTTTTGTTTAGCCTTCGCAACCACCGTAAGGTATTTACTTTAGATGATGATATGTATGTAAATGTAAATGAAGTGTAGTCTTGTACAGTCTCAGATCGACTGCTGAGACTGCCTTTCTAGTAACTGTCTTTACTAGAATTTGAACCTTAGAACTCTCGACTTCGAAATCAGCTGATTTGAGATGACAAGTTAACCACTAGACCAGCCCGGTGAGCTTACTCCAAAAAACATCACTGGGACTATGCTGCAGACCGAACGAGCGTGACGCACGATGTCCAGGATGTTGGTTAAAATCATCCAAACAAAGATATCGGAAAGTGCATGAATAATTAATTTTTCCTGAATCTAACTTGGGACTGTGTCATATCAAAGGCTTGCCTTTTGATATGACAAATAAATGTTTGGAATGAAGAAGGCCGAAATATATTTGGGAAGATTGTAAATTCTGTGGAGGTAAATAAATTTTTACTAATATTTAAGGATGTTTTTATTTGAAATTATTTAAAGAAATGTGGTCGTCTACTATATAAGACAAACAAAAATTAAATCCCAAATTTTTTTAAGTAAAATATTCTTTTTCTGCCGTTGTTAATTATTTTTTCATAACTGTTATCTTCCATAACTTAGTGAAAAAATTAGTCTGGAATAAAACCATACGCCTTTTATACACTAGGTTTACTTAAAACAATATTTTTATTATGCTCATAAATTTTTATATATTAATAACTTCTTCATGTATTTATATTAACTGGTATTAGTCGCGTTATAAAGAGTGATACAGGATAACGGGAAATTTTAAAGTTTGTGTTGGTAGCTCTGAACAATTATCGGCATCCCAACCCCATAGGAGAAGATACCCGCCTTGTGAGGCATCCGGTCACCACTCCCCCCTTCATTGTTCTGATTGGATTTAACGGGAGTCGTATTTCGCCCTATAACTTTTTACATCTAATAGTAATAAGTCAGGTCTCGTTGGGATACCACTGATGTAAATAGTAGACATTTACATCAGTGTTTTATAAACTCACCTTTTGCCTTTGTTGCAGGCCTCATCCGGACATCTTGAATGTCCTACATCGTTGCTTTCTGAATTAGCTAACTAAGTTCGCGGAAGCACGAACCCCGCGCCTAGTCCTACATTTTATAGACCCAATTTGGGTGTAAATATCTCAAAATTCGAGGCAAATGAATAATAACATACCACCAAAAATGCTGTTCGTAACGAAATTTATTCCTAGTTCCCTTAGTGAACTCGACTTCAGTTCACTCCTGACAGTTCACTCCAGTTCGGTACTCCTGACTTGGTTTCATTATGGACTCTGGTCTGGTCTACCAGGGAGAGACGGAAAGACCTCCTACTCCCCCCCACTAAACTCCATCGCAAAGTCCCGTGTGACATTTACTTTCACTTACTACCATCAACGAGATGCCGTTACACCTCACGGCTGCATGGGAAACGATTATCGGCAGTGAATAACTTATAGAAGCCAGCTCTCATCACCTTGACTTTTAGTTATCCATGGAATATTCCAGGAAAAGAATTTACAGATACCGCCACGTAACGATTAGCCTGGATGATCAGCCCGGACTTCGCTGCAATACTATTATTCTTTAAAACATTGGCACACCATAATGCAACTACTGTTTACGAGCAATTTATTTTCTGTGTTTATAGTATTAAGAAAGTGAAATCATGATTCAAATAGAAAATAATTATTTTTATTTTATTTTAGTTTTGTTTCTCTTTTGATTTTCCATGTATATAAAGTTAAGTTTTGTGGTTTTGACTCTCGGTACGTTCTTTTGGCATGTGTCGTGTATTTTGTTACATAAACAATAAATGTACGATACGATATCTTGTAAAACGTTTTATTCGAGGTTTACGGTTCAAAAATTTTAAAGTAGTAACATACGAATAGCTGAATTTAAGTCTGTTGTGAAAGGTAAAAAACTTTACAGACAGGCGCACGAAACTGTAAACAACGTGTATGATTTCATGTAGAAAGAATCTTTAGCTGTAGGAAAATTAAAAAATGACAAGCTATACAAAAGTGTGAACATAGAACTGCAGCTTTCTGTGGCATTTCCAGCACTCAGGTTCAAAGCCGAAGAAAAGAAAAATAGAACTTCTTTGCTCACAGGGCCAGAATGTTAGTTCATCATCACGAAAAAGAATAAGAAACGTTCTAAACCGGTTACCGGATTAGATGATTTTGATAAAAGTATGGTTAGACAAAATGGTAATGAATTTCATTCAAAGATAAAGAAGCTGCTAGTTAACAAACTCTGTTAAGAATTGAAAATTAAAATTAATTTTAAGTGAAATTAGTTTTAAAAGAATTTAAAAAAAAATAGGTTTCAAGAGGCGCAGAACAGAAAACGAAACGAAAATTTAGTTGAAAAACATGGTATTAGACAGAAAAGGACTTCATATTTGCAGACAATCAGTGATTTTAGAATATGTAACCGGGCGATCAATTCTATATTTTATCTCTCATTAAACGGCAAAATCATAACCTGATCACAGTGATGCAGGACTTCGTTTACCAATAAATAAAGGTGAACGCTTAATTATAATTCACGCCAGAGGTGAAATGGGCTTTATTTCAAACGCAATGTTAACTTGGATAGCCAAATAAAAAATCTGATGTAGACACCACGTGACTTCCTTGTATGCCTATTAAATTACATATACACATTTGTTTAAAACTAAAGTACATCAAATTTTATGTCATTAATAACTTTTTCTATATTTTCATTTTTTTTAATTGTTATTATTTATCGTAAAACGTTTTACAATCAGAGGTTAATAATTATTAATAAATCAATGAAGTCGGATTCATACCGATATGCCTTTCCCTTGTAAGATCCAAATATTTCATTAATTAACATTTTATTTGGCTCTAACTCTAAAACCATTGAAAATGAATACCAGTTATGGGACATTGTTGAAAAGCTCTCAATGAGGGCTTGTTACTGCCGTTAAGAAAAAAATCCAAATCCATAAAATACGGATTTTGGGCTTTTTTGGGCACTTTTGGTTCAGTCGATTGCAATCAAAAGGGGAGGTGCTACAACAGTCCTTAAACCAAAAATTTCACCATCCTAAGGCTAATCGTTTTTGAGTTATGCGAGATTCATAGGCACATACTTACGTACAGACGTCACGCTGAAACTAGTCAAAATTAATTCAGGGATGGTCAAAATGGATACTTCCATTGAAATCTGAAAACCGAAATTTTTCGCGATCACAATTCCTTTACTTCGTACAAGGTAAAAATCAATGGTAGTCTTACTTATTCCCATTTTTAAAAAAAATTAAAAACCAAAAAATTTCATTTCATTATTGGAATATTTAAAAAAAATAATAACCAATAACAAAATGCCTTCCTTTTTTAATACATTTTAACTTAACCAACTTCACACGTATGTATGAAACGCACAAAAATGTTTTAAATATTTTATTTGATTACGCAACAAAATATCTTTTTCATTATTTTCACCCATTGGGTACTTTTGGATTGAGAAATTTCTAATTATAGACGGTTTTTCATCTATTGGCCATTTCTCTCCTGAAACTAATATTTATGTCATCGTTTAGAAAAAAATACGATAATTAATGAAAATCAAACATTGTTATTTCATAAATAAATTGATATTTTTAAATAAAAAAATCGTGCCAGTAATAGTGTATGTAATTTTAGTAAAAAGTGATTAGTCGATGAAAAAGAAATCCATGTCGACGGTTTATTTAAGTATTAATAAATCTTCGCAGCGGTCGAGTAATATCGAATTACTATAATATATTTTATACAGATTATTAAAATGAACATTACACCTTTTTTCTTACATTTATTAAAAAATTAATGTCTTTGATAGAAATAAAAATTCCTTGAAGAATGGCCGTAAATCAAAAAAACCATCTGTCAAAAATATCCAAATTAAATAAGAACAATGAAAAATGACTTCTTTTTTAACAGGATAAACTCTCTAAATAATTTTTGAGTGTTTCAAACATTTTTAAATTCGACTTAGAATAAAATAAAGTGATAGAGTATTTCTTTAGGATTTTTAACCCAAATTACATAGGGAAAAATTAGGAATAAACCAAGTTCTTTGGAAAGTAAATCTCTTATATTGAATTTAACTAATTTTCCTTTTTGGATTAATAAAGTGAAAATTAATATTAATTATATAACGGAATTGGCAATTTAAATTAGTTTTATAAAGTTTCAAACCTCCGTGGCGGACTGGTAGCGTCTGGGCCTTTCAACCGGAGGTCCCAGGTTCGAATCCCGATGAGGTATGGCATTTTTCCATGAGCTAAAAATTTTCATTTTCACATTCCCACATATAACCTTCTTTGTAAGCTTCTATGATAAATTAATTCATCCGTCAAAAAAAAAAAGAAAAAAAGTTTAATCAGTGATAAAACAATTTTACTGTCAAGCTTTGATTTCGAATATGATAACGAATGTCACAAAACTGACTCTTCGAGGATGTGCTTATGTATTACATATCTATGTTTTAGTTTTTTTTTAATATATTAATTTGTGTTGCTCAACTATTTTAAACCGTAATACATTCTCTAAATTTATTTATTTTTCCTAATGTGTACGCTGCAATCTGTTCAACTAGTAACTAATAATCAACCTTCCCGAACCCAATAAGATGAGGATAATATGTTTGACATATAAATGAGGTGCAGTCTTGTACACTCTGGGGCCGACCATTCCTGGGACGTGTGGTTAATTGAATCCCAACCACCAAATTACACCAGTATCCACATAACAATATATTTCATAAAATTATTGACGGAAGTAAGGTCCTTCTTTTACTCGATATTTTCATACTTCGTCTGTTTCTGTATTTGTGACGGATTTCCGGCCAAATGTGTTTTCCAATTAATGATAAGATTGCTTATTATCAGGCAAAACGACCTATTTTAAACAATTTTTTTTTTAATAATAAAATTTTCCGTTTCAAAATGGCGGATCCTTTCTAACTTAGACAAAATGAAGGGGAGGTGCACTGAAGGTGTAGTTTCTATTGCTAAGCCACTCCTCTAAGAGACTGAATAGGTCGTCACCGCTTCCATTCCTGACGTCATCCTCATTTCCAATCTTTCTCAGAGGCTATGGATAAGATATACTTTATTCTTTACATTTTACCAGGTTTAAGACCGTTTTTGCTATTATTGTATACCATCGTACCTTTCTCAATACCTTACGAAGTACTTTATTTTGTTCTTCGACAAAAATCTTTTTCCTTGGAAAACATATTTAAAAAACACATAAAGAAAAGATTTACCTCCTCTTTAGTTTAAACTCAGTATATGATTATTTTTGATGCTGGATTAATCTTTAAAAACCAATTACGATCGATAATGCCAGCTTGTATTTTATTTTACATCTCACTTTGATCGAGATCTGCCATTCACAGAACTAGGAGAGTATTACAAAACACTCACCAGGCGTGACTCAATAACTGACAGCTAAATAATCGACCCTCTCCCCACAGTTGTACCGGTGTGTAGTATGAAAACAAATTCCATTAAAATCGTTATACACACATCGTTTCATCTAATAATAAAAAAAAACCTTGTTGAATAATTTCATAAAAATCAAAAAAACCATAGAAAATTAAAACATAGGACAATAAACAGTAAACAACTTTGCTGACAGAGATCAGCTATAATAACAATATCATCTCCCAGTTACAACATATTTGCTTTTAAATCTACTAATTTTTATTATATCACTATACTAAAATTTATTTTATATATATATATTAAAGAAAATTTGTTAAACCTGTAAAATGTACTTTAATGATATGAAAAATAATATATAACAATCCCAAAGAACAGTATAGATAACTTTAATTTTTTATTAAAGGTTAAAAATTATTTTAAAGCCTCATTTAAGAAAAGGTTCTCTCTCTCTCTCTCTCTCTCTCTCTCTCTCTCTCTCTCTCTCTCTCTGTATATACATATATATATATATATATATATATTAATTAATATTACATACAGGATGCTAAAAAAGTTACAATCTTATGGAAGAATATTTCCTTCTTTAGTTGCATGTTTAATTGAGGAAAATTGAGAAAAAGTGTTAAGTAAACTGAAAATGAAATGCAAAAGCGGATAAAACTAAAAAAATAAACTAAGTTAAAGGTGGAACGCCTAATTGTCAACAGTCGGGTTTACAAAATACCAGAAAGAAATGAACAGATACAACGATAAGAAGGGAATCGAAAAACTATCAGTAGTACCCGGCCGGGATGTAGTGAACCTAATGAAGCTTAAATTACTGTAAGGAGCAGGAGGAAGAAGGAACGGAGACGATAACGATGAATGTCTGCCAGATTAAAGCCTTCGTTCTTCCAGATACGGTGAAAATATTTCTTATAACATAACAGATAAAAAATAAAAAATATGATGAAGATTTTTAAATTTGATTCTAAATACAATGTTTTCTTTGTCTGGGAGACTAATGTAGAAGATAAAGATTACGAGCGATTAGAAGGTTTTTTAAGGGATTCTTTTACGGTGTGGAATCAGGGTCTACAGAGTAAACATTTGATTGAGATAAAGGAAGCACCTTAATAGATTTTAAATTAAACATTGGAAGTAGCAAAGTTATATGAAAATTGGAGGTATGAATTATTTTCGGGTTAGATTAGATGGTATCGAAAATTGTAGCGGTGAGAGGCATGAGGTAGCACTAAGAATGGATGCTATTATAATTTTTAGAAATTTTGGGTTATACAAAATAATAATTTTGGTTATAATAATAATAATTTTGGGTATTTGATACAAATTAAAAACATAGATGGAAAGGTAAATTTAGAGAACATTTTTCCTGTTTAGTCTCCGGGAATCACCGTCAGTCAGGTATTACTTCAGAGGATGAATGAGGATGATATGTATGAGTATAAGTGAACTGTAGTCTTGTACATTCTCAGGTCGACCATTCTTGAGATGTGTGGTTAATTGAAACCAAATCACCAAAGAACACCGGTATCCACGATCTAGTATTCAAATCCGTATAAAAGTAACTGCCTTGAACGCTGAAACTCGAAACTCCCAATCATTTTATTTGCGAAGAGACGTACACCATTATACCAATCCGACGAGTTAAATTTAGAGAAATATTCTAGAAAAAATGAATGAGAAATGCAAAGAAGTGTGATTTGAGAGTGCTAGTCGGGCGTGACTAGCTAATTTTTATATACCGTAAATTAATTTAAATTTAGATGATAAGGATAAAACAAGTAGTTTAATTAATAGCAATTTTATTAATACGATGTTCAAATCAAAAGGTGGCCTACTAACTTTCGACAATGAGTCCTTTCAACACGGAAGTTGAAAGATATATGTAACGCTCAAGAGGAGGAAACCATTTCACATTTTCTAGGTTTATATCTGATTCTCGGAAATATTCGATTTTTCTGGTACGGAAGATCTAGTTTGCTTGGCATTTCTTCCGCCACCACCCCCATTCGGTCGCCCTAAAGCATAATACCAAATGTCTGTGCCACAAACGGCTACTGAGCCTCGAAACAGCTTAGCAACCACTATCCTAAATAGCTCCTAGCTCTTACCTAACAGCATGAGCGGATTAAGTGCGGTGCCATACACCACCGGCTTACGTGTCCCAACCTGTTACTTGTTATATAATTGCTAAAATGGGAAGGCGCACCCTGTCAACTACTAAAAGTATATATTACATCCATAAATTAAAATTCATTTCGTTTTGACACAATTCGCTGCCATTCCTAGGTCGCTGAATGCCAGAAAGTACCTGTCCACCATATCAAAGCGCTTGGAGCCCTAATTGGCTGGTGGCCAGCCATATATATATCTTTCTAGGTTAGCTTCCCACAGCAGTGCGGTAGGAATCTTTTCCCTTAGGTACTACTGATGTCGGTTGAACAAAGCAACCGCATCAAGAAAATCCCACACGGACGGACAATGCGGCCTTCGCCACATTGACTCGCTGCTTATGAATGGCCAATTTTCCCCTTGTCCTCTAAGTTCCAGGTTGGCCTGAGTTGTGCCCTCCCACCACCAAGAGTTGGGCAGTTAAACATTATGTGTTCGTTCTACTGGACCTCCCCACAGACGGCGGGGAGGTCAATAAAAAATGTCATGTCTTCTTGGTTCGGAAGAAATGAATTAGGAGAGCAGCATATCATTTGTATGTTGAATGGATTAAGTCGATTAATTATATTTGGGATGTACAAAAATTTAGAAGGCAGTGGGTTGAAGAGTTTATTATTGATTAGGTAAAACCAATATTTTTTTGCGTAATACTGTCTATGATTTATGAGTTCTGGCGAAACTAGTACTGCAAATCATTAAAAATGAGCTGTTTTACTTTTTTCTTTGCATTCTTGAATCTACGTGGTAGACGGGCTTGCGACTTTGTCAAAGGTGTGCTAGTATTTACTAATACGTGAATCTTCGTACTTTAATTTTGTTTTCGTTTTTATTTTACTTTTTGACTGATTCATTTTTTCATAATTCTATATTTCGTCTATATATATATATATACATTTTTTTTTCTAACAAATTTATTAGAAAAATTTATTAGAAAAAAATACAGAAGGATACTGTTCGAGAGAATAAATTAGTTTATAATAATTGAATTTTGATACAAAAGACAATGAAAAATAAATATTACATATCCATAACAAATATATTGAACACGATGAATAGGCTGCAAATAAATCTTAAGTAAAGTTTAAAAATTGAATGCAAATTATATAAATTTATTTAAAAATAATTTTCGAAGAACTAATATACAGAGTGTCCTTTAAAGGTGAGACCAAACTCTAGGAAGTGATTCTACTTAAAAAACTGAAGAAAAAATGTCCATTGAACATAGGTCCGAAAACGCATATTTTTCAGTCTGTCCTCCATTTTGTGATTTTTAAGAAAAAAATATTTTTCAAATCGGTTGGAGATAACGCAATAAAATTTTATACTTTATTTTAAAGGAACATTTTTTAATAAGGGAAAAAATAACGATATTCTACATTAACAAATTTCAAAATGGCGGTCGTTTCAATTTTTCAATCTTAAATAACTTAGGAATTATTACATTTATCAAATTGTGTTATATTATAAAAATTATGAAGTATTTTTTTGTGAACAAAACGAAACCTTAGTCGTAAAAATCCGACGATAAACAACAGAGTTATTGCAAAAGGTTGGACTAAACCGATATGGCGGCCATCTTGTTTTTTTATTATCATTATTTCTGATTTTAATTACTAATTTTGGAAATTTTAATCGGAAAATTTGATTTAGTATCAAGTGAGTCGCGATAAAAGTTGGCCGCCATATCGGTTTAGTCGTACGTTATGCAATAACTCTATTCTTTGTCTTCGGATTTTTACGAGTAAGGTGTCGTTTTATTCACAAAGAATTCTTCATAATTTTTATAATACAACACAATTTGATAAATCTAATAAATAATTCCTAAGATATTTCAGGTTGAAAAATTAAAACTACCGCCATTTTGATATTTTTCAATGTAGAGTATCGTTATTTTTATTCCTATCAAAAAATATAAGTTTAAAATTAAGTACACAATTTTATTGCGTTATCTCCAGCCGTTCTTGAAAAATAATTTTTTTTTTTTAAAACACAAATTGATGGACAGACAGAAAAATATGCCTTTTTGGGCCTATGTTCACTGGAAATTTTCCTTCAGTTTGTTAAATAGCATCACTTCGAGTTTGGGCTCACATTTAATGGACAGCTTGTCCTTTGTCCTTTAAAGGTGAGGCCAAAATATATATTTTTTTCTATTTAATAATCCAGTTAATCAACAAAAAAAAATCAATCCGATTTTCTTAGAAAAAAAAGAAAAGTTATTTAATTATTTATTAAAGTGGAAGAACTCATTTATATAGTTAATGAGAACAGATATTTGCCGCGAAAGAGATATTCAACATAGAAAAGTTTTAGAAAAAAAAGAAAGATAAACAAGTAGATAATTATAGACGTTTAGGTCAAACATTTTATCTAATTCTATTTTTTTAAAAAGTCGTCTAGGGAAATGAACAAATCTTTACGACGGTGTTACTGTATAATCTTTATTAAGTATAAATAAACTTTTACAAAAAAAAGGATACTTGTAATTCAATTATCGATATACATATCATATAATTATATTACATTAATATAACTATCATCCCCATCCTGGCTTCACCCGCACTATATGATTAATAACGTTTCTCGTCGCGGTTTTTATTTTATGATCTTCAGTCAAGAAACCGGAGGCAGGTACAGCCATTCGCATCGCACATACAATAATAGTGGCAGCGGCTTTGTTGGTTGAACCGCCACGCCGTAAACTGTCGCATCCCTTAGAAAAAAATATCGTTTTTATATATTTATCTGAAGAGAATTTACAAGCCTAAATCTACTAAATATGTCGTTTAGTGCGATCAGAAATTGGGGAAATTTACAGTACAAAGTCTTCCTACATTTCTTCACCCCTGTCAAGTCCGAATTTCGAAAAAACTAAAAACTGATTTTTAGGAAAAATTATGCATACCCAAAATCAAGTTGATAATCCTTCATTTATAAGTTACAAATTAAAAAAAAAAAATAGTCGGGTTTCAACAAGAATTCAAAAAAACATTTTAACCCTTTAAATTAGGAATTTCAGAAAATCTTGAAATTAGTTTTTAGATATTCACATGAAGAGAATACACTCCATAAATCAAACTGATATTTTCTTTTGTTACCGAAAAAAAATAGTAAATTTTATTGTTATTCCATTTTAACTCTTTAAACTCGAAATGTAAAAAAAAATCCTTTCTAGTGTGCACTTACAAAGTAAGAAGAACGTGTATACAAATTTTTATCAATTTATCTTCAATAAGTTTTGCTGGATGTTGATCATTAATCACTCACGACTTGTTTATACATATATATGTATATATATATATATATATATATATATATTGATGAATTTCGACACAACTAAGAGAACGAGAGTCAAACGAGGTGGGAGAGTCTCTGCACTCTCCCACTCTCCCAGATATATATATATATATATATATATATATATATATATATATAAAATGTATATTGATAGTAAAATATACATATAGAACATTACAGATAAGTTCTTACTAAATCTAAATAAAATTCCCTGCTGTCGGGTTTTTGAAAAGACATTTTTTTTAACAGAAATTTATTCCATAAACCATTTTTGTAGAAATACCTATTTTGTAATGTTTGTAAGTACTGTTTATTTTGCTGTTTTTATCTGTGATGTGATAAGTCACGGATATATGGGTCGGCAATAATATAATTTTGATAACGACAAACAAAATCAAATTTTAGCTAAGTTATTAATGGTTTTTACGATCGTCTTCAGCAAATGATACAGTAGTAACCGTGAACGTTTTTACTGCTGGAAATTTAAAAAAATTTTTTTGTGGACATATATTTAGAATGCAGAGGGAAAATGCGTTAGATTTGAATTGTGCTTATATATTCAATACAAATTATAACTTTTTAAAACGATGTCTGTTTAAAGAAAAACCCATTTCAATTTCAATTGAAACGGGTTTGTCGTCAGTAAAATCAAAAAAATTAATTTACAAAATACTAACTGAAAAATTATTCTTGTTTTTGTACAACTTGACTAAGGCAACTAGCAGCTGGTTCTTCATTTACTTCTATCATTTACATACTTACAGTTTCATTTATTTACTACTTTCTTAGATAGGATGTTCCCTATTTCCGTTAATTTTTAATCGTTACATGGAACTAGCAGTTAATGATGTTAAAGAACAATTTAGGTTCGGAGTAACAGTACAAGGTGAAAAGATAAGGATGCTACGATTTGCTGATGATATAGTAATTCTAGCCGAGAGTAAAAAGGATTTAGAAGAAACAATGAACGGCATAGATGAAGTCCTACGCAAGAACTATCGCATGAAAATAAACAAGAACAAAACAAAAGTAATGAAATGTAGTAGAAATAACAAAGATGGACCACTGAGTGTGAAAATAGGAGGAGAAAAGATTACGGAGGTAGAAGAATTTTGTTATTTGGTAAGTAGAATTACTAAAGATGGACGAAGCAGAAGCGATATAAAATGCCGAATAGCACAAGCTAAACGAGCCTTCAGTAAGAAATATAATTTGTTTATATCAAAAATTAATTTAAATGTCAGGAAAAGATTTTTGAAAGTGTATGTTTGGAGTGTCGCTTTATATGGAAGTGAAACTTGGACGATCGGAGTATCTGAGAAGAAAAGATTAGAAGCTTTTGAAATGTGGTGCTATAGCAGAATGTTAAAAATCAGATGGGTGGATAAAGTGAGAAACGAAGAGGTGTTGCGGCAAATAGATGAAGAAAAGCATTTGGAAAAATATAGCTAAAAGTAGAGACAGACTTATAGGCCACATACTAAGGCATCCTGGAATAGTCGGTTTAATATTGGAAGGACAGGTAGAAGGAAAAAATTGTGTAGGCAGGCCACGTTTGGAATATGTAAAACAAATTGTTAGGGATGTAGGATGTAGAGGGTATACTGAAATGAAACGACTAGCACTAGATAGGGAATCTTGGAGAGCTGCATCAAACCAGTCAAATGACTGAAGACAAAAAAAAAAAAAACTTCTTTTTTAATTTTTATTTAATACTCAAATATGTTATAATGTGACCCATTTTTATAAACGTGTTTAATATAAAGGTTGTTTTCAGTAAAACTAAATTTCTTTTTAATATACAAATCAATACATACAGATAAAAATCACTAAACAAACATAAATATTCCTGGAATTTTTAATCTGTTCTGATTATATAATATTCTTCAAAGGTAAAATGGGACGCAAATTCAAACAAAATATATAACGAACATTTAAAAACCTTTGTTACATACCAAGTTACATATTTAAATCGGTTAACAAATATCCAAGTTATGGCAGAACTTTGATGTTGTAATTATGTGTTTGTTTTCATGTCCTCCACTTTACGCTCAATTCGATGAAATAGTAATTGTTTTTATTTATTGTTAATTCTATTATTGTAAATTAGTAACAAATTAAGTAATAATTTTCTCATAATAATAGACGTAATAATTATGACATAAAATTATAACATCAATTTTCTCCCATAACTCGACAATTTGTTAACCGATTTAAAAAAAATAAAATTTCATTTTGTTCAAAATAAAAGGCTTAATATTTTAGCAAACAACATAAATTTTGATATTTATGAAGATATAACGGATTAAAAACTAAACATGGCCGCCATTTTGTAATTTGCGAAGTATTTAATCCTGATTTTTTACTGATTTAAAAATTTTATTACTAAGAAGCTTACCAAATATTAATGTGATTCCTGTATAAGAACTTGATATATAAATTATTATATAAAAATAACAAAATGGCGGATAGTGGGAGAACAAAGGAGTAATTGCCATTTTTCCTAAAGATATTTTTTGTTTAGTTTTACAAGTAGAATCCGAAAAAGTATAGCCTGCCCACCATTTTATAAACACTTAGATATATAAAAATGTTTAATCATTTACTTACAATATATAGATGTTTTTTAATAATATTTAATAAATAACCTATCACGTCGATAGACTGAAGTCTATTTAATTTAATATATCCTTAAATTACGAAAGAGAAGAAGAAAATTTTACTTGAATGAAGAAAAAACAGGAGAGTGAGTACGGCGCCTATGTTAATAAACGATATGACGTCTGTCTGTACTACTTTTAATAAATGTATAGTCTTCATTATTAAGGACATGCTAATGTTAAACTCGTGTAATAATGGGAGTGACATAATTAAACAGAAATAGGGATAAGGGGGGAAACATTTTAATGGAAAATGGAAAATTTACATATTAATTAAAACAAATGAATTTCAAAAATGGTGTAATGTATAGAATAAATTTAGCATAAAATGTAAAATAGATTACTTCGTTGTATTTACGTAACAGATTTTTGCCTCTGTTTTTAAAATATTAACCTATACACTTTAATATCCATACAAAAATAAAATCATAATGCGTGATCTGTCATCCGTGAAAAACGAATACATTTTCTTTTCGTAGATGTTTTTTCTCATTCCACCACTTTCCAAATATCAATAAATAAATAAATACATATATATTTAAAAAAAATATATAATTATTGAACATAAGTATACGAAATCCTCGCTAATGTAAACTAAAGAGTATAATAAAAAATTAGAATTTCTAAATTATTTTTAACAAAAATTCCATTCAGATGTTTCTAAATTTTCTGATGATGTCTTTCAATCTATTACAAAATTAAAAAATCTGATGTGGACACCACATTACTTCCTTGTACGTCTATTACATTACATATACATATCTTTCCTGCTGTTGATTTAAACTTATTTCATTTGTAAGTGAGATACGATCTTCCAATTTTTTAACAGAAGTGGAGAATTACACAATTGCTGAAATATTAGTTTTTATTAACATCAAATATTTATACAATTATTAATTCAAAAATCTTACCTGAAATATTAGGATAGAGCAAAAGTTCCTTTATTACTCTTTAAATAAATTGTTTACCAAAATAATACAATATAAAAAACTGATTATTCTACACCGTAAGGTCAAAATTAATATTTATAACCGGTATACAGGAGTTCACTAATCGAAGTACCTGTAATTATTATTAACTTTAAAATATTAATTTTATTTATACGACACATCAGAAATCTTGTGCATATTACGCACGAGTGAAAAAAAATTTCAACAATGACTTTAAATTAAATACAATTCAAAGATGTATTTTAATTTTCTGTCAAATAATTAAATAAAATAATTTAAAAAAGAAATAAATAAGCAATTTTTATAAGAATTTGCTAAGAAAACCCCAAAAACAATACGATTCTAAATTATAACTTTCAATAAATATTAAATAATCAGATATTTCACCAAATACATTACATATACACTTAAGTAATGCCTGTTAAATTAAATTTACAAATTTTAAAAAATACATAAAATTTTATTTCACTAATAATTTTTTTCTAATTTTTTTTATTATCACTGAATTATTATTATTGTAATTTTTTTACAATCACTGGTTGATTATTATTAAATCAATATATTTAAATTAAAAAAAAAGAAAAGTTAAAAAAAAAAATAACAAAAAGTTAAAAAAACAAAAAACAAAAGTACATGAAGTCTGATTCGAACTGATATGCATTCCCTTTAAGATCCAAATATTTCATTAATTAAAATTTTAATTTTAATTTCAATTGCAATCAAAAAGGTAGGTACACAACTAGATGTTACAACATACAACAGTGCTAAATCCAAAATTTTCATACGGTAAATCATACGGTAAATCGTTTTTGAGTTATACGAGATGTACGTACATACATACGTACGTACGTACGTACGTACAGACGTCACATCGAAACTAGTCAAAATGGATTCAGGGATGATCTAAATGGATATTTCCGTTGAAATATGAAAACCGAAATGTTTCGCGATCACAATACTTCCTTTTCTTTGTACAAGGAAGTAAATAAAAACCAAGAAAGAAGCCCCAAAAAATATTTTCAAGGGTTTAAATTTTTAATTTTTAATCGCTCAAAGTTTAGCATTAGTAAATTCTTGGTAATCTTATTTAATCTGATTCAAAAAGCAGAAATTAAAAAAATAAATAAACAAGTTTTCTTTTGTGCTTTTTTATTTATTATTATTATTTATAAAATTTATTGGGCATAATGTAGATTAGATTAAAACAAAGATAGTCCAACAAAAGAAAAAAATAAAGACTGCTGTAAGAAAAACTTTCAAGAAATACATGCAAGAAATTTGCATATTGATAAAATAAAGAAAAGTAATAAAATACAGTTCAATTGCTGCCACCATATTCAGATTCATTGAAGAATATATGAATTCCCTATCACAAAAGAATTAGAAACGTAATAGTAAGAAACAACATCAAGAGACTGTTACTAACGAGCGTGAGTTAATACTCTCTTGAATACGAAAATGTTTAATATGACGTCTGTATTGTTCCTTAGGTTTGTATATAAACATTCAAGTGGAAATTATTCAACTAATTAATTGTGTTGAAGTTTTGCATGTTATATTGTTATATGAAAAGACTAAGGTTTTACATAGTTGAACAATAACAATCTGATATTAAATATTATTATACAATTAATATTAACGTATAAATTTTCTTTCTTGAGAAATCTATGAAAATGAAAAAAAATTATCTCTTTAATATAAATTAATTACAATTCAGAGCTCTTTAATATAGGAAAATTACTATTCAGAGTGTCCCTATTAAATTTAAATATTTTCGTTGAAGAACAAAATTTTCTTATCGATCCTGGTGAGAATCATCGGTTAATATTAAATGCCTGCTTTTTTCTACAACATAAAAAATATATTTAAACAAATTGAAACTATCTGAAAGTTGATCGATCACCCATTATTTTATTTATTTATTTGGTTTTAACCTCCGGGACCACCGTTAGGTATTGCTAAAGAGGATGAGATGAAAGATTTGTAGCGGGTGTGAAAATGCCATGCTTGACCGGGATTCGAACCTCCGAATGAAAGGCCAAGACGCTAACACTCGCGTCACGGAGGCCGACTCCCATTATTTTATTTAATTAAATACCACATAACGTTACTAAATACCATATACGTTTAGTCCTTTAATTACATACCTTGTTTTCTTATTTTTTATTAGTCCGATTTATTTATTTTATTTTTACTTTTTGGCAGTCGTGTTTTTTAATTTTTTAAAAATGTAATACTTTTTAGTGATCTTGAAGAAAGATTCACGATTTGAAAACCTATGGATATAACGTGTTTAAGGTACTGAGCCAAATGAGGAAACTGTAAACATTTCAATTTATTTATTTAATTGACGTTTACCGATCTAAACTTACAGATTTCTCAAGCGATTGAGTTCCTCGAAGGAATTTTTAACGTGCAGATCATACAGCAATTTTCTGGGATTAACGGCTAACTCTCCGATTGTCTCACGCGACTCAGTGCTACGTAGGCCTGGCTCTCGGCAAAGATGTGAGTGCTCAGATCTACGACGGCTCTATCTAGGGTAGTCCGTTGTAGTTTATGCACAGTCACATCCCAGCACATCATTAGTGGCATCATAAGCCATTCCACTTTGCCCTATCCCCCTAAAGGAACAAATTCGACAATAGTGGGCTCAATACGATGCCGACAGCATTACCCCGAATCGAACTGTCATCAAACTCCATAAAGGCCGTTTATGGGAGCTCGCCGGGCTGAAGCCGGTCTCGTCGTAGCGCATTCGATTTTTCTGAGTACATCACTTAATTTTTGTTCTGGTTTGGATCCGTCGTGATTTTGTATTATACTAGCAAATAATCCATTTGACTTTCGAAAATCAGAAAATTGGTTTCGAAGATATAACTACGTTTCCGAATAACCGTAATCTGTTAGATCAAGGGTGCACTTGATGCATGCAAAAGTTAGTCTTCAACCTACTCTCAAATACCCCGTATGGATTTTAAAAATCGAAGGATTGTTTGCAGAGATAGTATAAGAGCACCCCATTGTACCACCCAAAACAGCGCCCCAGGGGTACTCTTTTTGTTTTTATTAATTGATGGTGATGATTGGTCTATTCTCGTACGAGGTACACGCATCACCTCACCAGTCTAGCAGTCCCCACGGGAAGTTCATTATTATTAAACAGAAATTTTTAAATTTATTTAATATTATTTTATTTAATGTAAATTTAATTCTATTATTTTTGTAATATTATTCATTCGATTCATTTAAAGCATTCAGTTCAAACCAAGCTAACACAGTGATAAAGGCTCACAGTTCACAGATTATTAATTCAATTCATTAGAGTTTGTGTTTTTACCGGCAAACATAATTATATATATATATATATATATTTATACAGCCTATGACACTCCCGGTAACGTAAGGATTCCAAAGCGGGTCATTCATCTAAATCGGTTCGGCCGTTGAGCTGCTACGGTGAAACAAACATACATACACCCTAAATACATTATACTCCTTTTTGGGCAGTAGTGTAAAAATTATAGTGGTTGGTGGGCGGAAGTCCTGCTGGAAGAACAGAGTTTTCACTAAGTAATAAAAAATCTGCATTATTGCAGCTGATACTTTTGATGAAAAAAAAAACAAAAAAAAATGAACATATGCAGTGTTTCAGGATATATCAGTAAACAAAGAATAAATTGTTTAAAAATATAATTTTATTACAATCCAAATCAAAAAAAATTTCTAAAAATATTACATTATAAATTAGTAAAAATATATTTTGTTTGACATTTAGTGTAATGTACAGCCGTTATAAGCACTACAAAATATTGATGTCTATGTTTCATTTCAAAATATGCCATAACTTTTTAAACATTGTTATAATGAATAAATTAAAGTTCAAGTAAAATGAAAATACAAAATTTTATTAGTGATTTTGTTATACTTAGTTACCGTTTATTATGCACCGTTAATTAGTGTATTTTTAAAATTAGAGTTAGTGATTTGGAAGAATAACAAATAAAAATGCCGTATAAATTTACGAACAAAGAATAGGAAAGTCATACATTTTATTTTCAGATATTAAAATACTCTTAGAGCTGTTGAGAAATAATGTAGATGATTTTCTAACTCAGTAATCCTCAAGAGACAGGTGTTTACAGATAAAAAAAATGAAAATCTTGCACTTTAAATTAGTTAAAATACTGATAAGGATGAAGGACTTTCCCGTCACGCGGCTAAAAGCCGCGTGACGGGAAAGTCCTGCAACTATGGGTTGTTTCTGATGCACGGCTTATATACACAACTCAATTAAAAATATTTATAATTTTGTTTAAATATAATATTTTTTCGTTTATTTAATTCAATGATTCTAACTGAAGCGCGCGCGCATATCGTATTTAATTCGCGCGGGTGTGGCGGTACTGGCGGCGATGGTCAGCACTAACAAAATTAATGTATTTTACAACTTACATAGAACAAAATTTAACTTGTACGGTCAGCAATTTGATGTAATCGCGAGGCTTAACGCACCAGCTGCCGCGTTAACCAGGCGATCAAGTTGGAGACCCAGCCAGACCGAGTTGTTACTATTTTACACTTTAAATATTATAAATTTATTTAATTCTACCGCTTATCTGTGACGTCACATCATAGCAGACGACTACAACATGGATACCGGTGTTCTTTGGTGGTTGGGTTTCAATTAACTACACATCTCAGGAATGGTCGACCTGATACTGTACAAGAATATGTGTGAATGTATGTATGACGATGTATGAGTGTAAATGATGACTAAAAGTCATTTACATTCATTCATCCGTCATTCACCATCTGAAGTAATACCTTACGGTAGTTTCGGAGGCTAAATAAAAAAAGAAAGATAACTATAACAGTATTTTTTGGGATGGGGGTGCGATTTTGCAAATATTGTTATTTTTTAATTGTTAATTAATATATCTAAGAAAAATATGACCTTAATTAGGCGAAATCTCAAGATACTGAAAATGACCTCGCTCTACGGGCTCACCCCGTTGATCTTTTACGTTGAAAATTTAATAGAATCAATGCCCCATGTATAGAAGTAATCTGACCAAGTTTGGTCAAAATCAGCTAAGTAGTTCTGAAGATATATGGTGATTTATACGTCAAAACCGAACACACACGTATATACGAACATTAACACTTTTTGTAAAAAATAGGTCCGTTAAATGGAAGTGAAACTTGGACGATCGGAGTATCTGAGAAGAAAAGATTAGAAGCTTTTGAAATGCGGTGCTATAGGAGAATGTTAAAAATCAGACGGGTGGATAAAGTGACAAATGAAGAGGTATTGCGGAAAATAAATGAAGAAAGAAGCATTTGGAAAAATATAGTTAAAAGAAGAGACAGACTTATAGGCCACATACTAAGGCATCCTGGAATAGTCGCTTTAATATTGGAAGGACAGGTAGAAGGAAAAAATTGTGTAGGCAGGCCACGTTTGGAATATGTAAAACAAATTTTTGGGGTATAGGATGTAGAGGGTATACTGAAATGAAACGACTAGCACTAGATAGAGAATCTTGGAGAGCTGCATCAAACCAGTCAAATGACTGAAGACAAAAAAAAAAAAAATTAAATCAATAAACTATAATTATATAAACATTCTAAATTGTCAACAACCTTTCAATATCATGATCCGAGCCGCGGAACACGCGACAATATATATATATATATATATTTATTTATTTATTTCTTACATCTCAGTGGTATCGGATTAAGTTTCTTCCAGACATTATAAGAGGACGATTTTAAAAATAAAATTTACACGATATAAACATAGAAGTCTATAATATTTTATTTATTTATTTTAGTTTATTTATTTAGTTCCTTAGTACGGAATAGTTAATAAAGGTCATGATATATCCTGAAGTTATTTTTATATTCAAATCTATTATGTTGTTAATTTTTCTTGGAAAACTGGAAATAAAAAAGATAACACATATTTCCGCATTCCAGACAGATTTGGCTCACGGTTTGTAATAAATTGTTAATATCTTTTCATTTCACTTCTTACATTTATCACGACTTATGTGTTAAAAAAGCATTAAATTATTTCTGAGAGCGATGTAACATGTTCAAGAAAAAACCTTTTTTCTATATTACCGTCATTCATAAATAACGGTCAGAATATTAAATCCATTTTATCGAATATTGGTTTTGTAACATAGGAGTTTCTAAAATACCGAGTTTTTAAATTTATTTTTTTAAATTTCTGATTATTAAGCCGATTATTTTTGGGTTTCATAACGAAATCTTAAAATTTCTCTGTATTATTTCATTTAATTACTGGTTAGTGGTAAATATATATGTCGGATTTTATATTTCTATGACAAAAAAAAATTTTCTGCATAAGGTATGCGAGAAGTTGGCAAAAATCAGAAAAATGATTACTTTTTAACAACTTTATAAATAAATAGAAATATAAATTTAATAGATATTTATTTTTTGTACAAAGTTCAATAAAGCAAAGATATTTAGGAATTGTTTTTACCGACTTTTCGAAGAAAATTACTTCCGGTGGCATAGTGGTAGGGGGGGTATGAAAATGATTTTTTTTTACGTTTCAAAGTATGAGCAGTACGAAAACACCCTTTACTTAAAATCGGGGTTCCTTATACACACACACACACGCGCGCGCGCGCATAAAACTTTGTGGTTCGAAAATTTCCAAAACTACTAGATCAATTTAATTGAAATTTAGATGTGATGTAGCAGTGTTCTCTGAAGTTGTTCATGTCCAAATAAATTTGATGACGGTTGGGTGAGTTGTTCTTCAGTTACGCTCAATTTAAAGTCTAAAAAAGTTGAGGTTATGTTGAATATGTAGTGGTATTTTTTCATACGCGCTTACGACGATCAAAGTGGTGAATGACTTTAAATTTGGGTACTTGTGCATTAACCGGCACGCATATTTTTTTTACATTTACAGCTATTATACGAGTAGGATGTTCAAATTTTGGATTTAGGACTGTTGTAAGATCTAGGTGTGCACTTCCCCTTTTGATTGCAATCGACTGAACCAAATGTGTTCAAAAAAACCCAAAATCCAAAAAAAAAGGATTTTGGACTTTTTCTTAACTGCAGTAATAAACCCTCATTGAGAGGTTTTCAACGATATAATAATAAGTGGTACTTACTTTCATTGATTCTGGAGATATAGCCAAATGAAATTTTAATTAATGAAATATTTGGTTCAACGGAGGCACATCAGTTCGAATCAGACTTCATCTCCTTTCTTTTTTCTGTTATTTATTTTTTTAACTTTTTTTTAAAGTATAAATATATTGATTTATTAATAATTATTAACCCGTGATTCTAAAAAAAGTTTTACAAAAATAAATCAGATATTATTAGTGAAATAAAATTTTATGTAGTTTTAAAAATGTGTATGTGTAATTTAATAGGCATTATTACATATGTGTATATCTAATAGAGATGATGAAACAACTGATTATTTAATAATATTAATTGAAAATTATAATTCAGAATAGTATTATTTTTGGATTTTCTAGTTTAATTATGTTGAATATTATTCAATTATGTTTGAATTTCTGTTTAATTTTATCTACATTAAAGTTAACTACAGAGTGACTGAAAAGTAGACCCTCCTCACAAGAAAAACAAATACACTGAGGCACACATTCGCGATCTTTAATAAATTGTAAAAAATTCTTATCTTTTAGTTCATTACTCCTGTGATATTGTCAGACAATATTCTTCCTAAGTCGGAGTTAATCATTTGGTTTATTTGTTTTTTGTTGTCGATCATTTAATCGCTCTTTGGTTTTATGTAATTCTTCTGATCTTAATTTATGTACACGTTCTCTAGTTTTCAATTTTCTCTCTCTTTATATTCATCATCCTCTGTTAATATTTTTATTGCTTCCTTTGTCTTAACGTTTTCTTCCTGTTTATATTTATCATCTTTTTTAACGTTTTTATTCTTTCTTTGTTTGCAACTTTTTCTTTCTGTTTATTTTTTCTTTTGTTTTAACATTTTCTTCCTCTTTATATTCATCTTCCTGTCATTTTTTGAGATATATTTCTTCATGTTATCTTTCTTTTTAAAGAAAGATTGTTCCTTTATAATTTGTGATTATTCACCAAATAATCCAATAATAAAAACTGAATATTTTACACCGTAAGGTCGAAATTAATATTTGTAACCAGTATACAGAAATTCAATAAACGGAATAGTTTAATTATTATTCACTATTATTTATACGACACACTAGATATCTAAAACATTTGTTAATCAACAACTCACAAAGATACGAGTAGTAGTGATCTAGTAATACGAGTAATAAAGGAACTTTTACTCTGTCCTAATATTTCATGTAAGATTGCCGAATTAATAATTTTCACGCTTTGAGATTGTATCTCACTTTCAAATGAAGTAAGTTAAATGAAGTACAGCAAAAAAATGTGGATATGTAATTTAATAGGCGTCCGAGCAAGTTATGTAGTGCCCACATCAGATTTTTTTAATTAAAAAAAAAATTAATTTTTTATCGTACTGGTTTTTAGACATATAACTATTTTTTAAGGATAAACATTTTTTCTTAAGTATTAGGTTACAATGAGTTGATACTTTCTGTAAAGGAAACAAAAACGAAAAGTCGGTCTCCTTACGCAGAACTATGCAAGAAGTTTTTCTAATTCTACTCCCGAACACGAGTTAGGTTTGTTTATTTTTTAATTCGATACAACGAGTAGTGTTCTGCTCTAGTGGTAGGAAAGGGAACTACATAGTTAAAGGATACACCAGTTGATATTATTTTCAATAAAATTTCCCTTTTTAATAGTTTACGTTAAAAAAAAAAATTCGCTTCGAAATCGATAATAAATATACATATTTATGAACTTGAAAAATAGATATAGAACATATTACGGTGAACTAGAATGAACGGTTCCGTGGTGTAGTGGTTATCACATCTGCTTTACACGCAGAAGGTCGCCAGTTCGATCCTGGCCGGAATCATGAATTTTTTTTTCTCGTGAAATTTAATTTTCTGTTTTTTTAACATTTTTTTTTGTTTTTAAAAATACCTTATTTTTATATATATACATATTTATTTATTAGTTTTTATTTTTAATGTATTATAAGTGCAAATACAATTCACATTTAATTAAAAATAATGTGCTAACTTGCTTATATAGTCCCTTAAAAAGGAGAATAAAGTCAATTGTGACCGATCACATATGAATCGTAAGTCACTCACTCCTTACGTCATACCAATCTTCAAGAATAACAAACCCAAATTCACCTCTCATAAAATAATAGGTACTTTTTTGTTTTACGTCCTTCACTTTTTTCGCATAAAAATGTTATAATAATCGATGAATAAAACATTAGAGAAATACCGTAATAATTCTATAACTCAATAAAAATAACCCAATAATACATTAGAGAAAACACATTGACATGCTGTTTTATACTGGTCATTTTAAACATTCTCCATATTAACATATTTTACATATTATTTTTTATAATTATAAATATAAATTATGAACATGGTCTAACCCAACTTAACGTACGCTCGCTTCGCTCGTTAACCTTGACTAATTAACGCAATATTTTGATTATTTAATTAAGTAATTATTAATTCAGAACAATTAGTTTAACTAGTCATGCATCAAAAATCTTAACTAGAATTCGATACAGAAGAATTGAGAGGAGAGTGGAAGAAGTGTTAGGAGAAGACCAATTTGGTTTCAGGAAAAGTATAGGGACAAGGGAAGCAATTTTAGGCCTCAGATTAATAGTAGAAAGAAGATTAAATGAAAACAAACCGACATACTTGGCGTTTATAGACCTAGAAAAGGCATTCGATAACGTAGACTGGAATAAAATGTTCAGCATTATAAAAAAGTTAGGGTTCAAATACAGAGATAGAAGAACAATTGCTAACATGTACAGGAACCAAACAGCAACAGTAAGAATTGAAGAACATAAGAAAGAAGCCGTAATAAGAAAGGGAGTCCGACAAGGATGTTCCCTATCTCCGTTACTTTTTAATCTTTACATGGAACTAGCAGTTAATGATGTTAAAGAACAATTTAGATTCGGAGTAACAGTACAAGGCGAAAAGATAAAGATGCTACGATTTGCTGGTGATATAGTAATTCTAGCCGAGAATAAAAAGGATTTAGAAGAAACAATGAACGGCGTAGATGAAGTCCTACGCAAGAACTATCGCATGAAAATAAATAAAAACAAAAGAAAAGTAATGAATTGTAGTAGAAATAACAAAGATGGACCGCTGAATGTGAAAATATGAAGAGAAAAGATTACGGAGGTAGAAGAATTTTGTTGCGATTTATATATTAAACAAAATAATTTCATAGTGAATAAATTGAAGGGAAATGTTGAAAGTAAAAGAGAAAATATCTTGCAAAAAATAAAAAAAAAGTAGGAAGAGAAAAAGGAAAAAAAGAAGACAAGTGAAATGATAGAAGAGCAGATGAAGAAGTTCACGAAATGGTAAAGAGACAAAGAAAAAATGATTAAAGTGTAAAATAGAGATACACTGATCGCACATTTCGAAAGTAATAAAATGTCATAGAGACAAAGATTTTATGACGGAATTCCCAGAGGAAGAGGCAGGGAACTCACTTGTGACATGAGAAGAAATTCAGTAAAAAAAAGAGATAAATCGTGGATACAATAATAAAAACTACTGTCAAGATGTAAAACTAAATGAGCTACTTCGTGGAAATCCAATGCCTACAGTGATAGGAATCAATATGATTATACGTAAATCAAATAAAATAGATCAATTAAAAGAATTATTTAATTTCATAAAAGCGCATTTTATTGTTTTGAAAGGTGAACAAAATTTTTTTTATATAATTTGTATTATCGAATGACATGCAACTTACAGAGTAATGGGTGTGTTTACGATACACACCCATTATTATTAATATATTTTTTAAACACTTCATAGTAATGAACGGACAACAGACTTTTTTTATCAGCAATTTACAAAATTAAAAAAACAAAAAACAGTAAATAATAGATAACTGCGCGTATTATATGAAGCCAACAATTTCTGAATTATTTAATTAACATTTAACGTAATATACACTACGTAACATTTATCATAACTCAACATGAACATGAAAGAAAAGCACTTCCTAAAAATTAATGACCTTTTTCATAATATAATATTAGGAAAGGGGAAAAATGATGAATTATTTTTTTCCTTTTACTTTTTGATATTCATATACTCGCGTACACGTTCAACATAAGATATAATAGCATCTACACACAATAAATTAACGTTTTATACGCGTATGTGTATTATATATATATACATATGTTAGATTTGCGACGGAAACAGAACGGTGGTGCTATCTGTAATTTCTTTTAGAAACTAAGTTAGAATCAACACGTAGCGTACGTAGTGAGCGAGCGAGAATAGAGAAGGGGAAAAAGCAACAACTAAGAAGTGTTGTATCGTCGTATATGTTATAATTTCAAACGAGAAAGAGATAAAAAATACATATAAAGAGAAAGAATGAGGAAATAGAAAAACAGGTTACAACTGTTTGTTAAAAATGACATGTGTGAAGATGATTATGATGGATCTTTCTATCGTACTCGTACAAAACCGCTGCGGATATTCTAAACACAGTTACACATGGAAACCGCAATATATTTCTATGTAATATCGTTAATATTAAACTCGTTTGTCATGATATAACTTTTTCTTTTTAAAAGAAAATATAAATATTTCTCTTTTTTTAATAAAATAAAAAAATAATATAAAAAAAAAAAAAAAATAAGATTTGCACAATGCATTTGCTTCGCACGTCAAATCTAAGCCAAAGGCTATTCCTTACGGTCTGGTAACGAATTTAAAAATAAATAGATTTAATAAAAAAAATAATTAAATTAATAGTAGAAGAAAAAATTAATATTATGTAAATTATAATTATAAAATACAGATGATAGCGTTTTCATCGCTAACAATTATACACGATTGAAATAATTCCCAATCGTTTGATCACGTATAATTTATTCCTCCACCCGTACGACGTACCATAAAATAACTAATTATGTCCATAGATTGGAAATAACAGCTGATCATTTACTTACTACCACTGATCTTCTCTATATAACTGGATAACGGATCCCCTTTATTTATTTATTTTTTAACCTCCTGGATCACCGTTAGTTATTGCTTTAGAGAATGAGATGAATGTTTTGAGGGCGTGTGAAAATGCCATGCCAGACCGGGATTCGAACCCGAGACCTCCAGATGAAAGGCTGAGACTCTATTACTCGCGCCGTAGAAGATCATTATGGCTTAAAATACAATCAAATATTCAATAATGAAGCATATTCCAGGACCCCAAATGAGTGGCTCTGAACTAAATAATACACACACACACACACACACATATATGTATATATATACATGTGTGTGTGTGTGTGTGTGTGTCCCACGACGAAATGTAAAAACTCTCAGGACATGTTCTACTGATGAAAAATGAAAACCATTCATATAAATATAGATCTGGAAATGCTTTGTTTACAAGTTACGGCTAGCGAAAGGTTTCGCCCGGATTTCAGCTCTTCTAACAAAAAGAAGCCCAACTGTAATTTTTGGGAATGAAGGATTTTTCTTATGTAATAAGAAAACTCCATATTTTGGTGTTTTCTTATGTAATTTAAGCTGGGAAATTGGATAAAACATCCTAGAACTGTAACTCCACAGTTTTTATGTTATCCTACGTAAAACACAAAATTCGGTGTCTTAAAACAACTTTTTTTTTTTTTAGGTTTGTAGTAAATTGCTTTGTTATACAAATATAAGATAACATATTTTAAGTATTTCTAAAGTAAAAAACATTTCAGTTCAGTTTTTTATAAAATTATTTTTTTTACATGTGTAATCATTGAATACACACAGATAAAATATTATTTTATAAACTTTGTATTTCTTTTAAAATGATTTTCAATAATTAGCGTTTCGTTTTTAAAAATAAAGTTTATCACGTAAAGAAAGAATAATACGATTTTCTGCCTATTTTTCGTCTGTTCGATTTCAATAAAAAACCGATTTTTTAAAGTCTTTATGTTCTTTTAATTGGATGTATTTACATTACGTTTCTCATAATTAAATTCTCTGAAATTTTGTTATTAATTTTCCACATTTCTTATTCATCTAACAAAGTTGCTGTACTAAAAAGATAAAAACAAATTGGGTTTTGATGCCGAATTTTGTGTTTTACGTCGGATATCTTAAAAACTACTGGAGCTACAGTTCTGGGACCTGTTTTATCCTATTTCTCAGCTCAAATTACATAAGAAACCACCAATTTTCTCCTTAATTTTGGTCCCAAAAATTACAGTAGAGCTTCTTTTTATTAGAGGACCTGAAATTGGAAGAAATCTTTTGCTATCCGTAACTGTAAAACAAAGCGTTTAAAGAGCTA
Source organism: Lycorma delicatula (assembly GCF_047948215.1). Taxonomy (NCBI): domain Eukaryota; kingdom Metazoa; phylum Arthropoda; class Insecta; order Hemiptera; family Fulgoridae; genus Lycorma; species Lycorma delicatula. Next base: position 116,624,880 of record NC_134463.1, on the reverse strand, counting down.
TGTTTATATGAAATCGTTTCATTATTTTCACCAGTAGAACATGTCCCGAAAAGGTCTCAGTTTCTTCGTGGGATTCTCTCTCTCTCTCACTCTCTCTCTCTCTCTCTCTCTATATATATATATATATTAGTTTCAAATACATACACTCGTACTATGTACTATACAAATTTGTAATCGTTTCTATCATTTTATTTACAATAATTTTTGTAATAGAAAGCCCTTTACAAATTTTTGTAACACACTTTGTTGTTTTATAGTCTGAAATCGACATATGAAATGAACGGCATAGATGAAGTCCTACGCAAGAATTATCGCGTGAAAATAAACAAGAACAAAACAAAAGTAATGAAATGTAGTAGAAATAACAAAGATGGACCACTGAATGTGAAAATATGAGGAGAAAAGATTATGGAGGTAGAAGAATTTTGTTATTTGGGAAGTAGAATTAATAAAGATGGACGAAGCAGGAGCGATATAAAATGCCGAATAGCACAAGGGAAACGAGCCTTCAGTAAGAAATATAATTTGTTTACATCAAAAATTAATTTAAATGTCAGGAAAAGATTTTTGAAAGTATATGTATGGAGTGTCGCTTTATATGGAAGTGAAACTTGGACAATCGGAGTATCTGAGAAGAAGAAATTAGAAGCTTTTGAAATGCGGTGCTATAGGAGAATGTTAAAAATCAGATGGGTGGGTAAAGTGACAAATGAAGAGGTATTGCGACAAATAGATGAAGAAAGAAACATTTGGAAAAATATGGTTAAAAGAAGAGACAGACTTATAGGCCACATACTAAGGCATCCTGGAATAGTCGCTTTAATATTGGAAGGACAGGCAGAGGGGAAAACTTGTGTAGGCAGGCCACGTTTGGAATATGTAAAACAAATTGTTAGGGATGTAGGATGTAGAGGGTATACTGAAATGAAACGACTAGCACTAGATAGGGAATCTTGAAGAGCTGCATCAAATCAGTCAAATGTCTGAAGACAAAAAAAAAAGTCTGAAATCTGAATTATAACGATAGTTTCAATACTGAAAAAACGATAGGTTAAAAAAAATCCTAAATTCTGTTAAAAAATTATTTACTAAAAAGAATAAATAATATAATATAAAAATAATTATTACACTTTTAAATACATACACTTTTAAAGTAAAACAGTAATGTTTAATTTTCACTAAGACGTAAAGGAAATGATACGGAAAAAACATTCGGTTAAAATCCATAAAAAAAATATGAAAATTTGGCCTGAGATAATGGCGAGACCACTTTCATTTAAAAATATCTTAAAAAACTCGTGGGGGGCGGCTATGACGGGGCGCACAGCCGTTGGTTTAACGTGAAACGTTACAGACCTTGGATGAAGTTCCTCCAAGATACAGACTGACCAACTTATCTGTAGAGTTAAATGGGAGAGCCACCATCGTAATTTTTTTAACAAAACTGAAAGTCTCCAATGGAAAATTTTAGTTCCTTCATTTGGCCAACTATACAGATAAATTGGCCGAATTGGTCGGTCTATTTGTCACCGAGTCACTTTTAGTGTATCGGATTGAAATAAAAACGAGACATTGACTGAATACTAAACTTAATTTTAACATAAAACAGACACTAAATGGTATATGATATTTATCTCGACTAATATTCGACGACAATTTTGTTCAACATTAGTCTATGATATGAGAAGTAAGAGACGTAAAGCATAATAAGCAGCGGTAGAGGTGCACGCGCCGTCGGCGTCGTTCACTAAGCGCGCCGTGCCAGCTTTACGACGCTCACAAAACAGTCTCGCTCGCTCGGCACCGGACTTCGGGGTACCTGTGCGTGGTCCATAACCTCTCCTCTCCCACGATATGCGTAATTTATATTTCCGGCCGCCTTTTACGCGGGCCGAGGCTGACATAGTATTGAATTTTTATACTTTTTTTACACGTTTACTTTAATTTTTTAAACATAAATATTGCCCAAAATAGACTTATTATTACTTTAATCGACCTTCCTCAACAAAATCTAAACATAAACTCACGAATCACCGCGCTATCACGTCTAAGTCGTGAGTTACACTGAATGGAAATGAGCGAGAGCGCCAGTTTTGACCGATCTGCGCTGTGCCCCCTCCCCATCAACCCGCTCGTCAGTGACGCAAACTCAAAGTCGTATCAGCAAGTTGACCATGTAAGTTATAAAATGACACCGTATTTAGGTCTCTGAGACTAATAGTTAGGGAGATATTAAAGCAGGACGATATAGACCTTTTCGTTACGCTACAAATTTCTGTTCTGGTACCTGTATGTTTCGGTCAAGAAAAATACAAAGAAGTTGCATTAAAGAATGTGTTTAAGTAATAATTATTTAACAAGTGATTACAATATTTATTGTGTTTTGGACGTTCTATATATGTGTTATCTTGTACTATAAATTACATCCATGTTGAATAATTTTTTTTCTAACTTCCAAAACTTCTTGCAATAAATTTATCCAAAATGTAAAAGAGTGAAACCTTAAACCCTATAAAGTTTCATGAATAAATATTGTTTCGTTTCAGTGATACAATATATTTTATAAAATCCATCTACATACAGAGTCCAACGTCAACTTAAAATAATGTTTATTATATTTTAATGGACATACATCAAGAATTTTTTCTTTATCTTTATAAAAATTTCTAGAAACAAAGAAAAAATCAATCGAAAAACATTCTGTTTCACATGTCAAGTCAGCCGATGGATTATCACACCACAGTCAGTCCAGCCTAAGTTCTACTATCATATTTATTTAAAAAAAAAAAAATACCTCCTAATTTATTGGAGAAGGGATGCTTTCGACCGACATAATTATTTGGTTTCATATATATATATATATATATATATATATATATATATATGAAACTTAATAATTGTGCTAAATTTAGGCTTTTTTATTCAACAGGTTTTCCAGGTACAAGGCAAAAATTGTTATAATAAAACTGGATATCCCCCAGCTCTAAATTCGATTGACGTTTTGAATTTTAAGTAACATACTACGTATTTTCAACATACTAAAGCTCAATTTTCTTCGATCACTACTCAAAAAAAAAAAGAAAAAAGGAAATGGGGCATACTACCACTTTCCCTTTTTAATTATGTTCAAAAATTAATCCCTGAAACTGATCAAAACTTAATTGTTGTATATGTTTCATTAGCAGCCAACATATAGAACTTTTTGAGCCATTTTCGAAAAATTTATGTTGAGCCAGTCCGGAAATATTAATGAAAATACAATTCAACACAAATGAATACGTCATCTTCCGGAAATTTGGAAAATTTTTTTTTTCTGTTTTTGGGATCTAAGAAGATCGTAAAATGTCGATATTTGTAAAAAAAAAATACACCCAAAAACTCAAAGTTTTGGCCAGCGGTATATTTATCCGGTATATGTCCTTTATATTTATGTAGCTGCAACAGCAGTAAAGCTGCAGCCGGGAAAGTAATATGTATAGGTGTAGAAAATTAGTGCCAATTCATTTAATAAATGAAGTTTTATTGTAGTTGCGATTACAATTATTTTTATTGTGATTTGTAAATATTATTCATATACACATGTGAATGTAAATTGTTGTATCCATAAATATAATGATAAGTTATTGTATTAATGATTGAAATCATTTTTAAACAATACTAGACTACTCGGAGACTGGAATACGACTGTATAATGAAGTGAGGAGGAGCTTGCATATATACTGTATATGAAGCCGCTGAATCGTCAGGAGCCGAGTGCATCCGAAAGGAACCGAGTGAAGTGTAAAGAGACGAATGAATCCGTCCGAAGCCGAAGGTATTTAAATTTAAAAGTCCTATATTAAATAAAAATTAAAGTTCCAAAATTTAAACAGGAGCAACAAAAAACGTGAACATTTATAACAATTTAAAAAAATTAAATATAATTTAAAAAATTAAAAGTCATTTAAATAACCCTGATTCTCAACATTAGGTATGAAGGGAAATTACGTACTCATCTTTCTCAAGCAGCTAACGTAATACGTGAGCTAAAACTTTCTCGATTACGGGAAGTGTATTATTTTTTTTTTTAAGCCAAAACCTTCAATTTTAGCCCAAAAATATTTAAAATATCAGAAGGAGGCCAAACTATATAATTTTAAGCTTTACTTATACTAGTCAATGATAAATAGAAGAAAAACATCTTCAAATCGTTTATCGAGAAAATTTAATTTTTCGTTTAAAAAAATATTTATCTTGAAAAAAATGAAAAGAAAAATGAACTTCTTCAACAAAATAATTTAGAATCACCAAATTAATAGATATAATGAAAAATAAGACTTGTTTTAACCTACCGAGTTGGTCTAGTGGTAAACTCGTCGTCGTAAATCAACTGATTTTGAAGTCGAAGTTCTCAGGTTCAAATCCTGATAAAGGTAGTTACTATTTTACGGATTTGAATACTAGATCATGGATACGGGTGTTCTTTGGTGGTTGGGATTCAATTAACCACACATCTCAGGAATGGTCAAACTGAGACTACAAGACTGCACTCATACATATAATCCTCAATCATCGAGTGAAATAATACCTGAACGGTAATTTCCGGAGGCTAAACAGGAAAAAGTAAGAAAAGGTACTATTATTCTAGCTCATCGGGCTGGTCTAGTGGTTGACTCGTCATCGCAAATTAGCTGATTTCGAAGTCAAGAATTCTAAGATTCAAATCCTAGTAAAGGCAGATAATTTTATACGGATTTGAAAAGTAGATCGTGGATAACGGTATTATTTCGTGGTCGAGTTTCAATTAACCACACATTTCAGGAACGGTCGACCCTCTGAGACTGTGTAAGACTACACTTCATTTACATTTATACATATCATCCTCATTCATTCTCCGAAGTAATACCTTACGGTGTTTCTCGAGGCTAAACAGAAAAGAGAGAGCTACTATTAGTCTGTCTTTAATGATTTAGTTCAGGCATGCCCAACATACGGCCCGTGTATGAATTTATAGGGCTCGCCAAAAATTTTTCAATATTAGCTTTTTTATAAGCAACTGAATTATGGAAAATACGGAAATTTAAAAACCTTGGCAAGAAATATAGTTCAATTCAGCTCAACTTATATTTGTGAAGACATTTTTTTTTTTAATGAATCTAATAAAAGTATAACAAATTCCATAATAAAATTCTGTTTATTTAAATGAATCGTTTATGTATTTAACATTTTTTAATTTTAATGTTTCTTTCGGCCCGTGAAAAAAGTTTTCTTTCCAATTCGGCTGGAAGGAAAACTGTTTGACAAGCCCGAATTAGTTTCTTTTCAAGTTTCTATGAACCCTGAATATTTTAATTGTTATTTATGAGTATTATTCTCACAATCATGAGGTTAACGTACAGTGCGGAGGTCTAAGAGATAGAGTCTTCTGAGTAGACGGGAATGGCGACGGAAATGAGCTTTGTGGCTCTGCGTAGGCCTCGAAGAGCCCCAGAGTTGGCTCCGGGGTTCACCTGGGCTGACCTTGGCCCTGATTGACTTGGTTCTGGCTAGAAGGGCCGGCTAGTAACATAATATTTAATCACAGCTGTCTGAGGAAGTCGATATTGACGTAGACAAAGACAATCTATATAGACGATATCTCTCTATACATACAACGACATTAAATTTAGTAAAAGAAGTTTTAGGTTATTTATTTATAAGATTTTTAATGATTTAATTCATACACTTAAATTTAGCAATAGAGAAGCATTGTCGAGTCCATTAGTAAGAAGTAAAAATATAGAGTAATGCAAAGCCGTTGATATCAGACTTCTTTAAAAAAGACGAATATTTTTGGCTAGTTTATATTACAATTAATTGTTAATCATAAACATTAATATTAAATAAAAGTTAAAAAACTGAAACAAAATTCAGCTGCAGAGTAATATCGTAACATATACCGTTGTTGGCTTTACTACATCTATTAAAAGTTACTTACCGTTAAGTTTTAAGTGAGATTACGTACTCCCTAGATGGCTACTACGCAACATTTACTCTAGTTAGTTCTCTTTATTTTTTTTTAATAACAGTAAAAAAAGAATTTTCTTTCTTATTTAATAAGCGAGTTTGATAAAGCCTTAGGATTACGAATAAACGAAAAACAATTCTTGTCGGCGAGTCGATTTGTTCACAAAAATGCCTGTAGCTGTGTTTTGAAAATTATACCTCAAGCAAATTACTTAAAGAAATTATGATTTATTTCCATCTACTTCAATTTTCTTTTGGTAAACAAATATGGAATGACCAAAATTTTATTTATTTGCACATTGTCACTGTAAATACTCGTTTAATCCTGATATATATATATAGAATAAAAAATCATTCATGATAACAAGAAAGTTATATGGACACTACATGACTTCCTTGTGCGTCTATTAAATTACATATACACATTTTTTTAAAATGAAAAGTACATAAAATTTTATTTCATATATAACTTCTGATATGTACATATTTTTTTTAATTGTTATTATTGAATATTATTTATTGCAAACGTTTTTTACAATCAGATGTTATTAATTATTAATAGATCGATATATTTAAATTAAAAAAAAAGTTAGAGAAAAAGGAGATGAAGTCGGAATCGAACCCAATGTGCCTTCCCCTTGTAAGATCCAAATATTTCATTAATTAAACTTTTATTTGACTATAAATCTTCTTTCTTTTCCTGCTTAGCCTCCGGTAACTACCATTTAGATAATACTTCAGAGGATGAATGAGGATGATATGTATAAGTGTAATGAAGTGTAGTCTTGTACATTCTCAGTTCGACAATTCCTGAGATGTATGGTTAATTGAAACCCAACCACCAAAGAACACCGGTATTCACGATCTAGTATTCAAATCCGTGTAAAAATAGGTGGCTTTACTAGGACTTGAACCCTGGAACTCTCGACTTCCAAATCAGCTGATTTGGGAAGATGCGTTCACCACTAGAATAACCTTGTGGGTTTGACTATAAATCTGGAACCAATAAAATAACTACCACTTATGAATCGTTAAAAACCTTTCACTGAGGGCTAATTACTGTAGTTAAGAAAAAATCCAAAATGCAAAAAAAAAAATGGGATTTTCGGCTTTTTGAAACTTTTTGGTCTAATAGATTGCAATCAAAAGGGGAGGTGCACAACTAGATGTTACTGCAGTCAATAAAAAATTTCAACATCCTAGGGCTAATCGTTTTTGAGTTATGTAAGATACATACGTACGTAGGTTCAGACGTTACGCCGAAACTAGTCAAAATGGATATTGAAATCTGAAAACTGAAATTTTTCTCGATCACAATACTTCCTTTACTTCGTACAAAGAAGTAAACAAGTAAAAAAAAACACACACACAAACACTGGTCTTAAAATATTTAATCTAATGGTAACCTTACAAAATCAATTTCAAACAATTAAAAAAGAAAAACAGTTTACGAAGTTAAAAGAGTAAGTTGTACCCGAATTTGTAAATATATATATACCACGATTTTACGAAATTAAAATCAAAAGTCGAGGTTCATTTCCTAGAATGTTATCCTCATTTATCCTCTGAAGTAATCCCTGAAAGGTAATTCCCGGAGGCTAAAACAGGAAAAAAGATATAGTTTCGATAAGATTCATCCGTTCAAAAATTTAACAAAATGTTACTGATATCAAAAAAGGTTCAGAGACTCATTTCTATTACCAAAATCTGTTATTAATTTAGAATTTTGTTTAAAAAAAAATACATGTTAAATGTATGTAATATACAATAGATATACATTAACAGATAATAACAAATGTTTAAGCGTTCCATATAATAAGCAAAAAATAGACAATTTTTTTACACAACTATTAGCGGCCCAATTTCATTTGTTAATCGAACTCATATAATTAGCAGGGGTAATATAAAGTCAAACACAATTTTGGATAAATTTGGCAATCATGAATTTGCAATTATTTAACATTTTGTTACTTCTGTAGACATAAACTATCAGAAGTACTGTTCCGCGACTGCTAAGTGCGCTCTAAGAGACGTGCAGCTAATAGGTTTAGCCGGCTACAACGTATGATTTCATTTATTAACAAGGTACCCTACCGAAAAATATTGTAAATATAGCGAAAATATGCTTCACCACTATATTTTAAGGAAAATATGCAACGACCGGTGAGAATTGGGTTAATATGCAAAGCATATAATCCGGTCTCTACCTATTAGCGTTTATTCGTTGTTTAATAAATGAAATCATGCTCATCGACACATTCGACGTGCTCATTATCTCGCAGTTAGAAACGCAGTGATTTTTTAGTTCAACGCATTACATACGTTCGATTAACAAGTAGACCCTACACCACTATACTTCAAGTTTCAATTTACTCACCACTTGGTTCACTACATAAGCGCGTATATATAGAAGGTAATAACATTGCTGAAGTTCAGGTATTGAGATACTTGGGAGTTACTCTGCAAAGAAATTGTCGTTTCACTGAACATGTGTTGAACGTCTGTTATAGCGCAGAGAAAACGATTAAAAGCCTGAACGTTATTATGTCAAAGCATAGAGCTCCTGGTGTGCCCTCTATTGATCTCATTGCTAGACACAGGGTTGAGAGGTTGTTAGGACGTATGGATAATGAAGTCAGACAAGATATTAATAATATATGGCAGGAAAGATGGCTGCAGGCTGGGGTAGCCAGATGGACCAGATGCATATATTGTAACGAACGTGACGATGTAGAGCATACTTTCCTGAATTGCCAAAGATGGCAAATACTAAGATACAATGCCGGTATTGACGGAAAGACTCCGAGAGAGATAATAGATCATATGCTCAGTAGGGTAGAGAATTGGAGAAAGGTTGTAGAGTTCATAAGGTCAGTCCTTAAACAAAAAATTATAGATGAAAGGAATATGGGTTTTTAGATTGTAGTTTGGGTGGACAGCCTCAGCGGTGAGAGCCAGCATGCTGAGGTGTGCTGGTTTCGATGAGCCGCTGAGGACTCCTTGGGTTGACTTAAAAATATATCAGGTTTAAAAAGTAAACGAAAAAGATCCAAACAGCACATCACGACACATAGGTATGGTATGTTGTTGTAAAGGACAAAGTTAAAAAAGGGAAAAAAATCTCAAAAGAGCCAACCGGTAGGCCTGACCTGTCATGCCGGTATATAGCCGGTAGGTGGGGAGGGCCTATTAGAGTAACGGACACTCCCCTGGATGGCGTAATACCATCAAGTCGGTCCGGCCCAGGGGAGTAGACAAGATAAAAAAAAAAAACCTCAAATTGAGGTTATGTTGTACCTCAAATGTTATGTTAACCTCATATTAAGATTATGTTCTCTGTTGTCGATCTTAAATTGAGCGTAACTCAAGTAATCTTCATCAAAATTTCGCCTGCATGACTTCAAATAAAATACTATAGGATATCTAACTTTCAGTGAAGTTGATCAAGTATTTTTGTAGATTTTTGAGCCACAAAATTTTATACAGTCAAAATTATATACCGACCGAAAGTAACACCAAACTTTTCTTCGAAAAGTCGGTAAAAATTAGTGATTCAAATTATATCTAAATTTTAAGTAATATATATGAAACCTAAATTTTCTACTAAATTATCAATTACTAAAAATTATAACTAATTTTTTTTAAGCACACAATCAGTAACGTGTACGACGTACACACTGAGTGGGGGTGTAGAGTTAATTATGTGTTTACATCGTACTCTAATAAAAAACTAATAAGCTTCTAATTTATTCAGTGTAGAACCACTCAACAACTCGTGGTTATAACTTTATTATAAAATTATCTTGTCTCTTTAACAACTTTTTATTTAACGAAGTTAAATACATGACAGTTTTACACTTTTCTAACTGGAAATTAATTAAACTTTATAATTAAATAAATCCCTTGTTGAATGATGTTCTTTTTTCGTTGTGGTTTTTTTTTATAAAAAGAAAACTTATTATGAAATATTTTTAACTGACTGCTTAATTAGATAGACATCATCTGTTTCAATAACTGATTTCTAATTTTAACTTTTTTATTTTTTACTTACATTATAAAATTATTATTGGTTGTATTTATGGATTGTATGTAATATTAAAGTTATTCAATCATTAAGTAAAAAATGAATAATCAATAAATCAGCCGTTTGATTACAAAACTCGATTTATATTTTAATTTAAAATTGCAAAGTCAACTAATCCAGATTTTATAATAAGACTTTTATTAATAGTCTACATCAAAATGTTTACCACAGTTTTGATAGGCAGTATTGTACCTCATATTTGCTCAATTGAGGTTACTACTGGTTTTTTTTTTAATGTGAATTGGTTTTTCATTAAATATATCGTTGTTGTATACTTTATAAATAGCATAATGTTCAAGTTTATGAAAAAGGCTGTTCCTTTTTTTGTGTCCGTATGTAATATCAAGATTTCGATCAAAGTTGATGGATATCTGTTTACTAAATTGGTTTAATATTTGGTTATGACCAAATTTATGTTTTTTTTTTTTTAAATAAATGGTTTCATAGATGAAAATAGCAAATTTATGTGACCATTTTATAAATTTATCTTAGAAACAGCTCATAACATATGTCCTATTAATATTCTTCCATTCCCCCAACATGTTTATTAAATGTAATCTAAAAAAAAAATTACCATGAAAATGTAAACCGTACGGTAAGAGTCGCAGATATATCATTTCTTCCGCTCAAAAATTTAACAAAATGATACTGTTATCAAAAAAGTATAAGAGATTACATTTCTTTTATCAAAAAGTTATTAATTTAGAATTTTGTTAAAAAAAAAAAATACATGTTAAATATATTTAACAGACAATAATAGATAATAAAACAATGTTAAATCGTTCCATGTGATAAGAAAAAAAATAGAAAAATTTGTTACAAAACTCTTATCGATTTCATTTATTAAACAACGAATAAACGCTAATAGGTAGAGACCGGATTATATGCTTTGCATATTAACCCAATTCTCACCGGTCATTGCATATATTCCTTAAAATATAATGGTGAAGCATATTTTCGCTATATTTACAATATTTTTCGGTAGGGTACCTTGTTAATAAATAGTAAAGTTCTAAAGTTCAAATACTACTAGCAAAGGCAAGAAAAATGTTTTTACGGATTTGAATACTAGATAGTGGATACTAGTGTTCTTTGGTGGTTCAATTAACCACACCTCTCAGGAATGGTCGACCTGAGACTGTACAAGGCTATACTTAATTTAATTCATACATATTATCCTCTAAAGTAATACCTTACGTGGTTCCGGAGGCTAAACAGAAAAAAAAATAATGCTGAAGTGAAAGGTTACATATGTATATTTGTTGCTTATATTCTAATGTCGACATATTAAAAAACAGAATTATAAACGAGTGTTCTGGTCTAAAGTAATAAAAAATATTATTACATTTGTTATTTAAAAATTAAAGAGATAAAACATTTTTCATTTAATAGAACGTAATAATATTAAAAATGCCTATCTTATAAAAACAAAATTTATAAAAAAAATAAGAACAATACACGTGTAATGAATGACACGCTTACAGTAAATTATAATATGAAAAAAAAAGTTTAAATTTAATATTATATTATAATACAATAGAAATAGGATAGAGGATCTTACAATTTAATATCAACGCATCACTTTATTTTTAAATGACTTACTAAAAAATATTTAAATAAAAATAATGACGTGAGAGTTAATAATTAAAGAGACGATGTTTAATATAAACAGATCATGGGTTTAAATGGACTTCTATTCAAAATCAGTAAAAGATCTTTAATAATTAAAAAATAAATTTTCATTTTTATTTTTATGTAAAACATCTATTTTTCAAACCGAATGAATTATCCAATTTTAAGGGGGTTGTAAATGGGTAAAACCCCCAAAATTACAAAATAGTTTATTTCATTATATTTTTGGACAATCTAATTATTTAGGTAAATTTCATGAGAAAATTAGTTACCTATTGCAATGGATACCAAGATTCAACTTCCGGAAAATTTCGACAAATCTTCGCTTTTCACATCCCCCAGACCTCAAAACCCCGTCAGTTCAGAAGTTTATAGATATATATCACTTTCTTGTAAATTACTGCCGTAATTTTATGGCAATCACTTTACAATTGTTGCTTAAAAATAAATCGTCAGAAAATCTCGGTCGAGTTTGTTAACGGCCAAAATCGGGCCATGGGAGTGGAAATGGAGGTTTTTTTTTAAAAAAAACAAAATATCGCTATAATTTTCTTATTAAGTAAAATATCAAATTCGTTTAAATATCCTGCTATTTTTTTGCATAACAACCTAGAACTTATGTAAGTAAAGTTTATTGATATCACCAACCATCGGCCAGGGGGTGGAAAAAATGGAGTTTTGAAGACAAAAAAAAATCATACCTTCCTTAATAAGCACAGTATCGAATCGATTTAAAGTAGTCGTTAATCCTCCAAACATTACCTAAAACGTTGATTTGAAACAATTTTTGATATAACCAACTCTTACGGCAAGGGATGACCAAAATTTTGCTAGAATTGTAAGAAGGTGGGCTTGTCGTAAGCTAAAGATGTGAACATTTTTTTCACGTGCAACCATTGTCGTATTGAGTAAATTAAAAGTTTTTCTTAACTTTAAGGTGGAAATCTTTTTTATCCCCTACTTAGCACCGGTGAAATCTACCTCCGCCTTCCGGCGTGTCGAAAGAGATTTTTAATAGATTATATTGCAAACACTCATTGTAGTCATAAATTACAAACTTAAGAGTATAAAGATTTACAACTTTTCCGCTAAATTCACAAGTTTAACATCACATATTTCAACCACGGTTATTATTCTTTTTTTTTCTAGAAATCTATAAATTTTACGATCTGTTAATAGTACAGAACCGTAGTTAAAATCATTAAAATAGTACAGAACCTTATGAAGTGTATATAATTTTGTAAATATATAATAAATAATTTGTGTGTAGAAAATATTTGTTTGTTTTAAAGAACGTGTTAAAATACTGTAATAATAAAAACAAAATTTGATTCTCTGCTTAAAAATAAACACCTAAGGAATAAACAAAAATATTTACAAAAAACAACAAAAAAAAACAGCTATTAAATAATTTTGTTTTATCAAAGCTCTCTAACCCAAATTTATCGACAGAAATAAAAAAGAAACGTTTTTTTTTAGAAGAGTAAAAAGGACAGTTATTTTGTAGAAAGGGAAAAATTTATTATCATAATAACATACCTTATACGGTGCTTTAATATGTCATTTATATTATTAGAAAAGAAAAAATCAATTCCAGTAAGCTTATATTCTACTACTAACGCACAAGCACATACATCGACCGCGCACGTACACTATAGGCGGTTACTGAAGTGTAGAAAGTGTGGCAATAAAGAAAGGATTGAAAAAATACTTCAATCTTGAAAGAAAAAAACAATTCTCATGAAGAAAAATACGTTTTAGTTCTGATTAATTTTTAAAAAATTTTATTTATTTATATTACTCTTCGAATATTTCAAAGTTCTGTTAAATTTATAAATATATTATTAATAAAAAAAGATTTAAAATAAGTAATTAGCTAAAAATAAAATCATGTGGACACTACTTGACTTCCTTGTACGCTTATTAAATTGCATACATGTTTTTTTTAAAATGAAAAGTACATAAAATTTTATTTCATTAATAACTTCTGATATCTTTTAATATTTTTATCTTTTTTACTGATACAATTAAGTTATTATTTATTGCAAAATAATTTTTACAATCGGAGGCTAATAGTTATTGATAAATCAATATATTTAAATTAAAAAAAAAGAAAAAAAATGAAGTCTGATTCGATCCAAGTATTTCATTAATTCAAATTGTATTTAGATATAACTCTGGAACCAATGAAAATAAGTACCACTTATTATATGTCATTGAAAAGCTCTCAATGAGGGCTTTTACTGCAGTTAAGAAAAAGTTCAAAATACAAATTTGTTTTGAATTTTGGGCTTTTTTGAACAGTTTTGGTTAAGTCAAATCCTAAATCAAAATTTCAACATACTACGGCTAATTTTTTTTGAGTTATGCGAGATACATACGTACGTAATTACATACTACGTACAAGAATCACGCCGAAACTGTCAAAATGGATTCAGGGATGATCAAAATGAATATTTCCGTTGAAATATGAAAACCGAAATTTTTCGCGATCACAATATTTCTTTTACTTCGTACAAGGAAGTAAAAATGAGGTTTGCATAACTACATTGTTACATAATATCTTTTACTTTCCCGTCTAGATAGCGCTATATCTCTAGAAGGGAAAGTACTGTAATCGGTACAATTTGGGAATATGCGGGAGTTGGTATATAGTATTATTAGAGTATATATGGGAGTATACATAGTAGCTATATAGTACTTTATATGCTGAATCTGAATATGTATTCCAAAACAACCCATCACGTAACGGTAAGTTACAAATCCTTAAATTTATTTGTTCCATTATTCGTAGAAAAAACAATAAAAATAAGTTTGTAGATCTGTATGTTTCCTTCTTCACATCTGATTTTATACTGCGATGCATGCTGTAGACCTACATTTGATACATAACAGTCAAATGATGTCATTTTATGTCAAACCAGACATGTATAGGTAAGTCAAGTAACGAGTAATTCAACGTGATGAAATTTTCTTCAGTATGAGTTAAGCTCTTGGTATGACTTGCTGTGTTCTTTAGTTGTGGTAGTTGTTTTATCATAAACATGTTATAAAGGTTGTTTCATAAGTGATGCCATTAATTTAGTGAAAGATTTTTATTATAGAAGAAGTTTTGGTATTATTTTATTGAACCTCAAGATTTGTTAAATTGTGTGTTTCTCGCTGTGTTTTATTGCACTCCATGGTGAAACAATTTTATGAAGTATTTTAAGTAATTAAGTATCAATAAATTAAAAGTTAATTATTTTTATAATTAAGTATTTCTGTAATATACTAGTTTACTTTCATTCATTAAAACATTTTAAATTTTACAATGAATAAAAATCAATGTTGTAAAAATTTTCCAAATATTTTTTGTTACGTTTGCGGAGAATTCACCACGAAAAGTCAACAAAGACCGGTATCTAATCTGCTGAAAACTGCTTATAAACATTATTTTAACTGTCCGTTGGAAAATGAAGATAAATCCTGGGCTCCACATGTAGCACGCATCAAGTACTACGTTAAAGTAACCCAGTAGTTAAAAGGAAAAATACGGTATTGGTTTGTCTGGCATTTTTCCTGCCACCACACCATTCGGTCGCCCTAAAGCATAAGACCGAATGTCCGTGCCACAAACGGCTACTGAGGCTCGAAACAGTTTAGAGACCAGTATCCTAAGTAGCTCCTAGAGTTTACCTAACAGCGTGAGCGGAATAAGCGCCGTACGAAATACCACCGGTTTGCGTAACCTACCGCTCACTTGTCATATTACTAAAATGGGTACGCGCACCCCGTGAACTACTAAAAGATATATGATATCAATAAATTAAAATTTATTTCGTCTAGACAGCAATTCGCTGCCATGCCTAGGTCGCTGAATGCCAGAAAGTTCCTGTCTACCATATTATAGCGCCTGGAGCTATATTTGGCCGATGGCCAGCCATTTCTCAGAGGTAACATCCAACAGCAAGCGGTAGGTGTCTTAAATCCCTTAAACTGCTGAAGCCGGCTGAACAAAGCAACCGCATAAAGGAACTCCTACATAGTCCGGAATGCCGTTCTCGCCACATTGACTTGCCGCTTGTAAGAGAGGCCAATTTTCCCCTTGACTTCTAAGTTCCAGGGTGACCTGAGCTCTGCTAACCCCCCCCCCCCCCCACAAGAACTGGGCAGTCGAACAACATGTGTTCGTTCGACTGGACCTTCCCGCAGACGCACAGCTCATCAGCTGCCAGGCGGAACCGAAACAAATGTTGGTTTAAATATACATGGTTGGAGAGCACTCGGGCTCCCGTTACCCTTAAAACCCAAGGAGAGGCATACCATCCTTCCAGATATAAGTCTATACAAGGACCTTCCCTTAATGGTGGCGTGCCATTCTTGCTGCCATGCTTCCATCGCGAGGCTGTACTCATAATATGGCGAAAACCTATTAACCATTATGATGACTGCTATTTTTGGTTAACAAATGTTACCGGTTTCAATTCAAATAATAAAAGCAGTAATACCCAAATGTTCGTTCAGCTGAGGCCAGTACTTCATGGTGTTGATTTACAGGTTCCGATCGCTTCAAGTTCTTGGAAACCAATTTCTGATTCTCCAGAAGCCTCAATCGATGAATCCTCAATATCAATAGATATTAATTACATTCCCGAGAAATCAAATACTGAACCTCACCTCATCATTAAGCAGAACTGAGCGACCTAATTCGTGATTTGTATTTGTCGAGACAACATCCAGAACTCCTAGGTTCACGTCTTGAAGAATGGGATTTATTAAACAAGGATAGTAAAACTACAGTATGTAGAAGTCGAAACGAAAATATTCAAGGAGAGATGGTTTAATTTCTTTCTGCCATGATGTTAGAGGGCTAATGTCTGAACTGGACGTTGAATATGATATTCATGATTGGCGTTTATTGACGGACTCATAAAAAGCAAGCTTGAAGGCAGTGTTATTGCATAATTCAAATAAGTTTTCTTCTATACCGGTAATACATCCTGTGAGAACGAAAGAAACATATGAAAGTATGTCAAAAATTTCGGGAGTCATAATTAAAAATCTGAGGGTGATGAAGAAAAACTGATTTTATTTTAAGATTCAGCATAAAAAATACATTATAATTCACCTAATTTTGTCTCAGTTCCAAATTTTTTTTTCTTGTAACTATTAAACATATTTTAAAAGAATTTAAAAAAAGAATTTAAGAGATAAAAGTGGAATATAATATACATTTTCTCTTTCTATCAGTAAAAAATTCTTTTTTCTCTTTGCAATTTCAATCAAAGGCATCTCAATTTTATTTTGAAACATATTTGTAATTTACTAACAGTAAACGAATATTAAATATTAAAAAAAATCGTAGGAAATACTTAAATACTTTTTATTTATTTTATTTTTTCGCTTCCAGGAAATACAGAACTGGTAACGTAAGGAAAAATATTGTCTGCTATAAAATAATTTCTCTGTAGTTTACATAATAATTAAAAAAAACTCGTAAAGTTTAACAAAAATTTCATAGTAATACTGTAGTTCATAGTAAATTCATAGTAATTCTTTAAAAAAAACAAAAAAAAAACGTTTTATTATTAAAATAAATACGATTATAAAAATAAAACTAAAAAAAACAAAGTTTTGACAAAAAAATTTCATCAGTACTTTCTTTTCTCTCTTCTACAAAAATAATTTATAAAACAAAGAGAAAATATTTTTAACGATCACAACGTTACAAACACCCCAGTTTTTTTTACATTTTTCGTCGTGTTCAGGCTTCCTGAATAATAATAAAAAAATATACCAAATGTTAGATTATTTGATTGACGCTTTGTCGGATGTAGTAAGAACATTTTAACAGAAAATCCTTGTATTTTTACTTCCTTGTACGAAGTAAAGGAAATACTGTGTTCGCGAAAAATGTCAGTTTTCATATTTCAGCAGAAATATCCATTTTGATCATCTCTGAATCTGAAACCATTTTGATTAGTTTCTACGTGACGTCTGTATGTATGTATCTCGCATAACTCAAAAACGATTAGTCGCAGTACGCTGAAATTTTGGATTTAGTACTGTTATAACATCTAGTTATGCACCTTCCCTAATGACTGCAATCAACTCAACCAAACTGTCCAAAAAAGCCTAAAATCTCCAAAAATTTGGATTTTGTACTTTGTCTTAACTGCAGTAATAAGCCCTCATTAAAAGCTTTTCAACATACATCATAAATGGTAGTTATTTTCATTGGTTCCAGAATTTTACCCAAATGAAATTTTAATTAATGAAATATTTGGATCTATAAGGGGAAGGCACCTCGGTTCATATCAGACTTAATTTCCTTCTTTTTTTAATTTGAATATATTGATTTATTAATATTATTAACCCGTGATTGTAAAAAAAAACTTTACAATAAATAATAATTCAATTAAAATAAAAAAAATGTGAAAAAAAGTAAAATAAAATTTTATGTACTTTTAAAAATGTGTATATGTAATATAATAGGCATTATTACATATGTTTTTTACGTAAAAGGTTTGGTGAAACATCTGATTATTTAATATTAATTGAAAATTATAATTTGGAATCGTATTCTTTTTGGATTTTCCAGTTCAATTACTGTTTAATTTTATTTAATTATTCTGAAATTTCTGTTTAATTTTATTTAAATTTAAGCTAACCACAGAGTGACGGAAAAATAAACCCTCACAAGAACAACATATAAACTGAGGCCCTGTCTAATAAATTTCAAAAAATGCTATCTTTTAGTTCATTACTCCTTTGATTTTGCCGGACAATATTCTCAGTAAGTCGGACTTGTACGTCATTTCTTTGGTTTTTGTTGCCGATCATTTAATCGCTTTTTGGTTTGATATAATTCGGAACTTAAATCGTGTACACGTTATCTAGTTTTCACATTTTTCCTGTCTTTATATTCATCATCCTTTCTTAATCATTTTATTTTTTCCTTGGTCTTCTCTCGTCGAATAAAATTCTATTGCAGTACTTATTCGATGCACTTCAACGTTCTATTTAATTCATCATTAACATATACGCAAAATGATGTTAAAAGTTAATTATTTATAGTTAATGTATATCAATTGTAATAATGCTAATTGTATAAATAAAGTTCATGTTTTATTTATTAATAATTATTAACCTCCGATTGTAAAGAAATTTTTACGATAAATTAGAATTGAATAAGTAATTAATGAAATAAAACTTTATGTACTTTTCATTTATAAAAATGTGTATATGTAATTTAATAGTCGTACAAAAAAATCATGTGGTGTTCACATCAGATTTTTTTAAGAGAACTCGATGTAATTAGAGAAATGAGTTCTATTTCATAAAAAAATTAAAAAATCTGTTAAGGTTGAAATGAATGAGAGTTAAAATACAGGGTCAATCACGGGAACCGGATGTTTTTAAAATAATCATAAAAAATTGTATATTTATTTAAAAAAAGTTTTATTGGTACTGAAACACTTGTTAAATCAAAGCATTTGTTACTTACTCATGAACGAAAAATTATGTCCGGCAAGTGATGTCCATTTTGGGCAATAAATTGTTGTAGCCTTTCACGGTAACTTGCCTCAATTCTTTGCAGCATGTCTACAACAATCTGGGTGACGTGATGACGAATTGCGATCTTTAGGTCCTCCAATGTACGCGGTTTATTGCCGTACACACGCGATTTCAGAAACCCCCACAGAAAAAAAATCACAACTACTCAAGTCGGGGGACCGAGGAGGCCAAGGAATGTCGCCGAATCTGGTAACGATCCGTCCCGGAAACAAGTTACGGAGAACAGCCATCATTGCCCTCGCTGTGTGCGCTGTAGCTCCATACAGCTGGAATAACGTATTTTGAAAATCGATTCCCCGGTTTCATAACTCAGGGATGAAAAACGTATTCAACATCGCAATGTAACGATCAGCTGTTACAGTTACGGCAGCGTCATTTTCTTCAAAAAAATATTGTCCAATAACACCGACCTTTCCTATTGCACACCAGACAGTCACCTTTGGGCTATGAAGTGGTATCTCGTGAAACTGATGTGGGTTTCTTTCTGCCCGATACCGGCAACTCTGTCTGTTGACGAAGCCATTCAGATGAAAATGGGCTTCGTCACTCATTAACAATAACAAATTTTCATTTTCTTCAAAAATGGTAAGCGTTTGTCGACAAAATTGTAATGGCTGCGTGAAATCTTGCTCGTTTAACTGCTGCACGACATCTTGCAGATCTTGTAAGAATGGAAATGTAGGTCTGTATGCAGAATTCGTCTTACCGTACTTGTGATGATTTGAAGCGCTGCTGAATGCCTCTGAATAGAGCGGCGTGGGCTTCTGACAACGGCTTCCCTTACTCGTTCGATGTTTTCCGGAGTGTTAGCAGTTCGTCGGGGACCCGGTGGTTTTTTCTTCAATATTGAACCGCTTGTTCGAAGGGTGTTTACCCGTCGCAATATCGTGTTACGAGAAGGGACACTTGCATTACGATGGATATTAAACTGACGGCGGAAATCTCGCTGAACAGCAGTTAGTTTGTCATTTCGCACAAAACTGTCATACGCGTACAGGCGTTGGTCTAGCGTCCACAGCTCCATCTCAACGACTAAAATGTAAATGCTATGAACAAAGGAAACGTCAGACACCAGCCACGTGCCCCTCTCACCACGAACGCCCGAGTACAACCCACTTCAAAAACATCCGGTTCCCGTGAATGACCCTGTATTACTAATGCATGTGATTATGAGTTAATTAAAAATTAGTTTAACAAAAATTAAATTTCTGAAAAAAATTCCAAAACCATCTCCAAACCATAAAAATTGGATTTTTGATAAATTTATAAACGATAATTCTTTCACTCTATCGATATGAAATTTTCTCAAATACACAGACATGCATACAAGCGCGTGCAAATGTTTCAAATACGTGCAAATTAAAAATAATAATTTATTTCCGCAAAAATATTATAACAAAAATATACAATAATAAATACAAATACGGTAGAGTAAAACAATATAGAGAAAAATTGTAAAAATTACTATTTCTGCAAAACGTCAACTACTTTGCTTTGTTTCGAACATTTAGTGTTGTAATACAGTTTTTGAAGGTTCTTTTCTAAATAAAAACAAACAGTTTGTTCATTAGAAACTTCTGTAAAACTAAGAAACCGGTAAACGGTTTTCATTGCCGCTAAAACTTCTGGAAGATTTAATCTTCAAACAATGCATTTAACAACGATTAGTTTTGCAGTTATTGCCCAATTCCGCTAAACATTCTTCTTTACATGCAACTTCAATAACTTTGCCAGCCTGTGGTCAGAGTAGTTATTTCTGTTTCCTTTTTTTTATCTAAATTCTGGATAAATTACATATGATACGAAAAATAAAATACTGTAATCGCAAGATATGATACTCTCACAGAAAAAGATTAATAACTGAGTGTGACTGTCTCAGTTTACAATAATCTGATTCATGAAGAAGTTAAAAAAAAGAACTACATATCTAGAAAAAAGGGAACAGACACAATACTGTAGCTACAATGTAGATATACTACGTTACTGTTGAGTCACTTCTGCCCGTCATTATAAACGATAAAATGTTACATTGCAGTAGGAAAATTAAGTCATAATAACCGATTTGTTACTACAACGTAATACAATGTAATTATAAACAATATACATATTGTATTTAAGCATTAACATCATACCAAACCCCAAGAGGCAAGTTTTTGGTCACTATATCCGACGTCACTATAAACGATACTTACTGTTTATATATATATATATATATATATATATATAGAGAGAGAGAGAGAGAAAGAGAGAGTGAGAGAGCCTGCGACACTTCCGGTAACGTAAGGATTCCAACGCTGGGTCATACATCTAAATCGGTTCAGACGTTGAGCTGCTACGATGGAACAAACATACATACATACTTACTGTAATACACTACATTCCTTTTTGGGCAGACGTGTAAAAACACTAGTAAGAAAACAGCTTCACACGTATGAAATACGAGGTTTCCGAATCGTTCAGAATGAAACGTTGAGAATTAGTTATTCAAAAACCGCGCATTCATCTGATAGATTATACAGAATTTTTATAATTTATTTAAACAATACACATATTTAAGTAGTCTATGACACTCTCGATAACGTAAATATTCTAATGCGGGATCATACGTGTAAATCGGTTCAGCCGTTGAGATGTTACGGTAGAACAAATGATCAAACATATACATCCAAAATACATTACTCGAGACCGGATTATATGCATTTGCATATTAAGCCCATTCTTACCGGTTATTGCATATTTTCCTTAAAATGTATTGATGCATATTTTCGCTAGATTTACAATATTTTTTGGTGGGCACCTTGTTAATAAATGAAATCTTAAGTTGTAGCCGGCTAAACCTATAAGCTGCACGGTTCTTAGAGCGCACTTAGCAGTCGCGGAACAGTACCTCTGATTTTTTATGTTTACAAAAGTAACAAAATGTTAAATAATTGGTTAATTATCGAATTTATCGATACGTTATTCAATTACTTACTAATTGTGTGCTGATTTTGAAATTAAAAAAAATAAAAATTACTGTATTTTTATTATTTAAAGTTGCTTATTTTGATACTTTTCACGTATATTTTAAGCATTTTTCATGCATATTTGCATGCATATTTCAAACTTTTTATGTTGCATAAAATCCGGTCTCTATACGTTACACTCCTTTTTAGGCAGTCGTGTAATTAAAAACCGGTTGGCTATTTGAATTTTTTGTACACAGTTAAAAATACAAAATATATATTCTAAATTCTTCAACTAAGTAATACCTCAACCAAATGAAAATGTATTTATTTATTTATTTTTTTACATAAAAAACACCAATAGACAGACGAAAATTAAGCATTTTTTAAAGATATTCGCTCGAAATTTTTTTCTTCAGTTTGATGTACAGAATCCATTTCCTTGAGTTTAGCATTAATTTTTGTAAATATCTTAAAAATATATACAAATAATAAGAAAATAAAAGATATCGGAAAGAGAATTATCAAAGTGGTCTTTTCACGTATAAAAATATTTATAGCATTAATATATACCTAAAATACGGGTAAAATATATAAATAAATAAAGAAGTACACTTTGAAAAGAAAAACAATTTTCTATTTTCATTCGTTTAATGAAAATGTCATAAACATATAACATTTTAGATTTCTTTGAAAATTAATAAAAATCTGGCAACCATGCTCTTGAAATTTCTCGGGATTGGCAAAACGTTTAATATTAACTCTTTCTTTAATACTAAATTTAATAATTATTATAATTAGTCTTTTGAATTTATACTGAATTATTTATTTATATTTTCAAAAAAAAGAAGAAAAACAATTCACGATGATTTATTAAACCAGCAAAAAATAATTAGGAAATTTAATTCTATTTTATAAAGTGTTATGGTAAGATACAACAAAATATAAATATCATATAAAAATATTTTGGTTATTAGGTATTAAATTTTATAACATATTCTCTAACTTTATGAATGTTTTCATCCTCATAAAAAATATAAAAAAATATATATATACACAGTCAATTTTGTTGAAATAGAAAATATTAATTGTTCAAAATTTTATGAGTGGAATTTTACACGTTTAATAAGATTTAAATAACCCACCTGGTTTGTCTAGTAGTGAACGCGTCTTTGGAGCTGATTTGGAAATCGAGAGTTCCGCGTTAAAGGCTTAGTAAAGGGGAGTTACTTCTATACGGATTTGAATACTAGATCGAGGATACCGGTGTTCTTTGGTGGTTGGGTTTCAATTAACCACACATTTCAGGAATGGTCGAACTAAGCTTGTACCAGACTACACTTCATTTACACTCATACATATCATCCTCATTCATTCTCTAAAGTGACACCTGAACGGTAATTCCCGGAAGGTAAAACAGGAAAAATAAAAAAAAAATAAATACAGAGTGTTCAAAAAGTGATGGAACCTTATAAGGAAAATGAGGAAGTTAAAGTAGTAGATGAAAGTGGCCTCCACTATGCAATTCACATAATTGAATATGACGTTGCATGCTCTTAAACACATCTTGTAACGTTTTTTGAGGAATTGCAGCGACACATCGTTCAATTTCGCTCGGCAATTCGGGAATGGTGGGACTGACAAATATGAGTTTTGTAAGAAGCATGCTTAGGGTATCCCCACAAGAAAAAATCAGGAGGGAATAAATCAAGAGATCGAGGGAGCCACAATCTCTTCAAAATCACTTGTCCATGAAAACAGTGATCCAAGAAAATCATAGTGTTATTAGTTGTATAAGCCGTAGTATTGTCCTGCTGAAATCACGTGTACTCTAAAGCTGGTGAGGGTATAATGTTTAAAAATTGTTGCACCATCTATATGTAGCGGTCACTATTCACTGTGCCGTGAAAGAATGTCAGAAGATATTCACCTACGTGACATTGCATACCAAACACCCACTTTTTTTGTCCGTGCAGAGGAGACTCGTGCAGCTGATGTGGAATTTCTGTGTATCAGATGCGTGAATTCTGTGTATTCACGTATCCATCGAGGTGGAACCATGTCCCGTCAGACCAAAACCAGTCATTGAGTTCTTCCCCATCTGGTGTTACAGATGACATGAATCGCTGACAGAAAGCTACACGTTTTCCAGTGCAGGTAAAAACTCTTGAACAACACGAATTCTGTACGGATGCATCTTTAAACATTTGCGCGAACCCATGTAAGCACCACTAAAAGAGAAACCAGACTGGCTAGATAGGCGTCGCACAGACTTCTTCAAACTGACAGAATATGCAGCTTGCACGTCGGTCAATTTTCTGGTGTTAGAGAATTCGATCGACCACTTTTGGCTGCTTTTGTTGCATTCCCTGTCTCTTGGAACTTGTCATACAGGCTTGATGGAGTACTTTATCGGTACATCTGCACCATACTTTTCTGTGAAGGCATTCTGGGTCTGGGCATAACTGGCTCATCTAATGTACTGGGAAACAATGAATATTCTCTGTTGCATTGTGTAACCCTTTTTTTTTTCCTGTTTAGCCTCCGGTAACTACCGTTTAAATAATACTTCAGAGGATGAATGAGGATGATATGTATGAGTGTGAATGAAATGTAGTCTTGTACATTCTCAGTTCGACCGTTCCTGAGATGTGTGGTTAATTGAAACCCAACCGCCAAAGAACACCGGTATCCACGATCTAGTATTCAAGTCCGTGTAAAAATAGCTGGCTCTACTAGGACGAACGCTGGAAATCTCGACTTCCAAATCAGCTGATTTGGGAAGACGCGTTCACCACTAGACCAACCCGGTGGGTTGCATTGTGTAACCCATTTTTCTCCAATTAAACATGCAACAGAAGAAGGAAACATTCTTCCATAACATTGCGTCACTTTTTGAACATTCTGTATATTCCCCTTGTTAAAGAAAAATAATAAAAAGTTTATATCAACAGGTTGTAATGTCAAACAAATAAATTTATGAAAAAAAACTAAATTTTACGGATGAGAAATTGTCTATGAATTTTTTTTTCAAAAATGTTTGAATATATTGAAAATTACATTTTAAAATATTTCATTTTTCATAAAGAAAATAAAAAAAGGTACCTAAGGAAAATTCTAGTAAATTCCATCCTCCTACGATGTATTGTGTACTATCCTCTCAATATCCTCCCATCCGTTACCCAATTATTTCAAAATTTTTAATAGAATAATATTTAAATTTAATAATATTTTAAAACTCACACCCGCCCGCAAACGTCGAGAATTACAGGAATTTTAATTTTGTAATAACAAAATTACTAAAACTATTTTATTTATAGACCGATAGCAATTCTTTTACTCCCTCTTTAAAGATTAAATAGACGAGTAAATAAAAATAATTTAAAAAAAAATAAATAAAATAAATAATTGGAAAATTTGTTCACTGTAAAAACAAAACAAAATAAATAAATTTATTAGTTCAGAGGAAATATGTTTTTTTTTTTTATTATCAGGGTTACATGTATCCTTGACTGCATTTAACTTCCTCAGCTTAGATATGTAGGCCAACATGCAGTACATTATGAAATGAACGTTACGGTTACACAAAAGGAAAATAAACAAACGTTAAATAACCTGCTCTAGGAAAAATGGCTCAAGTAAAAGTTTAATGATCGGTTAAATTACTAAAAAAAGAAATAAACGCATTATGAGTACAACTGTATGGAATTATAACAGAATAAAATGGTGCTATCCGTTTAAGTAACGCAGATAACAAAGTAAATTTTATCTTTTTTTATTTAATATATATATTTTAATAATGCACGGACATAAAATGAAGGTTATTGAATTTTATTTTCACTACTGTAAACGGTACTTAAACTTTTTATTTTTCATGCTTCCTTTTTTATCACGATTAAGTAATCGAGTTTTCCCATTTTAACATTGCATGCTGTCGAAATAAACCTTCCTTTAAAAGAAAAACATAAATTTTTATCTATAATATTCAACCTTCAAAGGAAGAATAACTAACTGACTAAACATAAAAAAATAATGTTTCTTTATGGAAAATTTTTTTACACTTTTCATTTGTCAAAAGTACAATAATTTAACTAATCGGATGATCCAAAAGTCACGCAAACAAAAAATACTAAATATTCATTTTTCTGTAAGTAACAACAGGTTACCTCAGCGACCCAATTGGATTTAATGAAAGTGAGAATGAATTTTTACAGCGTATACGACACTATACAGGAGTGGTTGAGGTCCAGGGGTCTGCAACTGTCTACGGAAAAATGCCGGTGTATTGCCTTTACGGGTAGAAGAGTGCTAGAACCGTTCAATATTTCCATCAACGGTCATGCTATACAAGAAGCGAATAACATCAAGTACTTAGGAGTTATCCTCCAGAAAAACGGTAGATACATCGAGCACATAGTCAATGTATGCAACAAGGCAGAAAGGATGATAAAAAGTCTAAACATCATTATGTCATCGCAGAATGCCCCTCGGGCCTCAAAGCGCCGTTTACTGGCGACCACCGTCGTGTCTTCGCTTATGTATGCCGTTCCGGCCTGGTGGCGCTCTATCGCCATCAGGCGCAACAAAGAGAGACTGGCGAGGACGCACAGGTGTGTGCTTCTAGGTGTTGTGTCCGCATACAGGACAGTGTCCTATGCCGCCCTGTGCGTGTTATCGGGTACACCTCCTATTGACCTAATCGCAAAAAAGAGGGTGGAGAGGGCACAAGGCAAGCCAGAACAAGAAGTCAGGGATGCCGTTTATAATATCTGGCAGGAAAGATGGTCGCAGGAAGCTGTGGGTCGATGGACGAGAACCCTCATCCCCAACATCAAGCCATGGTTGTCGAGAAGATTTGGTGAGGTTGATCATCACCTATCGCAGTTTTTTACAGGACATGGTTCCTTCAATAACTACCTGCACAAAATAGGCAAGAAAGAAGAGCCAATTTGCAACTACTGCAACGAGATAGATGATGCTGAGCACATCTTTTTTGAGTGCAATAGGTGGGACACACTTAGACATAGTAAGGCACTCACAGGTATAACTTCAGAGACAACAATAGACTACATGCTAAGAAGCGAGTCAAACTGGAATAATTTTGCTAGTTTTGTTAGACAAGTTGTTGTACAGAAATACTCCGATGAGAGAAGACAAGGTGTTGGCTAGAATAGGACTGGGTGGACAGCCTTGCTGGTGAGGTCCAGCATGCTGCGGTGTGTTGGCACTGATGAGCCACCAAGGACTCCACGGGTAACAGTCAGGCGAACTGGGTCTGGCGTGGTGTAATAATGTGGTGTATTAGTATTAACTAAATTTGTAATTAATTTTTTAAAAGATTGCATCTAATGTTTATGGAGAATATCCATCGGTAACATCAAAATAATCTTTCACATATACATGTATTAATATACATATTCAATTGTAGGAAGAATAATTATAATAGTTTTTAAAATCACCCCGAGAAAAATAGTGATGACCTGGGAGATTTTGTAAAAGTAGGTCAACAAAAAATTCATAATTTCAGCTGTTTTATGGTACTGTTTTTTTTTTTCTTTTACCTTCTCGTCTTGATAGCGCTGTAGCAGAGCTATAGATCAATAAGGGAAGGTATTGTAACCGGTCCAATTTTGGTATATACAATTTTCACCGGATCTTGACGATTTCACACCAAAGAAATAAAAAAAAACCGAACGAAAATTTTCCGGATGTTAAAATTCGTATGTACATCTATGTGCTCGTACTGGCTTTTAAATAACCTTATATTTCCAGAACTACCGGACCGAGTTTCATCAAATTTGGTCAGATTACTTCTATATACGGGGCATACCATTAAATTTTCAACTTAAAAGACCAAATAAGGTTAAAAGTCAAGATAAAAATGTCCATCGTTAATACACTATTTACCGTACTGTTTTAACAAAACGAAGGAGTATTGGGAAGCAATCAAGAACAAAAATAAAAAGAAAAGAAAAACCACATTGACTAAAGTTACTGTCACCTCAAAAAAATAAAAAGTAGTGGAAATTTTGAATTTCCATTTTGATAAAAAATAGTGGAAACAGCTGATAGTTGAACGTCAGACAGTTTTAATTTATTATATTAAACAGTTTTTGGCTGTTGCCATTTGTCTCTTTAATTAAATGACCAGAAGAAAATCAAATTCAGTTATTTCGGCCAGTTTTACATTATTAGAAATAAAAATATTACAACAGCACGCTGTTCTTCCACATTACACGTTTCAAGCGGAGCCAACATTTAGAAATAAACAAACGTTTATAATAATAATAGTAGCGGACGCGAAACACTCTTCAAACTAAGAATCAACATTTCCTACTCAGCAGAGATGCAAAGAATGAAAGAAGAATTCTAAAAACATCCATAAATAAAAGACGACTTACTGATGGGGAAGAATGGAGACTCATACCAAACCAAGAAGTACATAGACGTTGAACTAGCTCTAGATTAATTTAGAAAGAAAAGAATTTCCTTCTTTGTACATATAATAAGAACAGAACCGAACAGGATCGTCAGGAAACTGGACGAGAAATACTGGAAAATGTCCAAAACACCGACCTGGATAACCGAAATTAAACAAGATATGCAAAAACTAAAAATCACAATAGAAGATTTCCGAAACAAAACTGATAATATAAAAATACTTTAAGAAGCAAACTCCACATTTAAAATTAAAGAAAAGAAAACAACAACGAGGGTATGTTCACAACTCAAAAATCAAGATCTGACAGATTGAAGAAGTATTGGGAAGCAATTACGAAGAAAAAGAAAAAGAGAAAGACCAACCAGAGTTGATTAAAGTTGTCTACTGTGACTTCAAAATCCTCAAAAAAAAAGTAGTGGAAATTCTTTTCGAACAGCTGAAATTTTTTGTCATGAATGCCTAGTTGACAGACAGTTTTAATTTATTCTATTAAATAGTTTTTCGCTGTTGCCATTTGTTTCTTTAATTAAATGACTAGAGAGAGGATAACCAAGTTAAAAATCTACGATGACATTATTATGTGAAGGAGTTAGAATCAAAACTGTGTAGAAATTCAATATTTGATTGATTCTATTTACTGTTACCCACATTTCAATTCTAAACGTCCAAATCGGTTTAAAGAATAGTTATCTGTTGTAAATACTATGAAACGCGTTCTTCAAATGTGACAGCGAAGTTTAAAGGAAAGTTGCCGTGAAAGGAATGGTTGTTTAAGGAAAAAGAGAGAAAAAAATGGCATGAATATTTCTCAGAGACTTCTCAACAACGAGAATGTAGACTCTCACAGATGAAAACGTACAACAGTCGATTCTTACGGAACGAAAGTCTCGACAGTCATGCTCATCCTGTCGGTTTAATTCAGAAACGTTCGTCAAACGAACGCAAGAGCAAGTTCTCACCGCTCCGACTTGATGTACGAGAAATGAGAGGTACCGGAAGCTGTAGTAATAAAATTTGATGACGAGACTATTGGTCTTGGTTTGTCTGACATTTCTCCCACTACCAGCCCATTCGGTCGCCCTAAAGTATAAGACCGAATGTCCGTGCCACAAACGGCTAATGTGCCTCAAAACGGTTTAGCGACCAATATCCTAATTAGCTCCTAGAGCTTACCTAGCTGAGTGAGCGGAATACGCGTAGTGCCCTACACCACTCGCTCGCGTGTCCCACCGCTCACTTATCATATATTACTAAAATGGGTAGGTGCACGTCGTCTAATACTAAAATATATGACTTGTCACAAAATTAAATTTTTTTCCGTCAAGGACAGCAATTCGCTGCCACGGTTAGGTCGCTGAATGCCAGCAATTACCTGTCCACCATATTATAGCGCTTGAAGCTACGTTTGACCGATGACCAGCAATTTCTCGAGGGTTGCTTCCTATAGAAAGCGGTAGGAATCTTATATCCCTTAAATCACTAATGCTGGTTGAACAAAGCAACGGCATCAAGGAACTCACACAGGGTCCGACAATGCGGCTCACGCCAGATTGACTCGCCGCTTGTGAGTAGCCAATTTTCCCCTTGACCTCTAAGTTCCAGAGTGGCTTAAGTTCTGCCCCCCCCCCAATAGCTGGACAGTCGAACATCATGTGTGACTATTGGTCTTAGAATGAAAGATGTTGATGGTTGCGTAGCCATTTCACCAGTTTGTACAGTATTCCAAGCGACAAAGTGATACGGAGATATCAAGCGCAGAACATTATCCCTAATATTAATACGGGCTGTAACCCTTCACAAACTGCAGGGAACTACTCTTGACAGGGTAATGATAGACCTCGACAAGAAACATTTTGCCAAGGGGCAGATTTATGTCGCTCTTAGTCGAATTAAAACTTTACAGGGCATTGCCTTTGTGTGAGTTGGACCCGAATAAGTTATTAAATAGACCACATGAGAAAACTGTGACAGAAATGATGTTGCATAATCTATTGAATTTTTAATTTTATTATTGCAAGTAGACAATTGCTCAATTTACGAGTGGCCGGTTAAAAAAAGTGTTTATAATAATTATAGAATATAGTTATACTTCAACCTTCTGCGAGGCTCTACCATCGTATTGGGAAAGGTTCTCCCAATCAATTTAGTGGTGAAAGTTTGGGTTGCCATGTGGGGATTGCGAAGGGGCCGGGAGGCCGAGGTATTTGGGAAGCGGTTTCGAGCCGTTCCAGTACCGGAGCGAAACGGTGATCACAATGCACCGGATCTAAATTTCGTTCAGTTGCCCATCTCTCGCTTCTGGAAGAGGCTGCAGTAACTCGCGATGAAGCATGGCAGCTTGAATGGGACACAACGACTAAGGGAAGATCCCTGTACAAGTTTATACGGGATCTGGTGGGATGGTATGCCTCGAGCTCATTTTTAAGGGCAACGGGTGCCCAGGTGCTCACCAACCACGCTATCTTGAACCAATAATATCTGTTTCGGTTCCGCCTGGCAGCTGATGAGCTGTGCATCTGCGGGGAGGTCCATTCAAATGATCACCTAATGTTTGACTGCCCTGCTCTTGTGGGGAGGGGGGGGCAGAGACCGGGCCACCCTGGAACTTAGAGGTCAAGGTAAAAATTGGCCACTCACAAGCTGCGAATCAATTTGGCGAGAGCCGTATTGTCGGACCGTGTGGGAGTCCTACATCCGGTTGCTTTGTTCAACCGGCATCCGTAGTTTACTTAAGGGAAAGACTCCTAACGAATGGCAGTGGAAAGCTAACCATGAGTATGGCTGACCACCAGACAATTATTATGGCTCCAAGCGCTATAAAATGATGGACAGGTAGCGACCTAGGCGTCGCAGCGAATTGCTGCCTAGACGAAATAAATTTTAATTTATGGATGTCATATATATTTTTAGTAGTTTACAGGCTGCGCCTACCCATTTTCGCAAATATATGACAAATGAGCGGTTGGGACACGTAAGCCGGTGGTGTATGGCACCCCGCTTATTCCGCTCACGCTGTTAGGTAAGCTCTAGGAGCTATGTTAGAATTCTAGTCGCTAAACTGTTTCAAGCCTCAGTATCCGTTTGTGGCATAGACATTCGGTTTTATGCTTTAGGGCGACCGTATGGTGTGGTGGGAGAGAAATACCATAACTATAGAATATTATTTATTACACAATTACAATATGTAATTCGAATTCGGTTTATACAGATGTTTATTGGGAACTTGTATGTGTTATTTATTTAATATTGCAAAATCAAAATTTATTATTGGATAATATAAATATAAATATTTAAAATTAGGCATATATATATATATATATATATATATATATATATATATATATATATATATATATAACATTAATATTTATAGAGTTTACAGGAAAGTAGCCAAGATAAAAAAAATTATTGTTTAAAGAAGAAAAATAGAGAAATAAATGCACGCAGACTAAACAACGATAATATAGACTGTTATTAATATTCTAGTCATACAGGGAACAGAGCAACACGGTGCTGGTACGAGAGATCAGCGGCTAAGGGTATCGAGCCGTTCGGTATTTTTTTTTGTCTTTTTCCTAAGATTATCATCGGATTTGTTTAAAATTTATATGGCACCATTCCAAAAGTATATTCTTTCGATTAAAAAAGATTTATCCAAGTCGGTTTACTAACGTATGAAATATTTCGTAACACAGATAAAAAATAATAGTCGAATTGATAACGTTCTCTTTTTTTGAAGCCGATTAACAAATAATGTTATGAAACTTGAGAATATTTTAGAATAGGTTTTAATTTGGTTAATGAAATAAATTCTAATTTTTCAATGATCTTTTGTAGTAAATTAGAAAAAAAGCAATGAGATTGAATTTTACAGCATACATTAACAATAACTTATAATTTTAGATTAAATTATAATTTAAACTTTTAATTAAATCTTAGGGAAGTATGAGATAAATTTTATGAATATATACAAAAATTAAGATTACGCTTGTACTTTTTTAATTCTTTGAGATATCTTTGTTGTTTTAACTATAATCTTATATGTATAGTATTAACAAGAACCACTTAACTGTAATTCCAAATAAAGTGGAAAGGCAAAAGCAAACAAACCTCCCTTCTCTCATCTCACTTTACTATGTCTATATCATGACAACACCACAAAACTGTCAACCGTTCAAACAAAGCAGTTACCAAGGTAACAAACATCTCAAATTGCATACTGACGGTGAATGACAATAGAATAAGAGAAAGATAAACATATTTACAGGAAAAAATGAGGATAAGGAGACTATTATAATGTTTCATTCATATTAAAAAAAAAAAAAAAAAAAAAAAAAAAAATATTTACTTAGGAAGATTTGGATTTTTATCATGATGTAGAAATTTAATCTACATCATTAACAAACTGAAGAAAAAAAGGAGGTTCTAAATTCTATCAGTAATCTTTAAAATACATTAACATCTCTTTTTACATTTCTTTTTAACCGATTTCAAAAAAGGATGTTATGTATTCGACCCGTATATTCTTTTAATGTTTGCGCATAACTATTTTTCTATTAATTCCATTGAAATAAATTTTGTTGTAATCGATGTAGCTGCTTTTCGAGATGGTACCATAACGTTAAAACAACTTTTTTAGAAACAAAAAAATCGGTTTGAAAATTGACAAAAAACTTTTTTTTGGCGTCCGACGAGTGGGAAGAGTCAGTAGGAATCCTGATATTAGAATATCAGTATTCCTACTGACGTTAACGTCTATGATGTTATATGTTATATACGGCAGGTAACGTGAGTTTGTACACAACATATTGGTTTGCTTAGCATTTCTCCCGCCACTAACCCATTCGGTCGCCCTAAAGCATAAGACCGAATGTCTGTGCCACAAACGGATACTGAGCCTCAAAAGAGTTTAGCGACCGGTGTCCTAACTAGCTCCTAAAGCTAACCTAAAAGCGTGAGCGGAATAAGCGTGGTACCATCCACCACTCGCTTGCGTGTCCCACCGCCCACTTGTCATATATCACTAAGATGGGTATAGGCGCAGCCCGTCAACTACTAAAACATATATGACTATCAATAATTAATTTATCTCCTCAAAGACAGCAATTCGCTGCCACGCCTAGGCCGCTGAATGCCAGCAAGTATCTGTCCAACATTAAAGCGCTTGGAGCCTTAATCTGGCTGGTAGCCAGCCATATCTGTCGGCTAGCTTCCTACAGCAGCAGCGCGGTAGTAGTATTTTCCCTTAGGCGAACTACTGATGTCGGTTGAACAAAGCAACCGCATCAAAGAACTCCCACACGGTCCGACAATGTGGCTCTTGCCACATTGACTCTTCGCTTGTGAGTGGCTAATTTTCCCCTTGTCATCTAAGTTCCAGGGTGGCCTGAGTTCTGGCTCCCCCCAAGAGCTGGGCAGTCGAAGATCATCTGTTCGTTCGATTGGACCTACCCGCAGACGAACAGCTCATCAGCTGCCAGGCGGAACCCAAACAAATATTAAATTATATTAATATTAATATTAATTTTAAATTTACACGGTTGGAGATCACTCGGGCTCCCGTTGTCCTTAAAAACGATGGAGAGGCATACCGCATTCCATCCCCCCAGATTCTGTATAAATCTATACAAGGACCTTCTCTTTGTTGTGGCGTGCCATTCTTGCTGCCATACTTCCATTTCGAGGCTGTAAAGCCTACTCCGCAGGTGGGATATGGGCAACTGTTCGAAATTTAGAACCGGTGCATTGAGATCACCGTTCCGCTCCGGTACAGGCCCGGCTCGAAACCGGATCCCAACTTCGCCCTCCCTGCCTCTTCGCAATTTCCACATGGGCGCCCGAACTTTCACCGCTAAATCGATTGGGAGATCCTTTCTTTCAATACAGTGGTAGCCTCGTAGGAGGTTGTATTAAGAACACCATGGCATACAATTAAGGCCCTCCTCTGAGCACTCCTTAAATTTTGAAGAAGTGTTCGATTTGTTTCTATCTATGCGGCCAAACGGATGTCGCGTAAGAGGTCATACTTTTGAAGACCTACTCAAAATATGTAGCGACGTTAATAAAATCATAAAAATCGAGATATCTCATTTTAAACCTTTCAGACCCAATATTTATTATATATAATATACAGCATCGTAGGGATAGTGGAAATCTCATAATTCTATTCACGTGTATCACATTACATGGTCTTGATGTCGGTTCCATTATTTTTTTTAAAAATAATTACAATAATTTTTAGAAGTATTACCTCTTGAGGAATAAGTATTTTCATTGACGATTTGAAGATAATGTTTTGTTATAAAAAAATGTTGTTGTTTCAAAAAAAATAAAATAAAGAAATAAATAATTTACCTTATATTTTTTGACATAGTATTTTAGTGAGAAAATTTAAGATTTGTTGAAAGAGTTACGAGGAAAAATATTTCTTTATTAGAGCATTACCTAACACTCAGTAGAAAATTCTTCTAGTCATTTTCTCCGTATTCATTTTTGGCCTTTTTGGGGGTTTATTTCAAATAGGAAGTGTTTTTTTAAAGGCTTATTGAAATTAAGAAACGAATAAAACTAAAAAAATCTATAAATGAAATAAATTTAAGTTACTTCTTGTAATCTTTAAATTTTGCGTTTTATTTACGATTGATGTTGATAAAACAAGCAACGCCAAATTTTTCATGAAAACTAAGTTCAAAATAAAAAATAACTCTTGATTTAAGTTACAAAAAAATGTTGAGAAACAAAGTTAAGAATCTGTTGCCAAATTATTCAAATAATTTTAGTAAGCGCCAATTAAAATACTTGTCACGTATTTCGAAATGTAGACATTTAAATAACAATCGGAAAAGTGTTTTTGTTGTTTTTTGTTCTAAATTTTAGCACAGCTTTGATTTTTAATTCATTTTTGTTTAACTTTTTCAAAAAATATTTAATTTTTTTATTAATCTGAAATAATAAAAATATCTTTCTATTCTACATGAATTTATATATATTTTCGCATAATTTTCTCGACCAAAGAAAAATAAAAGAAAATGATTTATCTTTTATTTTGTAGAGGTAGTTTGTGTGACGGTGCAGTAGTAAATTTCTTCAAATAAATTAAATACAAGATTTTTAAAAAGGAAAAATTATACGGTCATACAATTTCTATTGAAGATTATTTCATGATCGTCATTACTTAATTTTTGATTATTATTATTATTATTATTATAAAATATAACTTTAATATAATTTTAATATAGTAAATGTATCATCGCATAAAATTCACGAAAACTGTTTGACAACTTCAGGTACAAAAATAATACACCAGACATTCTATAGAGCCTTCCCTCACCATCGACAGTAGTTACTTAAAATTACATCTCTATATTACTTTTCTTATGTTTATAAAAATAAATTCCTAACATTTTACGTTTCTTGCGAATATTTTTTACCTAAACAGAGGTAATATGTTATATGTCTATCTATAATTTAAATAAAAATAAATCTAAACAAAATTTAATAATTTAAAAAATTGTTGTAACATATTTCTTTAATAATTTAAAGAAATATGTTACAACAATTTTTTAAATTAGTAATTTGAATTCTACAACAAATGAAAGTTTACAACAGTTTAAAAGAGATAGCTGTTTTAAAATTGATAATGGCTTCAAAAAATGAAAAAGCTGACAACACAGTTGTAATAATACATTGCGATCACGCGGGTACAGCCGCGTTCCGAGAAGGTCCTACAACTGTGGGTTGTTTCTGATGCAAGGCTTACACGCACAACTTAAAATATTTATCATTTTATTTAAATATAATATTTTTTTCGTTTGTTAAATTCAACTATTCTTATTAAACCGCGCGAATAACGTATTTAATTCGCACGGGTATGGCAGTACTAGCGGCGACGGTCAGCGCTAATTAAACTAATTAAATTTCACAACTTACACAGAACAAATTTCACTTGTTCGGTCAGGAGACTGATGTAGCCGCACCAGGTACCGAGACGACCGGGCGATCGAGTTCGAGACCCAACCAGACCGAATTACATTTCTACACTTTAAATAATCATTTATTTAAGTCATGTCACAACATAACAGACGACTACAACAGCTGTACGTCAGTGCTAGCAACCTTTGAAATATAAACTAAAATAAATAATTAATATTTAAAATATAAAAAATAACTTGGTCGGCAACCCTGTGGAATTTCAAATATTCCGGTCCAAGAAGACGAGAAAAAAGGAGATTTTCCAAAGGGAAATTCCAACATGGTAGACTGCGACACTAGCCCTCCTTGTGGTGACAGGGGATTGACGCAGTATACCCAGTTAACCATTAGTTTAGAACAGTTTTTGAGATGGGGTGCGTTTTTGCAAATATTGTTTTTTAATTATTAACACATGTGCCTAAGAAAAATATATGACCTTAATTAGGCGAAATCTCGAGATACTGAGGGCGACCTTGCTCTACAGCCTCACCCCCTTGACCTTTTAAGTTGAAAATTTAACGGCATCAATGCCTCATATGTAGAAGTAATCTGACAAAGTTTGGTCCAAATCGGTCCAGTAGTTAAGGAGATATAAAGTGATTTAGAGACCAACATCGAACACACACATATACATACGAACATTAACATCCGGAAAATTTCCATCCGATTTTTTGGGTTCCTTAAATTTCAAAACGTCAATATCCGGTGATACGTCTAAATTGGACCAATTACAATACTTTCCCTTCTAGAACTATAGCTCTGCTATATCGCTATCTAGACGGAAATGTAATAAAGAACTGGCTAGTATTAAATTTTAATTTCTTCACATTTTTTAACTGATTTTTTGTAAAAATAAATCTGTATTTTTACTTTACTGGCATCACAGCTGTAGAGGTATGCGCAAGAAGGAAAATATGTAAATCAAGTCAAAAGTTTCGACGTTCCATGACCCAGGGACTTCAAAAAAAAAAACAAGAAAAAAAGTGGGGGTAATGTTCGTACGTACGTATGCACATGCGTTGGCCTGTTTGAAGTTCAATAACTTTTGACTGGGTAATCCTACTTTGATGAAATTTATATGGATGAATATTTTGGTGAAAGTTTGGGATTAATATCTCCAGTGGGTGTGGGGTTTTTTTGGATGGCATTTTTCTCAAAATTTTGCGAACATAACCCTATTTTACATTAATCTCAGTACAGAGCATGCTTATGTTAACATTAAAAAAAAATTGTTCCAAAATTACCCCTTCCCAAAAAACGATCTTTTTATTTATTGCATATTTTTTTTACAGAATTTTTTTTAATATCTTCCTAGGCATAGTAGTAGTAGTAGTAGTATGCAACATACAAAAAATATAAAAATATAAATAAATAAAATAAAATAAAAAATTGAGGACAATATTAAGGGTGAGGGAGCCGATCAAAATTGAAAAATATTGATTTTCTGAATTGTTCTACATTTTTTTTGAGTTTATTTAAACTTTTAATAATATTATATATATATATATATATATATATATATATATATATATATATAAAATTAAAATATTATTAAAAATTTAAATAATAAACTCTTCGTAACATTACCATAAAATTTCATTAAAATTCACCCCCATCCACAAAGAAAAAAATCTTTCTATCATAACTTTTTATTGGTGGACGATTTTTTTTGGTTCAAATTTTTAGTGAATTTTTTTTAGATTCTTTAATTTAACATGGTAAACAAAGAAAAATCTAAAAACTTTCTTGGAAGGTGATTTTGGAGGTGGGGGATCAAAAATAAAAAAAAATACAGGCGTTGGAATTTTTAAAACCTATTATGGTTTATTTAAATATATAATGATAATTATATAATAAATAAAACTTCATCATAATTATCCCCACTCTAAAAAATAAATCTTAAGTAACTTTTTGCATGCACAATTAATTATTTTTTCACTATGTAAGAATAAATAACCAGTATCATTAAAGTATTACAACTTTGTAGTCAGATTTTTCTTGTTTTATCAGGACGCAGGTTTCTCATCCTTAAATTTCCTTACAATAATACGAAAATTTCCGTTGATATTTTTCAAGCGGACATTATTCGATTTGTAGAATATTCCGTATTTTAAATATAAATAAAACGCAAGAACCTTGAACTTTTCAAATACGGTGAAAAATTACGTACTGGAAATTTTTCTTAACTTCTCATCCACTTCAAAAAAATAGAAAATTATTAATATTAAATTTTTATTTTTATGTAACTGAATTATGTTTTTTTATTATTTCAAATTATATTTCATTCGTTTTATTTTCTTTTAGTTTTATTTAATTATTATGGTAGTCAACCAGTAAATGGGTTTATAACAAAAGCATATGATCTGGTCATTATAATTAAAAAAAAAAAAAAAATAATATTCTATAATAATATTACTGTAAATTAGTACAATTCATAGTAAACAAAGAAAAATTAATTTAACTCTACTGATGCACGTTTATTAAAATGAATATCCAACATAATATTCGATTCTATAAAAAATAAAATAAAAAATAAAACAAACGAACTTAGTACAAAAAATAAATGAAAATTTTCTATACCTACATGATTTATATTAGTTCTGTACAACGGCTATTAATTGAAAACAGTATAGATAAAAAAAATATAGGTCAGATAGAACAAAAAAAAAAAAAAAAAAATGGAATGAAAAGAGTTGCATAAAAATTATCCTTCTTTACAGCACAAAGAGAATAATTTCCTTTATAATACAAAGAGAATTTACGTATGTAATAAAATACTGCTTTTAATTTAGCTCATAGTTCTGCAAACATGAAGGCATTTGTGTGTGTTTTTATATACGCACGCGCGCTTAATAATAAATTTATAATTATAAAATAAATTAGCAAATCTATCTAAACTACATCAGAATTTTCTATCTCGATATACGATACGAAAAGATATATGAAGTCTGTTCAGAAAATAACTGAACTTTTTGTTTCTTTAATCTTTATTATTAATTTGACAGATTACTGGTTCTTGTCCTCCTTAAAGTACTTCCCCTCCCCTATTCACACATTTTTTACCAGCGGTATTTCCACTTCGCTAAGCTGTCCTAGATAACTTTGAAATAGCCTTCAAACGGCATCCTTTCTTCAATGATTTTAATTTCGAAAATAAAAAAAAATCGCAAGGAGCCAGGTCTCGCGAGTAGGGAGAACAGTCTTTTGATTTTTGGTACAAAACTGACGAATTGATAAAGTTGAACGTGCGGGCGCATTGTCGTGAAATAAAGGATCCATGAGTTGTCTCGCCATAACTCCGGTCTATTTTGCGGATTTTATCACGTAACCGTTGTAAAATGCCTTGATAGTACGCAAGGTTTGCTGTTTCACCTGAAGGCAAGAATTTGAAATGCATGATTCCATTAAAATCGATAAAAAAAAGAGAACATCACTTTGACATGGATCGAGACTGACGTGCTTTTTTGGGGCGTGGAGATCCTTTGCCGATTCACTGTGATGACTGAACTTTTGTTGTAGCCGTAAACCCGGCTTTCGTCTCCCGTTATGATCCTTTGCATGAATTTTCATATACAATCGGCTGTTGCCGACGAACGTTCACTCGATGTTCTTTCTGCTGTTCGGTCATCAGAGGTGTCATTTGATAATGGTTGGCAGAGTTGCGGCCGCTGCCAACGGCCATGGAGTTCCTTGTCCCGGGGGGTGCGGTTGCGCTTCGACGGTGGCGTTTCGAAGACCAGTAATCTTTAGAAGAAGGTTTCACCTTCTTCTAAAGGAAGAAGGTGAATGTCACGTGGGACTCCGCGATGGAGCTGAGTGGGAGTAGGCGTTTATTCTCCTCTCCCCGGTAGACCGGAACGGAGTCCGTTAGCTTGTACTCATGATGAGTTAATGTTAGCGGGGTTCTTTAAGGGAACTAGGACTAAATTTCGTTGGGGTTAACACTTTTAGTGGGAAAGTTGTTGTAGTGGTTTAGTTTGCCTCGAATCCGAGACATTCAATGAAATTGGCTCATTAAATGGTTAGAACTAAGCGCAGGGTCTTCAATCCGCGGTTAGGCTTCTAGCTTAGTTCCTGAGGGTGACGTGGTAGCT
This sequence comes from Lycorma delicatula, assembly GCF_047948215.1. NCBI lineage: Eukaryota > Metazoa > Arthropoda > Insecta > Hemiptera > Fulgoridae > Lycorma > Lycorma delicatula. The sequence goes on along the minus strand of NC_134463.1, from coordinate 116,584,167 downwards.
GCAGGTGTCCGTTGTCTTCATCTGAAGGCATAAACCTAAAAACTATCTCGGGGTGAATTTACCGATGCAGATGTCCCTCGTGGCATCTGCATCGGTGGCATCTCAGCGGGGCCTGAACTGAACGCTGTGGTATATGATCAGTTTGAGGGCGAGAAGAAGTCCTCCGTTAAAGCCACTACTGGCTAGGAACGGAGGGGGTGGTGTAGCGACCGGACACTCTACGAGGCGGGATCTTACCCCCTCGGGGAGGAATCGAGATGTTCGGTCATGAAAACAAGAACAAAATTTGTTGCAACTTGATACACGTTCAATTTTTCAGTCAAAATGTCACGGCATGATCCAATCGAGATGCTAACCCTTTCTACAAGTTCTTTGACAGTCAATCGGCGATTTGCACGCACCAGATCGTCGATGTTTTAAACGCGGGTGACATCAGCTGAAGTCGAAGGCCTTCCTGGTCGAGGGTCATCTTCAATCGACCGACGACCACTTTTAAATCGTGAAAACCATTCGTGACGACCCAGAGAATAATTTCGGTAAGTTTGTTTAAAAAATGAAACGTTTCTATGAAAGTATCCCCCAACTTTTACGTTGTATCTTTGCACCCGAAAATCGTATATTACAAAAATCGATACTAACACTTAAACAAGCTGCACTCAAATAACAATAACACGAAAACTAAACGAGACATCAACAATCTAAAAACATATGGTTACAGAGGAGGTTATGCGGAACACAATGCCAACCGAACGTCACCAAATATCTCCGTCAGCACGTATTATTTTTTGAATAGACCTCGAATGAAAATTGACCGGTGCAGAAAGATATGTGAAGCTAATTTAGTATCGTACATTAACATATTAAACCAATAATAAGTTAACCTAATACTCAGTTCTTAAAATTACACATTAACTTCACAAAGATCAAAACAATTTGAAAAAGAAAGGAATTAATATCAAAAACCTTACATTTTTTAATTAAAGGAGGTAGACGTCTAATACTGAAACGATTGAAACATATATCATTTTTTTGAAAAAAAATTGCAACTTTAAATTTCAGTTAAATAAAGGGGCTAAAAATCATCAACAGTGTACAGGAGAAGAAAGTAAAAATTTATTTTTCTGCTAAAGAGTTCCTTTTCTTTAATTTAGAACACGTTTTGAGAAAGTTTTAAATTTTCCAATTTTGGTTAATTTAGGGGGCTGTAGAGTAGAAACTCATTGAAACTACCGGGTTGGTCTAGTGGTGAACGCGTCTTCCCAAATCAGCTGATCTGGATGTCGGGAGTTCCAGCATTCAAGTCGTAGTAAAGTCAGTTATTCTTACACGGATTGGAATATTAGGTCGTGGATACCGGTGTTCTTTGGTGGTTGGATTTCAATTAACCACCCATCTCAGTAACGGTCGACCTGATACTGTACAAGACTATACTTCATTTACACTCATACACATCATCCTCTGAAGTATTATCTTAAAGGTAACTACCGGAGGCTAAACAGAAAAAAGAAAAAGAGTAGAAAACTCATGGGATGCAAGAAAGATCAAACTTCTTTGTCATCATTATGTGCTTTTTTTTTTCTTACAGTAGAACTCATTTAAAAAAATTTAACGGACTGAAAGTATCAATACATCAATTAATTTTGGAGGTTAAGAGGCATGAACCGTTCGTGAGGACGAGAAGGTGTGAATCTTTTCTCTTTCAATGTGATCATTAATTTTTTTTAAATTTAAAAAAATATTTTGAAAAAGTAGAATTTCGAAATACTTCAATTTTTTTTTAAATTAAGGAGGCTGGGGAACACAGATCCATGAGGAAAAAGAATCTGAATCCCTCTTTCTTTTGTGTTTTTTTTTAAAGCTACATAAAGAAAAGCTAATATTTCCAAACATTTTTGTGGGAGTAAATCAGGGAAGATTAAAATTATAGAAGATTAAAATTTAATAAATACTAGTGTGCTTCTGGTTTCAGAGAATCAAGAAAGCAAAGTTTGATGGATGTATTACAAACGATTTTTCTTACAAACAGTCTTTTTTTAACCTAGATATTATTATAGTCTTATTATATGAAAGGATACCAAAATCAGTGAAAATAGAGAAAAACAGAGAGTTAATATAAAACGTAATTATTATATAACCTATGACATTAGAGAATAAATAAACTGAGTGTAGAAATTTTTTATATCAGTTCAGTAGTTCTTGACATTATCCTGGAAAAACAAACAAATTAATTGCATCTACGTAACAGGATAGAAGTACAGATGTGAAATTTTACTTTATAAAACTTTTTTTTAAAAATAGAAATCCTTTTACTAATTAAAGCAGGATAAATGTAATGAATATAACAAGCTTTAATAATAAACGAAAGTTAAAAATGAAAAGAATCAAACGAAAGAAAAAGAGAAAAGGAAAAACTGATTACAAGAAAAAAAAAATCTAATGAAAACTTCAATTATTTTTCCTTATTTTAGTGTAAAATTGATGCGTTTATTTTTCTTTTCGTATTTGGTAAGGTTACAACGGAAGGTCAAAGTATCAACGTTAGTCTTATAGCTTCAAGGAGTATGAGGCACTTTCCCTTATTTTTCTTACTAGGTTTTTACCCTTTCACAGATCAACTCGTGACCTCCGTATAATCTCATAAAAATACAATAAAATATTTCCCGGCTTGAATTTAAAATAAATACAAAAAAAAAAAAATTACCCTAGTCCCTGTAAAATAAAATACGATCCAACCCATCCGATCTCATTTACAAAACGAATGCTTATTACAATTTAAAATATATTCGTAAAAATATTTTTATTTTCCTAATGATCATCTCAAGTTTACGTTAACCGTTCCTGAGATAAAAAACAAACTAGAAGCTATAATAAATATATACGTACAAAGTTACGCAATGCAAATTATTTTATTTTAGGTTTCAGAAAAAATTCACTAAAGGTTCTCATTAATCGATTGCAATTCACTCGCTTTCTTTTCTATTAAAAGACAAAAAAAAAATTAATATTAACAAAAATAATAATGTGAATCTGTGTGGTGGAATGGATGTTTACGTTCGAATCCCAAACTGGCCACTTTTAACTCGTTATAAATTTCATGTACTCGTATTGCTAGTGTGAACATCTTTTTACTTCCTTGTACGAAGTTAAGGAAGTATTGTGACCGCGAAAAATTTCGGTTTTCAGATTTCAACGGAAATATCCATACTGACCATCCCTGAATCCATTTAGACTAGTTTCGGCGAGACGTCTGTATGTACGTATGTATGTATCTCGCATAACTCAAACACGATTAGCCGAAGGATGTTGAAATTTTGGATTTAGTACTGCTGTAACATCTAGTTATGCACCTCTCTTTTTGATTGCAATCGAATGGATCAAAAGTGTTCAAAAAAACCCGAAATTCAAAAGATTTGGATTTTGGTCTTTATCATAATTGCGGTAATAAGCCATCATTTAGACCTTTACAACAATATATCATAAGTGGTAATTATTTTCACTGGTTCCAGAGTTATAGCCAAATAAAGCTTTAATTAACGATCCATCTATATATATAGATATATATATAATAATAAGGGAGAAAACGATAAGGGGGAAATGGGAAAAGAGGATAAAGGAGAAAGAATAAAAAGGAAAAAGTTAAATTTTGTTTTAATATTTTAAAATATTTTTTATTTTAAGTTTCTTAATGTTCATTTTGTTAAGTTTTATCAAACTTTCCATTGCGTTCATCCGATCTAAATATATATAAAATGATCCATCTATCTATATATATCTGGATCTCACAAGCGAAGGCACATCGGTTCAAATCAGGCTTCATCTCTGTTTTTTAATTTTTTTTAAATTTAAATATATTGATTTATTAATAATAATTAACCCGTGATTGTAAAAAAACGTTTTACAATAAATAATAAATTAATAATAACAATAAAAAAATAATAATTAGAAGTTGTTAGTGAAATAAAATTTTATGTACTTTTAAAAGTGTGTATATGTAATTTAGTAGGAATTATTATATATGTGTATATGTAATAGATTTGGCGAAACATCTGATTATTTAATATTAATTGAAAATTGTAATTTAGAATCGTGTTATTTTGGATTTGTTAGTTTAATTCTGTTTGATTTTATTTAATTATTCTAAATTTCTGTTTAATTTTATCTACAATAAAGTTAACTACAGAGTGACTAAAAAATAAACCCTCATAAGAACATACGAGGTGTGATCAAAAATTTTTTTTTTTATCACAAAAGAGTCATCGCTAGTCATTTCATTTCAGTATACCCTCTACATCCTACATCCCTAACAATTTGTTTTACATATTACAAACGTGGCCTGCCTACACAATTTGTTCCTTCTAGTGCCCTTCCAATATTAAAGCGACTATTCCAGGATGCCTTAGTATATGGCCTATAAGTCTGTCTCTTCTTTTAACTATATTTTTCTTGATCAAATGCTTCTTTCTTCATCTATTTGCCGCAATACCTCTTCATTTGTCACTTTATCCACCCATCTGATTTTTAACATTCTCCTATAGCACCACATTTCAAAAGCTTCTAATCTTTTCTTCTCAGATACTCCGATTGTCCAAGTTTCACTTCCATATAAAGTGACACTCCAAACATATACCTTCAAAAATCTTCTCCTGACATTTAAATTAATTTTTGATGTAAACAAATTATATTTCTTACTGAAGGCTCGTTTCGCTTGTAATTCATTTCACCGTATCAAAAAATACGGTGAATGAATTTTTATAGCGGCAACTGCCGTCGCTACATCCATATGCTGTAATTTGTCCAATAGCCTGATCAACTGAGACAGGCAGGGACAAGTTGTAACACGTTCGAGCTTGCCAGTCAGCTGCCAGAGCCGCTAGAGTGAGGTTGTGTTTATCGTGTCTGTCGCGCAACATGGATTTTGAACAACGCATTAACATTAAGTTTTGTTTTAATTTGAAAAAGAGTGCCAAAGAAGCTCACGAAATGTTAGAATCGGTGTACGGCGATAATGTGGTAACTTTGAAGACTGTGTACAAGCGGTATGACCGATTTAAAAACGGAAATGAGTCTGTTGAAGACGAGCAGCGTGGGGGACGAGCAGTAACCTCAAAAACAGTTGAAAATGTGCAAAAAGTGGAAACAATGGTTCGTTCAAACAGGCGAATGACTATTCAAGAGCTATTGGAAGACCTTAACATCTCTTACGGATCCGTTCAAAGCGAAACGACGTACGCAGAAAGTGACCAGAAAAATGGACCAATGGCTTCCTTCTTCACCACGAAAACGCGCCGTGTCACACCTCGCTTCTCATTCGCGAGTCTTTGGCCGAAAAAAGTGTTCCTGTCTGTCCATATCCGCCGTACTCACCGGATTTAGCACCATGCGACTTTTGGCTCTTCCCAAAAATTAAAACTGCGCTTAAAGGAAAACGTTTTGACACCATTGCTGACATTGAGAGAGCCACGACCGAGCAGCTGAAAGCCCTTCCGAAAGACGCCTTCCAGAAATGCCTCCAGTCATGGAGTCAACGTTGGGATAAGTGCATTGCTAGCCAAGGACAGTACTTTGAAGGAGAATAAATTGGAGTCAATGTAACCTTATTACTTTTTTTAATAAAAAATTATTCACCGTATTTTTTGATCACACCTCGTACTCGTATACACTGAGACATACATGCCTGATCTTTAATAAATTGCAAAAAATTCTTATTTTTTAGTTCATTACTCCTCTGATATTGTTGGACAATATTCTTCCTAAGTCGGAGTTGATCATCATTTCGTTTATTTCTTTTTTGTTGCCAATCATTTAATCGCTCTTTGGGTTGATATAATACTTCTGATCTTAATTTCTGTTCACGTTCTCCAGTTTTCAAATTTTTTCTCTCTTTATATTCATCATCCTCTCTTAATCTTTTTATTCTTTCTTTGGTTTTAACACTTTCTTCCTCTTTACATTAGAGGTCGCAGTAATTTAAAAACATATCTTAGAAACTACTAGAGATAATCAGACGAGTATGTTTTAAAAATTCATCAACTTAAAACCTTTTTTACTCGTACGTACCTTAAACTTACGGATCGTTTTAAACATGCTGAATTCGAAAGTAAAATGCTTAATAACATTGACGATGACGAAACATTTTTAAAAGATGTTATATTTACGAATGAAGCGACTTTCTATGACAGTGTTTGTGTTAATAGGCATAGTTGTAGGATATGGACATCTCAGTAACCCGATGAAATTATTGAGTATGTCAGAAATTCCCCAAAAATAAACGTGTGGTGCGGTTTGATGTCGGGATCGTATGATCGGCCCATTCTTTTTTCATGAGCCTAGTATCACAGGGAATGTTCATTTAGATACGCTACAACTGTAAGTTTTCCCGCAGGTTGACCAAATTGAACAAGAAAGTAACGTTGCTAGAATAGTTCAACAAGATGGTGCACCCAGTTTAACCTAGGGGTTCGACCCGCTCTCAACGGAAAATTCACTAATCGTTGAATTGGTAAGGTCGGTCCTGTGCTTTGACCGCAGAGAAATCCAGATTTGACACCCGTAGACGTTTTTTCAATGGAGATATGTTAAAAACATATTCTACAGTGAAAAAATCAGGGATGTACAACATTTAAGACAACGGATCACCGTTGCTATTGTCACAGTTACGCCTGCAATGATCCAGCGATCCTGAGCTGAAGTCGATAATCGGTTGGATGTTTGCAGAGCGACTAACGGAGCTCATATTGAAACATTTTATGATATGTAAAAAAACGTTTTCAGTTAGTGAATTTAAAAAAAACAAAAAAATACTTGTTTGATTATCTCTAATAGTTTATGATACGATTTTTTTAAACTGGTGCAATCTTTTTCGATGACTATGTATATACACATATAAATATATTCTACATTAATAAACATATTAATATAATAATAAACATATTTATATCGTAAAAGAAATGAAGGAATAAATACTAGTTTTAAAGATTCGAAAAGAAAGCATTCGGCGTCGAAAATATGATAATTGAAATATTAAAAACCCGAAGAATAGATTGGAAAGATAGAAGAATAAATAAAAGATTGCACCTGAATCAGAAAATTTATATGAAAAAAAGGATATTTAAAGTTGAGTAATTTGACCTGAAAGAAGTAGACACAGGTGCTGTCTGTTCCTGAACTTGTTTAATATATATATTGAAAGTATGAAAAATAATGATCTAGAAGAAGACGAAGGAATAAAAAGACGAAGGGGGAGAACAGATGACGTTTATAAGCTTTTTTTAAAGAAAAATCTTATGATATATAAAAAATTATGCAAAAGATATATAACAAAAGATTTAAAAATTAGAAGACTGAAATACGGCATAAAAATGAATGTTAAGGAAATAATAATATGTGAATAAGAGGCAATTGACTTATTAGTCAATGAATGTCTGTAAAAATGAAGGAAAAATTAAACAGTTAAACCGTTATAAATAATTAGGTACTGCACGAACAGATGACGTTACAGTGAAAAAACAATCCCTTCGGCACGCCGGAATGCGGAGGTAGATTTCACCGGTGCTAAGTAGGGAATAAAAACGATTTCCACCTTAACGTTAAGAAAAACTTAAAATTTACTCAATACAAAAATGGTTGCATGTGAAAAAGGTTTCATAAGTTTAACATAAGACAAGCCACATCTTTTTACAATTCCAGCAACAGTTAGGTCATTCCTTGCCGTAAGGGTTGGTCATATCAAAAATTGTTTCAGACCAAAGTTTTTGGTAATTTTTAGAGGACTAACAACCACATTAAACCGATTCAATGGTGTACCTATTAAGGGAGGTATGATTTTTTTGTCTTCGAAACCCCATTTTTTCCACCCCTTGGGCCAATGGATGGTAATATCAAAATACTTTACTTAAATACGTTTTATACCCTTATCCAGAGAATAGTAGGAACTTTAAACGAATCCGATATTTTACTTAATAAGAAAGTTATAGCAATATTTTATTTTTTCGAAAAAGCCCTTTCATTTTCACTCCCATGGTCCGATTTTGCCAATTAACGAACTCCACCGAGATTTCGGGTCGCTATATTTTATGTATAAATTTGAAAGTGATTGGCGGAAAATTACGGCAGTTACGTGTCCACAAAAAAAGTGAATATATATATATATATATATATATATATATATATATATATATAATGTATACAAAAACGTTTGAACTGACGGTGTTTTTGGGGTCTGGGGGGGGGGTGTGAAACGTGAAGATATGTCCACATTTTCTGGAAATCGAATCGTGGTACCCCTTACAATAGGTAGATTTCATAAGAAAGCTACCCATTTTTATCAATTAATTTAAAACACATAAGCATATAAATACTTATACTTGGGTTTTCTACTTTTGTTTTTGTTGTTTTGTTCGTTTGGTTGTTGACCTAATGAATTGCATTAGAAATGTTTTATTAATTTGGATAATTTTCTAACTTATTTAATTTTTATATATATATGACCCTTATAAATATAATCTAACCAAACTTAACCTACTCTCGCTTCGCTTGCTAACTTTGACTAGCGAGCAAAGCTTAGCGATACTAGATCGTGGATACCGGTGTTCTTTGGTGGTTGGGTTTCAATTAACCACACATCTCAGGATTGGTCGAACTGAGAATGTACAAGACTACACTTCATTTACACTCATACATATCATCCTCATTCATCCTCTGAAGTATTATCTAAACGGTATTTACCGGAGGCTAAACAGGAAAAGAAAGATTAATATAATCTAATCTACCCACCAGATTGGTCTAGTGGTGAACGCGTCTTCCCAAATCAGCTGATTTGGAAGTCGAGAGTTCCAGCCTTCAAGTCCTAGTAAAGCCAGCAATTTTTACTCGGACTTGAATACTAGATCGTGGATACCGGTGTTCTTTAGTGGTTGGGTTTCAATTAACCACACATCTCAGGTACGGTCGAACTGAGAATGTACAAGACTACACTTCATTTACACTCATACATATCATCCTCATTCATCCTCTGAAGTATTATCTAAACGATAGTTACCGGAGGCTAAACAGGAAAAATAAAAAAAAAGAATATAATCTAATCAAATGTTTGAGTTTTTAAAAAACATAATTCTTCTGAAAACAGGTGGCCTCCTTTTAATCAGAAAGTACCCAAGGATCTTATAGTGGTGGTCGTATAACTCATGAGACCCAAAATTAATTTAAATATTAGAATATTAGAGAAATTATTAAATTAATCAAAGATATTGAACAAATAAAAAATAATTTATTAAAGAAAGGTTTGTGTGGTAATGAACGTTTTGTTGAACGAAAAAAAATATATATGAAGATTATTATTACTTAGAACATAAATTTCTTAAATTAGTAATTGTTTATTATTGACTTTTATTTGACTAATTTTCTCAGAATTTAATTTTCTGCAAGGTTAGTTCCAAGATAATTTAACAACATAACGTTAGCCAAATCTAAATAAAATCCATACTTCTTGACTTGAATTTTTTAAATATAACATGAATTTCCTTAGATAATACAACTCATACAGTTCTAGAAACCATTTTTAAAATAATTTTCATATAAAACATAATACAAGAATTCTTTTTTTTATGTAAACAGTATCCGAAACGTTTTACTGTTCCATTATATTATCTTCAGAATAAAAATCAACGAGAAATATTTAGATACCAGTATGTATATGCTTGTATTGCTTTAAATGAAAATTTTGCTTTAATTATTACTATTTCTTTACGTAGGAAAACGTATTTCTTAAACGTCAATTTTAATTCCTTTTTTTTAATTCAACTGTCCGCCACTGAGTTTTGACCTCAACAAAACATGTATTTTTGGATTTGCAACATGTAAGAATTTAAAGCAGACTGTGAATACTAAATATTAAAACAGTTCTAACATGTTTAGAAATCTATACTCTATACTATTATACAAAAACAAAGAAGCTTAATATTTTTTCGGAATAAACAAAAGACTACTCGATCAAATCGCGACAAAAATTTGTTCCTTGGCAATACTGAGAAGGCTTGTAGATATATATCATCTCAAAAATGTCGAAAAACCAACCGATCGATTGCTTTCAAATTTTTAGGATAGATTTGAGTTATACCATGAAGGGTTTTAAGCTACAGACCGAGGGCCTAGCTTCCTTAAAGATTAAAATATTAAAAATATGTTTTTCTTCAACCCCAAAGAGGGTTACATTGTAAATTAAAGATATTCATTACGAAAAAAAAAGATTAATCCTTTTATTTCATTATTATATTTCTGCCTCCATGGCAAAGAAATAAGTTACGAATTTTTCGTCCTTAAAGATGCCTACTTCAGTTACCCCATACCTACTATTACTCTGTCATTTATTATTTATTTTCTTTTTCAGGTTTCTATAAAGCCTTAATACTTTAATTGTTATTTATCAGTATTATTCTCGCAACCGTAAGAGTAATGAACAGTACGGGGATCCAGGGGGTGGAGCCGTCTGGGTAGACCGGAATGGTGACCGTAGCGAGCTCTGCGGCCCTAGGATAGGCCCCGAGGAGCCCTTCAGTTGTCTCCGGGGTTCGCCTGGGCCGATCTGGGCTCTAAGGTTCTGGGCAGACGGGCCGGCTAGTGTAACATAAATATAAATACGTGTTTTTCCGGCTACTTTATAGTTAACATTATCAAATATGTTGATTTACCCAAGAGATAAATTATGAATAAAAACAGAAATTATTTGGTTATATTATTTTTCTGAGTGAAACGTTTACATGTACATATATATAAATAAAATGATAAAATTACCTCGTAAATTTCTCGAAATTATGTGATAATAATAAAGTTCTATAAATTTACTGTATAATAATTTCTATGGATATCTTCATGTTAGCATAATAAATTCGCTAGAGGCCACGGGTCTAGTTTATCCAGTGAAATAATTGAGCACAACATAAATATGACAAAATGAAGAGTGTAAGTGGACAGTATGTGTCAAATACAGCACAGACAAAACTGTAGATTAACAAAATAGCAGTAGTAGTAAAATAGGACAACTTCTACTACTAGCTTTACTATTACTACTACACTTTTACCCGCAGATACTACTGATCCATCCCTATTACCCGACAGGGTATATCAAGGATAGGACAGCGGAAAGGGGAATAGACAAGAAAGAGTGAAATAGTATACACGACTCTCTCTCTACACAGTTTACTAACAAGATGAGTTTTCAGTCTTTCTTATTTCCTGTTCCACTAAAACAAATTCTCATTCCAAACTTCTTTACCCGACCGTTTCTCTTTTCCGTACAGCTTTTGATGGCATCATCTTCCAGTTCTTCTCTAATCTGTCCCCCGCCCTAATATTTGCTACCACTCACTGTCGTAATATCGAATTTAATCAGATTTTCAAAGTTTGTATAATATCTAAAAATGTACTTACAAAATACAAATGTAGAATGCTTTCACTCCTCTCTACCCCTTCACTCACTCTTAAAATAAAAAACAGAACACAACACACAAACTTTATTTTATAGAAATCATTCCATTCAAAGATTACGTAAACAAATAAAAGTTCATTGCTATTACACTATAAAAGCTAAACGGAATTTTGATTTCAAAGGAAATCAAATCAAAAGGTCATGTTCAATGAAATGTAATACATTAATATTGATATTAAATTCGACAAAAAACCGCTAATTTTTTTTTTTACAATAAATTCTATAAAAATTTTAATATAAATAAAAATATAAAATAATATTAATAAAAATATCAATGTAAAGAGAAAACATGATATTTATTCCCTAAAAGTAAATTATATAATCCTTAAAATCCCCTCTCCTAACATTTAAAATATGACACCATGCTATATCAAAAAGAATTTATTAATATTTCTGGGAACAGGACACCTCGATCGTTTTAAATTAAATATAAATACACTGAGCATTAGGACTGAAACTCAATCCTAAATTGAACTCAATTCATAAATTGAAAATTAAAATATAGTATTTTTCTTATTTATTATAACGACACAGCAACTTTACAATCTCTTCAGCAAGATAATTGAACAAAAGTAAATAAGATCTATTTGAACTAACATTAAGTTCCCACAAATCCAGAGGCTTGCGACTTAATAATTAAATAGAAGAACACTCCGTACGGCCAGACCATAAGGTCACCTAATTGAAACGATTGCAAACCAAGATTATTGTTTCTTAGCAATCTTGAAAAATCACTGATCGTATTATCTAACAAATTGACTACCAAATAATTCGAGTGCCGTTAAAAACGATTTCGACACCGTAGGCTGATCAAAGGTTGCTAACCTTTTTGCCGAAAGGTTAGCAACTTAACATCATTTTATATGAGGCTCTTGCTTATGTACCAGGGTATGTTAAGGATTTTTGGCAATGTTTTTTTCTGGTAGCGTTCAAGTATTTCAATACTGGAGTTGCACGCTGTATACCCCACAATTCAATTCACAATTTGGCGAAAACCGCATTGTCTGACCGTGTGGGAGTTCCTTGATGCAGTTGCTTTGTTCAACCGACATCAGTAGTTTACCTAGGGAAAAGATACCTACCGCACTGCTAATGGAAGCTACCCTAAAGGTATGTATGGCTTACTACCAGCCAATTAAGGCTCTAAGGGCTTTAATTAAGGCTTCAGCGACCTAGGCGTGGCAGCGAATTGCTGTCTCAACGAAATGAATTTAAATTTATGAATGTAGTATACATTTTTAATAGTTGAGGGGGTTCGCCAACCCATTTAGAAAATATATGACAAGTAAGCGATTGGGACACGTAAGCCGGTGGTTTATGGCACCGCGCTTAATCCGCTCACGCTGTTAGGTAAGCTCTAGGAGCTACTTAGGATACTGTTCGCTAAACTGTTCGAGGCTCAGTAGCCGTTTGTGGCACAGACATTTGGTCGTATGCTTTAAAGCGACCAAATGGGGTGGTTGCGGGAGAAATACCAAGCAAACCAACCCTCCAAAAAACGTAATCCAGAGGAGACAGATCTGGGGACCTGGCAGAGCACTATGGCTGCTCTACGACCTATCCAGCTTAAAATTTATATTATAATTCCTGAAAATTCCTTAAAATTTTTATTTGGAAAATGTTCATTTAAATTTTGCCGTACCATTATATAATAATGAGGTGGTGCCACATCTTGCTGAAACCATACGTTATTATTTAATTCTTGTCCAAAATTTTTCCGGATATTTGGTAAAATCCTATCGGCTAACAAGTTGCAGTGACATCTCCTATAAGATTGTCATCTAAACTAAAAGGCCTTACAATACATTAACCAACGATTCCCGTCCCGTTCATTTTTTGAGGGTGCTGTGTTTGAGTTTCTGACATCCATCTAGGATAATTATAGCCCCAATTACAGTTTAGCTTATTCACATGGCTGGTTTAACATAAAAGTCGCTTCATCAGTAAATATTACTGAATTAGAAAGATTTGCGTCTACGTCTAATTTTTGCATAATAGTATCAGAATATTTGAATCGGCGGTCAAAATCATCTTCCGAAAGTTCTTGCACCAGTTGTAGCTTATAAGGGTATAAATTTATTTGTTTTACGAATTTTTTGAACTGAAAAATAACTGCATGTCATGTTGGACAACAGTTGTCCGAATCGATGAATGAGGGTCTTCAACAAAGGTCTGCAATACATCTAATGAATTTGCATCGGTTGTGACAGTTCTTGGTCTACCGGTGCGAGAACGAATTTTTACAGTATCGGTTTCTTCAAATTGCTTTACTGTCTTGACCATAGTCGATTTACGTATCTGTTCACTATATGGAAATTTATTAAATAAATCGTATACTTCTTGTAAAGGTTGAACTCTATCATCATACGAGTATGATGATAGAGTTCAACCGATGATGATAGAGTTCATCATCAACAGAGTTATTCTTTCGGTTTCACTTAAAGAAGGCATTGTTATTTGAATATTTAATATTTTATAAAAGTAAATAAATGAATTGTAATAAGGAAATAAATGAATTGTAATAAGGATAAAATCAAAACCTAAACCGACAACGATTGTTAACGTCTATATGCTTACAAGCGCCCATGATGATGATGAGGTAGAGTGTGTATACGAAGAGATTGATGAAGCAATTAAACACGTAAAAGGAGATGAAAATTTAATAATAGTTGGAGATTGGAATGCAAGCATTGGAAAAGGCAAGGAAGGAAATATAGTGGGTGAATACGGGCTGGGCAAATGAAAGAGGGGACCGACTTATAGAATTTTGCACGAAGTATAATTTAGTAATTGCCAACACCCAATTTAAAAATCATAATAGAAGAATATACACTTGGAAAAAGCCAGGCGATACTGCAAGGTATCAGATAGATTATATCATGGTTAAGCAAAGATTTAGAAATCAACTCGTTGACTGCAAAACTTACCCTGGAGCAGACATTGATAGCGACCATAATTTGGTGATAATGAAATGTAGATTGGGGTTTAAAAACCTGAAGAAAAGGTGTCAGATGAATCGGTGGAATTTAGAGAAGCTTGAGGAAGAGGAGGTAAAGAAGATTTTTGAGGAGGACATCGCAAGAGGTCTGAGTAAAAAAGATAAGGTAGAAAATGTAGAAGAAGAATGGGAGAATGTTAAAAAGGAAATTCTTAAATCAGCAGAAGCAAACTTAGGCGGAATAAAGAGAACTGGTAGAAAACCTTGGGTTTCAGACGATATATTGCAGCTGATGGATGAACGTAGAAAATATAAGAATGCTAGTGATGAAGAAAGTAAAAGGAACTATCGGCAATTAAGAAATGCTATAAACAGGAAGTGCAAACTGGTGAAAGAAGAGTTGATTAAAGAAAAGTGTTCAGAAGTGGAAAGAAAAATGAACATTGTAAAATAGATGGAGCGTACAGGAAAGTTAAGGAAAGTTTTGGGGTACATAAATAAAAATCTAATAATGTGTTAAAAAAAGATGGTACACCAATATATAATACGAAAGGTAAAGTCTATAGATGGGTGGAATATATTGAAGAGTTATACGGAGGAAATGAATTAGAAAATGGTGTTATAGAGGAAGAAGAGTAAGTTGAGGAGGATGAAATGGGAGAAGCAATACTGAGATCTAAATTTAAGAGAGCATTAAAAGATTTAAATGGCAATAGATGAAGAAAGTAGCATTTGGAAAAATATAGTTAAAAGAAGAGACAGACTTATAGGCCACATACTAAGGCATCCTGGAATAGTCGCTTTAATATTGGAAGGACAGGTAGAAGGGAAAAATTGTGTAGGCAGGCCACGTTTGGAGTATGTAAAACAAATTGTTGGGGATGTAGGGTGTAGAGGGTATACTGAAATGAAACGACTAGCACTAGATAGGGAATCTTGGAGAGCTGCATCAAACCAGTCAAATGACTGAAGACAAAAAATAAAAAATAAAATAAATGAACGAGGAAACTAATAATAAAACTTTGACCAAAAAACAAATTTCAACCCCTAGGCTTACAATTTAACTTTACTAGTACTACCATTTTTTACCATTACAAGAATATTGAAGTAAAAAAGGTGAAATGAAGCATTAATAAGTTCTATTGTTTCAACGTAATAAAAACTGCATTACTGTAAATTAACAACTGATAAATAACAAGAAACAGCTGATATTAACACTAGAAGTTAATTTTTCGTTAAAAAATAATATCAGTTGATATAGCCGTTTAATAGTTGTTAATTATTACTAAGTTTGTTATTGTATACGTTATGAACGTAAAGTGCAATAAAACTGTTTATGCGGCGCGTGTTACCTCGTTTTAGTAACATGATTTTTCCGTCGCAGAAACTTTGAATGCTTATAACTCGATAACAGAAGCATTAATAGAAAAAACAAGTTTCACCACTGTTTTTCTTGTAAAATTTTAAGTCGAAATCACGTGTGTCCACCTTGCTATTTAAAAAAAAAATAGGTTTGATTCAATATGATCCAAGATGGCAGACAAAAATTAAAAACCCAACATAATGCAGATTTTTTTTTAACTATGAAGAACCCGATTTTTTTCTGTCTCCAAATATGATGGAAAAACCTATTTTCTTACTTATATATTACTCGTATATAAGAATGTTTATGATTTATGATTAGATATAATATTATCAACTTATATAGAAAAAAAAAGAATTAAATAAATCCTCTAATTAATTATAACGACTGAAGGAACAAAATAAAAGAAGGATAAAACAACTACTGATAAATACATCATTTCAAAGTAAAGCCTGATTAGAAGAATTTCTACAACAGAGTAATGCAGTATAAATATTCTTTCATGCTGACTGACAATGTAATACGTCTACTTTATTTCATTTTATCATTTTATTATTGTTGGACTACTTTTTTAAGTTAGATCTTCACTCAATTTATAAAAATCCTTTTATAATGAAAAAAAACTCTTGACTGGTCTCTCTCTCTCTTTTATTTTGTTGCTTTTTTCACAATAAAAATAAACAAAACGAATTTTATTTTTAAAAAAGTAATAAATAATGTAATATTCATACCAATATCATTAAATTGATTCGTTAATTATGCAAATTTAAAAACAGATTTTGATTTAATTAAAAAGATATTATTTACCATAGATTTTTTTTTTATTATGAAATTACTTATTTCTAATTAAATTTAGGAAGCATGTATTTTATTAAAAAGCAATAATCTTTACAATAATACGGTTTAATTGTTTTTAATTATAATTGAAAGTTATAACAGAAATCATTTGTACGTTTATCTGTTTTTTTAAAACATTTAATAGAATATCTGATGAATGAATAAAATGTAGCTCATTCAATTATGGTGATTAAAATAAATAGGTTCTGTTTTAATAATAAAATTATTTTAAAGTAACAGGTTCAAATCCCGATTAGACTCGGAATTTTTTTTACGCACACAAACCAAGGTTTTCTGAGAGGAAGTAATAAAAAAACAAAATAAATAAATAAACATGTAAAACGTAAATTCAATAAGTGAATTTTTGAAACCTATATTCAGCTAACTTTGTATTAATCTTTTAAATTTAATAGATTTACTTTAACGTTAAATCACGAGTTGGTATTTAAATATTAAATTATTAACAAAAACTTTTAAAACACATTTATTTTAATCTTGCAGTTTATGGTTTTATATTTATAATTTATCTTATAATGACGTGATGTATATAATGTTTTATTGTATCTATCAGAAAATGATTTATTTATTTAAGTCGACCACTGTAATTAGTTAAGTGAAAATCTGTTCGAGATGATTTATTCGTTTTTATTTTACATTTATTGATGGATTCAATTAATGAGTTTCATCAATCTCCTTCTGTATTACGGAAAACAGCAAAAGAGTATTTGCAGCAAGATTTTTGTAACGACTTAAAAAATTACTAAAGTTCTATACCTGTATGTAAATCTGATTAACAGAAAATTTTATTTTCAGTAATTCGATAACTTTAATTAGCAGCATTCATTTAGGAGAAAATTTAGAATTTTTTGTTAGCAAAACTTCTTGTTTTATTATTTATTTTACAACAAATTATTCTGATTACTAATTTGGAAATTTGAAAAATTTTAACTCATTTTCTCAGTTATAAATGTATTTTCTGTTCCTGTTTTATTTTTATGGCAAAAATAATACGTGTCTCATGGTTATACGACCACCATTATAATATCCAATAAATATCTGTCCATGTTCGGTTATAAGATAAATAAATATATATATTTATTATAAGACCCACCAAACTTAACCTCTGCTCGCCTCGTTCGCTAACCTTTACCAGTGAACGTAGGGTAAGTTTGGTTATATTATATTTATCCTTTTAGATTTATTTATTATATAAATAATAACCACCACTATAAATATCTATCCACGTTCATTATGAGATAACCAAATAAATATATATATATATATATATATACACACGAGGTGTGTGAGAAAAGTAATGTGATTGGTAACACTGCGAGCGATCTGGCAACGCTGTGTCTATTGGTCTATGTTAGACCGGTTTGTTCATCCCTTCCACATGCTCAGTAGGAGTTTCGACTCCGTTCAGTCAACACGTTATTTTTGACAGCGCCATCAGTGAAGATGTGTGTTACGAAAATGGAGCATCGGAATTTAGAGCGACGTTGTGCAATCAAGTTTTGTGTTAAATTTGGAGAATCCGCGAGTGGACCTTTGAAAAATTGAAACAGGCCTATCGGGAACACTGATTATTAAGAGCACAAGTTTTAGGCTGGCACAAACCATTTTTGGAATGTCGAGAACACGTTAAAGATCAACCTCGCTCAGGGAGACCTTCAAATTCAAAATCTGATGAAAACGTTAAAAGTTGAACGTGTGAGGGTTCTTGTGAGATCAGTTTATCGTTTAACAATAAGGATGACGAGTGAACTGTTAAATTTAAACGCTTTCACCGTTCATAAAATTTTGACAGACGATTTGGACATTCGAAAGGTTTGTGCGAAATCGGTGCCGAAAAACCTCACAACGGAACAGAAGGACAATCGAAGAAACGTGTGCGTTGATATTCTTGAGAGGATCGGCAGCGAACAAGAATTCTTCAATCGTGTGATCACAGGTAATGAATGAATCCTGGATATTTGAGTACGATCCTGAATCAATGCGGCAAAGCGAAGAGTGGTACACTCCGTCATCTCCTGGACCGAAAAAATGTCGAATGAGTAAATCAAAGATCAAAACCGTGCCGATTTGCTTTTCTGACAGAAGGGGTATCGTGCATAAAGAATTTGTTCAGGACAAACTGCCAACCAAGTGTTTTACAAAAGTATCCTTGAAAGGCTCAGGAAAACAGTGATTCGCGTAAGACCAGAAATTGCAGACAAGTGGATGCTTCATCATGACAATGCTCCGTGTCACACGGCCATTTCCATCAGGGAATATTTGACCTCAAAACGCATTCTTACGGTTCCTCAACTTCCTTATTCACCTGATTTGAGTCCTTGTGACTTTTTTCTTTTCTCGAAATTGAAACTTGTCTTAAAAGGACGTCATTTTGGAACTCTGAAGAAGATTCAAAAGACCGTTACTGACCAGTTAAAAGCCCTACCAGTTGAAGCCTTCCAGCGCTTCTACCAGGACTGGAAACAACGACTCCGCCGGCGATAGCTGTTCAAGGGAACTATTTTGAAGGGGATAATATTGTTGTTTGAAAAAATTAAAACTTTGGTAAATAAAAAGTCAGTCTCATTACTTTTCTCACACACCTCGTATATACAATTTATTTGGTTATCTAATAAACGAACGTGGAGAGATATTTACAGTGATGGTCGTATAACCCATGAGACCCAATAATACTATTAAATAAATCTTAACTTCACGATTAAATCTTCATTTTTTCGACTCTAGCGAAGTATAAGGGAAAGTATTCGGATCGATAAAAAAAATTGGCCGTTTTTATGTTTGTCGCCTTAAGGAGATATTTAAAAAAAAAAATAGAAAATAATATACATAAATAGAAAATAATTTGCGAAAAAAACTATTTATTTCAATGCTCCCAAGTCCAAAAAATGTATATTTGTCACACCGAGATTTGTACGTATGTATGTAAACTCTAGACCCCGTTGACCGATTTTCCTCAAACTTGGTAAACAGGTACTACCTTCGGGAAGTAAGGATGCATTAAATTTTTGTAAAAATTGGAAGAACGGGTGGGGTGGGTGTTCGATCAAAATAAAAGTTCTATAATCGTCATTGGGTCATTTTAGCAAAACAAATTTCTTTTAGAAATTTTTTTTATTAAGATCACAAATTACCAAAAATATTTTTTAATGTTCACCTCCTCTAAAAAAGTGGGTTTATATATATATATATATTTTTTTTTTTTTACTTGTACGAACTAAAGGAAGTATTGGATTTTGGACTTTTTCTTAACTGTAGTAATAAGCCCTCATTGAGAGCTTTTTAACGATATATCATAAGTGGTACTTATTTTCATTTGTTCCAGAGTTATAGCGAAATAAAATTTTAATTAATGAATTATTTGGATCTTAGAGGAAGATATATCGGTTCGATCAGATTTGATTTCCTTTTTTTAACTTTTTTTTAAAATTAATTATATTGATTTATTAATAATAATTAACCTCTCATTGCAGAAAATTTTTACTATGAATAATAATTCAATTACAATAAAAAAAAAAGAAAAAATATCAGAAGTTTTTAATGAAGTAAAATTTGAAGTATTTTTCATTTTAAATAAATGTAATTTAAAAGGCGTACAAGGATTCATGTGTTATTCAATCAAATTTTTTTAGCTATATCTTGCTTGAGAAAAGTTCTTGAGAAAACATCAATTGTTCTCCAAACCAATATAACAAAATGTTTTGCCTATCCCACTCCAGTGATCTGTGGTAAGAAAAAAATATTTTTCTTTAAAATTTATTTCCATTTCGTAAGTTACCAATTGCATCTAAAATATAAGTCTTAATTTTTTTTATGGCTCTTTAGTATTTCTTGAGAAAAAAAGTCAAAAATGTTTAAGCCCTTCCTAGAAAATTATACCTTTGTTTATTTAGAATTACGGTTGAATATTTGTTTTTTTTAAACAATTTTAAATTTATTCTGACCACTAAGGAATTATTTTCATATAAATTAATTATACTCATATACTTTCCGTTGAGTATGGGAACCCTGAAAATGAAAAACATTTTTTTTTAATTCTTCAAATGCATAAAACAACAGTCCCACTGTTTAACTTTAATTAAGTCCTCCATAAGTATAGATATAATCAGTTTTTTTTTAATTTATTAATTTATTTAACTATTTATCATAAAATTAGAAATAAATATTTTTGTATAAAACTATCATAAAATCCATAATATTGATTATTGTTTTTCAATAAAAATAAATTATTTCATTATAAAGATACAACAGAGCTTAAAAATTAATTGAATAATTTGACCGACGAAGTAGGGAAAAGATCGTTTTCAAAAAATTTAAGTAAATTTCTCTTTCAACGGCTTTTAAAGTTATCTTGTATTCCATTTTTTTTTTTCACTTGTTCTTTAGTACAGCTCTTTCTTTCCATTTAAAATTTAAAGCTATGTGCACAGCCTACCAAGGTCATACTTATGTCAGACGGCAAGCGCGTAGTAATTTTGATGTTATATCAATTCATAAAATTTTATTACGTTTAAATTTTTCAATGGACACTTAAAAATTTAAGATTAATAATACACGAAACATTTCATTTAATAAATTATAACTTAATCGCGGTTAATATTAAATCGTAAAGTAAAATAGATTGATTTTCAATCAAAAAATGGATCGCGTAAACTCGTAATTTTTGAGTAAAGTTCGTAAAGTTTAATGAAGAAATTAAAAAAAATCTGACTGCAAAGATGTAATAGTTTCCTGGCATTGGTTATTTATTCTTATGTAATAGAACAATAATTATATGTAAAAATAAACCAAAAAAAGTTTTAAAAGATAAAAAAATTAGATATTTTTAAACTTTGATCGGCTCCCTGACCCCGAATATTGCTTTCAAAGTATTTTTTTTTTTTCATTACTTGCACTACCACTATGCTAAGAAAGATAAAAATATCGGTTAATTTAAATTAAATAAATAAAAAGATAATTTTTTTTAATTTTTGGTGCTGAGAAAATTTTGGGGGAAATTTTTTTTAAACGGTTGGTAAGATAAGAATGCATTTACTAAAGTTAATATAAAGTGAGGTTATGTTTGCAAAATTTTGAGTAAATTTACCCCAAATATTTAACAAAGAAATGCCACAAATACACGAGTCTATATAAAATTTTATCAACATCGGTTTATCCAGTAAAAAATTATTAAGCTTCTAACACGCCAACACACGTATATAAGGTACGTACGAAAATTACCCCTATATTTATTTTTGGGGGCCGTTGTGTCATAAAACGACAAGAAATGCAAAAAACCCATACCCTATTTTTTGCCTGATTAAAATAGTTTCATTCTTGCAGCATACCTCTAGACCTATTCTGTCAGGAAGTAATTTAACAAAAATGTAAGAAAAATTACAACTTTCCTTGTAATCATTAGGCAATTATAAAACATTAAATTTAAGCTATACACACACGCGCGCGCGCACACACACACACACACACCAAGCGTTGGTGTGAAAATTCTAAATAGTGTTCGCAAAATGATATAGAATATTTATATAGCTAAGAAAAGGTCTACACAAAATAAAAACCATATATTCAAATATTGTTGATATTATATGATGTTTAGGGGGTTGCTTACACAGAAGAGACTATTATAGCGATTTATTGTACTCATATGTTTTTATTACAT
The DNA here is from genome assembly GCF_047948215.1 of Lycorma delicatula. Lineage (NCBI taxonomy): Eukaryota > Metazoa > Arthropoda > Insecta > Hemiptera > Fulgoridae > Lycorma > Lycorma delicatula. The sequence continues at coordinate 116,561,876 of NC_134463.1, read as the reverse complement.
GAACGTATATTGTAATATCCAGTATAAAAAATCTGAAGTGAACCCAACAAGACTTCTTTGCATGCCTATTAAATTACATATAAACATTTTTAAAAGTACATCAAATTTTATTTCATGAATAACTTATGGTTATTAAAAGTACCACTTATGGTATATCGTTGAAAAACTCTCAATGAGGGCTTATTACTCCAGCGAAGAAAAAGTCTAAAATCAAAATTTTTTGGATTTTGTGCTTTTTTTGACACTTTTGTTCCAGTCGATTGCATTGAAAAGAGGAGGTGCACAACTAGATGTTACAACAGTCCTAAATCTAGAATTTTAACTTCCTACGGCTAATCAATTTTGAGTTATGTGAGATACATACGTACATAAAGACGTCAAGACGAAACTAGTTAAATGGATTCAGGGATGATTAAAATGAACATTTCCGTTGAAAGCTGAAAATCGAAATTTTTCGAGATCACACAATATTTCTTTACTTCGTTCAAGGAAGTAGTAAAAATTAAATAAATACTTCCTTCAACAATGTGAACCAAAAGTAATTTTATTACAATAAAAACAAAAATATAAATGCAACATTAAAAAAAAAAAAAAAATTAAATTAAATAGAAATATACCGGGTGATATTTAAATATAGAAATAGCTTTATACTGCATATCCGTGAGGTATATAGAGGCATATACCTCATTTAGGGTAAAGTCGATAGATGGGTGGAATATATTGAAGAGTTATACGGAGGAAATGAATTAGAAAATGGTGTTATAGAGGAAGAAGAGGAAGTTGAGGAGGATGAAATGGGAGAAACAATACTGAGATCTGAATTTAAGAGAGCATTAAAAGATTTAAATGGCAGAAAGGCTCCTGGGTTAGACGGAATACCTATAGAATTACTGCGCAGTGCAGGTGAGGAAGCCATTGATAGATTATACAAACTGGTGTGTAATATTTATGAAAAAGGGGAATTTCCGTCAGACTTCAAAATAAGTGTTATAGTCATGATAACAAAGAAAGCAGGGGCAGATAAATGTGAAGAATACAGAACAATTAGTTTAACTAGTCATGCATCAAAAATCTTAACTAGAATTCTATACAGAAGAATTGAGAGGAGAGTGGAAGAAGTGTTAAGAGAAGAGAGAGTGATAAGAGTTGAAGAGAAGGTTTCAGGTAAAGTATAGGGACAAGGGAAGCAATTTTAGGCCTCAGATTAATAGTAGAAGGAAGATTAAAGAAAAACAAACCGACATACTTGGCGTTTATAGACCTAGAAAAGGCATTCGATAACGTAGACTGGAATAATATGTTCAGCATTTTAAAAAAATTCCGGTTCAAATACAGAGATAGAAGAACAATTGCTAACATGTACAGGAACCAAACAGCAACAGTAACAATTGAAGAACATAAGAAAGAAGCCGTAATAAGAAAGGGAGTCCGACAAGGATGTTCCCTATCTCCGTTACTTTTTAATCTTTACATGGAACTAGCAGTTAATGATGTTAAAGAACAATTTAGATTCCGAGTAACAGTACAAGGTGAAAAGATAAAGATGCTACGATTTGCTGATGATATAGTAATTCTAGCCGAGAGTAAAAAGGATTTAGAAGAAACAATGAACGGCATAGATGAAGTCCTACGCAAGAACTATCGCATGAAAATAAACAAGAACAAAACAAAAGTAATGAAATGTAGTAGAAATAACAAAGATCGACCATTGAATGTGAAAATAGGAGGAGAAAAGATTACGGAGGTAGAAGAATTTTGTTATTTGGGAAGTAGAATTACTAAAGATGGACGAAGCAGGAGCGATATTATAAAATGGAGCGGGGGGGAGATCGGGCCACCCTGGAACTTAGAGGTCAAGGGGAAAATTGGCCACTCACAAGCGACCAATCAATCTGGCGAGAGCAGCATTGTCTGTCCGTGTGGGATTTTCTTGATGCGGTTGCTTTGTTCAACCGACATCAGTAGTACCTAAGGGAAAAGATTCCTACCGCACTGCTGTGGTAAGCTAACCTAGAAAGATATATATATATGGCTGACCACCAGCCAATTAGGGCTCCAAGCGCTTTGATGTGGTGGACAGGTACTTGCTGGAATTCAGCGACCTAGGAATGGCAGCGAATTGTGTCAAAACGAAATGAATTTTAATTTACGGATGTAATATATACTTTTAGTAGTTGACAGGGTGCGCCTACCCATTTTAGCAATTATATAACAAGTAACCGGTTGGGACACGTAAGCCGGTGGTGTATGACACCGCACTTAGTCCGCTCACGCTGTTAGGTAAGCGCTAGGAGCTATTTAGGATAGTGGTCGCTAAGCTGTTTCGAGGCTCAGTAGCCGTTTGTAGCACAGACATTCGGTAGAATAAAACCTCTAATCTATTAATACTGATCTATAATAAAAATTAATTAAACGATTAAATAAATAATTAATTACAGAGGATCATTAAAATATTTTTACTTTGTTTAAATTGAAAAAAAATTAGTCATTTTGAAAATAATTAACGCATAACTAATGAGATACTCATTCGATTAGAAAACTGAAATTACGTCATTAGACCGATCGAGATAACTCATTTAGAGGGAAAAGAAGATTATTACATGGACTTTTTTAAGTGGAAGTGGTAAAGGGGCTTATAATAAACGTAAAAAAATATAAATGAGCGGTGGTGGTGGAGGGTTGATTTGGTGGCGGTGGGGGGGGGGGTTTGAAAAGGGGGTGAATAATGGTATTATTGCAATTTCCGGCGAAAGTTAACGTCGAAAAAATTTGTGGTTAAGACTCAGAAAGGTATATTTTCACGAAGTTTCTTCAAATTAAAATATTTTTGCGGAAATGAAAAACAAAAAACCAAAAAAAATAGATTTTTCGCATTTTTCTTGGAAATTTTGAGGTTATGTTAAAAAGTGACCTCTACAATAATTTTATTTTTGCATGATCTACAAATTTTGTATTGAAATATTTTTTCAACCTCCAATCCCCCAAATCACCCCACCCGTCACACCATTCATGTATTTATTTTTTTGTACGTTTATTATAAGCCCCTTTACAATTTACACTTATAAAATTTCAGGTAATAATTTTTTTTTTCTCTAAGTGTAATTTGGTTTGATTACATACAAAAATATAAATGTAATACATAACAGTTATTTAATATAAGATTATGAAATATAAATAGTAAAAATGAATATGAACTAGTTTTTAAATAATAAAAAGTCATCAATCGACAGACAACTATTTTAAAGAAGAGTTAACAAAAAAAAAACTTTTAGACAGTCTTGATGGTACAGGCGAATTGTAGCATGTTACTCGCGATTAATTTTAAATCATAAAGTAAAATAAATTAATGTTCAACCAAAGAAAAGATCGCGTAATCTCGAAATTTTTATGGTTTTGAGGAAAAAATTAAAATAAAATTTTCATTATAATGATTCGGTAGCTATTAAACATTAAATAAACTTTACATACACAACTTTGGAGTGAAAATTATCAGGAAAACAAAAACAATTAATATATAAACAAGTAGCTTGTTTGCCTACTGCATCAAAGGTACCGGATTCGATTTCCGACAAATTCTGGAAAGTTTATACAATGAAAGAACCCCTATAATTGTCGCAGAATTATTGTAGTACTTGATGCGACTTACAAATTAACTAACAAATGAAAATTATTAAGCCAAACTATGTATATTATATATACAAGTACATATTATTTTTTTTTTAAACAACTCTTTTAATACCCATACTCCTCTGTACCAATACAAACTAATTTTATTTAATAGATCAACCCTAAGTAAAGAACAATTGAAATAGGATGACGTACCTTATTTCATTACATAACAGAAGCGCTTTCGCTTATTTGATTCGCATCCTCAACTGTATGTATTATATATACGAGGGACATTCAATAATTAAAGAGACAAATTGATGTAGAAAAAAACTATATTTTTACAAAATGAGACTTTTACTACTTCTCAACATAATCCCCACTAATATACACTTGTCCCAAAGATGAACTAGTTTTTTTTATACGTGATGCAAAGAAGTCTTTGTCCTGTTGTTTGAGCCACTTTCCCACAAATTCTTTGACTTCCTCTTTATTGCTGAACTTTTTTCCACGTAATGACTCCTTAAGTGGACCAAACAAATGAAAATCCAAGAGAACCAAATCTGGACTGTAGGGAGAATTTGGTAGTATCTCCCAACCCATTTTTCCAATAGTTTCTTGGGTCAGCTGGGCGGTGTGAGGGCGAGCATTGTCGTGTAGCAAATCACGCCTTCTCTTTGAGATCGGCGACGTTTTTCTCTCATTCCTGGCTTTACTTTTTTCATTAGCATGTCTGAGTAGTATAAACTGTTTATTGCACGCTGATTTTTCAGATAATCACAAAAGACGACACCTTGGGCATCCAAAAAGACGGTCAACATGACTTTTCCTCCTGATGCTTGCTTTCTCAATTTCTTTAAGGTAAGCAAGGTAAGCAGGAAGGTGTGCTTCCATTCCATGCTTTGTCTTTTGGACTCTGGTTCAAAATGTTGAACCTAAGTTTCATTACACGTTAAAATTTTGTTTAGTAAAGGGTCACCTTTTCTAAACAAAATAATTTTTATCAGTCAGCTGTTCTCATCTCATCCCAGTGATGCCAACCTAGTCATGAAAATATAAAATTCCTCGTACAAAATGTTTCAATTCTACATCAATTTGTTTCTTTAATTATTGAATTTCCCCCGTATATATTACAAAACCATTAAACATTTTGTAAAAAATTTTTTTAAAATTACAAAGATCAATTAATTAAAATTAACCAAGTCAAACTTAAAATGTAAAACGTAATTAAAATAATTAAAAGTTAAAATTTTTTAAATAAAAACAAAAACTTTTAAGCAAACTAAAATCATGTGCTAGCCATTTCACTAATTTTACTTTACTCAATATATGTACAAGTACATATATGTTTATGGGGGCTACACAAAGAAATGTAATACATACGTGGAGTTGTTTGATTTAGAAAAAAAAAGAGTATTGAAAGGTTTTACTTATCCCCAGACTTGTTTAATATGTAAATTGAAGATTGAATAAACAAAACAATCTAAAAAAAGATGAAATAATCAGCAATAGAAAGAAGAAATTTTATTAGTTGATTCAATAATCCTAAACAAATTAAATTGAATACGTATAATTCAAACGAAAAGTTATAATTCAATAACATGAAAACAGACTTCAAGCAGCTTCTTGTAAATTATTAAGTTTGAATGTACTTCTGTGTAGTTTGAAACATTACATTAAAGAATATAAACAAAGAAACACTGGAAACTTTGAAATATAGGCGTGAAGGAGATCACAGAAAATTAAATTGACAACAAAAAAAAAACGAAAGAAAAATGTAGAAGTAATGAGAAGAGTGAACAAACGAAAATAGAAATTAATCAGAAGAGTTCAAAATAAGAAAGACAACTGATAGGGCATAACACGAGAGGAGAGATATTGAACAAAAGATTGGTAGATGGATCGATATAAAGTGTAAAGAATAGTGAAATAAAAAAATAAAAACTTATAGACTATATAAAAGAAAACAGAAGCTAAAAAGAGTTCAAAGGCTTAGCTCAAAGTATAAGAGAACGGGAACGAACATGGTTTGAGGACCCTGCCTGAAGGCAAATAACCGAGCTGTGATCATAAAAAGAAAGAAAACACACTTTTTGGTAATGATATTTTTCTAGACCGGAAATGACTACAGGGAACTTATAAATAATAAATAAATAACATGTTAAAAGCTTTTATTTTTAAATTGGCATGTCTCGAGTGACCCGAGCAGGATTAAGATGGGATTCTCATACATTTTTCATGAAATTCGTTACAGAGATTCAAATAAATGTATACGTTTATATAAGTTTACATAAAAATCTACCTTTTACAGCCTACGGGCAGAGATTTATATTCAAAATAAAAACAGATTCAAAAAAAAAAAAAAAAAAAAAAATAGGTTCAAAACAAAATAGGCACAAAATAAATAAAAAATCTTAAAATAGAAGTAAAGACGTAATAATTATGAAAAATATAACACTAGAAATATAACAGGCTCAGCTGATAAATTTTGCAACACGGAGACAAAAGTACTATCGAGTTGCGTGTGGCAGCAAATGATAGCTAAAATTTCCCTCTACAAACCTGCGATAATGCGTTTAAATCGGTTTACCGGTTTGTTTTCAGTAGCAGTTAAAATTGACTAAAGTACGGTAAATTTGTCAACACGGTTAAAACAACGCGCAGTAATCGAAATTTTAACAGAAAATGTGAACTTTACAGTAATGAGTGTTTACAATAGTGAAACTGTTGACAGGAGTACTATGAATAGGTAGGCGTTGAAATTTCGCGAATGTGAAGCTGGTAAAGTGACAGTTGAGGATGCACCTTGGAGCGGACGATTAGTTTCTGTAACTAACGAGAAACACCGAAACCTACTACTTTCTTTTAAGCCTCTGGGACTACCATTAGGTACTGGATATTGCTTCAGAGGATGAGATAAAATGGAAATTTCCGGGATTCGAACCCGGGATCTCCGGATGAAAGGCCGAGACGCTACCACTTGCGCCACGGAGACCGGCCAACGTTCCTTATTGCAGCATCATAACGAATCTCGCTTCTACCTTCTCCTGCTCAATTGAGCGTAATTAAAGAACGATTCTACCAATCTTCATCAAACTTTCAAATAGACAATTACAGATACACACTGATACAGCATATTTATATTTCAATATAATTTATCAAATAATTTTGAAGATTTTTGAGCTTCAAAATCATATATAAATAGGTCTATAAATAAATAAATACATATATAAAGTAAATCGCAATTTAATTGATCAAATCGCAATTTAAATTATTTTCAAAACGTAAAGAAAATTCATTTTCACCCCCCACTCATTCCATGAGGCCGAAAGTAATATCGTACTTTTCTTCGAAAAGTTGGTAAAAATAAGCCCGTAAGTGATAAATACTAATTATTAAAAAAAACATAAATAAGGAATATATTCTATAACAAAAAAAAAAAAAACAAGATAAAGTAATTCATAAATATGTACAAAATTGAATCGTTAACAGCATTCCGAACTGCCACAAAACTGCCGGTAGCTACAGCAATATAATACCTAGAACAATACCAATATAGTTCGTAAAAGAGATTGAAAAAAGTATCAAACTGTATATCTGACTTATCATCACGTTTCCTGAAAAATAAACAAAAATTAAATTCACAATGGTCGCTGTAACATAAAAAAAAGTATGATAGATTAATAAACAATCTGAGCTTAAAATAAATAGAATGGAGCAACGAGTTTTGGTCTTCAGTTACGTGTACCTTTTTCAGACATACATATAAAATTACTTTTTAAAATTTTAATACACAATATTAAAAAAGAATACACAGACATTTAAATAATGTAGAATCCAATATAATTTAACATACATAGCGAAATAAAATAATAATAAAAAAAAAAAAAAACATTTATAAACTCCACGAAATTATTTAAAAATTAAATCTATTCTTAATATGAGCCATAAAATTATTATATAAAAAATATATTGCTAAAGAAAAAAACAATAACAAAGAAAAATTATAGATGCAAAAGAATGTTAGCTTATAGATTAAGAAGAAAATAATAAATTTTAAACATACTCTTGAACTTCCTGTCCTTATACGAGCCACCGGCGAGCAAAAGTTGGAGGATAGCTCCTGGACGCCTTTGAAGCATGCAACCTGAAACAATAAATAAAAAACTGAACAAATTATCTTAATTTTTAATCAAATATTAAATAAATAATATTTTCTTTACTTCCTTGTACGAAGTAAAGGAAGTATTGTGATCGCGAAAAATTTCGGTTTTCAGATTTCAACGGAAATATTCATTTTGACTAGTTTCGCTTGACGTATGTCTCTCGCATAACTCATAAACGATTAACTGTAGGATGTTGAAATTTTGGATTTAAGACTGTTGTAACATTTAAATGTCTTCCCTACCGTAGTGGGGAGGGGGGAGGGGGGTTGAATTGTGATGCTGTAACAGAACTACATGTTACAACATCATGTAGTTGTTCACTTTCCCTTTTGATTAAAATCGACTGAACCAAAAGTGTCAAAAAAAGGTTAAAATCCAAAAAAAATTTGGATTTTTGATTTTTTTCTTAACTGCAATAATAAGCCCTCACTGAGAGCTTTTCAACGATGTATAATAAATGGTTCTTAGTTTTACTGGTTCCAGAGTTATAGCGAAATAAAATTCTAATTAATGAAATATTTGGATCTTATAATGGGAACGTATATCGTTCGAATCAGACTTCATCTCCTTTTTTTAATTTTTTTTCTTAAATCAAATATATTGATTTATTATCTTATATTAGATGGATCTTACAAATATTTGTAAGTATAGAGACAAGGGAAGAAATTTTAGGCCTCAGATTAATAGTAGAAGGAAAATTAAAGAAAAACAAACCGACATACTTGGCATTTATAGATCTAGAAAAGGCATTTGATAACGTAGACTGGAATAAAATGTTCAGCATTTTAAAAAAAATTAGGGTTCAAATACAGAGATAGAAGGATTCCTAACATTTACAGGAACAAAACAGCAACAGTAATAATTGAAGAAAATAAGAAAGAAGCCGTAATAAAAAAGGGAGTCCGACAAGGATGTTCCCTATGCCCGTTACTTTTTAATCTTTAAATAGAACTAGCAGTTAAAGATGTTAAAGGACAATTCAGATCCGGAGTAACAGTACAAGGTGAAAAGATAAAGATGCCACGATTTGCTGATGATATAGTAATTCTAGCCGAGAGTAAAAAAGATTTAGAAGGAACAATGAACGGCATGGATGAAGTCCTACGCAAGAACTACCGCATGAAAATAAACAAGAACAAAACGAAAGTAATGAAATATAATAGAAATAACTAGTAGATGGACCACTGAATGTGAAAATAGGAGGAGAAAAGATTATGGAGGTAGAAGAATTTTGTTATTTGGGAAGTAGAATTACTAAAGATGGACGAAGCAGGAGCGATATAAAATGCCGAATAGCACAGGCGAAACGAGCTTTCAGTCAGAAATATAATTTATTTACATCAAAAATTAATATAAATGTCAGGAAAAGATTTTGAAAGTATACGTTTGGAGCGCTTTATACGGAAGTGAAACTTGGACGATCGGAATACCTGAGAAGAAAAGATTAGAAGCTTTTGAAATGCGGTGCTATAGGAGAATGTAAGATGTAGGGAGTATACCGAAATCAAACGACTAGCACTAGATAGGGAATCTTGGAGAGTTGCATCAAACCAGTTAAATGACTGAAGACAAAAAAAAAAACAAATATTTGTAAGATCGGTTCAAATCCGCCTTCATTTCCTTTTTTTTTTGTCATTTAAATACATTGATTTATTAGTAATTATTAACTTCTAATTGTAAAGAAAAAAAAATACAATAAATAATAATTCAATAGTAATAAAAAAATATATATATGAAAAAATGTCAGAAGTAATTAATGGAATAAAATTTTATGTACTATTCATTAAAAAAACAAAAAAACAATAAAATTATTTGTAATTTAATAGGCGTACAAGGAACAAGGAAGTCATGTAGGTTCTCTCAGATATTCTTGTACAGAGATCATCGTATCAAAAGTTCTCGACCTAAAACAGAGATGGCGGAAGTATGACCAAGTGACCCTTATCTACATGTAATATAAACCTTTAGGTGGCGTGCTGCGAAGTTTCAGACGGGTGCGTTTACGGCGTGTGTTACTTACGGGTTTCAGACGGGTGTGTTAGTGGCGATCGAATTAAACAAACAAGTTTTGATATTTTCAAGAAATTGAAGAATTCTGAAAAATGGCTAAAATTTGAGGTTCAAACTTTTTTAAAGTACTGTTTAAAATGAATCCCGATAGGCGTGCCGAAAGAGTTAGATTTCCAATTTTAAAGAATTCTTTCTCTTAGTTTTCTCCGGTAAAAAAGATGGGCTGCTGAATTTAAACATGGTCGTACACCCCATCAAGATGACGAATGCTCAGATCACCCTAAAACCGCTACAATCGATCAAATCGTTACAAAAATCCTTAAATGATCTGAAGATACAGAGCTTGGTGACAATGCAAACATCTAGACAGATCGTACATATTACATTTTAATTGTTGTTTTGGATATGAAAAAGCTTTCCGCTGGATTTGTGCCATGTTTGTTAACAGTCGACTAAAACCGCATTAAACTGAACACGTCTCAAGACTGTTTAGCCTCATTTAAATTCAATTACGCTGAGTTTTTTCAAGTTTTATAAGAGTAAATGAAACATGGACGCACCATTATACACCAGAAACCAGACAGTGAGTGGGAGCAGGTGAAAGTGCGCCAAAGAAAGCGAAAACGATTCTGTATACAGGAAAAGTCATGCCTACTATTCTTTGGGATTTGCGTGATGTGGTGCTCATAGACTATTTGGGTAAAGACAGAACCATCACCGGGGAGAAATACGCTTTTCTACTGAATGGACTGAAGGATCAACTACTGTGATATTCAGGTTAAACGTTCACATCTGGCCAAAAAATGTGGTCTTTCACCACGATAATGCTCTTCCACATATGTGGAGGAGCATTAATTCGATGCTTTCATATGCATCGAATTCGCCAGATTCATTTCTCTTCCCAAACCTGAAGAATGGCTCACTGGATTAACTTCAAATAATGAGATAAAAGTTGAGACAACCGCTTATTTTGAAGAGTCGGACAAATCGCATTATTCTGAGAGTATTAAAATTGTAAGGTGAATGAGTACCTGATCCACCAGTCAGAACATAAAATTTAGGTCTTAAATAAGCAAATTTTGAAAAACCAATTTTTAAATTATGTTTTTCTTTAAAGGTTGTGTACAAGTCTTTTAAGTTACGTAAGATAAGATTTTTTGAATATTAATTTTCTTCCCGTCAGCTGGTCTTACAGAGACACAAATCCTTCTTGCCTTGCCTGACATCATTCAGCTGTGCTCATCATTCTGGTAAAAACCTTGGACACATTTAATAACATTTTCATCAATTGCGAGACTGGGTTTCTTTTTACCGATTTTGGCAAAATTCTACTTGTTTTAACTAAGTGTTTGGAATGACGGGCTAAATATTGACTAACACTACTCATTTTGAATTTTTTAAATGCTCCAGCTGCTTGGTAATAATCTTAAAATATTAATTTTTTCCTGGGTTGATGTAATTTTATTCATTTTATCCTTTATTTTAAAGATTAATTTTTCATATTCCTTACCAAAATCAGCAAAATTTTGTGATACTAAAGTGGTTTCTTCTGTAGAAATATTTAAATCAAAGGAATCTTTTAATTTACTGGTAACTGACTCGGCTACTTTTGTAACTTTTTTTTTAAATTGGTTCATTTGCTCTGCTCGATAACTTTTCAACCTTAACGGGGGAAATGCCAAGTGCTGAACAAGCTTTATTCACCGACTCCACTCGAAAACATTGAGGCTGAAATATATTTTCCGGTTCGCTTTCTATATCATCTTGTGGTTTTCGTATTCTGTTTAAACATTTTGTTCACTGTGCTCTGCCTGAAATTAATTTTAAATTTGGATTGCTAGTTGAAGGTGTCAATTTCTGTAAGAGATTTCTTAACCGGTTTAATGTGACAGCTAAATGGGTCGGAGCAACTTTTACCATTAATTTGAAAATATTTATTTAAATATTCGGTTTTATGAAAAGTACAGATAATTTTTGTTTCAGTACATCCACTTCTTAAAGATATCAAATGTATTTGATGTTCGGTAAATTCTAAAATATCGTACAGTACTGAATATCTATTGTACGTCAATTTATGACATACTGTGTCAGTGCGAATGTCAATTGAACACCCCATAGTCCGTTTTAATAAAATGCAAGGGTTCTTACAATAACAGTACAGTTAGTATAAACAGTATGTTAGTATAAACAGTTAGTACAGTTAGTATAAAACTACCAGATGCACCTCACTTTGTCTTATCCCAATTTTTCTATAGTTAAAATAAAGATTTCTCTAATTAATAAAATTAAAAGTAAAAGATATCCGTTACAACAGAAGTTCACTGCTAATAAAATTACTTTATAAACAATTGTACATTACATTACCTAACCACAGTATTAACACTAGTAACAATATACCATATCACATTGAAATCAAAACAGTAACTGAGAGCTGAGAGCCTTCTACAATGTTTACATTCAGGATTACGCAAATATTCATGTTCATTTTCGTGTTTAAACATGAATTTGTGTATATGAGTCGTACTTTAAGAAACAAATTATCTAGAATATAAGCTATCTCATTATAAACATAACAAAATGTTTTGTATAGTAGGTCTAAATTATTATCTGAAAAAAATATATTCTGTGAATTCTTTGGATATATTTGTTCACGGTTAAAGAGAACGGTGTTTTTAGCAGTTTTTGATGGCTTCATGACTCGTCAACTCCTATGAGTAATAAAAAAAATTTTATACACTTTTAAAGTACATAAAAAAATTTACTGGTGTAAAAATTTAAAATATTTGCCACCTCACCCACATGTGGTTTTCGGGACCCAAAAATGAGACATTTTGAAAATCTTAAGATTTCGCGGTTATTTTGTTTAAGGTTATTTTGTTAAGGACAATCTGTAATAGTCTAAATTTTTTAAAGTAATTTTTTAGTACTACAAGTACCTAAGAGTAAAAGGTAAAAAACAGGCCTGTTACCTTAACCTCTTCATTATTTATGTTTGCTCAAAAACTAGAAAAAAAATAAAATTTTTAACGTAATTTCAGTAAACATTACATAAGATGACGATCCATTTTTATTCTTTCCAAAAGGCCCTTTTTTGACTTTTGTATTATGTAAAATAAGAATGCTACAGCTCATGGGAAAAGTGACAAAAATGGCTGTTTTTACCCGTTGGCAAGTAAGAAAAAAGTCTACTACTAAGAAAAAAATTGTTTAAAAATATTAAAAAACAAAATATTTTTTGGCCACTACAAGGTGGGTAGTTAGTTATCAAATACCAAATATCATCAAAATCAAAAATAGTGATGCAATAAAATTTTTGAAAATTTGTTGAATTAAAATGGAATACGCCTTACCGCCCTCACATATTATTTCCGATAACTATTCAATCACCATAGGAAAGCCGATAAAAACAAACCGAACACAACACACACTCACTTTTCAATACAGCAGATTACTCTTAACATTCACCGCCTTTACATATTACTTCCGTAACTATCTAATCGGAGTAGGAAAATAAACAAATCGGAACACACACATTCACTCTTCAATACCACAGATTACTCTTAACCTTCACCACTCTCATATAAGCTACCTCATTAAAGATATATGAAAATATTGTATATAGCAGGCCTACATTATTTTTGTAAAAATACATGCTGTGAATTTTTTGGATACATTGTTCACGGTTAGAAAGAACGGTGTTTTTAGCGGTTTTGATGGCTTCATTACTTGTGAACTTCTTTGAATAATAAAAACAAATTATAAATGGTTTTAAAGTACATAAAAAAAGTCCTTACTGCTGTAAAATTTTCATGTTTTTTCCACCTGTCCCACATGTGGTTTTCGGGACCGAAAATTGAGACATTTTAAAATATCTTACGATTTGGCGGCCATATTTTTTTTTTCATAAAGGACAACCGGTAACAGTCCATTTTTTTTTATACGTACTACTAGTACCTAAGAATTAAAAGTAGGCCTATTACCCTAAGACCTTCATTATTTTTTGGGCCCAAAATTGAAAATAAAAAACAATTTGTAATCGTAAATTCAGTAAACGTTACAAGATCTGGTTGTGAAACAAAAAGAATTTTGAATACACTAAGATGAACTTCCATCTTTACTCTTTCCAAAAATTTCTTTTTACCTTTGTATGATGTAAAATAAAAAAAAGATACAGCTAATGGAAAAAGTGACTAAAATGTCTTTTTTACCTGCTGGCAACTAAGAAAATAGTCTATTACTCAAGAAAAAATATAGAAAAATATTTTTTGGCCTCTACAAGGTGGGTGTAGTTATCATATACCAAATATCATCAAAATCAAAAATAGTGATACAATAAAATTTTTGAAAATTTGTTGAATTAAAATGAAATACCCTATTAGTGTATTGTGTTTCTTTGAACAACTTGTGTATTTTCAATGTTAAATAATCAATTTCAACAGATAAAGGAAAATTTGTAAAGGTAAATGAATTTATTTACTTATTCAGCAACAACAAACTTTCATCTGATGGATGATAATGATTTTTGTTTTAGCATGTGAATAAAAAATGTAATAACTGACTGGGATTCGAACCTAGAATCTCTGGATCAAAGGCAGAGACGCTATCACTTTGCCTAGGAGATCAGTAAATATGGTGTCATCTAAAAATCTTACAGATAAAGAAAAGTATATCTCTATATGTAATAGAGATAAAGTATTACCTGGAATTGCAAAATAATCGGGATATCATCAAGTTTTTTAAACGTGACAAGCCGTGACCTTCAAAATGGCACAATATGCGTTGAACGTAATAGTGTTGTGCGTGTGAGCCTACTATCACAGGGAATGTTTATTTAGACATGCTACAACTGTATTTTTCCCCAAGTTGACCAAATTGAACAAGAAAGTAAAGTTGCTGTAATAATTCAACAAGATGGTGCGCCCCTCCACACTTTAGCCTAGGTATTCAACGCGCTCTCAATGAAAGATTCCCTAATCGTTGGAAGGGCCGGTCCTGTGCTCTGACCTCCGAGAAGCGCAGATTTGATACCCTAGATTATTTTCTATGGGGATAAGTTAAAAACATTGTCTACAGTGAAAAATGTACAACATTTTTATATACCAAAAAGGATGTACAACATTTAAGACAACGGATCGCCGCTGCTGTTGGCGCAGATACGCCTGCAATGATCCAGCGGACCTGGAGAGAAGTCGATTATCGGCTGGATGTTTGTAGAGCACCAATGGAGCTCATATTGAAACAGTCTATAATATATAAAAATGCTTTTTGAGTTGGTGAATTTAAAAAAAAAAATACTTTGATTTTCCTACTAGCTTTGAGAAACGATTTTTTTTTTTTTTGTAATTCTTACAACTTATTTTTCGATTATCTGTCCGTATAAACACAAACCTTAATATAACAGAAATTACTGCTGATAAAAAATAAAAAAAAAATATTGCTATACTGTTGTTGCTGCTACTACTACTACTTACTACTGCTAATAATAAATAAATAAAAAATTACACTTTTTGTTTACAACAATAAATATTTAAAATATATTTTAAAAGTCTATAAAATAAAAGTAATAATTTCTTAACTTTTCTTTAAATTTCGACTTTAAGAAGTCGAGAACAACTTAATTCAATATTAACAAACCATTTTAACCTCTTATTCGGACTGAATTTAAAAAGGTTGAAATTTAAAGAACGGTTAAAAAAACAATAACTTTTAAGTCAGTTTCTTTGAGGTTTAAAAAAATGTATGTTACATTTTTAAATTTTATTTCAAAAACAAACGCTGTTCCATTATAAAAATGCATTTATAAAAAGTATAAAGGAGAAATACGAGCTTTTGATGTAAATAAGGAAAAACGCAGATAAAATCACAAAGAGTTTGCTAACGTAAAAGAAATATTTCTGCCTGTCTAAAATGTGCGATTATTCTAGAAAATATATTTAGAACTATATTAGTAATCATATAAAAGCATTATTTTTATCAAAATAGTAAGATTGTAGGTAAATTTTCATGAACTTTGATTAGAAGATTCATTGTACATAGTTTGTACAAAAAGAAGAAAATAACTTCAAATATTGTATGAAGAAAATGTAATTTAATTTATCATTAAAAAATTTCCCTTTTCAGTTAACTAAATTTACAGATATTCTTCAATAAATGCAAAAGAAATATAAAAAAAATATTAGAAATTATATCATGAATACAGAGCGTTCAAAAAGTGACGCAAACTTATGGGAAAATGAGAAGTTTATTGAAACTTCCCATTTTGTTCAAGCGGCCTCAATTATGTGATTCATATAACTGAATACAACGATTCATGCTCTTAAACAAATGTTACGTTTATTGAGGAACTGTAGCAATACATCGATCGATTTCTCTCTGTGATTTGGGAACAGTGAGACTGATAGAGTATGAGTTTTAATGTGAGGATAAGCGGCATCCTTAAGATATCCCGACAAGAAAAAGTCAGGAGGGGATAAATTAGATGACTGAGGGGTAAATCACAACCCCTTCGAAATCACTTGTTCATGAAAATTCTGATTCAAGAAAGTGAATCAGAATAGCAGGACAATGCTACGGCTGTATGAGCCGTAGCATTGTCCTGCTTTAACCACGTGTACTCCAGCCGGTCTGCAGGTATAGTGTTTACAAACTGTTGCACTATCTGTATTTAGCGTTCAAACATCACTATCGGCGGGATGGCGGCTGCACTGCCGAAGGCATGGATCCCATGCAGCTGTCAGGTGTAGCGGCATCTCGACGATGGTAGGAAGTGGAGTAAATGTCACACGGGGCTCTGCGATGGAGCTGAGCGGGAGTAAGAGCTCTGTCCACCTCTCCCTTGTGGACCAGACCGGAGTCCGTAACTTAACCAAGTCTTAACTGAATTTGAGTTCACTAAGGGAACTAGGAATAAATTTTCGTTGTTGCGAACAACATTTTGGCTCAGAAAAAGAAAAAAATAAGAAATTGGCTCAGTAAAAGTAGAAATAGGCGTGGGGTTTGTGCTTCCGCGAATTCTGTTAGCTAGTTCAAAGGGCAATGATGTTGGATATTCAAGATGTCCGGACGAGGCCTACAGCGAAAACAAAAGCTGAGTTTGAAAGTCACCGATATAAATGTCTACCGAGGCATTTACATCGGTGGCATCCTAACGAGGCCTGGTTTATTACTGTGAGATATAAAAAGTTAGAGGGCGAAGAAAGACGACTCCCGTTAAAGCCCACTTGGGGTGTGAACGGGGGAGGGGTGTGGGGACCGGAAGCGTCACAAGACGGGTGTCTTCCCCTACAGGGTTGGGATGTATGCAGCGCTCATTGTTCACTGTGCCGTGAAAGAATGTCATCAAGATTCACCTGCGTGACATTTCACACCAAACACCCACTTCTTTCCGTGCAGAGGAGACTTGTGCAACTGATGTGGATTTTCCGTACACCAAATGCGTGAATTCTGTGCATTCAGGTTCTATCCAGGTGGAACCATGCCTCGTCAGATCAAAATTAGTCATCAAGTTATTCCCTATATGGTATTACAGATGACATGAATCGCTGACAAAAAGCTACACGTTTTCCAGTATCTGCAAGTAACAACTCGTAAAGAACACGAGTTCTGTACGGATGCATATTTAAACACTTGCGCGATTCCGTGTGGACACTACCAACGGAAAGACCAGACTGGCTAGATTAGTTTCGCATAAACTTATTGGACTAACAGAATATTCAGCTTGGAAATAGATCAATTTCTTTGGTGTTAACACTTTCGGTCAACCACTTTTGGCTGCACCTGCCAGATTCCTCCCTGTCTCTTGGAACTTGTACCTCCGCTTGATGGAGGACTTGTTCGGTGTATCCACACCGTAATTTTATGTGAAGGGATTTTGGGTCTGGGCGTAACTGGTACATCTAACGTATTGGAAGACAATGAATATTCTCTGCTGCATTGTGCAACACTTTTTTCCTTAATTAAACCAGGAAAAAAACAAGGAAACATTCCTCCATACGCTTGTTTCACTTTTTGAACATTCTTTAGTAAAGAGTAGGGGTAAAACATACGTACGAGTATCAAACTTAGTCTCCTTTTTTTAAATATGGACTAACACAAAAGATTTTGTGTTAGATAACAAAAATCAGAAGTATTTAACACCTCATTTAAACAATTTAAACAATTTAGACTATTAAAGTTAACCCAACGGGTTGGTCTAGTGGTGAACGCGTCTTCCCAAATCATCTGATTTGGAAATCGAAAGTTCCAGCGTTGAAGTACTAGTAAAGTCAGTTATTTTTACACGGATTTGAATACTAGATCTTGGATACCGGTGTTCTTTGGTGGTTGGGTTTCAATTAACCACACATCTCAGGAATGGTCGAACTGAGAATGTACAAGACTACACTTCATTTACACTCATACATATCATCCTCACTCATCCTCTGAAGTATTATCTGAAAGGTAATTACAGGAGGCTAAACAGGAAAAAGAAAAAAACAAGGCTATTAGTGTGACTAACACTGTATTTTAAATGTGTAACATTTTAAGCGATTATCTGGTAGATATATATACCGTTTTTGTAGCTTTTCGTCAGTACTGATTTTTAAAATGATTCATTTATTTCAATTTTATTTTAGATTTTAGATTTTTTTTTACTAATTTCTTATGGATGTACTACTGATGATTATTATTTAACTTAATATATGCGCGATTAGTTTAAAATTTGTATTTTATGTTAAAGAATTCAATTCATGAGCTCTTTTTCGTTTTATTTTATCTAAATAATCGTTTAATGTATCCCATTCTTTGTTCTAACCGAATATAAAAAATAATTAAAATTGAAATTTTTTAAGAAACTGAATTGATTATACGAAAAAAGTAATAAGGTAAAAAATGAAGTAATGTTAAATAGAAAGGGTTAAGTCAAAATGTATTTAAAGGTTATTAGAGGAAAAGGTCAAAAGTTCATTTAAAATTCGAAAGAAAGAGTTATATTCAAAAACTCTTTTTTTTACGGCTAATGAGATAGTCTGTAGTTAGTTATTAAGATAATGAAACAATAATGAAGCGTAAATGAAAGAGGTTCTACGTTAGATTCATTAAAAAAAAACAACATAAAACCTTTTATAACGTACGCCTATCGGTGTATAAAAAAAAAGATAAAAAGAAAAGTGTAGTCAGTGATACGTGAAAGTAGATTAATATTCATGAATATGGTTCAAACACAAGACCTTTTATAGACGGCACATCTACTGCGAAAAAAATTAATTGATCGCTTAAATGAATAAATAACAACCAGATTTTTCTACGTGATTTACATTTTTTTTCCAACTGTTATAAGTGATTATTGAATAAAGATTTCTTGTAATAATATTTATTGCGCTTTTTTACGTATACGTTAATCTCCAGATATATTTCTTTAAACGTGGTTAGTATATTTAGTAGTTAGTATATTGAATCCTATTTTTCCATTTTAAGTCTTTTTTACAAAGATCAAATCGTATAAAAAAGCTTACTACTCTAAGAGATGAAAGGAGAGTTTGTACGTGTAAATAAGTTACGCAACAATTTAGCATAGCAGAATGTATATTTAAATATGTCGATTCAAAAAAAAAACGTAAGTTATGCCTTGGTATGTTTTTTAGGATTACTAACGGCGTTATTTTTCCATTTTCCATCGCCAAGCATTTTGAAATGAAATGCCAGAAATGCCAGTAAGATGGTTAAAGCCAATTGTTGTACGGTGCAGTGTTAGTAGTTTAACAAACCCATGAAGGTGCCCAGTAACTCAGCAGTTACTTTTTACTTACTTGTACGAAGTAAAGGAAGTATTGTGATTGAGAAAAATTTCGGTTTTCAGATTTCAACAGAAATATCCATTTTGACCATCCCTAAATCCATTCCGACTAGTTTCGGCGTGACGTCTGTACGTACGTATGTATCTCGTATAACTCAAAACCGATTAGCCGAAGGATGTTGAAATTTCCGATTTGACTGTTGTAACATCTAGTTGTGCACCTCTCCTTTTGATTGCAATCGACTGAACCAGAAGTATCAAAAAATGCCAGAGTCCAAAAAAATTTTAATTTTAGTCTTTTTCTTAACTGCAGTAATAAGCTTTCATTGAGAGCTTTTCAACGATATATCATAAGTGGTACTTATTTTCATGTTTGTAAAGTTATAGCCACACAAAAGTTTAATTAATTAAATATTTGGATCTTACAAGGGAAAGGCATATCGGTTCGAATCATCTCCTTTTTTTGCAACTTTTTAAAAATTTAAATATATAGATTTATTAATAATTATTAACCTCCGATTGTAAAAAAACGTTTTACGACAAATAGTAATTCAATAACAATAAAAATATGAAAAAATACCAGAAGTTTTAATGAAATAAAAGTTTACGTTGAATAAAATAAATTTCTACTTACCAACAATTTAAAAAGTGTAAATCCTAGTACTTTCGGAGCTGTTCCTCCATCTTCAGGAATTTTCAGGGATGTCAATTTAAATTCAAATCGATAATCGTTTTTAAATTAAAACAGTTATGCTCATAACAGTCGGTCGCCAAGAATAAAATTAATTCGTACTTCAATAAGACAGTAAGTCATGTTTGTAAGACGTTTACAACTATTATTTATAGTCGCAAACATCTATAGATAATAGTCCAAAAATCTATATTATCTATAGATAACAGTCGCAAACATCTTACAAAGATGACGTTACTGTCCTACTGATGTACGAATTAATTTTATTCTAGACGTAATTTAAAAACGATTATTTAAATTAACATCTTTTAGAAAATGCCTGAAGATGGAGTAACAGCTTCGAAAGAGCTAGGATTTACACTTTTTAATTGTTGGTAAGTGGAAATTTATTTTATATAATTGTATTAATATCAACGGTGCCAAGTGCTTAGTAAATTAGAATTTTATGTAGTTTTTATTAAAAAAAAGTGTATATGCAATTTAACGGGAGTACAACGAAGTCATCTAGTGCACACATCAGACTTTTTCTTTCAATTTTTTACATAAACTGCTTTTGCAGAGATCGCTGTTTCATCACGAGTTTCATGAAATTTAATTTTTAAATTAAAGAAGTTTGTAAAGAAGAAACCTTTAGTCCCTGATAAAGGATTAACTGTTTTGCTATTACTGCAATTTGTAGGAAAAAAAATTGAAACCATCATTTTTGATACTGTAATCTAAATTAAATTATTCAGTTATTTATTTACGAATAACTACAACAAACTGATGCAAAATATTAGTTACTGTGATCGATGATAATGAATCTTGTGATGTGAAAACTGGCATGATAACTGGAAGAGGCAAATCTGAAATGTAGAGACACAAAAATGTAGAGACACTACTGTATGAACGGTGCTAGCTACTTTATAAGACCACTGCTTGGGGAATACTACAGTCCATTTTTGAAACTAGCTATGAGAAATATTATATGGCTCCCATTTTGGTTAGGGTTGTCATAGTCACCTCTTTCACTTAAAATGCCTGAGTTGAGTCTCACTGAATTTGAGGTATGGTTGTCTCATACCGAAAGGTGGATAAATTTGAGTTAAAAGCATTTCCTTATCTTAATTTTTGAACACTTAACAGTTGAAAATTTATCGAATAACTCCTTCAATTTATTACTTACATCGGTTTACTTTGTTAACATCCCGTGTATAAGAATACATACGAGAATCTCCGGCTGAGAAAGTAAACACATAATTGTTTAAAATTTATATTTTTCACTTTTCAACCTAGTCATTTTGCAATTCGATAGATTAAGACCACCAACTTATTAACAGTCTCAATATATCGTGATTTGTCCAACTCTGCAAAATAATCGGTTATATCCGCTCTAATCTCATTATTTGAAGTGAATCTTCGTCCAGCGAACCACTTCTTCAGGTTTGGGAAGAGGAGTAATCGCTAGGAAGTATATACGGCGCGTGTGGTAACACAGGTCATGGAGTTTTGCAGCAAAAACCCGAGAAGTGTACGCAGTTGCTTATCATGATGAAGAACACTTTCTTTTTTACCAGATGTAAACTTTTAGCCTAAATACCATCCTTCGGTCGGTTCATAATGAAACGTAATATTCTTCGATGGTAGTCCTGTTTTTTCAGTTAATTTACGAGGTGTGTGAGAAAATTAATGACACTGACTTTTTACTTACCAAAGTTTTTATTTTTTTCAAACAACAATATTATCCCCTTCAAAGTAGTTCCCTTGGGCAGCTATACACCGGTGGAGTAGTTGTTCCCACTCCTGCTAGCAGCGCTAGAAGGCTTCAAGTGGTAGGGCTTTTAACTGATTGTAACAGTCTTTTGAATGTTCTCCAGAGTTCCAAAATGACGTCCTTTTAAGACATGTTTCAATTTCGGGAAAAGAAAAACTCACAAGGACTCAAATTAGGTGAATAGAGAGGTTGAGGAACTGTAAGAATGCGTTTTGAAGTCAAACATTCCCTGATGGAACTGGCCGTGTGACACGGGGCATTGTCATGATGAAACATCCACTTGTCTGCAATGTCTGGTCTCACGCGAATCGCTCTTTTCCTGAGCCTTTCATGGACACCTATGTAAAACACTTGGTTGACAGTTTGTCCTGGAGAAAAAAATTCTTTATGCACGATACCTCTTCTGTCAAAAAATCAAATCGGCATGGTTTTCATCTTTGATTTGCTCATTCGACATTTTTTCGGTTGAGGAGATGACGGAGTGTACCACTCTTCGCTTTGTTTCAGGATCGTACTCAAATATCCAGGATTCATCACCTGTGATCACACGGTTGAAGAATTCTTGGTCGCTGTTGATCCTCTCAAGATGATGAAGGCACACATTTTTTCGATTGTCCTTCTGTTCCGTTGTGAGGTTTTTCGGCACCGATTTCGTACAAACCTTTCGCATGTCCAAATCGTCTGTCAAAATTTGATGTACGGTGAAAGCGTTTAAATTTAACCGTTCACTCATCATCCTTATTGTTAAACGACAGTGTGATCTCACAAGAACCCTCACACGCTCAACGTTTTCGTCAGATTTTGAAGTTGAAGGTCTCCCTAAGCGAGGTTGATCTTCAACGTGTTCTCTGCCTTCCAAAAATGATTTGTGCCGGCGGATAACTTGTGCTCTTGGTAAGCAATGTTCCCGATAGGCCTGTTTCAACTTTTCAAAGGTCACACTCACGGATTCCCCAAGTTTAACAGAAAACTTCATTGCACAACGTCGCTCTAAATTCCGATGCTCCATTTTCGTATCACCCAACAAAAACACAACTTCACTGATGGCGCTGTCAAAAATAATCTGTTGGCTGAACGGAGTTGAAACTCGTACTGAGCATGTCGAAGGGATGAATAAATTGGTCTAGCACAGACCGGTCGACACAGCGTTGTCAGATCGCTCGCAGTGCTACTAATCTCATTACTTTTCTCACACACTTCGTATTTGCATCACACCACGAAAATCCAAAGAATACCGCAAAGTGACTTTTCCTACAGATGGAACGTTTCTCGCTTTCTTTGGCAGACTTTCACCAGCTCTCGCAGAATATATGGATTACTGTTTGGCCTTTGGCGTTGTTAAGTGAATGTATGTTTTATTTCGTTATAAAACGTCGAAGAAAATCGGCGGAATAGCGTTTAATAATCTAAACTTTCTTGAGAAGTGATCAGTCGAATGCATTTTTGGTCTTGTTAAAAAAGTCGCATTCATCGAGGGAAAAGCTTTTTTATACCTAAAACATCGTCTAAAATGTTTTTAAAGGTGTTTCCAATATCAGAAAGTTCGCGTATTTTCAGTCGAAGATCATTTAAAATCGCACTGTGAATTTTTTTGATGATTCGTCGCTTGTAGCGGGGTTTTGTGCGACCATCGGTTTGGTTCATCATTTTGGACGGATGTATATCCACGAATTAATTCAGCAGCCCACTATTTTACTATCGAAAACGAAGGGGAAAATCCTTTAAATTGGAATCTAAATCTTTTTGTACGTCCGTCGAGGTTAAACCCTTTATAACAGCTCGAAATTCAACTTTGTCCATTTTTCAGAAAATTACAAAACTTTTTTTTTACTCGATCGTCACAAACAAGAAACTAAATGTACCGGTTTAAAACTTAGCAGCTCACCATCTTAAGGATCACAGTTGATAAATATATAAATATAAATAGTTAATTGCATCATCTCTGTGTCAGGCTGAGAACCTTCCAAACTATCCTTTAATCTAAATTCATTCAAAAATATTTTAAAATTATTTTAACAAAAATAATAGCTTCATCTACCGTCAAATGGTAGCAGTAACTGAATAGTTCATCTTTTATCAACGATTGAAAATATTAATATAAATTTACAATTTTAATATTAGGGGATATGTTTGTTTTTATATAGAATGTTCTGCAAAGTAACGTAGAAACTTTCAGTGCATGTTTTAGTGGCTGGTTAAAATAATGAAAAAAAATAATAATCATATAAATATAGGCCTGGAAATACTTTCTTTTCGAGTTACGGCTAGCGGAAGATTTTACCCGGATTCAACTCTTCTACTAAAAAGGAACTACTGTAATTTTTGGGAACAAAACTAAGGAGTAAAGTTGGTGGGTTTTATATAATTTGAGCTGGAAAATAGGACAAAACAGGTACCTGAACTGTAACTCCAGTAATTTTTAAGACATCCAACGTAAAATACAAAATGTGGTTTTTTTTTATTTTTTATTTTTTTAGGTTTTTAGTACAATAGCTTTGTTAAATGACTAATAAATCAGGAAAATTTAGTAACACAGTTTATACAAAAATTTTATTGTGCGAAAATTAATGTAATTAAAGCCAATAAAAATTATATAAAAAAATTTTAAAAACGGTTTTTCAGAAAGTCGTATTATACTTTCTTTACCTAATATACATTATTTTTAATATAGCAAACTTGTTTATAGACACCGAATATTGTGTTTCACGTTTTTTGTTTTATAATTTTGTGTTTTTTAAACTTAAAAACTATAGAACTATCTTATTTCTGGAATTTATTTTACTCTATTTCCCAGCTCAAATTACAGAACAAACCACCAACTTTATTCTTTAATTTGAATCCAAAAAATTACGGTAGGGCTTCTTTTTATAAGAAGAACTGAAATCCGGGCGAAATCTTTCGCAAACAGTAACTCGAAAACCAAGCGTTTTCAGACCTATGTTTTGTATGAAATGTTTTTATTATTTTCACCAGTAGCACATGTCCTGAAAGTTTCTCCGTTGCTTCGTGGGTCACTCTGTATAAATATTTAAAAATAATTAATTATATATTTATCTGAGAATCGATTCATTTAATTCTCTTTTAAAACACACACACACATAAATTAACATAAAATTTTATTATAACCTTAAATGTGAAGAGTTTATTATTTATAAATTAAACACAGGATATATAAATTATAAATAACTAAATAATTAAAAAGGGAAATTGTTTATTGAAACGGTTCAATAATATTAGAGGTTCATAAAATATATGATAAAAGATCTCGGAAGTATATATATGAAGCAAAAAAAAAAAAACTGTTAAAGATTAATTCTATAAGCAAAATGAAATGCTGTTAGAGAAAGTAGCATTTGAAAATTAAATTTTATTTTTAAGCAGAAGAACTAAAATAAGGATAAGGTAACAATAAAAGGATAAAAGCTGCTCTTTATTTTTATACAATTTAAAGGTTATTTTATTACTTTGCGTTTATTTTATCAATAAATTTTGTTGCGGTTAAAAATGAGCTTTTATTTTTACTATTTAAATTATTAAATTTAAATTTAATGGTTGAAAATAAAAAAAAAGTTGAATTGAAATCTGTATTTAATTATTTTACATATTTTTATGTTAAATGTTCATTTTTTTATGTACTTCATTTTACGATTATTTACCTTAGTGATAACAATTTTTAAGTTCAATTCGATGGATTTTTCGATATTAAATTAAACGTTTTTTTCTGTTTTTACCTTCCCGTCTAGCCCTATAGCTCTAGAAGGGAAAGTATTGTAATCGGTACAATTTGGCAATATGCGGTTTTTACCGGATCTTATCGTTTTGACAACTAAGAACCGGACAAAACCCATAAACCAGATGGAAATTTTCCGGATGTTAATGTTCGTATGTACATGAATTCGGTGTTGGTTTGTGAATCACCTTATAACTCCAGAACTACAAGACAGATTTTGACCAAATTTAGTCAGATTACTTCTATACAAGGGGCATTGATACCATTAAAACTTTCAATATAAAAGGTCAAGGGGGTGAAGCTGTAGAGCAAGGTCACCTACAGTATCTTGAGATTTCGCCTAATTAAGGTCATATTTTTCTTACGCACATTTGTTAAGAATTAAACAAAATATTTGATCACTTTTTTCTGCAAATTCGCACTTAGAGCAAAAATGGTCTAAATAAATGAGGGCTAAGTGAGTATACTGCGTCAATAGTACTGTCTCTCACCACAAGGACCGCTAGTGTAGTACTGACGTATAGCTGTTGCAATCGTCTGCTAGGTTGTGACATCACAGGTGAGCGGTGATAAATGTTTAAGATTTAAAGTGTAAACAAATACAGGGTGATTCAAAGAAACGGGAAATTTTGAAAGTTGTGTTGGTAGCCGTGGGCGATTGGTACCACTTGATAAGTGGCGCCAGCCTCTCTAACCTAACCTGCCATTTAGTTGTCATGGATCCTTGGAGTGGTGCATTTGCTATCAAAGCGTTTTACAAAAACAACGACAGTGTGGAGGGAGCGCGTAGAGAATTTCGCCGTCATTTTAATCTGGGACGGCACGACCGTGTTCCATCAGGACATGCAATTAAAACACGGATATCTAATTTTGAGGAAACTGGTTCGCAATGAAAAAGAAACCTCCAGGTCGTGAGCGACCCGTCCGTACACCACAGAAAGTTCAAGCTTTACAAGATGCTGTCACACGAAGTCCACATCGGTCAATCCGTCGTCTCTCAGCATCTTTACAATCGCATAGTTCATGTGTTCGAAGAATGTTAGTGAAGGGCTTGCAATACCATCCATACAAGTTGCAGATCGTCCAGGAACTGAAACCGAACGATGCAGTTGTGCGAGTGCAATTCTGTAATGTAATGCTTCAGAAGATAAATGATAACGAAGAGTTTGTTCACGAACTGTGGATGGCAGACGAAGCGCATTTCCACCTCAGTGGATTTATTAACAAGCAAAATTTCAGATACCGGGCACAAGAAAATCCTACGCAGCTACACCAGCGTCCGTTGCACAGCCAGAAAGTGACCGTCTTGTGTGCTATGTCATCTTACGGTGTTATAGGCCCTTATTTTTTTGAGAATGAGACCGGTCTTGCGATTACAGTGACGTCGGCTCGTTTCGTAGCCGTGCTTGAAACCTTTGTTGTGGAACAACAAAGGAGATTTCCACCGATTCATAACACAGTCTGGTTTCAACAAGACGGAGCAACGTCACATACTGCACGAATATCGATGGCAACTGTACGCCGATTGTTTGGACAACGTGTCATTTCACGAAATGGTGACATTAGATGGCCTCCCAGATCGCCTGATCTCTCAGCTTGCGATTACTTTTTGTGGGGTACCTTAAAAGCAAAGTGTTCCACAGTAGACCTGCTACAACGGAAGAACTGAAGGCAAAGATCCGAGAAGCAATTGCGGAAATTCCAGTTGACATGTTACGTCAAACCATGAACAATTTAACGAAGAGACTTCTTGAGTGTTTACGTAGAAGAGGAGGTCACCTGGAAGATGTCATATTTAAAAAATAAACTAAAATGTATGTATCCTAAAATTTGTACAATTACATGAAATAAAATTCATTTTCCACAAAAAATTTTTCATTAACGTTATTTAATTTTTAAAATCTCCCGTTTCTTTGAATCACTCTGTATTTAAAGTGGCCGCTAGTACCGCCACGCACATGCGAATGAAATACGGTATGCGTGCGCGCTTCAGTTAGAATCGTTGAATTAAATACACAAAAAGTATTTTATTTAAATAAAATGATTTTAAATTAAGTTATCTGTGTAAGTCATGTACCATAAAAAAACCGCGTAACGGGAAAATCTCACAACTGTTTTGTCAACTTTTATAATTCGATAAAAATCGCTCGCCAAAGCTAGCGTGATTTTTTTGTAAAACACTCGTATAAAATACATTTGGATTGTTCTTCAGTAATGCCTTTTAAAAATTATATTAAAAGAAAATAGAATGCGCAAATAAATTAACTAATTTAAAATAATCATTTTCTAACGAAATAGTTTTTATTTAAAATGACGATTAGATACGGATTTTCTTTTACAATTATTCTCTAAATAACATAACTAAGAGTTTAAACAAACCTAATGAACATTAAAATATATTTACAATACAGAAATACTACTCAAATATTAAGATTTATATGTTAGTATTCTCTATAGAACTGTATTAGATTTGAGAAACCAAATAATACTAACTACAAACATTGATTAGACCTTTATGTGTATGTGTGTGTGTGTGTGTGTGTATGCCACCACAGTTTTGGCTCAGATTCCGATATACAATAACAAAATTAACCTTTGTTGATAGAATGAGGAGGGAGTGGCAACGTACAACAGCACTGTTCACGTATTTGATCACACGACTGACCTAATTATACATCTATTTGAGGTTCAATTCATTTAATTTTGTTTTAAATTACAAACAAATAGAATAAAACATTTTATTGCGTAAGCTTAAATGTGAAGTGTTTATTGTTTATAAATTGAACATAGTTTAAAATCTACATAATTAAAAAGAGAATAATGTTTAGTATGTATAAAATAAATATAAATGAACTAAATATAATTTTGAAAGAGGAGAAATCATTTTACTAAGAAACAGAAAAATTTCATGTCGATGATTCAAAAATTATTTTCAATATATAATTTATAAAAATGATAATGAAATATGTACAAGTATAAATAATACTGGTATACTATTCATAATTTTCAACTGCATATCACCATCAAATAACATTCTGTGGTTTAATTTTCTAATAAATATGAATCAACCCTATTTGTGTCAACGATATAAAACCATAAAGTTTTTTTCTAGGTCACATAGGGTCTTTCTTTTAAATCACAGAAAATTTTATTTTATTTTATATAAAAAATTTTATATACAGTATCCCATAATGAATTGAGCTTTTAATTTATAATATTTTGTTTCATTACCTATAATATTTTTATAATATTTAACCTCCAAAAATTGACTTGGAGGTTATGTGTGATACAAAACATCTGGTAAATGAGCGGCCTTGGCTGCACATGTTGACTCTTTTGACAAAATGTTTCAAAACATGTTGACATAATTGTTGGGAAATGTTGACAGTTGATGGGAAATTGTTGAATTCATTTTGATACACCTTTTATTAACTAATTAAATATAAAATTATATAATTTAATACGGGCTTCAGAGACCGTAAAGTTTCAAAGGAGATACGATTGCGAAAAGCTATTGAGGCCGTTGAGGAGGAAAACGATGCCGTCAGTGCGGTTAGTGCTCTGACAAGTGTGTCCAGTTGGACACAGACGCAATCCAAATCTGAGCGGCAGCGGTTATAGAAGGAGAAAGGTAGTAGGTTGAAGTTTGCACCTGAGACAGCAGTGGGGGTGGCCAGCGCGGCAGTAGAGAAAGATTATGATGACTCTGACTCTGTCACGAAGCTTGTGGAAGAGATGTTTGGTGTTCTGCCGTTAGTCGTGAGAAGTCATTTTTGCCGCCCCTGAAGGCCAAAAACGCTGAAGATGTTGTTTTAAGAAAATTGGGGACGCGGGTGGCATCAACAGACTTAATTTCACACGAGGTTGTTACTGAATTGGTTGATATGTTTAACAGAATTTGTGGTGAGGTAGAGGAATTCATCGGAAACTCAAAGAACATTAGAGTGTTACCTATATTCAATCTCGGTTTCGTAAGTTAAGGTTTCTATATTTCTTGACCGTGAAAAGAAATGATAGACTACAGGGTTATATTGAAGGCAATAAATCCAGGACGGGTGAGCGGGTGAAGACTGTTTCGACACCACCTGTTAAAAAATCATTCTCTGACGTTGTTCAATCGCAGCCGAGGATTATATTGATAGATAAGCCTTTAGGGGTTACCTCAACGTCTTTTAAAGGCGAAGTCATTAAACAATTAGATGCTAGGAAGGATTGCTTGCAAATTGTAAACATAAAGAACAATCCCAAGGGGGTTAAGATTATTCCTAATGCCAGTTAAACTGAAGACCAAATCAAGGACAACGATAGGATTAAACACTTTCCGATAAAGACTGTGACTACAAAGCCTCTCAGGCCAGGTAAGATCGTATACGATGTCACTCGAAGTATAGAAGAAAAAGACTTTTCGGAAGCGGTATGGTCACAAAACACTAGTTGTAACATCTCTGAAGAGTTTGTTGGCGCGTTCAAGATTGCATTTCGCAACAGAGATAGCAATATTATGCATTATGTTGTCGAGGTAGATAAGAGTTTTCGTCAAGCTTTTCTTGATCAAGATGATTGGTTGTTTATAAATTTTCATTCTTTTAAGGTTTAAAGATTATTTGAGAGCGAGTAAGTGCTTCCGTTGTAATGGTTTAGGGCATGTGACTAAGAGAAGTAAAAGAAAGGAACTTTTTTCTTGTTGTGATGGTGAGGGTTATTAAATCAAGGACTGCCCGACCAAGCAGAAAGGAAGTTTTCCAGTCTGTATTAAATCGAGTTGGGAAATCGGCGATACATGACTGTAGATCGGATGAATGTCCCGCGTACGTACGCAAAATTGATTTTTAGATTTACTGCTACGTGGGTCACAGGCTGGAGGCCTCGAGTTGCTTTCTTGTTTAGTTGATTAGTTTTATGATTGTCTAGGTTTGAATCAGTTTCTGTTGTGAGCTATATAATAACTTTTTGGTTTATTAGTGTTTAGTTAGTTTTTAATTGTTTTGTTTTTGTTTGGATTTACGTTTAATTGTTGTTTTCATTAATGTGTGGTGTTTTTGTAGTTTTTTATTTTAAGGTTTTTGTTTTATTGGAATAATTGGTGTTTGCGTTTTTTAGTTGTTGCATGATCGCTGATATTTAGTGTTAGTCTCGCTCTATTCGCGAATCAGCTAAATCGGTAAGGTCGTGTTTAAGACTTGTGTTAATAGTAGGAACTGAACAGGCGTCTTACATCGATGAGAATGTCGCGTGTGGCATTTGCATCGGTGGCAACCTGACTGAGGCAAGATGGAATACGTCTTGAGGACTTTGAATATAACCTCCGGCAAAGTCCCTCAGGGGTTTATAATAGGTTCGGAAGGGGTGGTGTAGCGTTTAGATCTGTTACATGGCAGGTATCTTCCTCTTCGGTGTCAGGCTGTGTTTAATATT
This sequence comes from Lycorma delicatula, assembly GCF_047948215.1. Classification (NCBI taxonomy): domain Eukaryota; kingdom Metazoa; phylum Arthropoda; class Insecta; order Hemiptera; family Fulgoridae; genus Lycorma; species Lycorma delicatula. The sequence goes on along the minus strand of NC_134463.1, from coordinate 116,530,730 downwards.
ATTACTTTATACTTTCTGATAATGCTTCTTCAATATTTAAAAAAAAAATTAAAAAATGGAAATTTGATGCGGTTAACATCTAATTAAAAAATTAAGTAATCATTAATACTTATTTGCTTATAAATAAAAAAAAATCCTTATTTTGATTATTTGAAAATTATAATAAATAGCATATCAACCTAATTTTTTTTAGGTTTATCTTTGATCAAGTCATATTTGATTAAATTTCTGACACAATATTGTCACGTCATTAAAAAAAAAAAAAAACACATACATGAAATTATACAAAAAAGACAAAAAGTTACATCCATCTGATAGAGGCTAAAATGAATTCTAAATAAAATAAAAGTAAATAAACAACGAACTTGTGTCAAAGAACAAAAAGGTAAACGTAACCATATTTGAGAATATTTTTATTAAATTATTTTTGGTACTTTTTCGTTATACCCCACCCCCCCACTTTTTTCGCATCTTTCACCAAAAAAATGACTTAATATAGCACATTTTATAATAATTGATTAATAAAACATCAGATACATATCGTAGTAACCGTGTAACTCTATAAACATAACCCAATAATCCATAATATATATTTTAATAACATTTTACAAAATGTTAATATCCTCTCTAATTTTAAATATTATTCGATTAAATATTAGTAAATGTAGTGATGTAATATATCATATTTCGCGCTATTAGATTAGTATAAACTTAGACGTCATGAAACTATTACACATTTTTATTTCTCTTATTTGCGACATCAATGACAAAGAAACATGTTTGGTTTGGTTATGTTGATAAACGACTGGTCAGTACACGGAATCAGTATAATCTAACCAAACTTAACCTAGTTCGTTTCGCTCGCTAACCTTGACTAATTAACGGTAATGTTTTGCTTATTTAAATAATTATCTTTTATAATCGAGTTGTTTTTTTAATATGTTAATATGGAGAATGTTTAAAATGACCGGTATTAAAGAGAATGTTTGCGTGTTTTCACAAATTTTTTATTAATTATTATAAAACATGGTATATTAAGTAATTTTTATAAGAAAAAAGTAGGGGGAAGTAAAACGAAAAACTACCTTATTTTTATGAAATGTGATACAATTTAAAAAAAATTATTTCGCACAGTTGAAAAAAGATATATTAGAATTTATAGTATAACAGATCAAACTGACTGTAAATGTGATGTTAACGCGACGGTGATAGTTGTGTAACACAGACTAAACATACACAAAAAAAACTGCATCATAGCACATTTGAAAAAACGAAACATATAATCGAAAAAGAAAACACGTAATAACAATATACTTAGGAATAGACATAATAAACAGACACAATTCTTATCACATATACTTTTCGATCGCATTCTAAATACGTGTCTACTTAACAAAAAAAAGAAAAAAATCTGATGTGGAGACTAGATGACGTCCTTGTACGCCTTTTAAATTGCATATACACATTTTTTTACAACGTAAAGTACATAAAATTTTATTTCATTAATAACTTCTGATATTTTTCATTTTTTCTTTTTTTATTGTTATTGAATTATTACTAATTGTAAAAACCTTTTTACAATCATAAATTAATAATTATTAATAAATCAATACATTTAAATTAAAATAAAAAGTTGAAAAAAAGGAGATGATGTAGGATTCTCGCCGATGTGCCTTCCCCTTGTTAAGATCCAAATATTTCATTTCGATGGATGGGGTCTATTGGTCTTCCTGATACCGAGATATTATATAAACTTAATGCCTGTTCTTTTGTTAGGCCTTCGCGATTTACTTCGTCTAGAAAGTTATCGAAACCCGTAGCGATGACAGCTTCCTAGTAATTACAGACGATAGGAGTGTACTTGAGAGCTTGAGCTGCAAACGTTCTGAATCCATCGTCCAGATTATCCATAATAATCCTTATTTATCCTTTCAAGGATAAATAAGACTGTGACACTGATATGGGTCCCTGGCCATTGTGGCATCCTTGGGAAAGAACGAGCCCATGTGGCTGCCAAGAGAGCTGCAATAAATGACATCCGAGTACAATCTACATGTGAGAGAGACTTCATGAGATCAATCCGAGTGAAATTGCGGGTCCAGTGGAATAGATTCTGGCTGCTGACTCCTCCCACGGCATTACATAACATCCGGGAGAATGCGCTCAAGAAACCTCTTTCCCCGAGCAACAGAAGAGACCAAGTCATCTTAACTCGGCTAAGGATTTGACACACCAGGCTTACCCACGCTCACCTATTTGGCTCTCGTCAGAAGATTTATGAGGCTTGTAAGGTCAACTGGTCCGTGTACCACCTGCTCTTTGATTGCCCAATCTTCGGTACCATCCGACAAAACTTAGACCTGGGTTCGGATAGGAAATTTCTATTAAACCAGAACGAAGGTACAAAACGTCTGTTACGGTTTCTCTCCTGCAGTTGAATGACGAATACGATTTAGCGACTATCGTCTGATTTTTGTATTTTATTTTGTATTTATTGTTGTCAATTGTCTATGTTTATTCTTTATTGTTCCTGTTTATTTGTTTGATTTTGTCCTTTATGATTTTTGTTGTTTTATATAATAGTATATGATAGTGTTACTGTAGTCGCTAATGACTATAATTGTTAATGGACTGTAAATTAAAGCATTAAAAAAAAAAATAAATTCCATTAATTAAAATTTCATTTGACTATAACTCTGCAACCAATGAAAATAAGTACCGCCTATGATATATCGTTGAAAAGCACTCAATGAAAGCTTATTACTGCAGTTAAGAAAAAGTCCAAAATCCAATTATTTTTGGATTTTGGGCTTTTTTGGACACTTTTGGTTCAGTCGATTGCAATCAAAAGGGAAGGTGTGTATAACAACTAGATGTTATAACAGTCCTAATTCAAAAATTTCAACATACTATTGCTAATCGATTTTGAGTTATGCGAGATACGTACGTATAGATGTCACGCCTAAACTAATCAAAATAGATTTAGGGAAGGTCAAAATCGATATTTCCGTTGAAATTTCAAAACCGAAATTTTTCGCGATCTTTACTTCGTACAAGGAAGTAAAAATACAAATCTTTTTAATGTTTGGTTTATTTAAACATATAATTGTAATTTTACAATGAAACTTCAACATATACTACCCACTCCAAAAAAGAAATCTTAGTACTCTTTTTCATGTATAATTATTTTTCCATCACATAAGAATAAATATCCAATGACAAGATAGTATTAAAACTTCGTTTTAAGATTTATTTTTAAAAGGGATGCACAGGATACACAACAAATGATTTACAAATTAGAGATACTATGAAAAAGAGTATGGAATGAAAATAAATGTTGGGAAAACTAAAATAAGAAAGAAAGGAGAGATATAATCGATGAATATCTGTACAAACGAAGGAAGAAATTAAACAAATAAAGCAGCTTTACAAGTAAATTCGATTTCCGTGGCGAAGGGGCTAACATCCAGAAGTCACGAATTCAAATCCCGATGACATGAAATTATTCATAAGCTAAAGAATTTACTGTGAGAGTAATTTCATACTCCCACAGGAAAAGCTTTAAGCTTATATAATTAATTAATCATTTAAACAGAAAAAATAAATACGGATATTTATTTACATAATCGTTTTGCATTTAACAGAAAATTGCAAAACGAAAACCTTGAAAAGCAATGGTTAAGTAAGCACTTAACAAAAATATCAGTTATTAAATAATAAGGTAGAGTACATATTGAAGAAGCGTCTTGTGAAATTTTATGTTTGAAAATTTATTTCTATATGAATGTAAAAATACACAATAAAGGAAAACAAGAAAAAGAAATGTTCAAGGCATTGAAAATATGGAGATTGGGTAGGTTATATGGATTGGAAGAGTATAAATTGACAAAACGAAAATTAAGAAATAATGAACAGGATTAATTAGAACAGAAGATTGAGACAGTAAAGAATATTAATCGTTTAAAAAGGAGAAAGGCTTGATTTTCACAATCCTAGAATTTGAAAAAAGGGGCTGAAAAGGAGTAAAAATTATAGACTATCCAAAAGAAAACAGGAGCAATCAGGACCTTAAAAGTTTAACAAGAATAGAATAGAATGGAAATGGACGGATTTGAATACTAGATCGTGAATACCGGTGTTATTTGGTGGTTAGGTTTCAATTAACCACACATCTCAGGAATGGTGGAACTGAGACCGTTCAAGACTACACTTCATTTACACTCATACATGTCATCCTCATTCATCCTCTGAAGTAATACCTCAACGGTAATTCCCGGAGGCTAAACAGGAAAAAAGAAAAGAATGAATTGAAAGGAACTGGTGGGAGGGACCTTCCTAATGACAGATAAGCGTATTATATTGATGATGATTAAATGCGTCAAATTTATGATATTAGATTTGATAAACAAACATGTGATTTATCATTTCATATATTCATAGTCTTAAAGAAGTAATAAATAATTATTTTAATTTCGTTATTATATATTTTTTTCATTTGTAAACTACAATTTCATTTTTATCACAAACATAGAACTACTTCAAATAATTTGTACAAATTTGTAACAACACTGGTAAAGACACCACGATCTCCTGAGAAATTACGGGTACCGTAAATTTATATTATATAGAAAGGATTTCAAATATTCCTTAAAGTTAGAAATGCTTCTCTTGCGTTTTTATTAAAGAGTAGACCCGTATTTTACTGTCAACCCCTTTTTTGTATCGTTAATCTCTTATTCCTCCGGGAATTCTTCGGATTTCAGCTACACCTCCGATACAGCCGAGTTAAAAATGAGGATTTTTATTAAATTACTGTCCTTAAAAGTTTAGCCGCATGTTTTAACCGGATTCGTTGTACTAAGAGAAAATTTTGTTTTATATCTGACGCTCCACCGGATAAAAAACATAAGTCAACCGAATTATAATAAAGCCGAACGTAAAGGATGAGGAGTTTAATGGTTGTAACCGGGTATTCTAATCATAATGTCTTACTGCATGCATATATACGTACATACATCCGTCCAAAATACAAAAAATTCCTCCTCCCCTGGGAGAGGCGGTTTGGAAAAAGTTAAATTATTTATTTTTTAAAAACTAAGCTATAGATGAAAATCCTTAAATCTCCGATTTATTTCAATCTGATGTACGGTTCATAATCGCAACAAAATTTCGAATTTGTATTACTTACGCGTATGTCGGATAAATAAACATTTTTCTAAAGTGTTCATGAATAATAATAATGATAATATTGAAGTAGAAAGAAAAAAAAAATTTAATGAAAGTAAATTATAATATAAATAAATTTATTTGAATTAATAAGAGAGTTAGGTCGGTATTTAAGGAATCTTCTACCACCCCGAAATGGTGACGAAATGATTGTGTGCGCCTCTCTACGGTTTTATCTAACCTCTTTCCACAACCACCAACGTAAATAGAACGGCGCGAATGAAGTCGGCAAACTACTGAAATTCCATATAGTCTGTAGATGATACCGGAATAATTTGAATATTTTACATCATAATACCCATTCTCAGTAATACGTATTCCAATTTCACTCGACAATAACCGATACAAAATTAATATAATTTCGATCGAATGGATTTTATACAATACAGATGGATATATAAATACAATATCGAAAAAAAGATCGTATTATATAAATACTATATTATAATAATTTTATACGGAAGTAATCCTTTAAGAGATTTAAGGCTTTATAAATATTAATTTACTAGAATATTTTTTAGAAATTAATATTCATTTATTAAAAATACATTAAAAAGTTAAATAAATAATTATGTAAAATAGAATCAGGTTATTTATCAAACAAATAAATTCTTGCATATCTTTTTTGAGGGACGAAGAATATATATATATTTTTTTTGTCTTCAGTCATTTGACTGGTTTGATGTAGCTCTCCAAGATTCCCTATCTAGTGCTAGTCGTTTCATTTCAGTATACCCTCTACATCCTACATCCCTAACAATTTGTTTTACATATTCCAAACGTGGCCTGCCTACACAATTTTTTCCTTCTACCTGTACTTCCAATATCAAAGCGACTATTCCAGGATGCCGCGCAACCTCCGTTTCCCCGATGGCTTCGAAGCCAGCTGCTATTTGATCTCATTGGCAGAGGCGGGAAATCCTCCTCGAATGGTCCACCACGCTCAACCAATGCAGTAGTCGATATTGTTCATCCCACACCCATCTGCTACCGCCGATCCGACATCTCCTTCATCTTCCTCTCCCTACGTCTGGGTTCCAAACGATACGCCTCCATACGCCGAATTCTTCAGCCTCGGTCTCTGCAGCGCTATCTGTGCGAACAAAATTCGGATCGAAAACCATCAATGGAGGGACGTTTGTCATCACCGGGGAGCGGGCTCGCACCCTTCCAACCCCCAGGATGCGATATGATGAGAAGTACAAAACATTTCCTTAGTTCAAACACCAAGACCCACCGCGTTGGTCTAGCGGTGAACGCGTCTACCCAAATCAGCTGATTTGGAAGTCGAGAGTTCCAGCGTTCAAGTCCTTGTAAAACCAGTTATTTTTACACGGATTTGAATACTAGATCGTAGATACCGGTGTTCTTGGGTGGTTGGGTTTCAATTAACCACACATTTCAAGAGTGGTCGATCTGAGACTGTACAAGACTACACTTCTTTACACTGATATATATCATTCTCATTCATCCTCTGAAGTAATACCTGAACGGTAGTTACCGGAGGTTAAACAGGAAAAAAGAAAAAAGTTCAAACATCAAAAATTATTAAGTCGATATAAACAAAAAGTTCCGATTTAGAAAAACTACATCTCGAACGTAAACAAGCTATTAGCTGTTACTGTGATAAATAGCAACGATTGAATTTAAAAATAATTTATTCTCAAAACCACTCAAATAATTCCATCGGAAGTAAAATAAATTGTTTTCTGCACTATACACGCCGTAACGTTTTTTTGATTACAACGATAAAAAAATTAATATTTTCACATCGTGTTCGTAGATGATGTAAAAAAAAATCATCCAAATCTGCTCACTAGGATAGAAAATAAGGCCTTGAAAATATGTATAAAAAATATATGTAGATAAAAATTTTCTCCTTTTAATGAAATTAGTTAATTAAATAAATTATTCTTACACAAACCTTTACGCGTTATTAAACACATAAATGTAATAAAAAAGAAGCTCTTTCTTTCTTATATCTATTTTAATAGTACTTCTTATATGTATAACAGAACTGTAAAAGAAAGAACGAGCAAAAATAAAGAAGTAAAACTAAGAAGGAAAATCTAAGTACAGAGAACAATTTTAGTAATAGGTGGGTCGTTCATTTGAAAAATGGTTATCTTCTTATAAAACACTTAGACAAAGCACTACTATAAATCTAATTCTAACCACATCTAATACTTAATAACATATAACCGACCTTTGAATAATTGATATAGAAGGATGAAAAATAATTTCGATGTTATAAAAATACAGCAAAACCGCAGTAATTTGAAACATTATTTGTTAAATTTCACCCTTTAAATCGAAATTTTAAATACTCTGCTATTTTTAACTGAATACGTATTTATTATGTAAATAGGTTCATTTGATAAAACTACGTTCCTTAAGATGAAACACTACATCCACTGAATTTTAATTATCCAGTTTAAATACGGATAAAACCTTTAACTGTGTTGTCAGCTAGACGTTAAATTGCTTAGGTAATATTTACAGTAATTAAGATATTATTTCTATATCTCATGGTCATATCATCTTGTTATATGATAAATTCTGGAAGGATGACGACCATATTGATTTCGTTGCCAATAAGATTAAATCATATTGTTTTTTGTTTCTTAAACAGTAAATTGTCTGTATTATTAAATAATTATTAGACATATAAATAAAATATATTTAATTATCACAGAGATGTTTAAAAAATCATTACAACGATTTTATTTCAGGGTACACAAATACGCTGACATATTTTTGGTGCTGTAAAATTTGATTAATATAGATCGATAATTTGGGAAATTAAAAATCTGATAAAACTTCCATTTGTATTCGTATACATATATTTACGAGGTCGGTAAATAAAGTAATAAGACTGGTTCAGTTGTTCAAGACTCAACATAAGTGTATTACATTATAAATATAATATAATTACATTTGTGACATAACTGTACTCGTATATTAAAATTAACAGTACATTTAGTTCTGAACATACTACAATTGTAGAAGAAATCTAAAGGTTTTTAAGTTTTTAAAAAACCATTCAAGACTCAATAACCACCAAAAGTACTGATAATTAACAACATTAACGTAAATTGATATTTGTATCCTATATAATTTTTTTAAATTCACGAATTCTAGGAAAAAAACAATCATGTACCATTTAATTTAATTTCTGGAGGGCTTTTCTTTTTCAAGATAATTATGAATATATATCGGATCTATTCATTCTCGTAAAGAACAGATTGTAAATATTTAATTGTTACAAACAATTTTGTGGAAATTTTATTTATTTATTATCTTTATGTAGTTCCATGAAAATTATAATTTTTAAAATAAAAATAAAAAAACATTCAATGAAATTTTAAACCGTACGGTAAGAGTCTCGAAAATATCATTTCTTCCGCTCAAAAAACAAAATTTCTGTAATATAAATAAAACTGTTTTCAACAAAATGATACTGATATCAAAAAAGGTAAGACATTACATTTCTATTATCAAAATCTGTTATTAATTTAAAATTTTGTTTAAAAAAATACATGTTAAATATATGTAATATACAATAAATACATAATAATAGATAATAAAAAATGTTTAAGCGTTCCATATAATAAGCTAAAAATAGAAAAATTTGTTACAAAACTCTTACCGGCTCGATTTCATTCATTAAACAACGAATAATGAGAATTGTATTATTTCTGTAAATGTGATATCTATTACATATAAATGAAATCGGGCCGGTAAGAGTTTTGTAACAAGTTTTCCTTTTTTTTCTCATTATATGAAACGCTTAAACATTGTTTATTATCTATTATTGTATATCTATTGTCTGTAACAAATTTTTTTTTTAAAGAAAATTCTAAATTGACAGATTTTGATAATAGAAATGTAGTGTCAACTGTATTGATATCTGTATACACAGTTTTACGTATATTGCAGAATTTTTTTTTTTTTTTATGAAATGATATCTGCGCGACTCTTACCGTATGATTTACAATCCCGTTGTAATTTTTTTGGGTGTCACTGCGTTTTGTTAGATGATTCTTTTATTTTTTTATGAATTACTGATTGTTATGTTTAAAAAATTAAATTTATTGCCTTTCTAGAACAAACATACTTTTTTGAATTTCAAGGCCAATTTGTTTTGTTGATAGTCATATCATTCACTTCATACCACATTTTTCCTTTTTTGATATAAAATGATCTTCACGAATCAAAGATCCGTGATGTAATATTGCACTTATTTGGAAGTGTTAAACTTGATTTTTATCGTTAAGTTTGATTTTACCAATCGAATTTATTTCTGTTTTATTTATTCCTTTTTTAATAAAACCAGTATAATCTCTTGTAAATAATATTTTTATATTTTTAAAAGAAGTAATGAGAATTAAAAAAATTGTTTCATCTTCAGTACTTTCATTTACATAAGAGCATTTAGTTATTAAAACAAGTGTAGTATATTTTCCTTTAAATCTTATTATTATTTCAAGTACACTATCAAGTTTTTGTACGTTATCTAGTACTATAAATTACTGCTATCTAGCGGCGCGATTCGTAAACTCACCTAAAAAAGTGAAAAAAAAAGATATATTCGAGTTCCACGGTTCATCAAATGAAAAAAAAAAAAAGAACAGTTGTCTAACAAAATTCGAAATATTTTTTGAAAGAATTCTTTCTTACAAATCTAACTGAACTGAAAAATAATGTTTTTATGCTTATTTTTTAAAATTTTTTCCCCATTTTCATTTCACTTTTAGATTAAGTAATGTTTAGAACTTTAAACGTAGTTCGTTGACTTCGCCGTCTGCGGAGTCTTACCGGCAAAGTTCTAACAAACTCCGTGATAAATACGGACTCTGGATATTTTTATTATTTATTCCTTAATTTTTAAGTTGTAGTACTGCTCTGATCTAGGTTATTGCACGATTTTTCTCCACATAAATATTGGAATAGTTTTATTCCACAAAACAGAAGGAAATAATTTTTAATTTACCACAAAAAAGAATATTCTTTATAGATCATTAAAATCACACCAGTACAAGTTTAGATGCACAAAAGCAAAACGATGAAAAGTAAATAATTGAACAAGTATTTGAAGAGAATATAACAAATGCAAAAGAAACTGAAAACAGTAAAGAACTCTTTATAATATTATTTTCATTGTTTGCTTCTGAACAATTGTTAATGGTGAAATAATATTAGAAAATATGTCGGTAAGATATCAAGCAAAAAAAAAAAAATTAAGAAAACCAATGGAAAATTAGAAATTAGTATAAAGGAAACAGCAGAAGTCTCGTAGACCAAAAGTACTGAAAATAATAATAAGTTGCATACACAGAAGATAAAGAAAATACCAAAAGAGAAATTGTCTACTGGATTACCAAATTAAAAGCATTTATGCGGAATATTCGGTTCAGTGCCATGGTGAAATACAGAACAAATTAACATCTTTATTAACTTTCTGTCATGTACAGCAGTGAAAGACTTTACCGTATTTAATTTAAAGTTAATTTCAAGAAAGAAAACCCCTTTTTACTACATCATTAAATTTTTGTACCAAAACATGTATGTATTCCGATAGTAGTAAGACAGAAAGTTCTTTATTACGATTTCCACATGTGATAAACGGGTAACTATAACAATTCGTTATATGATTATGTCTTTCGGTAATAATTTAACAAATTTGAATCTATTCATACATGAACTACATATATATTTATCGTTGTTTTCAAATCAGGTAATATTCAATTACATTATCTAATCGAACAATTTGATTTAATATCTTTTTTAATAAACTTTATTACAGTATTAGTTTCAAAATCGTTCTACTAGATGTAAACTGCACTGTGGAAAAAATATAAAGTTATAATTATCAATAATCAATTAAAAAAAAATATTTTAGTATAATGTGTAAACGGATTTTTACAACATTAAAATTAAAGATCATTATATTGCAATAAATTGTAGTCCATGGTTTGTAATTTAAAATTAGGCATAACAGACAATTATAATCGTATACATGTAGTACAAGTGACTGTACTACTCTTCTATCTTTTCATGAAATAAAATAACCTATATTGCTTCCTTATATGAATAAACGGTTGACTTATCTTACCCTCCTTATATAACAGCACAATCAAGATATTTTGAAGTCGAGAGTTCTAAGGTTCAAATCCTAGTAAAGGCAGTTACTTTTATACGGATTTGAATACTAGATCGTGAATACCGGTGTTCTTTCGTGGTTGGTTTTCAATTAACCACACATCTCAGGAATGGTCGACCTGAGACTGTACAAGGCTGTACTTCATTACACTCATATATATCATCCTCATTCATGCTTTTAAGTAATACCTTACGTGGTTCCGAAGGCTAAACAGAAAAAGAAAGAAGCTCGTTTGTCATTTCCTAAAATATACCATAAGATAAATTGAAGATAGGAGCTGAAACTAGGTTTGGTTTCACTTCATGAAAATTCAATGACTGGTTTTTGTGAATAATTGAGAATTATTTTGAACATTTAACATATTAGATGACCAATAGATACTATTAGATGACCTAATACTTATTAGGTCAAATTGAACTTAACAAAATTTTGAAATTTTAAAGATTTTAATCGATGTAAAATATTATTTCTTTAAAAAAAAATTACAAAAAAATATCCATGATTCTGATTAAATAATTATGATAAAAGAAAGCATAGAAACAAAATCTGTGAAACTAAACCAAAGTATTTCGTTCTATAATTCCTAAAAATCGACTACGTTTCATAAACTACGGACACATTTTATTCACAACTGAAATAAATAGTTTTTCCAGATTTGTGAATTCGAGTCTTCAAGTAAGGTGCCAAAAATTATACATATAGTTTTTCATGATAAATATATATATATTACTTAAATGTAATTTATCTTGATTGGAGAGAATTAAATATAATAAAAATAACTTTCGGCACGCCGGATGGTGGAGGTAGATTTCACCGGTGATAAGTAGGATATAAAAACGATATCCACCTTAAAGTTAAGAAAAACTTCAAATTGCATGTGAAAAAAGTTTCACATGTTTAGCATCCGACGAGCCCCATCTTCTTTACAATTCCAGCAAATTTTCGTTTCTTCCTTTGCCGTAAGGGTTGGACATATCAAAATTTGTTTCAGACAAAAGGTTTAGGTAATGTTTAGAGGACAAACGACCACTTTAAACCGATTCGACACTATACCTATTAAGGGTGGTATAACATTTTTGTCTTGGAAACCCCATTTTTTCCACCCGCTGGGCCAATGGTTGATGATATCGAAAAACTTTACTGACCTAAGTTTTAGGACCTTATCCAAAGAATTTTAAGAAGTGTAAATGAACTCGATATTTTGCTTAATAAGAAAGTTATAGCGATATTTTGTTTTTTTCGAGAAAGCCCCCTCTCCATTATCACCCCAATGGTCCGATTCTAGCCGTTAACAAACTCGCCTAAGATTTTGGGACTAGTCATTTTTAATAAGCTTCTTCAGGTGAATACAAAATTCTCTTGCCTACTCCAGAATATGCAAGAGAATCTTGCATGATGTCTGTAGAGAATTCTAAGTAAATCGTAGTGAATTTAATTTATAAATTTGTATAGTTGATTGATTAAACCAAGAGATTAATAAAGATAATATTTATAAGTAAAATATGTCTTGTTATTTTATATATATATTCATTTTTTTCCCTCACTTTTAAGAATAGGTCATACCACATTTGAAAGAAGTGTTTATATTTTTTACACGATCATGCAAAATACAATTTAAAGAAATTAAAATAAATGGGCTACTCAAAGACACTGAAAATGAAAAAATCACAAAAACAAACATCCATTACAAAAACTTTTCACGTACTCAATGATATCATCCTTTTCGGCCTACGCAAAGAATACAAAATGATGTTTGGATTTGCTCGCATGAGTAATCCAACCCTAGTCTCATTTCAGTTTCAATAGGCAGCGTTAAAAAGAGACACGTAACCAACGTAGAATGAAATATAAACTAATAACCTAACCAAGGTAACGAACAATCGGATATGTTTACTCAGTCGGTATATTTTTTAAAGCTACAAAATGTCTTATATCATGAAACGATTAAACAGTGTAAGGGTATATAAGTTAAAAATACGATTAGATACATCCAGAGTACACAATTTTTTTTTTTTTTTAATGATATTTACGATTTATAAGTCATTTTACTTACACGTCTCTACTGTAATACATAACACTCGGATCGTATAAAAAATTCTAGATTTTTGGACTTTTGCACATTTTGAGATGTTTTTTTCTTTTGAAAAGAGGTGGAGAATCCCATTTACGGACGCCTAAGCAGTGTCGGGCTCGCTAAGAGGTGCCGCAAGATGTTATTAATATGCGTATGTAAACCTGCGCACTACCGACTAAACCGTCACCCCTGGCTACCACCCTTTCTGGAACCGCTAGCAAAGCATTCCTTCTATAAAGAGGGTTATACACACCCACTCACACATTCATACGTCATAGTGAAATCGCATCATAATAAGAATATCTACAAAAGCACATCAATAACAGCAAAACAACCCAGAACAAGATACATCACCATACATCAAGATACAGAAAACAGATTGTGAAACTACATACAAAGAAAAAAGTCGCACAATATATACAAATACAAGAGAAGAAAAACTCAAGAAAATAACGTCTCACAACAATATAAACATCATGCAAAAAAATCATCAAAACTAATACAGAAAGAACAAAAGAATACATCTGAAAAGAGACATTCATTAATATTACACGATCAATGCAACAACGCAACACTAAAAATGCATACATCGGACAGCAGTAAAAATCTGCAGCCAAACAGCTAATCCTCACGGACTGCAGAAATACAAAATACTACGTACAATAAATTATAAATTAAAAACATTACCTCATAATATCAGTATAGCAAACTTACATCATAAACTAACCAGGGCACACACATACATACGTCTTATACTTACTACCTGCGGACGCCATCAGGGATACGGGAACGGAGTGTCCGCTGCCTCTTCCCGTCAAGGCGAACCCCACATGCACGGGAAACACCCTAGTCGCTCACTCGCGAACCTGTCCGCCCCCGCACCCAGCGACGCCGCCTATTATTTCGTGACTCCTCTCATGCTTGGAGGTCTTTCATCATGATTTTCACATACGTAGTGATCGATTTCCAATTTACTTTTTCTATCATTATATTTTTTCTATCAGCTTCTCAGGCTGGAAGATTACTTCCCTGCCTAGTACATCAACTAGCTCTGTTCTAGGTTCTTCGTATCTCTGATAGTGGAAGAACACGTGTTATAGATTTTCCTCCTCCTTGCATACCGGGCAGTTCTGTTGATCGACATTTTGAGATACCTTGCTCAGTAAATAATAAAATGAAATTGGCAAAAAATTTTGCTCATATATGTAAGTTAGAGTATGATATTTACTAGATGTACACGTTAATAATGGAAAATGTGCCAAGTAATCAAATACTTCTATGTAATCATTTATTTCGAAGAATTATTGTTTTAGAGACTATGTCTTAATGTAATATGTTTAAATAGTCTATTTATAGAACTCACCACGTTAACATGTGCGTTTAACTTATTAAAATATCTGATGTGGATAGTACATGACTTGCTTGTACGCCTATTAAATTAAATACACACATGTCTTTAAAATGAAAAGTTCATAAAATTTTATTTCATTAAAAAATTCAGTATTTTTCTTTTTTTTTGTTATTGAATTATAGTAAATTTTTTTTTACAGTCAGAGATTAATAATTATTAATAAAACAATAAATTTAAATTAAAAAAAAAAAATTAAAAAAAGGAGATGAAGTCTGATCCAAAATCCAAATATTCATTAATTAAAATTTTATTCGGCTATACCTCTGGAACTAATGAAAATAAGTACCACTATTGTTGAAAAGCTCTCAATGAGGGCTTATTACAGCAGTTATAAAAAAGTCCAATATCCAAATGTTTTTTTGGATTTATGACTTTTTTGGAAATATTTGGTCGTCGATTGGAATCAAAAGGGGAGGCGCACAACTAGATGTTACAACAGTTCTAAATCCAAAATTTCAACATCCTACAGCTAATCGTTTTTGAGTTATGCGAGATACATACGTATGTACGTACAGACGTCACGCCGAAACTAGTCAAAATGGATTCAGGATGGTCAAAATGAATATTTCCGTTGAAATCTGAAATTTTTTGCGTTCATAATACTTCCTTTAATTCGTACAAGGAAGTAAGAGATCATAAAATATGCCTTAGTAAATAGAATAATAAAAAGAAACAATAAAAACATCAAAAATGCATCTCTACCACTAAAAAGCTTAGTTTTTAGAATTTAATATTACGAGAAACTACAGATTTGACAATTTTTTGTATTATCTTTCTTTAAATGATGTGTTACCTGGTGGGTAAAAAAATATTTGAACATTATTAGACAATTAATAAAGGTAATAATACCCTTAAATAAATATATTTTTTGTATATGCTACGATAAATTTGGTTAATTCCGTGATTCTGCATAATTACCGGTTAATATGTATAATTGCCTCCATGTTGAATAAATTTAATAAATATAAAGCCATAAAAATATATAATTTGTATATTTAACGATAATTAGTCGAGGTTAGGGAGTGTAGGTTATGTTTGATTAGGTTATGTTGATATACGTACGATTCGTCAGTACACGAAATCAACATAACCTAACGAAACGTAAACATAAACGTAAACGTAAACGTAAACGATAACCTCGTCTAATTAATTATTTAAATAATAAAGTCAATAATTACGGCTTTTCAATTAATTACACATCAGGAAAGGTCGACCCGAGACTGGTGAAGACTACACTTCATTTACATTCATATATATCATCCTGCGAAGTAATAGCTTATTGTGGTTCCTAAGGCTAAACAGAAAAATCTGATGTGGACATCACATGACTTCCTTGTATGCCTATTAAATTACTTATACACATTTTTTTAAAATAAAATTTTATTTCATTAATAACCTCTGATATTTTTAATTTCTTTTATTGTTATTATTGAATTATTATTTATCGTAAATGTTTTTTTAACATCAGAGGTTAATAATTATAAATAAATCAATATATTTAAATTAAAAAAAAAAGTAGATAAAATCTGATTCGAACCCCTAGGCTTCCCGTAAGATGCAAATATTACATTAACTAAAATCTTATTTGGCTATAACTGTGGAATCAATGAAAATAATTACCAGTTATGATATATCGTTCAAAAGCTCTCAATGAGGGCTTCTTAGTGCAGTTAAGAAAAAGTCCAAAATCCAATTTTTTTTGGATTTTGGTCCGGTCGATTGCAATGAATAGGGAAGGTGCACAACTAGATATTACAACAGTCCTAAATTAAAAATTTCAGCATCCTATGGCTAATCGTTTTTGAGTTATGCTAGATACATACGTACATGCATGCGTATGTACAAACGTCACGCCGAAACTAGTAAAAATGGATATTTCCGTTGAAATCTGAAAATCGAAATTTTTCACAATCACACTTCCTTTACTTCATACAAGGAAGTAAAAAAGAGAATAATTACTCCTTATAGTCGAGTTGCAATTTTCGTATATAAAATATATTAATATGGAAAATGTGTAAACTGACGGTATATTTAATGAACTGTTATGAATTTATTAAATTCTCCAACATTGGAGGCGATTACACATATTAACGGGTAATTATGCATAATCACTGGATTAACCAAATTTACCGTAACATACAGACAATGGAAGATTATTAGGCAGAAACAAGCGATATTAGTGTATTAAGATATATCATCGGTTTCAATACAAACGTAAATCCTACTATAAAAACCTGAAAACAAAATAAAAAATGAAACAATGATGCTGCTGAACTTTCCAGACATCTAGTTAAGTTAAAAATTAATTTACCGAGTAATAGATTTTAAAATAATTATAATATTTTAAACCTTACCTATTTTTATATATACTTATTTATTTACAAATTTCCTTAAGAGTGAAAAGTAATTCTTAAAAAAGTCGAGTAAGAAATTATAAAATTTTATTTCTCCCAAGAATGATTTAACTCATTCTTTCTCAAAGTGGGCGATAACGTCACCCTGTGGGTGCTAGAGGCCTTCAGAGGGGCGGAAGGCCCACAGAAAATTGGGGGTGTTCAGGCGGTCTATGAACACCCATAGCCAACTGTTTAAAAAAAAAGGCAAAAATTATTTCCCTGTTATTTCAAACTAAAATTAAATACCTACTATATTATTACAAAAATATTAAAGGGACACCGATATTTTTTTGATAAAAAATGATTGTATTCAAACTATTTTAATTACAACCAAAAGGCTTACAGAGACGAATAAACACAAATTAATGGATTTAGTGTTGTAGCAACGCTGCTAAAAAAAAGAGAAATCTTTCTTTTTCCTGTTTAGCCTCCGGTAACTACCGTTTAGATAATTCTTCAGAGGATGAATGAGGATGATATGTATGAGTGTAAATGAAGTGTAGTCTTGCACATTCTCAGTTCGACCGTTCCTGAGATGTGTGGTTAATTGAAACCCAACCACCAAAGAACACCGGTATCCACGATCTAGTATAAAAAAGAGAAATCGGTTGCATGTTACCGAACGTGGCGACTTACGGCTTTTTTAAGTAAATTCGAGCCTGATATTAACAAACTCGTTAAAGCACATCAGATTCATCTTTCACATTAATGTATGTGTAATTTTTCAATTGAAAACTTTGTTTTAATTAATGTATTGTTATATTTAATACGCTTTCACTATTGTTGTTATAAACTATATAGATACAATTGTAATCTTTTTAAAAGCAATTTTAATAAAAATACTTCCACATATGCGTTTTAATTGTTCTCATTTAAAATGTAAGTTTCAAATCAGAAATAGGATATGCCACGTTTAAAAACAATAATTGCAATTGCTGTTTTTAAGAATACTTCTTAAAAACAGCAATTGCGATTATTATTTTTAACAGATATTAAGTTTAAGAACTTTGGGGCGCGAAAAAATGGTTGATTCTCAATACGGGCGGTGGGCGAAAAGTTTGAGAATAAGTGTGTTACATCAAAGAGGGGTTTATGTAACACTTGCAATTTTTACCACCAATTTATATGCATTTCTAAAAAAAAAAAAGAAAAAAATACTCTGGGTTTGAAGATTAAGTTAATTTGGTAAATTGAAAGAACTTTTTCAATATTTTTCATGTTATACTTCTTTTGGCGCGTTTGGAGAAACTTCTCCAAGTTTGGATCAAACTTCTCAGCAAGTTACAGAAGGTGCGCGCGCCGACGTAACACAACACGAATTTTTTTTTTCTCCTACCTCCCGAGCTGGATACTGCAAGATTAAGCTTAGCACAGGTCAGGAGATTATCATTTTAACTCAAACGGTTTTCCCGTCCGGCACGACAGATCAGCTCGCCGGTTTGTATCTTTTATTTTTGCCTACCTCTAACCTTTGAAATGAGGCGGCCAAGCCCGACTATGTCGTTCCTGGGCCTCACCCCAAAGGCCGGGTCTTGGTCTTTATGCCTCATGCCTCTACCACATACGCTTCCTAGAGAGCGCTGTGGCGGGTCTGGGTCTTTTGTTTCCTGCAAGGGGTTATTTGCGTAGGTCCAAGTGGATCAGTTTGCACGCACATGAGTGTCTCATTCAGTCAGTCGTTCATTGCAATTAAGTGATTAACACGTGTTGTAAACATAATAGATATTGAGTCGTAACAAATATACATTTATAAACACGGATTTCTGAAGACGATGTTTCAAACTGTGAATATTGTTGTTCATATTCATAAAACTTTATTTATATTGCAGCTTATATTTATTTATTTTTTTTTTTTTTTGGTTGTCAAAATTCAGTATCAAGATTTGAGGTTATATTTATGTAAGATTACTTTTTATGAGTAAAATTATAATTTTAATGAAAGAAAATAACACACAGATATATTCTTGTTTTTGCATAAATAATTTTAAATTTACCAAAATCAAAATTTTTTATAAAATACACTATTATAAAATAAAACTATAATAAAATAAATACCAAGGAGGTTTTAGACCATGGCGAGGCTGCCCAGAACATTTTCTAAATTTAAAATTAATTATAGGCTATCATAAACTAAGGAATAAACAACTGGTAGTGACTTTTATTGATTTCAAGAAAGCATATGATTGTGTACATCTAGAATCCCTGCTAAAAATCCTGAGAAATTTAGGGCTTCACCCAAAACTAGTCAAAATCATCGGACTAACACTAACGGATACCAAATCCAAGGTTAAATTCAGGGGAGAAATATCTGATCCATTCGACATCAAAACAGGACTGAGACAAGGAGATGGACTGTCACCGCTTTTATTCAACTGTGCCTTTGAATTTATAATACGGGATTGGAAAAAATTAAATAAAGACAACGTTAAAATAGGAAAAGGTATCTCAGTAAATTGCCTAGGCTTTGCGGACGATTTAGCCCTACTATCCCAAAATATAGAAGAGGCCAGATACCAACTGTCAACACTGGAAGAGATTGCAGGAAAAATTGGTCTAAAAATTTCATACGAAAAAACAAAAATTATGGTGAGAGACCCACTACGCATAAGCAAAGTAAAAATAAACAATAATGACATAGAACTAGTAGAAAACTTTAAATATTTGGGGGAAAACATCACACACAACCTCCGAAAAATCCAAACTGGAATGAAAGAATAAATAAACTCATCAAAGCCACAATAAAAACACAAAACATCTATAACAAAGAATGCATGTTCATAAACACAAAAATAAGACATTATAACTATCCGACCAGAAATACTTTACGGATGCGAAACCATATTTGGACCGTACCAGACAAGGTTTACCGACAAACTGGAAAAGATTGAAAGACAGATTCTACGACGATGCGTCGGGAAAAACATTAAAAAAGACGGGATTTGGAGAATTATTTCAAACAAAGAGATTTACAAAACGATCAACCCGATAACTAATAAATTTAGAAAGAAGAAAATTTCCTTTCTAGGACATATTTTCAGAACGGAAGAGACCAGACTTATCAGACGGATAATCGAGCTTTTCTGGAAAAAGAAAAGCAGACCGAAGCGGTTATACGAAGTACATGGAGGAATTAAACGTAACCCGTGAAAACCTAAAAACGAAAACCGGAAACTATGAGAAATTAAAAAATAAAGAAACAAGATTCCTATCAAAACCCAAGAAAACAATAAGCCGGGTGTACTCTGAACAAGAAAGGGCAAGAAGATTTGAAACCATTAGAAAAACAACAAATCAGCAAGAAAAGAAAGAACCTGCCAAAAAAATGAACTAAAGTGATCCATTATGGTCTTAAAAATAATAATAAAAAACTATTTGTATTTCTTTTTTTTTCATTTTATAACCCTCGTGCCTATTCAATCGTTGTCCGAAGAATTAATGGAACTAAAGGGAAATATATTCGATGAACTTTGTTTTATATGACAACGAATACTTCAATAATTTTTACCGATACTAAATAATTATAATAAATAATTATACTAGATAATTTTACCGATAACTAAATAAAGTAAATATTATTTAATTTATTTATTGAAATTTTATTGATGGTATCTAATGTCGTCTACTGATAGTTTGACTTGGTTCAAATTTGTTTGAATGCGTAAAAAAATTCGTTTTTTATTCACGCCAAAAAAGCATAACTTCTTTTGTGCGTACAAAGTACACACGATCTTTTTTTTAAATTTTTATTATTACTAATACTTAAAAATATTTCAGCAAAACCTTACATTAAATTACAACAGAATCAAGTTAATAATGATAGGTTACCACAACACTAATGGATACTTCGGTTTATTTTTGGTTGACTTTTTTTGTGTTTCTGAAAGAGAGATTTAAACAAAACTTTTTTCCGTAACTCTAATTGTGTTTTAAATTTTCTATCGAAGTTACCACCAAAATTCAAATATTCTGAGATGACAACCACGAATTAAAAGTGAACTACACTATCCCTTTATCGGTAGAAACAATGCCGTGCATACAAAATTATCGTTAAACCCGACTGTTTGATATTAAAGGTAAAATACGCTAAATATTTGTATTTCTGTGACATGATTTTCTGTGTTTTTGAATTCAACTAACTGTAAATCGTCCAGAAATGTTAAAAATATAACAGCAGAAATCAAACTTTTCACTGACCGTTAAAATGCTTTCCCTCAGCAATATAACAAAACTACTTAACAAAATTTAATTATACAAAATACTTTATTACAAAATTACTTAAAATACTATATCTACAATAAATTATTAAATTCTATTCATAATGAAACTAAATACTTACTTAATCATTTTTTTTATATCACGTAAGAAAACTTAAATATTTATAAACCATTTAATTTTTACTACACTTACCTCTTCATGTCGACTAATGTTATTCAGTTTTTAAATAATAAAATAATAAATCATCAAAGAAAATATTTTAGTTTTAACCACCTATACTTTAATAAACATATTCACTAAGTTTACAAATCTTAATATCAATAAAAAAACATGTTATAAGCACGTTAACGTTACAACGCACATAAATAGTATCGTACATACAAGCACAGTTAGGCTAACACGACAACGAAGTGTAACAGAGATGTACGAGGATAAGCGAACTCTACCGAAGTTGAACGAATCTTGGATGCCTGATAAACGGCACGACGAGTTACATTACAGCGAAACACTATAATACAGCGCAACTAATACAAAAATAAAAATAACTTTTTCAACGTAATAATGATTTATTTTCCATAAAAAAAAAAAATGCAGCTTGACAGGTTCTAGTAGTAATTAATGCTGGATTTTATATATATACGGAACAGTACATTTTACAATCGATAGAGTAAAAATAACAGTTGACAAGATATGTATTTTCATGATAAAATAAAGTCTGATCTGGACAACACATGACTTCCTTGTACGCATATTAAATTATTACATTTACATATTTAAAAAAAATGAAAAGTACATTATTTTTTTCATTTTTTATTTATTTTTTTTGTTATTATTGAATTATTATCGTAAACTTTTTTTTTTACATTCAGAGGTTAATTATTAATAAATCAATATATTTAAATTAAAAAAAAAAAAAGGTTAAAAACAAGGAGATGAAATCTGATTCGAACCGATGAGTCTTCCCTTAAGATCCAAATATTTCATTAATTAAAATCTTATTTGGTATAACTGAGGAAACAAATAAAAATAATATCACTTATGTTACATGGTTGCAAAGCTCTCAATGAGGGCATATTACTGCAGTAAAGAAGTCGAAAACCCAAATTTTCTTCGATTTCAAGTTTTTTGGACACTTTTGGTTCAGTTGATTGCAATCAAAAGGGGAGCTGCACAACTAGATATTACCACAGTTTTAAATCCGTACACGCGTATGTACAAACGTCACGCCGAAACTAGTCAAAATGGATTCACGGATGGTCAAAATGGATCTCCCATTAAAACCCATCAGGTCTAGGAACGGGGACGGTGATGAGACGACCGGAAGCGTCTTCTCCTACGGGGTTGGGATGGTCAAAATGGATATTTCTGTTGAAGTCTGGAAACCAACATTTTTTCGCGATCACAGTACTTCCTTTATTTCGTACAAGGAAATAAAAAACAATTTATTTTAGATATATGTGATGGGTGGGAAATGATTTTTAGTAGGCTGCGTATACAATAAAATTTCTGTTAACCTGGGTTATCTATGGGTAATGAATTACTTTTGATGTAACTTTGTTTCTTTTCTGAATTTTATATATATGATACTGGCTGCTTCTAATAAATATTATTACTTGAATTATTATTGCGTTTTATAGTTCAATTTTACAGAAATAAAACTAATAAAATTATTTTCTTTTATACTATTTAAAGTATTTGATGTAATTTTCTTATACAGTTTCTTGAAATTTAAGTTTAACTTTTTTTTTATATAATCAAAATTATAAACGTTACCTTAAAAACACATAACATTGAAAAGCCTATACTTTGATAGTGGAAGTAGCCTACTTTTTCTTAGAATTAACAACCTACATAATTATAAAGGAAGTCTCACGAAGAAATGAAATAGTATTTAGGACATGTTTTTCAAACGAGAATGAAGGGAAAACTTTTTATAAACGTGGTAATTTTAGAAAGTTATATTTAACTTCATAAGTGTTATATTTAACAATGTAATTTACTTACATTTTGAAACCGTACAAAATTATTCAAATGTAATACACGAATTTAAATTAATTAATTATTAATTCTGCTGACTTACAAAATAAAAAAATATATCAATTTAATTTTTTCACGAATTCTAAAATATCCCAGCGGGCTGGTCTAGTGGTTAACTCATCGTAAATCAGTTGTTCAACAGCTGATTTTCTAAGTCGAAGGTTATGAGGTTCAAATCCTAGTAAATGTTTTACACGGATCTGAATACCAGACAGTTGATACTGGTGAACTTTGATGGTTGGGGTTCAATTAACCACAGTTAACTCAGGAATGGTCGCTTTGAGTCTGTAGAGGTCTATATCTCATTTACATGTCATACATATCATTCTCATTTCACTTGGTCGGCGGCGGGGTGTCTCTTATTGTTTCTACTTCAACAAATTACAACCGACACATTAGCAAAAAAAAAAATAAAAAATTTCCAAAATAAAAAAATTTTTGTTTTATAATATTTCTAACATAAAGCAATGAAATTTAAATAATGATATTAAACTGTAGTTTTAAGTAATTTTTCTTTTTATTTATTTTCAATACTGGATTGTAATTCTAGATCTTTCCATGTTTCTCATTTTGGTTTAAAATTATATAGTGTTTTCTGCCACACTTCATTCTGTTTTATTTTTACTAGGTACAGTATTAACACTCATTAGTTTTTGTTACTTACATAAATTTTGTAACAGTTAAATTCTGTATAAATTTTGTGGAAAAATTTTATTCATCCCCGACCGTAGCGAAGCTGAGAAAGGGAAGTTATTTTTTACACCTGTGCGGTGTATGTTCACGAGTTTTTCAGTACTTCTTGCAGCTATCGTCTTAGTTCCTTCTTGGAATTATTTGTCGTAATCCCCCGAAGGTTTTAACCATAAATGCCATTAAGTTTAATACATTTTTAATTGTATTATCCTTTTTAATTTTTTACTACATTTTTATAACACCAGGAGTTTTTAAAATTTTTAATTTTATTCTTGTTTATTTACTAGCAATTTAACGAAATTATTTTACATCAATCTGTTTTTATTTTACAATGATTTTTTTTTCAAATTTTATCAGAAATACATTTCTGAGACCTGTTTTATTACATTTTTCCGGTAAAAACTATTTTTTTTTAACACTCCAGAGCGACCGGTACAACCTTAAATCATTACCTCGATCTCTCCGAAGTGTAATGGCAGCAGATTATCTCATCCTGACTTGGCCCATCCCTCCCAGAGACTCCCCTGGATCATATGAACAATCCGACTTCCGCTTCTGGATAGCCGAGATGCCCCTCCCGTAAAAACTGTACGAAAACACCAAATTTCACCTTTAGGTTGCAAGAATTTAAAAATGGGTTCATTTTACGCTTTAAGAAAAAACCAGAGCACAATTTTTTCGCAAGCTGTAATTCGAAAACGGACCCATATTTATATGATCATTAAAAAAAAAAAAATGTTCACTTGTAGTAGAAGTCTTGAAATTACTTCCCTTTTTACATGAAACACTCGGTATACTTTACTTTAACATCTGTAAGCCTAAAAATAGTGCTTTAAGTACGAGGGATACCTTGAATGCAAAACCATTTGATTAGAAAGAGTTGTAAAAGTTTTTTTTTTTAATACATCGGAAAAATAACAAAGAATGATAATCTTTCGGTATTCCCTCCCAAAATACTTCTATCTTTTTTTAACAATGTATACTTGTAATATACTGTGCAATATTATAATTAATTAAAAATTCATGTAATTTAATGATTAGATAAAATTATTTGGAGAAATATAATTTAATACCCTTTCGATAGATAGGGAGTATAATTAAAAAAATTCCTTTCGGCACGCCGAAAGGCGGAGGTAGATTTCACCGCTACTAAGCAGGGGATAAAAACATTTTCACCTGAAAGTTAAGAAAAATTTCAAATTTACTCAATACGACATAGGTTGCATGTGAAAAAAGTTTCACATGTTTAGCATACGACAAGCCCCATCTTCTTACAATTCCAGCAAAAATTTGGTCATCCCTTGCCGTAAGGGTTGATGATAACAAAAATTATTTCATCCAATGTTTAGAGGACTAACGACCACTTTAAACCGATTCGATAGTATGCCTATTAAGGGAAGTATGATTTTTTTATCTTTGAAACCCCATTTTTTCCACCCTCTGGGCAAATGGTTTTTTGATATCAAAAATCTTTACTTCGATAAGTTTTAGGCTCTTATCCAAAGAATAGTAGGAACTTTAAACGAATTCGATAATTTACTTAATAAGTAAGTTATAGCAATATTTTTTTTTCGATAAATATTTCCATTCCCTTGGTCCGATTTTGGCCGTTAACGAACTCGACCGAGATTTTCTGACGAGTTTTTTTTAAGGAACGATTTGAAAGTGATTGGCGCAAAATAACGGCATATTTATATACATACATATATATATATATATATATATATATATATATATATATATATATATATATATATATATATATACTTTTGAACTGATGATGGTTTTGGGGTCTGGGGGATGTGAAACGGAAGACATGTCGACATTTTTCGGAAGTCGAATCATGGTACCCATTACAATAGGAAGCTTTCTTATGAAATCTACCTATAACTCATATATTTCTAAATATAACATTTATTATAAATTATAATTACAATTACTTTTATTAACACAATACATTACTTATTTTACTTAACTATAATTTTACTACAGGAGGAAACTCACTAATATGTTGAAGTATCTAATTGAACAAATCTTCCTCATCCTTATGTCGGTGACGGCATAATAATTCACAAAAATAAGAATCCAAACTCTACTAACCATGATTAAAGATTTGATCATTATTGTGTATGATTTGTTTATTTGACGTTAATTAGACGAGGTTAGCGAGTAAAGCAAGCGAAGGTTATGTTTGGTAAGGTTATGTAATTATACGTAAGATTCATCGTATATCGTTAAAAAAAAAAAAAAAAAAAAAAAAAAAAAAATTAAAATTACGAAATTACGAATTACGAAAGAGTACCAATAAAATTACGGTATTTTTCTTAGAAAACTACCAGCATTAAAATATAATTCTCATTCGCCTTTGTTGGTATCTTATTTAATCACTCAATGATAGCTTCTCATCGATCATGAATTTCTCTTATAAAAAAATTCTTTCAATTTTTTGATTGAAATAAAAATCACTTTGAGTTCTCGAGCAAATTATCCGGTGAAAGTCATAAATGAGAAATAAAAATGAGTGGTATCATGCGACAATATATTTTCGAGCATTTCTTTTATTCTTCAAACCAACAATCTTGTACATCAATCAGATCAGAATTTTATAAATTCTGTTACATTACAGAAACAAATTAATCCTTTTACTTCATTAAACAAATAACAACTCCGCCCATAAATACAACACAAAAATCTGTAACCGCCACTAAATAAAAATAATGACCCGCCCGATAAACGAAAGAAACAGCAGCAAGGGGGACATACGTCCAGGCACTACGATGAGTAGGGAACTCCCGCTATCTTTGCGTTCCGATCCGTACTTCATTATATTTCTGTCACCATGGCAACAGATATATAATCAAGTAAAATTACTAATCTATTTTCTTTAATGAATAGTTGTAATGTACTTAATATTCTCACAAACATGAGGATACAAACGCGTCGAGGGTCCAGGGGTGGAGCCCCCTGCCAAGACGATCGGGCGAGCCAAGCGAGCCCTGACCAGTTAGTTTAAATAGTTTTATATCATTATTCCGTTAAAGCCAAACTCCATATTTTCTAATTTAAAAAATTATTTGATTTAATTTCATGTTTTAAAATATGTTCTTCGTTAAAATATAAATTTTTGACATATTTTGTCCGCTTATACAAATTTCAAATTTTATTTTTTTAATTTTTTTAAAATTAGACATTCCATTTCATAACAATAAGAAGTTAATTTGTTTTTACATTTCTAGGAACAGAATTACTTTTTTAAATGAAAGTTCCATTTTATCTAATTTACATAAATATGAAAAAATGAACACTTGTAATTTAACTAATTAAAAAAAAAAATTATTATTTTTTTAGAACACTCCATCCCTTACGCTTTATTATTTATCATAAAATTAATAAATCCTATATATTTTACTTTTTACAAAAATAATTGAACAAT
Organism: Lycorma delicatula; assembly: GCF_047948215.1. Taxonomy (NCBI): domain Eukaryota; kingdom Metazoa; phylum Arthropoda; class Insecta; order Hemiptera; family Fulgoridae; genus Lycorma; species Lycorma delicatula. Next base: position 116,503,082 of record NC_134463.1, on the reverse strand, counting down.
GTATTCATTGTGTTTGTAAATGTAGGTTATCTAATCCAACCTTCGAGCAGTCATATTTAAATCCGATTAATTTTATATTAATTGAATAGCATATAATTTAATTACAGTAATTTACAAAATTATTGAGATTCAGTAAAATACACGTAGCTTATTCTTTTCATTGTAATAATCATCGATTATATATTACTGTAAATTAAACATGTACACCTGAGTAGGGAATCTAAATGTTATTATAAGTTTCAAAGTAAATTAGAGAAGAACTAACAAAGACCACCAAAGAAATTTAAATATCAAAGGCGTTTTTTTTAATTAAAAGGAATTTTATAAAGGATTTCGACAACCACACATTGCCTGTTATTTATTTTTACAAAAAAGACCATTTCTTTTAGTAAAAAATCGCTGCAATAGTAACAAAAGAGTCTATTAGTTTACTATAAAACTAAGATAAAACATATTAGTGGTTGTAAAAGAAATTAAATTAATGAACATAAATAAACCATGAGAGAAAAATTTATAAAATTCAAATAATGCAAAATATAAAAGAAATCAAGCCAGTGTATTTTAACAACACCTGTGATATGTTACAACATAAATATATATTTTTAAAAGGAGAGAATATGCAATATTTTTACCTATGGTAAAGAAATATTATAATGGATTACTGAATTCTGAAAAAATAAAAAATGAAAGAAAAACGATATAAAGGTAAAGTGATCTCAAAACGGTCACACAAATAATGATAAAAAAAAAACAATAAAAGAACTCAACCTGTTCTTGTCAGCTTTTCTAAGCCAAAACATGTCACAGCGAATCAATAAATTGCGAGTAACAGGAGTCATCACTTTTCCTGCTGTTTTGGGGTTTTTTTTTTTACCTTTCCACCAGTCAACCGATCGCTCATTCCCTTTAATCTCTCATACTACTCACAACAATGTTCATTCAGTTAAAAAAAAGACTTTCCAACCTATACCATCTATCTTTTGATAAGGATGAAGAGAGGTAACCTAAGAAAGATAAAATATAGTGGAGGCCGCTAAATTGATAACTCCATTATACATTACAAAACTGACACAAGAAAAAAAAACAGTGGACCTAAATATAGTAAGTGTTTTTAGTAGAATAAGAAAAAACAAATTAAAAGATTTAATGTGCTGTAAGTTAATTCTCCAACCGTTTTTAAATAACATTAACATAATTAACTTAACCGTAGAACGGTCCATGTCAAGTTAATTATGTTAATGTTATTTAAAAAAGGTTCTTTAAAAATGAAACATTATATGCTTTTCAGCAGATAATGCTTCAGGGTATGAAGCAGTGGACTATTATTGCAAATTATAATAGAAAAGTTTTAGAAGAACTTAGAAAAACAGAAAAAAACTCGTAGCAGACGGCCAGCACTGGCGCGGTCTGCAAAAGAATGAAGCGTCGGCCTTGGGGGCCCTCGCGAGCATGGCAAGGGTCGCTTTGGTGCGGTTAAACCGTGGACACTCCGCACCCGGTGCCCGAGGGCGTTAATCACGTTTTTAGTGATTATGGCTGACGGTCGTGTGGGTAAAAATAAGTTGGTAAGTAGTTGAGTTTGTGTGTGTTAGATGGTTGGTGTGACTTTGTGGAAATTTAATTAACTTTTAAGTGTCCTTTGGTGGATAAGTTATGTCTTCATGATTGTTATGCGCTTGTCTCTTGTTGGCTTGATTGTATGAATAAATGAATAAATAAAATAAAATGAATAAAATAAATGAATAAATATGTGTGGTAAATCTCAGTAACTGTCAGGTGTACTATTTTTCTATATGTTTTCCTCCTTTAGGTATTTGTGGTTTGCAGTATGTGTCTGTAGTGGTCTGGTATGGAGGGTGTTTGCTTGTGGAGGCCAAATGTGTGGGTGGGTGCTTACCCCCCTCCTTAAGTAATACTTTATAAGCGGTTTCCCAGGAAGTGGGATCGCCAGGGGTGGAGGTTTAGTCGGTAGTGCGCAGGAATTCATACGCATTTTCGGTAACAGCTTGTGCCTCTTAGCGAATCCGACACTGCTTCGGTGCCCGAAAATGGGATTCCTCCACCTCAAAAAAAGGACCGTTCTATGTACAACAGAGAAATTCGATGTATTGTAAAATAAATTGTTAAATAATCAGCGAGTCAATCGATAAATAACATGCAAAAAAATATGTGTTTAATAAAAATAGATAATAATAAATCAAACGTATAGAATAAAAACGGCTAAAAGACAAAACAAAAAAAACAAACCTGTGAAAATAAAATTACAAAAAAGATATTCAATGTTGTCCAAGAAAATGAAATGCTGAGGATTAAAATAAAAAACTGAGAAATTGGAGTAAGTATATATACTAACAAAAGTAATAATGGATAATTTCATTGAAAAAAAATTGTATACAATGTTAGTAGACTTCAGAACAAACAAAATTAATCGTTAAATACAGAACAAAATATTCAAACAACTACAGAATGTACCACAGAGTTCTTCCGGAACTTTCGTAACCTATTCTACTCGTGAAAATAATGGAAAAGGTTCATAAATATATGTCTTAAAGTGCTTCATGTTCGAGATACGGTTAATGAAAGATTTTTCACGGATTTAAGCTACCTCGGTGAAATGAGGTCGTGCTGAAATTTTTAGGATGTTAATGAAGGAGCGGTATCTTTCAGTATCATGAAACGCTGGTTAGGAGGGCAACATTTTGGCTCAGACATCGAGCTGCAGAACAGCGTAGAAACATGGCTGAAAACACAGGAGACTCCATTCTATGACAAAGGTATTCGAAAGTTGATACCACGCTACGACAAATGTTCAAATCGGAGTGGCGACTATGTAGAAAAATAGCGTAACTATGTAAGTACTTGTTACAAATAAAAAACATTTTATTTTCACTCTGGTTTTAATTTCGTGACCGATCCGACCTTGAAAAAAATATGCCTCCTAATTCTTATCATTATCGGGCACAACATTCAACCAATCGAATTCGTTGTATTTTAACCAATCATAAGGTGAGAGTAATTCTTATCATCATGATGAACGAAATTCCAACTAATCGTGTTCGTTGTTTTTTAACCAATCATAAGGTGACAGTAATTCTTATCATTATCAGGCCCGAAATTCCAACCAATCGAATTCGTTGTTTTTTAACCAATCATAAGATAAGAGTAATTCTTATCATCATGATGAACGAAATTCCAACCAATCGTGTTCGTTGTTTTTTAACCAATCATAAGGTGAGAGTAATTCTTATCATCATGATGAACGAAATTCCAACCTATCGTGTTCGTTGTTTTTTAACCAATCATAAAGTGAGAGTACGAGGGTTAGTTTTTTCAAGGTCCGATCGGTCACGAAATTAAAACCACAGAGAAAATAATTTTTTTTTATTTGTATCAAATAAATCACATAGTTACGCTATTGCTCTACATAGTCGCCACTCCGATTTAGACATTTGCCGTAGGGTAGTACCAACTTTCCAATATCCTCGTCATAGAGCTGCCTGTGTTTTCAGCCATTTTTCTACGCTGGTCTGCCAAAATGTTGTCCTCCTGGCCAACGTTTCACGTAAGCAGTGAGGTGAAAATCGGATGTAGCCAAGTCCGTGCTGTATGGTGGATGTTCAAACACTTCCCAACGAAAACACTGCAGGAGCTTCTTTGTTACAGCTGCGGTGTGCGGCCGTGGATTGCCATGGAGAAAGACAATGCCTGATGACAAAATTCCTTTTCCGCTTATTCTTATAAATAAGAATAAGCGGAGGAAACGCTGGCTAGGAGAACAACTTTTTGCCACAGACATCGAGCTACAGACTAGTGTAGAAACATGGCTGAAAACACTGGCGGCTCCGCTCTATGACGAGAGTATTGGAAAGTTGGTACCACCCTAAGACAAATGTCTAAATCGGAGTGGCGACTATGTAGAGAAATAGCGTAACTATGTAAGTACTTGTTACAACTAAAAAACCTTTTATTTTCACTCTGGTTTTAATTTCGTGACTGATCGGACCTTGAAAAAAAATAACCCTTGTAGTTTCTGAGAAATCTGGGGTGAAAACTAATAAATCGAGTTAAACCCCTGTTTTTTATGTTTGACGTACAATAAGTTTGTTAAATGGGTAATAAACACATAAAATTTTAACAAAACTCGTAGAAAATCTAATTTTAAACAAAATGTTTTAAGATATTTTGAATAAAACAAAAAAAAGTTAAAAAAATTCTAATTTTATTTGGAAACAGAACTTTACATCAGAGTGCATTGTACGTACCAGTTTACATTAAATGTTCAAAAATAAGCCTGTCATATTCAACACATTTCTTGGTAAGCTTCTGAACTGCTTTTTCTGCTCCTTTCAGTTCTTCAGGACTGTTTTTAAGTTGTTCAGACGCATCCGTAATGCGAAAAATTAATTCCTCACGAGAATGTATTCTTGTTTTGTTTTCAATACTTTTCATCCAACCTCGGACGCAAACTTTTAAAGGTGTTAGATCAGGCGATCTTGGTGGCTAGGAATGTGGACCTCCACGACCGATCAATTTCTCGGCGAAATGATGATTTAACTGAGTGTGGAAACGGCGGCACGCTATCGTACTGGATGTATACTTTTTGTCTCTGCGCTAGATGAACATCTTTGAGCAGCTGCGGCAAATCTTCTTGAAGAGTACAAGTAGATATCAGCATTTAAGCGGCCAGATAATATGAACGGTACAAACAGCTGATTGTGAAGAAGACCGCACCATACACTGACGCTAAATCGGTGTTGAAAATTACCTTTCACCGTTATTACTTAGTTCATTGTAAAAAGTAACAATATTTGCAGAAAATGAGTTGTATATATTAGGTTCTAGCGGTCATTTTAACGTTTTTAATATTCTGGTTTTTATAATTTAACTGTCGTTAAACAAATCTTGACCTTTTTATTTGAATTATTAATTTGTATGTTACATTTATTATTATTATTATTATTTTAATACCTCTTTCAAAGGAATAGGAAGAAAGGAGCTGCTACAGTTGAGATTCAAGCAGATAAACTTATTTAAATACGTCAAATATATGGATGATTCTGGTTGCGTCTATCCTATTAAGATCGAGGACAAAATTGTGACTGAAGTCGAGGAATTAAGCGAAGCGTTTGGTAAATATTTTAGCTCTGTTTACCAGCCTGATACGATTGCCGATATGGATCAGCCAGTTAACACCAATGGCAACTGATCCTTTGGATATTCACCTTTTTTTTTGAGTGAGAGAAATACCATTTACATATCCCCATAAATGGAGGAGTGTCGGACTCGCACGGTTCGGCTAGATATAATTAAAGGCCTATGTGTATCCGCAACCCAACGACTAACCCTCCTTTCTCACTGTTCCTCCATTCCCAGGGCCTGACCCGCACCCAAGCATTACTAGGCCCCGAGAGGTACATTTGAGTTCAGGGGTTCCAAAGTCCCCGTGTTCACCTTGATGAGAAGGAAGAGCTGATGGCGATCAACTCTTTGAGAGTAAATACTGCAGCAGGTTATAATAATTCCTGTTATTATAAAGGGAATCGTCGGAGTCATATCTCCGGCATTTGCTGGCTATTTGTTTAATAGAAGTCTGAAGTAAGAAATTTTTCCGGAATGTTGGAAGAAGTAATAAATCCTTCTTCCAACATTTCGGATGAGTAAAATTTTGGTCATCCGGCCTGGAGGTCCAAAAGTAATGTACGATAATTACAGCCTCGCTGCAGTACCTAAGTTATGTTTACTATCTTACATTAACAATTGCCGGTGTTTCAAACGTTCATTATATACACTTTTTATTCACTTAAATGTCAAATTATCTTTATTAACTTTATTACATTTATATTATTTCATACTATTAGTTAAAGTTTAAAATTATATTAATATTACAAGGTTTAGAAGTTTGTCTAGCTAGACATGTTTACATATGTAGATAAGGAACAAAAATTATAGTGATCAATACATTTAAGTTAAAATAATATGTTACATCAGCTGGTTTAATAAGCTAACATAATATCTTGTTTTAATGAATAAGAGGAACGTGACCGTTGTTTATTTACATTAATTAAAAAGAAAAAGAAAGAAAATGCATCTTACCATAAACTGCCTGTCAAAAAAAAGAAGTTTTTTTTTAATAATAACATAAGAACATTAATAGTAATTGATTTCATAATAAGTTACATAAATGTTATTATAGTTGACAATACGAAAATAAATTATACAAATAATATAACCCGATATAATATCTTAAGGTGTAACAAACATAGCTTAATCAGGTACAACGATTATACAATATATTTGAATACATAATACATTTATTTTCCATTTAGTATCAATAATTATACAATGAATAGTAACTATAAACAATAATCATAATGCTCATAGTCAAACCACCTTCTTTTTGAGTTTGTCACTTTTATCGCCCCCCTCTCCGGGAACCGGACACGCAACTAAGCATAAACACAGCTCCAGGAGGTGCCATTGCCTCAAGCTACTTCGTCGAGAACTATATTACCCCCCCCCCCCCCAAACCACCAGGAAGCCGGTACTCGGTAATGAGGGGAATAGTCAAATCAGCTTGGTTAACAAGTACGTTTTGTGTATAAATATATTAGAATATACTACGATCTAAAACGCATGGTTACTTGTACCTAGAATCGTATAGATTTAGGATTTATTTAAAATATATTGTTCGTGGGAGTACTTAGTACTGAGAAGGTGAACCCAATAACCAGAGCAATCGTGATGCTATTGGCAAATTATGTGTAAATAATATTACAATAACTTATAATAATTCAATAATAAATATGGCGACTTATTGCACCGTAATACATAATTAACAATAAATAATAATTCGTGCCTGTCGCACCTTAATACATATCAACAATAAATAATATCTGTGCATGTTGTATGTATGTGCATGTTTTTACTGTATGTATGTATTGTTTGCGCATGTGCCTGTGTGCAGTATGTATGTACATGTGACTGCAGTAAAATAATTAAACTTTAAAGTGTTTAGAAGTGTAGGAACCATATGAATATAATATGGAAACATTGATACAAATATGCAATATTAGGTTATAATAATAATATATAACAGTTATGAATATACTGAAAAATACATTTGAGAAGCACGTTAAAGTTGTTTTTGAGTTTTTGAGAAATATCTACATACGTACATGATGAATTCGTTAGTAAAATGTTTTGATCTTCACCAACAAGATTTTATGGCAAAGAAATCCACGGTACCTAAACTTTTCGATGCTTGACACCAGAGGTCGGTAGTAGAAAGCAACTCGAAGCTGTATACTTCGATTTTTGGACGGTGTCCCATAGCATATTGCTAAGAAAATTGAAGGGCTATGGCGTTTGTGATGCCTTACTTAAATGGATAACTTTTTATCTTTCAGATAGAAAATTACATGTAAAAATTGCTGGAAAGATTTCCAGAGAGTTTAGCGCTTCATGGGGAGTACCGCAAGTTTCTTACCTTGGGCCTTTGCTTTTTATCCTGTTTGAGAATGACTTTGCTTAGCAGCTGAAAGGCTGCATTCCATGCAGATGACTGGAAAATTTATGCACTGGTGAAATCACAACAGAATTTCTTTGCGCGTGAGGGAGATATTGATATAGTTTATCACTTGTCACTGGATAATAGAATGCCTTTAAATGGGGATAAAACAGTAGCGATCACTTTTACTAGGAAAATCACTGCGGTAAAGTTTAAGGACAGAATTGGTGGTTGTGACATACGCCGTGATGTGAATGTGAATGACTTGGGTTATGCTTGATTAAAAGCTGCTGTTCGAAAGTCGATATGCCTTTGCAGAAGATGAATGCCAGAACCAGACGAAATCTAGGGCTGCTGTTGTGGATAACTCAAAATTTTATGAATTCTACCACCAACCTGCGTTTGTACCAAATCATAGTCAGATATATTTTGGAATATTGTTCGGTGGTCAGGAATTATGAGAGATAATTCTCTCTACACAACTCTACACAACTAATTTGATAGAATCTGTCCAGAAGCGCTTTTTTGCCGCTCTTAGAATGCGTGGTCTGATGGAACAGGGCTTAAGTTATGAAAAATACTGTACATTGTTGAATTTAGCATAATTAAAAGGTAGACGGACAATACAGGAGTTAATCCTGATGTAAAAGCCAAATCATAGGTATATCAATGTTGATATAGAAAACATTGGTTCTGTTGTACCGCATGTGAAGTTTAGAAGGCACAAAATGTTTAAAGCTGTGGAAAGTCAGAGTACTTTGATGCTATTGGTGAGATGTATAAAGGCGCTAAATGAGACAGATAAAGATATTGATGTATTTGAAAAAAAGGCTTGGCTTTTTTCGCTCACATATTTGCAGGATTTTTCTTTAAGTTTTATTTTTTATTATTGTTATTTACCTTAGAATTTTACCATGTTCTTCTTATACTAGAACAATTATTTAGTATTAAACCTATTTGTTTTTGTATTTCTACTGCTTGTTAAATTTGTTAGTTCCCCGTTTCTATTAGGTTCCGTGTACAACTCATTAAGGTTCTTTTTCTGTCCTGCTGCATATGGTTTTCTGTGTTAGATTAGGTCATCTCGTTTCCCAGTTTGGAGTGGGGTTCATTATGGAGGCTGGGAATGGCTATAAGGGGTGTGAAGTCATCTTAAAAAAAGACTTATGTTTATCACTATTACTATTCTTATCATCTATAGGGTGTCCCATATAAAACGCAACCCATCAATCACTCAACCATGAAATTTCGAAAGTCAAGCTTACTTCCCTACTCGTTACTGAAATGGACTCGTCCAACATCTGAACATCGCGGCGACGCAGTAGAACACTACCGATATTAACAACAATGCAATCATAACGTTCAGTGTATTGCTAGAGACAAGGTGGTGTTTTCGCTAGATGAACGTGTTTTCATTGTCGAGTCGTACTTCAGTATGAAATCATCGGTTGCAGTGCAAGATTTGTTTGGCCATAAATACCCAGATTAACCGGCTCCTAACAAAAATCAGTATTAAGGGTAGTCGCAAAATTTAGAGAGACTGGTTCGGGTAATAACAAGGAACACAAAAGATCTGCGTCATAGTTGAATACAGATACAGTCGCTGAAATCAAATACCGATTACTTGCCTCGCCAAATAAATCGATCAGACGTTTGTCTGCTGAAATTAATTTGTCTAAATCAACTGTTCATCGGGCGACCAAACGATTACAATTACGACCTTATCGCATTCAAAAGGTTCATCAACTTCTTGAGCCCGACAAAGAAAAACGGCTACAATATTCTCAACGGTTCCGTCAATTTCTGCTTGAGGGAATTAATGTTATGGATTCGTTATTTTTCACAGATGAAGCACGGTTTCATTTGGACGGTTACGTAAACAGCCAAACAGTAGAATTTGAAGTGCTGAAAATCCCCATGTTTATCACGAAAAATAATTACACCCGCAGAAGTTGGGCGTGTGGTGCGCGATATCGCGGAAGAAAATAATCGGTCAATTTTTTTCGAGTACACCATTAATGCAGAACGATATCAGGATATTTCATTTCAGTTCATTGTACTCTTGGAAGAGGAAGACAGACACTGCCGGCTACAACATGACGGTGCGACATCGCACTACGCAGGTTCAACTTCTGATTTCGTCGAGAAATTCTTCTGTAATCGTGTTATCGGTCGAGGCTTGTGACCACCAAGATCTCCAGATTTGACTGCGGCGGATTTTTTTCTACGGGGTTATCTCAAAGAAAAAGCCTACAGCAATAAACCACGAACACTTGAACGATTGAAAGTCAATATTGAACAAGCTGTATTAAATATCCGGCCAGAAACTTTGAAAAAAGTTGCAAGAAACGCTGTAAAAAGAATTGAAGCTTGTATTCAAGAAGATGGCGGCCACTTCCAACATTTACTCTAAATGTAAGGTAATGGATGGTAATAATAAAAATTACATTTACATTTACACATGCCTTTTTATTATTTCAATACCTACCAATATAAGGTTGGGTTGCGTTTTATATGGGACACCTTTATTTTGTTTACATGTATTGAGTAAAATAATTTGTAAGAAATTTTTACGTTTCCCAATATCCTTGTCGAACCGTGAACATGCGAAAATATTTTGTAATAATTAGGACATGTGTAATAGTAGTAATTTTAAATAGCGATCGAAAAATTAACACATAAATATTTCATTCAGAAACGTTTTATAAGTAAGGTTATATGTTTGTGATTAAGAATACCAACTAAATGTGATCTTTTTCAGTTTCTGCCAACCGTGGACCACATTAAGATTCTTCTCAGTATCCCTCTTATTCCTTTTCCACCAATATTTTTTAAGTCTCTCACATGGTTCTTTCTTGAATTCTTCTGTTTTTTAAGCTATTTCGTATAGAACTCTCCTTTCCGAGATCTCTTTTAATTTTTTCAGCATTAAATTCCAGTTTTTTAAGTAAATTCCGGAATTTGTATTTCTCTTTTAAATCTATCTTCACTTTATCACAACGTATGCCTTAAAGTTTTTCTTTTCTAGAAAACAGAGAATGATTTTCTTTGAAAATTTATCGTTAGTCATCCTTAAATTATCATTTATTATTTCTGATATTTTTTATGTTTCTTGTACAGCAAGCAGTTTTAATGAGTTAAGTACATATGTATATATTAAGCTGTCGTCTTTATAGGACCAAATATTTTCCTTAAATAACTATTCTTTCTTCTTGATTTCTTTTTTTATTTATTTTAAAAGTTGATAGTCAAACATTCAGTAGCTTACGATACTTCCGGACGAATCACCGCATTCAAATATCTTAACTTTATATTTACAGAATTCCAGTTCATTTTATGTTTTATATATTCTGTGTTAGACGATAGATCGATTCCAACTTTTTCGCTGTATTTCATAGGATGAATATTTCTTGCCCGCATTTTATTTAAGTCTTTCCAGATATTTGAACTGTTTTACTTTTTCTATTAAAGTTGATACTGGGTTGTTTAGGTAGACGGTTAAATCTACAATTGCTCTGTATTTAAACGTCTGCTAGAGATGGTAAAAATAAAAACTAACTGTATCAAGTTCGGTATCATTCGGTAGAATTTTAATTCAGATTTTAATGATCATAGTATTATTGGATTGGTATTATGTATTTGAAGTGTGAAATTTTTAGTATTTAATTACTTTTGTTTAACAAAGTTTCTACCGATGATTACTCTGTAGTAATGTACAATGGAAATAGATAACCAAGTAGTGGTAGGGAGCCAGATCGGAACAAGTTTTATTGCTATCGCTACTGATGTATTCTTATCTTATTCATTTATACTACTACTTCAATGATTTAAATTTCAATGGTAAATAATTTTCTGTAGCATTGAGTACGGTTGTGTTTATAAATATCATAGTCATTGGAGTAAATAACAGTATAATTATAATGGAGGAAAGCAAAATAAAATTTTAGATTAACCGACTTTTATTTTACACCGTATGAACATAAATTATTTTAAAATACTTTCAATATAAACTAATTTAGTTTTCTTAATAGGTTATATATGTTGGTAAACGTTAGTTCATAGTTGTTATTATTCTTAGTTCTTATTAAATAATGAATTTTTGATCTACAACTTGCAAAATGAAAAAAAAAATTATATTTAAATACTAAAGTTAATCAACATGTGAACTCACTGTAAATCAAACAAGTTTTATGTATAGAATTATCAAGTGGTAACAGAATTTATAAATACAGTATCCAAAAAAAAGGAGAATTTATTTCTTTAGTTTTAATTTTTCAAATTTATAATCTAAAGTTTAATTTAAAAAAAAAAAATTAAAACATATTACACTCAAAATTAATGAAATATCGACAGAACCAAAATACACCAAATATTATTTTTAATATATATTTCTCTACCTAACTCGAATAACTTCTACAATATGTTTTTTAACAAGTAAAAAAAAAAAAAAAAAAATTTAATTTAGGAATTGATATTCATCGAAAAATAATATAATAAAATAAAACCCTTTTTTTTATCTCATAACGTAATAGAATTATGGTAGTATAAATTTAACCAAAAAATATCGATTAAACAAACAATAGGTGGAAACTTTACACTACAGCTGCAACAGACTTTTCAATTGAAGGGAAGAAAGACACTGATCACGAATAAGGGTTATTCAACTTCCAAACCTTTCACATAAATAGTGTTCATTCTCTTTGATATATATATATATATATATATATAATATACATGTGCGTGTGTATGTTTATGGGAAGTGTACATGTGCCCGTTTGGAGTATATATATATATATAATAGATGTGATGAAAAAAGAAGAATTTTGAAAGGTTGAATTTTATTTTATAAAAACCGAAACGCTTTTGTTGGTGTACATTGAGTGTACAAAGTTATTTTTCCTTTCGATCGTATAAGCTGACTATGTTATAAAACAAATGAAATTGAATCTACATCACTTATATTATTTCATTTTTTTTGTTGTAATTTTAAATAATAATAATAATAATAAAAAAGTGATCGACAGCTACAAAGCGAATAAGCTTTTTTACACACATTTGTTTGTGTGTATCCTCCTTATCACACCATACCCCCTTACCACATCATCAGAAATTCCACGATTACCCTATGTGGACTGTTTCCTTGTTATTTGATTTCCAGGTTCTGAGATGTGCCTTGGACCTTGGACTCCTCGATCTCCCGATCTCAGTCAGTATGTACCATTTACATCTGTGGGGGTGTTACCCCCACAGGCTGATACCTTGTACTGAAAAATAGATCTCTGGGAAGTATGGTGTGATAGATTTTTGGACGGTCCAGTGGCTGTCTTGCCACGGATCGTCCAACGCATACTTATATAAAAGAGGGGGATGGGCGTTTGGGAGACCGTTTGGGGGAGAGACTCCCCGAGCATTATGAGCATTATGCATAACTTCAGTGACGGTTAGAGTCGTTCTCGCTGGTTCCTGGAAGTACTGTCCAAGAAAATGGAAGAAGTGGAACCAAGATAGAGTGGTGTTTAGTCCGAAGGTAGTGATGGAGAGCCAGCGCTCGGGGGTAGGTATCGGGGGTCCGACAGGATCGTCGCTGCTGTGTGCCCTCGGGGGATGCTTGAAGCTGCTGCTTGAGGACGACACAGGTAGAACCCGAGACACTCGTGTGGGTGATGTGTGCCTGCTTAGGTGATCCCATCCCCATGCTGTGTGAGGGGGAGGGTTTTTAGTGGGTCCTGCTTCGGCAGGAAACGCCACACACCTAGTAGTACGGGCTGCTGGGCGTCTTGTTGCAGATTTTCCCTTCTCCGACGTAAAACAAAAAAAAGAAGCTATTCATAGAGAGGCGCAGCAGATCATCTGATTTTTTTTAAGTATCATAAATGGAATTCCTTGGTATACTAATTCAATCAAAGTAATAAAGTTTGTTGTATAATTCTGCTACATATTCAGTCAAAATGAATACACTAACCGGCGTCAACTGATTTATTAATATACCGTGCAGTCCAAACAATTTAGACTTTCAACTTGAACCGGTTACAACACCTTATTAAACTGAAATTTCAAAGCGTTTAATTAGATGAGAGTTTACATAGGATGATAATTTTATCTTGGTTGCAACAAAATCAAACCCTAGTGTAGTTATTTGAAGCGACTTAACAAAACTCTAAACTTACCGTCATAACTTAAATATTTATTACGCTTATATTCCCTTCTAAAGTACTTGATCATCTCTTGAGGCTCCTTAAAAATTCAGAAAGTCCTCCAAAAATGGGCATCCGTAAGTGTGAAACATTAAAAAATAAATCTTTCCCTCAATTTATTTAAAATTCATTTAAAAGGTTTTCTTTCGTAAAACAATATTACACTGTCGATGAATTTTTTTAAATGATACTAATTAAAAAAAATTCAAAAAACTTTTGAATTTTCTACACCCCGTGCAACGTATACCAAAATATGCCCTCAAATATTTTTCATTAATGTATTTTGAATCATGAAGAATTATTTTGCACTTATTTTTTATATTATTATATTTATCTTTAATATTCTATAGTAGTTCTATAAAAATAGAACTAATTATACAAACGAAAATAAAATTACATAGTATAAATTAAAACTAAATTACACAATCATTAAACTTATAAAATTAAAATAAAATCTTATTACATCACAAACAAACTTCACACAAATATAAAAACACATTCTATAATGTTTAATCAAGATATAAAACAATTTACAAATAGAGAACAAAAATACTCCATAAATTATTTAAAAATAAAATCCATCCAACACTGCAATAATACTGACAGGCCAAAGGAGGAAGAAAAAATTTAATGTCATCATGTAGTTACCTCAACATTAGTTCATTTAAGACAAATTTTGGGGCAGTTATTTCTCTATCCATTGAGTAACATATATCTGTTCATGCCTGACGTGAAATATATAATTTATTATTATGCACCGATCATAATAAAATATTTTTTTTATTTTTGGACGACACATCAAATAATAAAAACGATTAAATAAAGTTTTATTTTAAAGTAACAGCTAATATTAACATTTTTGATAATGTAAAGCTAGCTGTTATTTCACGGATTAAATTCTATACGAAGGTACTCCTATTTAAGGTGGCGTAAAAATAAATATTCCAAATTTTAAGAGTTTGGGGTATTTGAACGTATTAATGCCATTAAATTTTCAACTTAAAAGGTCAAAGGAGTGAAGCTGTAGAGCAAAGTCGTCCTCAGTACCTCGAGATTTCACCTAATTAAGGTCTTATTTTTCTTAGGAAAATTTGTAAACAAATAAATAAATAACAATATTTGCAAAAAACCTTTTTGTGAAATAGCACCCCGATCCAAAAAATGCTCTAAACTAGTGGCTAAGTAGGTATACTGCGTCAATAGTCCCCCTGACACCAAAAGGAGCGCAATCCGCCATCTTGTAATTTCCCTTTTCCCTGTAGGATATTCCCTTTTCCCTCGTCCTCTTGTAGCGGGAAATTTTAAATTCCACAGGGTTGCCAACCAAACTATATTTTACACTTTAAATATTAATTATTTATTTTATTTATTTAAATTTCAAAGGTTGGTAGTACTGACGTACAGATGTTGTAGTTGTCTGCTATGTTGTGACGTCCAGGTGCATGGTAGAATTAAATAAATGAATAATATTTAAAGTGTAAAAAGGTAATTCGGTCTGTGTGGGTTTCGAGCTCGATCGCCCGGTTGACTCGGTACATGGTGCGTTAAGACTTGTGACTACATCAGTCTGTCAACTATAAAAGTGAAATTTGTTGTATGTAAGTTATGAAATTGTATTAGTTTAGTTAGCTCCGACCGTCGCCTTTAGCTCCGCCACTCCCGCACGAATGAAATACGGTGTGTACGCGCACGCTTTAGTTAGAATAATTGAATTATATAAACGAAATAATATTATATTTAAATAAAATAATAAATATTTTAAATTAAGTTGTGTATGTATGTGTGTAAGCCGTGCATCAAAAAATAACCCACAGTTGTTATGACTTTCCCGGAACGCGAATTTTAACCGTGTAACGGAAAAGTCCTACAACTGTGTCGTCACAATTTTTTTTGTTAAACTAAAAAGTACGAATGAGTGAAATTATTAGGAAATAGAAAAACAAACTATTTGAGTTGTAGTTATCCCTGAAAACTCCCCATAGCTAGAGTAGATTTTTAGAAGATTTCATCTCCGTAACACAAATAACTCCAAATTTTATAACTGTATTATAAAATCCTTCTTAAAATATAAAGGAAACCTGCACACCTAATCGTAATCCACCATATCGATTTGGAAAGTAAAACTGATGTTTCGATAACTAACACAAATATAAATTTTATTTACCTTACCTTACGAACATATCTAATTACATTTTACCGACGATAAATCTTTCTAGCTCATCAGAAGGTCACACGGGGTACATTGTCAATAAAATCATAATGAAAGTACAGCTGGGCGCTTGAGAACGTTGTAAAAATGATGAAAGTGAAAAATAGATCAAACAATATATACTTTCTATCGTTGAAAACGATAGAAAGTATTTTGTTGTTAATTACAACATAATAAAAACGGATTTAAATAGGTTACATAATGTCGTCTAAAAGAAAATCATGTAAACAGACGACTGATAATAGAAAACAATGGGTGCGAGAAATATCATGAAAATTTTAATAATAAACAGAACTAAAGGTTTGGTAGTAATAGGTCAAACTTGACTGGGATATACCGTACAACATGACAGGTTGGATGTCAAAAGATAGACGATGAGGTCACAGTAAATATGGTAGGGTAGGGAGAGGCGGATAGGAAATATATGATTATTTTGTACAAGTGGTAGGATGGATGACGGTAAGGGAAGGTTTACGGTAGAAATGGATGTTGCAGATGGTGATGGGAGGAGTAAAGTTGTGCAGAGTGCCAAGGGAAATATATAGCAATGCCCTCTCTCATTCCATAAAACCACCCCCTTCCAACTGGTACGTCCTTAACACAAACAGGTCATGTGTCATGTCACACAGATAGGTCACCTTACACACACACATACACACACATATATATATATATATATATATAAATATATATAATTATAATATCACTTACCAGTATGTTATGTAACAAGTTTTTTGGTAGTAATAAGGATTTTCAATATGGCAGTCAAAATTACGTAATATTGGAAATTAAGTAATAAATTTTAGAATTAAAATAAAAAACAAAACCACATAAAAAGAATTTGATACCACATGACTTCCTTGTACGCCTATTAAATTACACGTACACATTTTTTTTTTTTTTTAAATGAAAACTACATAAAATTTTATTTCATTAATAACTTCTGATATTTTTTCATATCCTTTTTTTTTATTGCTATTACTGAATTATTATTTTTGTAAAACATTTTTTATAGTCATAGAGGTTAATAATTATTAATAAATCAATATATTTCAATTTAAAAAAAAGAAGTTAAAAAAAAGAGATAAAATCTCATTCGAACCGATGTGCCTTCTCCTAAGATCCAAATACTTCAATTTGCTATAACTCTTCTATTTTATTATTTTACTATAACTTTGGTACCGATGAAAATAATTACCACTTCTGATATATCGTTGAAAAGCTCTCAATGAGGGCTTATAACTGTAATTAACAAAAAGTCCAAAATTCAAATGTTTTTAGATGTTGGGCTTTTTTGGACACTTTTGGTTCAGCTGATTGCAATGAAAAGGGAAGGTGCACAACTAGATGTTACAACAGTCCTAAATACAAAATTTTAACATCCTACGGCGAATCCTTTTAGAGTTATGCGAGATACATACATACATACATAGATACGTACGTACCGACGTCAGGCCGGAAGTAGTTATAAGGGATTCAGGGATGGTCAAACTTCCGTTGAAATCTGAAAACAAACTTTTCGCGATCACAATACTTCGTATAAGGAAATAAAATCGTGACGTACTACACAAGTTCTGATAACAGTTTTGAATTCACCATCCCAAAAGTAGTTGATATCACCATGTACCAGTCCAGATACAAAAAAATAACCTTTTTTTTTGTTGACTGGTGGAATTAATTAATATTTGTATTACGTACATCATTACAAAATATAATCTGTAATCTGCAATTATATATATTTATTAATAGTTACATTTATACCGATTTATTACTGTAAGCTACTTAATTTTTACGATTAATTTGTATTTTAATTAATATATTTTTGTTTCTCTGCTTATTACCGTCACCTTAATTATGTATTTGATAACATTTTAAGTACTATATAAGTATATCATTCATTGTATTTTTTGTTATACTGTATGAATAAATTGTATGTTAAAATAGGAACATGCTGATAAAACTTACGTCTTTGCGAGACCCAATATTCTAATTTATAAAAAATATGTAAAATTACAAAAATAATAATTTATTATTATGATGATAGAAAAATTACTAATAAAAATGAAATGTTGAAAACAATTTAAAATATATATACTGTATGTATAAAACTAGATGCAAATTTTTATCGTTAAACAATAAATTTCAATACATGTAGGAATTATAAATGAATAGAAAAGAAAAAGAAAAATAATATAAAAATTAAAAATAAAATAGAACGAAACTAAATTAACAAACAAGAAGACAAAGTATACGATGAAGAAAGTTTTTGTTTTATATTTTAGATTTGTATCTATATTTGTTTTTTATTAATTACTCTTAATCCAGTAATGAAGATATTTTTTAAATGTTAGTGTGCTTCTAATTAAAGACTTAAATCATTTTATAAATGATTGTAGAACGTTTCATTTATTATATTATTAGTAGAATAAATAAAAGCATAACACATTACTTAAGTTTATTTAGGTCAAAATAAATTACTTTATAATATTACAACCATTACAAAGTTATTAATCGATTAAACATGTTGCTAATAATGATTTATTTATTAGCAGGTTTATTACAAATTTTGAATAAATAATAGATCTGTATAAAGTAACAACTGGTGCTATCATAAAATAACACACTTTAAACTACCAACGTATAATAATATATTTCGATGATACATATCATAAACATTTAATATGAAGCAATTCGTGACAATATCGACATATTTTATATCGATAATCTCATATCATTAACGATGCTTTTATAAAAGTTATTGAAAATTTTGATTTAATTTTATTTCTCCCATCATATGAACTTTTTTATCATAGAATACTTTCCGGTAGATTATATCTTCTCATCCATTTTTATTAGCTTATTTTAGAATGTATGCTTTATGTAAACTTCTAAATATACATATAGAAAAATGAATAAATTAATTTTCTTCAGCCTTACTTAAATCATCTTTGATTTTAAACACCGAATCATTATATTTACTCGATAATATGTACTACATATAATTTTCAATAGTAGTTTATAAATTACGAATTATTTTTTTTTTATACTTAACGTGTATTAATCATACCTACTTTTACGTCCCGGCAAATTAACAAGAGTATCTGTATTAAAGGGAAAAGTATAATGATGATATCAAAATTGAGGTATCTGATTTTTTTTGCAAATCTTTGTATCTTAGGGTTCAACGAATTCATCTAGGTCAAAAAAGAAACATATGTATGTATGTCGCACCTATATTGGTCTTATATCTCAGGATTGACCAAACAGATTTTCTTGAAATTTAGCTTAAATATATCTATATATATATATATATATATATATATATATATATATTATATGTGGTATTGAACATATTAACTTTTATGAAAAGTGGTTAAATTCGTTACAGGAGTTTAACGAAAAAAAAACAAATTTGGATTATCTCAGAGGTATTTACTTAAAGCATGTTTGTTATCTTTTCCTGTTTAGCCTCCGGGAATTACCGTTCAGATATTACTTCAGAGAACGAATGAGGATGATATGTGTGAGTTTAAATGAAGTGTAGTCTTGTACAGCTTCTGTTTGACCATTCCTGAGATGTGTGGATAATTGAAACCCAACCACCAAAGAACACCGGTATCCACGATCTAGTATTCATATCCGTAAAAAAAGTATCTGCCTTTACTAGGACTTGAACCCTGGAACTCTCGACTTGCAAATCAGTTGATTCGTTACCTACAACCCACATATAAATAATCCAAAAACATTTTTTCAACAGTCAACCTCCACTCTTAAAATTTAAATATACGTTTTTAGTTCTTTTGCTCTAACTGTCCGTTTCTAACAGCATCACGCGTAAACCAACCGACTGATTGGTTTCATATTTTCAGGACACAATCGTGTTGTACCAGGGAAGATTTTAAGTCGTAAATTGAGGTTCTAGACACCGTGGAGGTCAAGATTTTTCGTCAATATTCTGTGCATTAGTTACTATAATTACTACTATTCTGCTTTTGTAATTTAGTTTCATTTTTAGGTATTTGTAAAGTCTGTGTAACTTATGTTATGTTATTACAACCATGAGGATAATGAACATAACCGGAAGGACAAGCGAAACGAGCTCTGTCCCGCTAGTCAATATACAAGTATAATTAGGATTTTAATGACACAGAAGAACCGATTCACACAGAATTATTTCATTACACACGTAATCTTCTACCCAAATATTACTTAAATAAAGAATATACCATCCGATCAGTAATTTTTCAAACCTAACTTAGCCTAAAGGCGAAAGTATACTATTGTCAATGATACAAAAGGATTGTCCTTGTATATCCTACATATACGAGAGGTTATCTCTAAAGTAATGACCGTTTCGTTGTAAAAAAATACGAGAAAACTTATAAATATATATTTTTTCTCTTAAACTACATATGTTTTACTACTTCTGCATCTAATCGGCACGTGAATTACGATATTTATCGTAGCGATACACCAGCTTCAACATACCCTCGTCTTATTCTTCTGTCGCCACTGATTAATAAGATTTTTTAATTCATTGTCACATGCGAATTGCTTACCGCTCAAAAATTCTTTCAATTCCCCCCAAAAATGGTAATGAGAAGGAGCTAAGTCCGAGCTATATGGTGGATAATCGTAAATTTCCCATCCAAATGTTCTCAATAAATCACGTGTCGGGCTCGCAACATGTGGACGTGTTTTATCGTGCAGCAGGACGACGCCGTCTGTCAGCCGCCCACGTCATCGATTTTGAATAGCGCGCCGTTACTTACGTAGAAATTCGCAGTAGGCTTCTGCTTTTTTAGTCTTCCACCTGATATGAAATCAATCAGCAGTTTGTCAAACCGAGATCCCAAAAGACTGTGGCCATCATTTCGCGTCCAAATGACTGCCGCTTGACCTTTTTCGATCTGGTTGATGATTGAGGATGATGCCATTCAGTTGACTGCCGTTTTTTCTCTGGCGTGAAATACGAAATCCATTGCCGGTAACAATTGAATTAAGGAACTCATCGTCTTTTTCTGTGTAGCGCATCAAAAATTCCAAAGCAGATCCCATTCAGATTTTTTTTTGTGTCGTTCCGTTAAGACGTGTGGTACCCAAAGTACACAAACCTTTCTGAAGCCTAAATGATCATGAACAATGCAACCGATAACAGCTCTTGAAAAATCAGGCAAAAGAAGGGCCAGGTTGGAAATCGTTGAGCGACAATCTTTTATGTTTTCATCTTCGACGTTTCAACAAGTTATCGGTGATTAATGAGGTTCTCCCCGAACGTTCTTCATCGTGTACATTAATTCTGTTATTTCTATACCTTACACACCATTTTCGGACGTTTCGTTCATTAATTACATTATCACCGTACACAGCAATCAAATGCCAATGAATTTCAGCCGGCTTAACATTAACACAATGCAGAGTGAATATTACTAGCGTAGCCATGAACGACACACGTTGGCCAACCTTCAGGAGAGAAATTTTCGGTCTTTACTTTATATCCCTCGTATATACTAGGCCTGACGTTTGTTTTCTATATAGGGGGAAAATAATTAAATAGGTTGTATAGTTCTGTATAAAACTGTAAAAAACAGACCCCTCAAATATTTAAATAAAACTTTAAAAAAATGTAGTTACAAAAAAAAAGATATACGATGTCCCATATAAAAGGCAACCCATCAATCACTCATCCATGAAATTTCAAAAGTCAAGCTTACTCCCCTACTCGTTACTGAAATGGACTCGTCCAACATCTAAACGTCGCTGCGACGCAGTAGAACACTACCGATAGTAACAACACTGCAATCATAACGTTCACTGTATTGCTAGAGATAAGATGGTGTTTTCGCTAGATGAGCGTGTTTTCATTGTCGAGTCGTACTTCAGTACGAAATCAGTGGTTGCAGTGCAAGATTTGTTTCGCCATAAGTACCCAGATTAACCGGTTCCTAACAAAAATCAGTATTAAGGGTAGTCGCAAAATTTAGAGAGACTGGTTCGGTTAATAACAAGGAACACAAAAGATATGCGTCATTGTTGAATACAGATAGTCGCTGAAATCAAAGACCGATTACTCGCCTCGCCAAATAAATCGATCAAACGTTTATCTACTGAAATTAATTTGTCTAAATCGACTGTTCATCGGGCGACCAAACGATTACAATTACGACCTTATCGCATTCAAACGGTTCATCGACTTCTTGAGCCCGACAAAGAAAAACGGCTACAATATTGTCGACGGTTCCGTCGATTTCTGCGTGAGGGAATTAATGTTATGGATTCGTTATTTTTCACAGATAAAGCACGGTTTCATTTAGATGGCTACGTAAACAGCCAAAACAGTAGAATTTGGGGTGCTGAAAATACCCACGTTTATCACGAAAAACAATTACACCCGCAGAAGTCGGGCGTGTGGTGCGCGATATCGCGAAAGAAAATAATCGGTCCTATTTTTTTCGAGTACACCATTAATGCAGAATGATATCAGGATATTTTATTTCAGTTCATCACACTGTTGGAAGAGGAAGACAGACACTGCCGGCTACAACATGACGGTGCGACATCGCACTACGCAGGTTCAACTTCATGTTCATGATCCAGCTAGTATCCGTGGCGAACAAAGGAAAAGACAAGTAAAGTTAAATATCATTTGCATTTCAACGTGGTTTTTATGTTGACATGCAACGATATAAACGACGTAGCAAGGAAGGCAAAGTGAAATAACTATATTCCGTATTAATTTTAGTAAGCCGGACACGGGATCTTGTTATTTTTTAATCCGTTATATCATTGTTTTTGGAATTTCTTTGTCTTATATCGATTAGCTTACTTTAGTTTCAGTTATGACACTTCAAACAGAATGGATAAAAGAAAGCGATTGTAATTTAGATTAATCACAGAAGGCAGTATGAAAAACTAAGCTACTTTAATGATACTACATGCCAAGAAAATAATTTTTGAATTATAAAAGAATTTAAATGAAAAAAAGAAAGGAAACTAATTTAAACAAATTTAGTCTTATCTCTAGACAACTCTAGACTTTGTCACAATAGTAGAAATAACAAAGATGGACCACTGAATGTGAAAATAGGAGGAGAAAAGATTATGGAGGTAGAAGAATTTTGTTATTTGGGAAGTAGAATTACTAAAGATGGACGAAGCAGATGCGATATAAAATGCCGAATAGCACAAGCGAAACGAGCCTTCAGTAAGAAATATAATTTTTTTACATCAAAAATTAATTTAAATGTCAGGAAAAGATTTTTGAAAGTGTATGTTTGGAGTGTCGCTTTATATGGAAGTGAAACTTGGACGATCGGAGTATCTGAGAAGAAAAGATTAGAAGCTTTTGAAATACGGTGCTATAGAAGAATGTTAAAAATCAGATGGGTGGATAAAGTGACAAATGAAGAGGTACTGCGGCAAATAGATGAAGAAAGAAGCATTTGGTAAAATATAGTTAAAAGAAGAGACAGACTTATAGGCCACATACTAAGGCATCCTGGAATAGTCGCTTTGATATTGGAAGTACAGGCAGAAGGAATAAATTGTGTAGGCAGGCCACGTTTGGAATATGTAAAACAAATTGTTAGGGATGTAGGATGTAGATGGTATACTGAAATGAAACGACTAGCACTAGATAGGGAATCTTGGAGAGCTGCATCAAACCAGTCAAATGACTGAAGACAAAAAAAAAAGTCATTTATCTATCTTTTATGTAATTTATAAATTTTATTCTAAAAATAGTTTACTACTAATAAAATGTATATAATATAATAGCGATATGTTTAAAATAAAGACCGCTGGGAAATTTCTCTCCTTAAGGTTGGCGTACCTGTGTCGTTCATGGCTACGCTAGTAATGTACACACTACATTGTTGCTTATAAGTTGTAGCGTTGTAGTATCTTTGATTACGTGTGAGTTATTACGTTATAAAATTAGGAGAAAAATCTATGTTGCCGCCGACTGTGAAATACGTGGGCATATGTTTTTTAAACCATCTAAACGTTAAGCCTGCTAAAATTCGTAGACAGTTGGTTGCTACGGTGATAATGTAATGAATGAATAAAAAGTCTGAAAATGATGTGAAAGGTTTAAAAATAAAAAAATTAATGTGCACGATGAAGAACGTTCGGGGAGGCCCTCGAATATCTCCGAGGACTTGTTTGAAACGCGTATGATAAAATCAGTAAAGATCGTCGCTCAATGATTTCCGACCTGGCTCTCTTTTTCCTGATGTTTCAAGAGCTGTTATTGTTCGTGACCATTTAGGCTTCAGAAAGTTTGTGCACGTTGGGTGCCGCACGTCTTAACGGAACGTCACAAAAAATCCGAAAGTGATCTGCTTTGGAATATTTGATCCGCTTAATTCAATTGTTACCGGCGATGAAACACGGATTTCGTATTACACGCCAGAGAGAAAACTCTAGTCAAGTGAATGGCGTCATCCTCAATCACCAGGCAGTCAAGTTAATGGCATTATCTTCAATCATTAACTAGACCGACAAAGGTCAAGCTATAGCCATTTGGATGCAAACTGATGGCCACAGTCTTTTGGCATCTGTTTGGCATACTGCTGATCCATTGCATGCCTCGGGGAACGACTATAAATACAGAAGCCTAATGTGAAATTCTTCGTAATTTACGGCGCGCCATTCAAAATCGGCGACATGGGCGGCTGACCGAGAGCGTCGTCCTGCTTCTCGATAATGCACGTCCACATGTTGCGGGTCCGACACGTGATTTACTGAGAACATTTAAATGGAAAATTTACGATCACTCACTATATAGTCCGGACTTAGCTTCTTCTGATTATCATTTGTTTGGGAAATTAAAAGAAGTTTTGAGTGGTAAGCAATTCGCGGGTAACGATGAACTTAAATATGCTGTTAATAAGTGGCTATATGGACTGGCGGCAGAAGAATACGACGAGAGGATATATCGATATGATAAATGTCTTAATTCATGTGACGATTATATACAGAATTAGTATAAGGTATGCAGTTTAAGATAAATAAAAAATATGTATAAAGTTTTCAGAATAATTTTTTTTTACATTGAAACGGTATTTACTTTAGAGATAACCTCTCGTAAAAAATAAGTAAAATGGTTTTCGTATTGAATTTTAAAAAGAAATTGATGTTAATAATAGTGTGTAGCCTGTAAAATTGAATATGTTCAATTTTTTTATTTTGAATCATTAAGGAATAATTTATTTTAATTTAAATAAAAATCAGATCACTTTCTGATTTCTAACGTTTTTTTTCCAGATAAATGTTTAAAATTTCTTTAATTTCTGTTGATAAAACCTTTAAGTAAATGTTAAGTAAAACTGTTTACTTAAATTTTAATTATTTATTAATTTTTCCATAGTTTCAGAAAGATTAGTTTTTTTTTTTAATAAAATGAAGATTTATTAAGCTTTTCAGTGTTTTTTTGCTTAAAAGCTGGTATCTAACAAATGTTGTCAATCAACTGAAAGTAAGAGATCTTTTACCCATTAATCTTTCTAAGACTCGTCTGTCTTATTTTTATATCATCAGTGTTCAGATTAATCGATTAAGATATCTTGCTTCTCATTTTTTTACTATTTTTTTCTTGTGATCACTAATTTTCTCGTTGATGGAAAAACTTTTCAAACTTAACTTTTTTACTTTTACTTTTTATATTTCGTATTTTCTTTTGATTTGTGAAATTATGACGAACTGCTTCGTCGTATTTATTAATCGACTTATTATTACTTAAAATTATGTTTCAGAATAAATATTCCGGGATATTAACTGTTTATCATAATTTATTCTAAAAAATTCAGCATTACGTTATCGATTTCCTTTGAAATTTTCTGTTTCAAATACTTCATTTAAGAAACTTATTTTTAAATTAAAAAAAAAAAAAATGGTTTTTAAACTCTGATTGTAAAGCCGTGTAAAGACGACGAAAAATTCATAACTTATTTCTTTGTCATGGTGGCACAGAAGTATAATAATGAAATAAAAGGATTAATCTCTTTTTTCCTTAATGAATATCTTTAATTCACAACTTCACCCTCCTTGGGGGAGAAGAAATAATAATTATTTTTAATATCTAAACCTAAAAAGGAGCTACGGCCTCCCGTGAAACCTTCCGTGGTATAATACGAATGTATCCTGAAAATTTAAAAGTAATATATATATATATATATATATATATATATATATATATATCCAAATAACTGTGATCTTGTTATTTCGAGAGTGTATCTGATACGTACAAAGTTAGCCTTCAATCTACTAACAAATACTCCGTTTGAATTTTGAAAATCATACAATCGTTTAAAGATATATTATAAGAGAACCCCATTGTACTTCCCAAAACACCGCCCCAGGGGCACCTTGTTTGTTACCAGTTGATGGTGATGATCGGTCCAGCCTCCCACGAGGTGCTCGCATACCTCATCACTGTTGCTTTACACGCAGTTCCTACGGGAAGTCCATTACTGTTAAACAGAAATTTTTAATTTATTTAATATTATTTTATTTTAACGTAAATTTAATTCTATTTCATTCGACTGATCCGAATCATTTAGTTCAAACCCTGCTCACACAGTGATAGAGAATCACGGTTCACTCAATTCATTAAAGTTTGTGCTTCAACTGGCAAATCTGCACTAAAATATATTTTTTTTTTCTCGAAAATAATTATTCGATGAAATATATCTAAAAACCTTCTTAGTTATGCCAAGATATATGGGTAAAAATTTGTTTATAATTGATCGAGTAGTTTGTTTATTCCGAACAAACAAAAACACTCATCTCTTTATATATATATATATATATATATATATCTCTTTATATATATATATATATATATATATATATATATACCCACACACAGTTAAATAGAAACAAATCATAACACTTTCTTTAATTTTCGTCAGAGTCCTGTATAAACAGATGAAATTAGCCGTAAGCCATGGAATTTAAATGCGTAGTAACGAATAGCAAACATCTTTTTCTATCATACAATTTTAGCTTCTAATCTAACTTTTTATTTCCCATATGTCTCTCGCCTGTTATAACTTTAAACTAAGCATAAATTTTTTAGGTAAATATTATTATGTATTACTAAAAGAAAGCAATAAAATTGATTATCGAAATAAATTCTATAAAACCTTTCATATATATTAAAATTAAAAAATAATGAAAAAAATTCTATATCGAAGCGGGTGTTAAAATCGATGTTAAAATACAGTATCTTTTAACTTTTTTTTTTTTACGTTAATAAAACGATTGATGTTCACTTTTATTGTCAATTAATATTACTATAAAAGTTTAAAATTAGTAGCTCATTGGCTAAAGATTATAAAATGATGTAATGTATTATAGTAGTAGGAACCTTTTCATAAAAGCGATTGGGTACCATTTTGGCCATCTGAATAAAAATCAAACCCGTATTGTGGTTTCATAGTGTTTAGAATTTCAATTATAAGTGTATAATTAAGTAAGTAATAATAAGGTAAGTTTAAATAACGAATGAATAGGATTTTAAATTTTGAAAGGGTATCAAATTATTAAAAGAACTACTATATATAGAAATTTTAAATGTAACTGAAAATCTTTTTTGATGTCCAAGAACTTAAACATGTAGCGCGGTAATAGTAGAAAAGACAGCCAAACAGTGCACTACATACTACATCAACTATTCACAATTACATCAATAAAACCGAAATAATTTAAATAATTTGACAGTCCTACATCATTAGACACAAATCAAAATATACATATAAAAATATGGTAATTGAATTTTACAACTCTATTTTACAATAAAGGAACAAAAGTAAACATTAATGAAATTGTCATAATAACTTCAAACTTTACCGGAAATTACACCAAGTTTTTTAGTTAATCTTTCTAATTAAATTTAATTACATTTTAATTGTTTGTTAGTTACAAGTTGTAAATTCTTGGATACCACTTATAGACAAATTTTTTTTTTATAACGCTAAAATATAGAAATGAATCTGTTAAAAATAAATCGAAAACTTTCAATGAAATTAAAGGAAATAAGCAATAACCAGAGAAAAGAAAATCTGATGTGGACACCACATGACTTCTTTGTACGCCTATTATTTTACATATATTAGGTAGAAAAAAAAAAAGAAGGCCAACGGTGGATTGTGCCAAATGAGGTGGTGTATCGAGAAATAGAACCTGTTACTGATACTATGCGGAAAAAAAGAATCTCTTTCTTTGGTCATCTCATAAGGACACCGGAAACAAGACTGTCAAGAAATATCATTGAAAAGCTCTGGTTCCAAAAGCTAGAAGTAGGATGGATCAAAGAAATTAGAGAAGATATGAAAGAATTGGGATTTTCCCTGACCGACCTACAGAATAAAACTGGAAAAATTACAAAGCTAAAAGACAAAAGCATTAGATTTAAACAAAAGACAGACAAACGACAAAATACAACGAAGAGGGTGTTTACGGATGAAGAAAAGAAAGCAAGATCTGAACGGATGAAGAAATACTGGGCAGCTCGGAAGAGTAAAATAACACGCTTTTCTCAGAAAAGATCCAACTAAAATTGACTTAAGTGGACTCATGTTGGCCGTAAAAGCATAATAATAATAATAATAATAATAATAATTAGGTATATTTCATAAGAAAGCAACCTACTGTAATGGATACCATGATTCGACTTCCCGAAAATTTTGACGTATCTTCGCGTTTCACATCCCCCAGACCCCAAATACCAGCGTCAGTTAAAACGTTTATATATATATATATTTTACTTTCTTGTGGATATGATAATTGCCGTAATTATGCGTTAATAACTTTCAAATTGATACATAAAATATAATGACCCAATATCTCAATCGATTCCGTTAATGGGAAAAATCGGACAATGGTGGTGGAAATGGGGGGAGGACTTTTTCGAAAAACCAAAATATCGGTATAACTTTCTTATTAAGTAAAATATAGAATTCGTTTAAAGTCCCTACTATTTTTTGGACGACCTAAAACTTACCTAAGTAAATTTTTTTTGATATCACCAACCATTGGCTCAGGGAGTGGAAAATATGGGGTTTTGAAAACAAAAAAAATCATATCTCCCTTAACAGGCACAGGATTTATTCGTTTAAAGTGATCGTTAGTCCTTAAAATATTACCTAAAGCTTTTGTCTGAAACAATTTTTGATATGAGGTACAATCCTTACGACAAGGGATGAATAAACTGTTGCCGGAATTATAAGGAGGTGGGGCTTGTCATATGCTAA
The DNA here is from genome assembly GCF_047948215.1 of Lycorma delicatula. Lineage (NCBI taxonomy): Eukaryota > Metazoa > Arthropoda > Insecta > Hemiptera > Fulgoridae > Lycorma > Lycorma delicatula. The sequence goes on along the minus strand of NC_134463.1, from coordinate 116,473,916 downwards.
ACATGTGAAACTTTTTTTCACATGTATACCATTGTCGTATTGAGTAAATTTGAAATTTTTCTTAACTTTAAGGTCGAAATCATTTTTATCCCCTACTTAGCACCGGTGAAATCTATCTCCGGCGTGTCAAAAGGGATTTTTTTAAAACTATTTAGCATTTTTTGTTATTTTCGAGAACACCCCATATGTTTTAATATATTTATTTTAAGGAATATTTAAAATACAAATTTCATGATAGTTTTACTAATTTTTATTACCTATTTTTTTAATTTTTTTTGTTGTTATTATTGAATATTATTTATTGTAAACGTTTTTTACAATCAGAGGTTAATAATTATTAATAATCAATATATTTAAATTTAAAAAAAAAGAAAATGAAGTCAGTTTCGAATCGATGTGCCTTCCCTTGTAAGATCAAAGTATTTCATTAATTAAAATTTAATTTGGCTATTAACTCTGGAACAAATGAAAATAAGTACCACTTATCATATATCGTTGTAAAGCTCTCAATGAGAGCTCATTACTACAGTTAAGAAAAGTCCAAAATCCTATTTCTTTTGAATTTTGGGCTTTTTTGGTCCAGTTGATTGCAATCAAATGGAAAGTGTACAACTAGATGGTACAACAGTCCTAAATCCAAAATTTCAACATTCTACTGCTAATCGTTTTTGAGTTATGCGAGATACATACATACGTACATAAATAAATACTCGTACGTACATACGTCACGCCGAAACTATTCAAAAAGGATTCAGGGATAGTCAAAATGGGTATTTCTGTTGAAACCTGAAAACCGACATTTTTGTGATTACAATACTTCCTTGTACAATTAAATAAAAATGCCTTAAAAGGATTAGAATTCACATTCTTATTCAATTTATTTATGTTGTTAATTGATTTGAAGGGATCAAAACATATATTTATTAAAAATAATCCGGCAGATGATTACATTACTAAGACGGGAAGTTATAATTTATCGTCGATGAAAAATTATCTACTCTAGGGTATAATTTTGAGATAAGGGGCCCATGGTCGCGTATCTTGATATTGACCATATCTCACCATTCCAACTGAAAAGATGAGATAAAGTGTAACGAAAATTAAATGACACCAGACGAAAAACGACCATTTCTCAACGACTTCCAGACGCTTATGAACAAAAGATATTACATTTTCACAAATACATAATAAATCTTAGAAAAGATAAAGGCTATTTACTTTCTCAAATAGGAAACGATGATCAAATCCCCGTATATTTTGAAATGCCATTTGACAAAACCGTAAACAAAAAAGGTGAAAAAAGTGTTACGATTCGAACTGGTGGTAATGAAAAACAAAGATGTAGTGTTATACTTTGCATTACTTCTGATGGATTAAAATTACCTCCATACATTGTTTTTAAAAGAAAAAATCTTCCTACCGTACAGGTAAATTGAGATATTATCAGAGCAAAGGAATCAGATTGGATGGATGAAACTTTAATTTTAGATTGGATCAGGTGTGTATGATAAAAGCGATCAGGCGATTTACTTAATAAAAAAAAAATACCCACTAGATATCTGCATTAATAAACCGTTCAAATCTGCATTAAAACAACTGTACAGTAAATGGATGGTTGATGAAAATTTCTTTCTCACGCCTACAGGAAGAATCAAACTCCCAGATTTTAACCGGATTTGTGTTTGGATAAAAGATGCTTGGGAAGGTATTTTCACGGAATTAGTAAGGAAAAGTTTTAAAAAATGCGGAGTATCTAATAAACTTGATGGTAGTGAAGACGATCACCTTTGACAGAGCGACGTGGAGACTACCGGTAACTCTTCTACAGGTACTGACAGTGACAGTGATTAATTAAAAATAAAATCCAATATTAAAAAGCGTATTGAAATGATCTTTTTCAATATGATACTTTCTTTTCGTTTTACTGGCCTACTGATTCAGAACTAAACTAGAACTTACGGAAATCAATTATTAAAGTAATATTAATATTGTAACTTAAATTAAAGAATTAAATGCTGTACTTTTTGAATATTTTCGTATTTTTTTATCATATCTGTTGCACTTAAAATATTGGTATATACTCGATTTTTTTTTTAGATTTTTGGTTTGGAAAATCGAAGTGCGGGGCTTATTTGGGGGGCGGGGGTACTAGAATAAATACGGTATTTACGAATCTTCTATTGTAACCTAACATCCTAATTTAAAGAGAGAAATAGTCTAATAATGAAAAAAAATCAAACCAAATTTTTTTTTTAAGTTAAATTTATCATAACATTTAACTGCACTACTATTACGAAGAAATAAACATGAAATTAAAAATGTTATTAAATAAAATAAATAAAAATTGGAAAGATAATTATTCTGAACAGTGAAAATAATGATTTTCTTTTTTTGTTTGGCTGACCGGTTATAGGAAACATATTTTACCAGTAACATAACAAAATTAAAATGTTCAGGAAAAACATGGAATCAATTTCACTCCCTTGATCAAATGACAGTTTTTACATTAAACATTACGCAGTATTAAAAGACGTATAATGCCCATCGGACTGGTCTAATGGTTAACTCGTTTCGTCTAGTGTGTTGTTCAACAGCTGATTTTCCAAGGCGAAGATTCTTTCTTAAGATCCCAATCCTCGTAAAAGTTAGTTGGTTTTATACGGATTTGAATACTAGACATCGGTGTACTTTGATAGATGGGGTTCAATTAACCATACATCTCAGGAGTGGTCGGCCAGCGTCTATACAAGGTTAGACCATAGTTACATGTTATACATATTATTCTCATTTCATTGGGCCTTGGTGCTGGGAGGGAGGGTCTTGCTTATTGTTCGCTCGATGAACAGATTCCAATGTACACATTACAAAAATAAAAGTATAATTAAGAAAAAATAAAATATTTTTAGTAAAAATTCATATATCGTATTTCAAGGTCATCCAATATTCCTAGAATATTTATATTCCAGACCTTGCACACTATGAGAAACAGTATAAAAATTATTTTACACTATCGTATAACATTATCTCTAATGGTTATCGTATGACCTTCAAAAAAGGTCCATGGTCATATGTGTTACTACATATTCCAGTGTAAAATTTTATGCTCTTGGTGAGGTAAAAAATACGTCATTCCATTTGAAAAAAAAAGTCGTGTTAATCTTGGGAAAGAGTCAAGGTCACGTTCAAAGTCAAGGTCACCATGAGGTGTTCCCATTCCAGTCTGAGTAAATTCTACTTGTCATTTTCTGTATTGTTCGTATTTTACGAGAAAATCGCCTGAGGCAATTAAATTGAAATACCTGTGTGTTAGTGTGTGTGTGTGTGTGTGTGTGTGTGTGTGTGTGTGTGTGTGTGTGTGTGTGTGTATATGTGTGTGTGTGTGCGTCTGTCTGTGTGTGTGTGCGCACGCGAACGCAGAATAAACAGATTTAATAGACACGAGTAACCAAATAAGTAATATATATTTCAAAACTGTTTTGATTTTTTCCTAATATAAATAAAATTACACTGATAACATGCCATAATTGAAAATGATATTTTAATTAAAATATAAATAGTAATTTAAATTTAAATATTTGTAAATAGAAGATGACATCAAAGAAAAATCTCTCTCCCACTGTCTCACTCTATCTCTCTCAACGCAACATACATCAGTAATGTTCAATTTGTTACAAATAAGTGTCTCGGAACGACTTCATCTTTAAAATCAAATGTAACTAGTGATTAGACTACAGTAACAGATATATATGTATATAACAATACCATTATTTTACAGAAAGTTAGAAATTTCTGTCCGCCATCTTGAATCCTCTATCACAAATATTGGAATAAAACGTACATTGGTTTTAATGAATGTGATTTACACGTTGGTTATTGAATCCATTACGAAAGTAAAATACTACAAATTAAAGAATTCTACATAACTTTTATAGTTGTTTCATTTCTTAAACAATTTAACAATGTTTTTCATTTTGGTTGCTGATAACTTAATAACGAGAGTAGTTATCGAAAAGTCGCCTTCACCATCGTTTTTCTCGTCAAGTTTTGAATGAAAGATTATGTATTAGATGATTATTTGATTATATAAATTCTCACAAAAAAAGGCTGGTAAAGTATTGCGTGCCTGCTATGCCGGTCAAGTCATATATACTTTTTTCATACACAGTTTTTTCATTGAATCCTTTATAATTCAATCATTAAAAGTTTAAATAACATTAAAAAAATAACAAAAATTCCGAATTTTTTAAAAGTCTTGGGGCCCCAGTGGAGAATTTTTTATTGATTTATATGATTATTATAATCAATAAAAAATTCTCTTTTAATGATTGAATTGTAAAGGATTCAATGAAAAAACTGTGTATGAAAAAAGTATATATGACTTGACCGGCATAGCAGGCACAAATTACTATTAGGGAAATAAGATTTAACAATTAAAATTTCCAAATTTTAAATAAAACAACTTTTGATTTTGCGGACTTCCAAGCTTATTTACCAAAATGAACTCTATTTATATATTATTACTTATTTCAATTTGATTATTTTAATTAGCTCTTTCTTATACTGAAATTATTGTAATTCATTTATCTAAGTTAATGACATCCGTTCATTGCTATTTGTCATATTATAGTATATGTCAGTAGTACAATTGTTTTCCAGTTCCATTTTTCTATTGATATTATGTTTTTCTAAATTTACAATTAAAAATAAGATATTTTATGTTCTCTTGTTTTCAGGCTTTGTTAAAATTGTATATTGTCAAAATGTGTATTTAAAAATGTATATTCATATATTTTCTCATTTAATATCATTGTTCATATGCTGTTTTCAGTTGATATTCTTATGTATCATTAAATTATGTTATTTTCATAATTTCTTTTTAGTTTTTAAGGTTATGATTTAACATAAGTTCAGTTGTTTTCTTTCTCATTAAAGTCCAATTTCTTTTGGCAAATACGAGCTGTGTTTTTTTGTTAACTTTATCCATCAAGTGCTGCTCCCACTAATTTTTCTGTAAAATAAAAAAAACCGAAAAAATGAATAAAATAGAATATCCTGGAAGCAGGATAATAATCTAATTCTACACTTTATCGCCTTCAAGAATAGGGTAGACAGTTAATAATTACATTTTAATTATTCGTTTAACCGAATAAATAGTAAAATGTCAATACAAATAATATTTTTTAGTATTATTAGATAATAACTTAATAAAATGTTCGCTTAAAAACACTATAATCCAATGGTGTTTAATTTAAATTTCTGTATACACAGAAACAAATACATAATTAGTTTTTACCAATTACCTTCTCTTTCGCTTTTCCAGCGTTTTTTTTTTTGGACAAATTCGGCAATCAAAGAGCCCTTGCTTTCCGCCATCTTCTGATCGCTACTGAAAAAAACAACTAAACCGCTTTCATATTCCTTCCACAGACTAAACTAGAAAATGGAACGAACAAGGAACGTTCCATACACACGCGGAGTAAAAAAAAAAAACTATCTTCTTCCGGCAAGTCAGGGTCGGTACTACGGGAGCAACAGTGCTCTCTCCCTCACTCTCTTTCCCTCGCAGTCTCGCGTGCAGCTTCCTATGTGCGCATGCGCACAACAGCCAAACACCACGCCGCTGGAACTGTGAAACGCAAAGTTCGATACAAAGATTTTTGTATCTTTTTCATTAACTGGGTGATGCCTACTGACATTAATTAAGCTCAAGGATTATATGTATTACAAGTAGAAAGAAAGAATTAAAGAAAAAAGGACTCATTATATTAAATGTTAAGGATAAAGTGTAAATATGCTGCAGATCCACAGCGCCTATACGCGAGCCGCCATTGGTAAGAAGGTTGCAAACAGGCTTCTTTTGTCATGATCAGCTAGATCATTGCCTGAAATTCCAATATGGCTGGTGATACAGCAGAAGCGCACAGTTGTATTACGTTGAATCATTTCAGAGATGGTAGACAATATTTCACAGGCAACAGGATGTCTGGAGAACATATCACTAACGGCTTGCAAGACACAGATGAAAACTGAACAGGGCTAAGTATAATTAGGAACCCACCGGGTTGGTTTAGTGGTGAACGGGTCTTCGCAAAATCAGCTGATTACTAAGTCCAACGTTCAAATCCAAGTAAAGGCAGTTACTTTTATACTGATTTGAATAATAGATCGTAGATACCGGTGTTCTTAATGGTTGGGTTTCAATTAACTACACATCTCAGAATGGTCGACCTGAGACCGTACAAGAGTACATTTCACTTACACATCATCCTCATTCATCCTCTGAAGGAATACATGACGGTGATTCCCGGAGGTTAAACAGGAAAAACAAATATTTAGGGCCTTGTAAATTGTAAACAGCTGAAAACACTGGCGATACGTGGAAGGCCAAACATGGATGTCCTATTGCCAACCACAAAAGTACATCCAAGAGAATTAATTATTACAATTAAAAGGTTTTCTAACTTAAAGAAGAGAATAAACGGGGAAGACGAGCAAAGCGAGCCCTGACCGACTTTCTTTCTTTTTCATGTTTAGCATCCGGTAATTACCTTACGGATAATACTTCAGAGGATGAATGAGGATGATATGTATGAATGTAAATGAAGTGTAGTTTTGTAAAGTCTCAGTTCGACCATTCTTGAGATGTGTGATTAATTGATACCCAACCACCAAAGAACACCGGTATCCACGATCTAGTATTCAAATTCGTAAAAAAACTGACTTTACTAGGACTTGAACGCTGGAACTTTCGACTTCCAAATCAGCTGATTTGGACGTTGAACACCACTAGACCAACCCGCGTTGACGCGAGTTGGTCTAGATGAACGCGTCAGAGGCGTTCACCACTAGACTAACCCGATGGGTTAAGGCCTGACCGACTAGAAGTAACTAAACCAACGAAAAATTCTATAAGTAAAAAAGATAAATCAAAAACAAAATTCGACAATCAATACTTGGACGAGAATGTACTCGTAAATATTATTATTACGAGCGAATGAAACAGAAAGAAAACCAACTGCATACTAAATAGGAAACATATAAAATCTGTTGAATGAAAATATAGACGTCTGACGTCAGAAAATAGTTTAAAAAATACTACTGATAAATTACTTTCAGAATCTACATATTTTCCCTCCCCACTACATTTTATTATTTGACTAATCTATTACTACTATAATTATGTTATAAACAGTATACGATGTACAATACCGAGTAGAAATGAAATTCAGCTATGCATTAAATGGAACAGCAACGTCAATCATGTATGTTTTATGTAAAACACTCCAGCTTATTATTACGCCTGGCTCTCCCTACTATTAATCCCTCATTCAAATATATGTACGAGTATTTCAATAGCAAACCATTATACAAGATGCTAGGCTATATTGTCTCCGTCTAATGTATACATAATAATCCTCAGGTATTTGTAATGACATGAGAACATAACGTGTAAACACAAACCCACCGTGTAAAAAAAAAAAAAATAGAAATACTACGGCTTAGCAGTACAAGAATTAAAATAAAGTTACAAAGAATGAGAAAAAACACAATTTTATTATGAAACCATACAAATATAATACATATAGATAAATATAAATTTTATAACGAAATAGGATTTTCCAACAGTTCTATTGAACTATCAACTAGATGCTTCTTAACACTTAACAACTGTTAAGGGAAGATTATAATCTAAAAAAGTAGATGTTAATTTTGATTGTAAAACAGTCATTATAGAAAGATCATGAAATAAAAGTGATAAAAAAATGTATAAAAATAAAAAAAAGATTAATATTTACCAAAACAAAAAAAAAATTAGCAACAATTTTTTTTTGTTCGTTACAGCCTACTGTGGATTAACTTTTTTTTTCAACTTTTTTTCTTCTCTTTTCAGTACTTGCTGTAGGCATATTCAAATTTCGTTGTGCCTGATTGCCGATATGTTGGTTGTAGATGACATTCACACGTTACTTGATAATGCAATTCCTCAAAGCTCTCCCCATTGTAGTCACGACCCAAGAGCCCTAGAAAGAACGCTTCGCATTCCAATTATCTCCTGCTATAAATCGGGTACCCAGCGTATAAAGGATATCATAAAACAATTTATAAGTGATCACGTGAGTGGTGAGACAGTAGACCGCAGATAATACTAAAGATCCAGCATGTATCTTAATCGAGGCTTCTTGTACATGATCAGCCTGTACCCGGGTAGTTGATGATGTTTTATAACATTTTTGATGAGTATCGCAGTTCCTTATGTGCCCCATCATCGGGTTGATTAGTCGTGTAAACAGTATCCACAGAGTAGAGCAGTATCCATAGAGACTAAAATAATCTCGATCTGTTTAGTACATCTCCGAGATTAATATATCATCCAATGATTCATTAAACACCAAAGTTTTCCTTCCAAGCTTCTAATTCCTGAAGCAGACAATCATGACCATTCATTTCCCGAGTATCAATCCTCAGGAACCTGGCTATCAATGAAGTTTGGAGATCACTAACCATGAGTATGCCTATCAGATTGCCTATCTGCTGCACTAAGAACTTTATATGTGATGTTAGTTTCTTCAGATTATCAGAAGTATTGTAGATATTGCGTTCAGCAGCCGCAGCGTATGAACAGATATCTACTTGTTTCTTCACGTAACTAAGGGAAGTTAGCGCTGCCCAGATCTAAAGTGGATTGATTGTTCATCCCGGTTCTGGATTGGAGTAGTAGTTTTCTTAACACGTACCCTTTGTCTCTCCTTCTTCTCAAGATCTCTTTGTACACCCTGCAATTCCTGTAGTTGATAAAGTGGTATGACTAGAACAACGCTCCGGTCGCCGGGGTATTTCTGTCCTGCTTGGGGCAACCCTCAGTTCTATGGCCCTGCACATATCTTAAACAACGAAAATCATTATTTATTCATGCAACTATTTTTCATATGCCCACATTGCCGGCATCTCAAGCACTGTACTAAACCAGGAGATTACCTTGGTGTTTCCACCTTAAACCCATAGTTGACAATATATTTAAGGTTAAATATTTCTTTGTTGTTTACATTTGGTTCTAGATTGACAAATATCGGTTCTTTTGTTTAACAATACTTCTTACCCCATCTCCAATACGTTCGATTTCCTCCTACATGACTTCGGTCGAGATCGAGTAGCGCAAATTCCTCAGCACAACTATGAATACCTTCTCGTCCCTTCGAGTGAATGTGTAACCAATTAATTCTTGCGAATGAACAAAATCGATAATATTCTTGTAAGCGTAAAAATCCTTTGACATAGTAGTTGCTTAGCATTAATTCCGTAATATGGTAGTCACTCTTTGTCCACTACCGTTTCAAGTAGTTCGTAGAGTCTCATAACATCCGTTATACTGTATAGTACTATCGGCGAGGGGTTTAACAGAAGTTTCGTGGCTGTCTAATGATTTCATCCTCCAATTTTCGTTCGAATTTATTTGTAAGGGGCAAATGTATTATATCGTTCTTTGAGCTTCTCAACCTTACCATACGAAGTACTTAGGTATGAAGTACCTTAGTACGAAGTACTACGGTATAGTACTCTGTACTATACCTTACAATGCAGTACAATTTCAACTATCAGCAGTACCCTAACAGTATCAGTACTTCGTACTCAATCGTTAAAAATCTCTCCGATCGGTTTTCTAAAAGAAAGGAGTCTCTGTCCGATGGTACCAAAAGTTCTAGCTTCCTGTTTGACGAGAAACCAGCACTACTAGTCTCTGTTTCATAGCACAGCAGAATGCTGGTCCATTATTGTACCAACCAGTACAGGTTATACTTTAACTAACCCAATCGATTTGAAAAACAGAGTACAGAAGATTCTAATAAGTACCTCAAAAACTTCTAGTACAAAATACCCGTCGAGTTCGTAATATATCAATCCATATAAACGTTAAACCTTCATCCTCACACAATATCGTAAAAATACAAAAAAATGTGATGTGGACACCATATGACTTCCTTGTACGCCTATTAAATAACATATACACATTTTTTTAAAATGAAAAATACATAAAATTTTATTTCATTAATAACTTGTGATATTTTTTTTATTGTTATTATTGAATTATTTCTTTTAAAATGTTTTTACAATTACAGGTTAATAATTATTAATAAATCAATATATTTAAATTAAAAAAAAAAGTTAAATAAAAAGGAGAAGAAGTGGGATTTGACCGATGTGCCTTCCTCTTGTAAGATCAAATATTGGATTATTTAAAAATTTATTTGGCTATGATTCTGGAACCAAAGGAAATAAGTGCCACTTATGTTATATTGTTGAAAAGCTCTAAATGAGGACTTATGACTGGAGTTAAGAAAAAATAAAAAATCCAATTTTTTTGGATTTTGGGCTTTTTTGACACTTTTGGTTCAGTCGATTGCAATTAAAAGAGGAGCTGCACAACTAGATGTTACAACAGTCAAATCGGAAATTTCAACATCCTTCGGCTAATCGGTTTTGAGTTATACGAGATACATACGTACGTACAGACGTCACGCCGAAACTAGTCGGAATGGATTTAGGGATGGTCAAAATGGATATTTCTGTTGAAATTTGTAAACCGAAATTTTTCGCGATCACAATACTTCTTTTACTTCGTACAAGGAAGTAAAAATACGGAACAATATATAAACACAATCTCTTCCTATAATCAGCTGTTATTTTTTTCATCTTATTTTTATTATTATAATTTTTCTTACGTGTTCGTTGCAATTAATCCCGCGGCCCAATGAGATAAGAATGATATGTATGACGTATAAATGAGGTATAGTCTTTTACAGACAAGGCCGACCGTTCTTAAGAAGTGTGGTTAATTGAATCCCAACAACCACAGTACACCGATATCCATTGTCTAGTATTCAAATCCGTAAAAACGTAACTGACTTTTAAACTAGGATTTGAACCTTCTACTTCAAAAATCAATTGTCAAACAACTGATTTACAAGGACGAGTTAACAACGTAACTACTTTTTTGTTTCTTAGATTTAATTTTCTAAGTATTTGGCACCGTTAGTATTAATATATTTTTTGTATAAAATATTATTTCAACTTACCAACAATTTTTAATACAAGTATCCGAGCGCTTTCGGAGTGACTTCTCCATCATCAGGGATTATTTTAAGTTATTAATCTAATATTCATGCATATAAATTTTTTAATTATAACTGTAAATAAATTGAAGTTAAAGTTGTTACGTTCATAATAGTAGATTGTCAATTATAAAATAAATATTATTTTTTTAGTTTCTAGTTTTATAACTTTTATTCTAGTTTTTTATTTTTTATTATCTTATTTTTAACATTACTTTTTTAAAATAGATACAATAAAGATTATATTAACTTAATATATTCTCTGGAAAAAATCTACGACACAAAACATTTTAGATTCAATGGAAAATATAAGAGAAAAAAAAATGGTAAATAAAATGTTGAACATGAATAAAATAAGGAAAGTGTTAGAAGATACGAGATGTCGTAAGAAAGAGAAATGTAAAATAGGCACCGTTTCAGATATTTATACTGCAGACATATACGAGGACTTTGATGTCTTTAACAAATATAAAAATTTAGGACATCTATAAACTAGCTAGCTACATTTTTATACGTTAAAATGGTAAAATAATAATAATAATTCTTTGAAAATATCTTACGTATGTGCTGAATAGAAGAAGACCTGTTTTAACGTACCTGGAACAAAAAAAAATATTCAAAAATTATTATTATTCCTGGAAAGGGTTTTGAGTATTAAAAAATAAAGAATTTATAAAATTTATAGAATTAACATTCAAATCTGTAAAGCTTTATTATAGATATATAATATTTATAGAAAATAAATTTAACTTATCAAACATTAAAAAATGCAACTATAAAAAACCTTTTCTTTTTCCTGTTTAGCCTTCGGGAATTACCGTTCAGGTATTACTTCAGAGGATGAATGAGGATGATATGTACGAGTGTAAATGAAGTGTAGTCTTATACAGTCTCAGTTCGACCGTTTCTGAGATGTGTGGTTAATTGAAACCCAAACGTCAAAGAACACCGATATCCACGATCTAGTATTAAAATCCGTATAAAAAACTGCCTTTACTAGGACTTGAACGCTGGAACTCTTGACTTCCAAATCAGCTGATTTAGGAAGACGCGTTCACCACTAAATCAACCCGGTGGGTAACTACAAAAAACCTACACCACTTCAAACCGATCATTTCGATTTTGCCATTATCAAATTAAAAATCCTGAATAAAACTCAAGGATAAATTTGGCCTTCTTCGGACAAAGTTTCTTTGAAACTATTTAACCATTGTTTTGAAATTTTACATATAAATTCTATATTATTCAGAGGATGTAGAATGTAGAATTCAATTCAGGTAATTTTAGCTATATTGGTTTCAGAGTTTCATTGACTTTTTAAACAATTCATTTTTTCGATTCGTTTTTATAACCTATCAAACAATAACAAACGTGTATAAGTTATGTGAATGATGAAAGTAAACAAACCTTTGGGATATTTCCAAATTAGATTTAAAATAGTAATGTTAATGATAAATATGAGAAAGGATACGTTAAAATAGAATGAATTAAAAATCTATTTAAAAAAAAAAAAAAGATTTCATAAAGCATTGGAAGATGCTTTTTCGATTAGAAGTTCGCGATTAAGCTTACTTAAAGCAGCATATGTTATTTATGACGAGATTATTAATCACAAAAGCACTTGCTAACGTATCAAAAGGAACTATAAGTGTTGTAATTTATGATCCTGCGATTGAAATCAAAATTACAAAGGTCTTATACCACTTTGCATACTTGCGTTTTCTGAAAGATACTCATGACGAACTGTCTTTGATAACTTTATATCTAATGTAATTGTATTAACATTTAAAAAAAAAATAAATTACTTATCGAAAACAAATCCCCATCAATGGTGGTAATGCAATTAATAACTCGTAAATTTTATAAAATAATTCTATATAAAGCTAGATAAATTGGGAATATAGGAGATAACGAGTTGGTCTAATTTATTTAACTCTTTGGGTTTCTAACATCTCACGATGTTAGAAACCCTAATATTGAAATTATCATTCAAATCTGAAAGGTTATTGAAAATTAATAAAAGTTCAGCACTGGATGAACGTCATGATGAGTTACAATTATCATTAAATACTACAATAAAAATAAATATTTTCATAATATATAACAAAATTTACAGTTTATTACATCATTACATATTTGTGATTAATGTATATTTTTCAAAAAAGTATTGTCAATTGATCTTAATAAATTATATTTATATACAATTCTAAAATTTTTGATAACCTCAATTCAAATTAGAAATATAAATATTGTCAGGTGTTCGCGGCTCTAACAAGATATTGAGAGATTGACAGTTGAAAATGTTTATGTAATTACGATTTATTATTAGTTTAAGAAATAGGAAATATCAATAATAGCAATGACAATAATAAACAAATAATAACCACAAACACAATATTAAAATAATAACCAGTGATTACATACAAAACAAAATTTAAAGTAATCGTCAGGATTTATTTACAAGTAATTAAATATTGAAAACCAGAGTTCAGTCCCATAGAAAAAGACATTAGCATGACCGATAATCTTAACACATTTAACCAGTACTCTTTTATCAATAGTACAATAGATAAGACAAGTATAAAGTTCTTTGACTGCAAACACCTTAGCTGTTCACAAGTACAACTACCCAATTTGAGAATGATACTTAGCACATTCTCTTTCACTTATAATTTAACAGTAACTCACTGAACTATATCTTGTTTTCATGTACTGACGTCCACACTGGAATTACTTGTGAGGTTACCTTTTTTTCTTTCTTTTCCTGTTTAGCCTCCGGTAACTACCGTTTAGACAATTCTTCAGAGGATGAATGGGGATGATATGTATGAGTGTAAATGAAGTGTAGTCTTGTACATTCTCAGTTCGACCATTCCCGAGATGTGTGGTTAATTGAAACCCAACCACCAAAGAACACCGGTATCCACGATCTAGTATTCAAATCCGTGTAAAAATAACTGGCTTTACTAGGACTTGAACGCTGTAACTCTCGACTTCCAAATCGGCTGATTTGGGAAGACGCTTTAACCACTAGACTAACCTGGTGGGTTGTGACGTCATGTTAATCGCGTCGAACGTGTACGCACTAGAAATTCGCTCCTTCACTGACCTCCTTGGAAAATAATCGCGTTTCAAACTGGCATAATAACTCCTCGCTTAGAACTGATTTACACTCGTCTTCTTTGGAGTATTTTTACTCCTATTATCTTGACCTGCAGGACCAGACCCCAGATGAGCGTGAGAACCATTGATCGAGCCCTTATTTTTCCCACGCGTTCCTACTAAGGGTCTAGAAACACTTCTTACGGAACAACATCTGTTTAGGTGTGTCAGCGGGCAGTATTTCAAAAGACGATTGTTAAAAGGACCTGTTAGCTTTATTAAAAGGATTCCTTTTAGCCCCTTTCAGGATTCCTTACATTATTATATTTTCTAGACTTTCTTTTTAATTGGCAGGAATTCGTTAAACAGGTGCGTTATAGCGGTCTTGTTGCAATATTAATACATGTGTACTTACAGGAAGAGAACTACCAAAATTTTAAAATTTACAATCAACAAATCGTTTCCTATACCATATTATTTAATACGTTCACGCACGTGCTATTGAAAATTAGGATTATATATTTGGCAACGTCGTTGTTTTTAAGAAGAATATTTTCTAAACTTTGGATACATTGTTAATAAATACAGGAACAGTAATCTCAACATTTCTGCGTACATTTCGGATTCTAAATAAGCTTTCACAATAACGTTTTGTGTTATGAGAAAGGTATTAACTATAATTAATAATGGGAAAAGAGAGTGAGACATTTTTTTTTGTTATTATTATTACCAACAACAATATATTCCACAGCAAAATTTTCCAATGAACAGAATTTTTCTTGGATAATTTTGTTTCGTTCTAGTATTAGATGTCGGATTGTGTGACTCCCTTGTTATTATTTGTGTAATCCCTCAGTGCATAGATTATATTACAGTGGATATTCAATTTACAGTATTGTGTTGATTAAAATTGTTCTTCAATAAGTTCTTAAGATAAGCAAATATTTTCTAATAGTTTATCGAGTATTTCTCTCGGATCTAAGGACATTCTAAATTTACATTCTTGATACTGACACTATAAAGGTTATCTCTATTTGAAGTTACTCGTATTGCAACTGTATCATTATTATAACTTTTTTTTTCAGTCATTTGACTGGTTTAATGCAGCTCTCCAAGATTACCTATCTAGTGCTAGTCGTTTTATTTCCGTATACCCCCTACATCCTACATCCCAAACAATTTTTTGTTTTACATATTCCAAACGTTGCCTGCCTGCACAATTTTTTCCTTCTACCTGTCTCTCCAATATTAAAGCGACTATTCCAGCATGCCTTAATATGTGGCCTATAAGTTTGTCTCTTCTTTTAACTATATTTTTTCCAAATACTTCTTTCTTCATAAATTTGCCGCAACACCTCTTCATTTGTCACTTCCACCCACAACATTCTCTTGTAGCACCACATTTCAAAAGCTTCTAATCTTTTCTTCTCAGGTAATCCGATCGTCCAAGTTTCACTTCCATATAAAGCTACGCTCCAAACATATACTTTCAAAAATGTTTTCCTGATGTTTAAATAAATTTTTGATGTAAACAAATTATATTTAATAATGGTAAACATTATATGACATTACGGTTTTTTAAAGTAACGATGACCATTTGATAGAAAATTTATATTAAATCTTAATATAAGGTTTAAGTGAATATTTTATATAACGTTGAACGTTATGCTTAATTATTTGGTAATTATTAAAAATGAGAAAATAACAAAAAGTACTATGAAAATTATATAAGAGTTGAAAGAATAAGAAAATTATTAGATTTATCAGAGGACTTGCGTGGGTAAGCTTTTTTTGTTATACGTAATCATTTAAAGTTTATATATACTCGTGTATATATATATATATAAAATAGTTAAGAAACAAGTTTTGTAATTTATAACTTCAACATTATTGTTAACGAATGAATATCTTTATTAAAAGTTTATTACATTTTCGTAGATTTATATCATCTTAAATTCTTGGAATCGAATTCATTAATAATATTAATTTATTATTAAAATCTTTATACCGAAAATTATTAAAAATTAAAAGAAATATAAAAGTTTTTAATTGAGTTATATAATAATGAATAGTAGTACCGTTACTAAGTAAGAATATTAATTAAGATAACCTATAAGTTTAAATGGGATTTCTAATTTAACAAGAAATATTAAATAATATATTACACTAGCTGGATATTTATGTGAAAATTATTAACTGAATTATACTTCGTCCTGTGCTGATACTTATGTAGCGAAACGCGGTAAGCTAATTATTTATGTACACGAAACAGCAATACTTATTCCGTTCGAGCAGCGCTAGAAAAAAATATCCTTTATAAGAGTGGTACAGTCGCTTTTGCTGCAAGTATAAGATAAAAGGTTGTCTTGGTTATAGTTTTACATAAAAAAACAATTAATAAGTTTATTTCAAAAAATAAAAACTATAATTTTATTATGTAAAATTAATCTATATACTACTTAAAATGATTTTTTTAAACAATGACTTTTATTTATTTGAATTAATCACATTAATGAAAAATTGTAACTTGCTAATTTATTCTACGCTAATAGTAGTCGTCTACACCTTATAATTATAGTGCCTTGTTACTAAAAATTTTAAAGCAAATGTAGACGTCTATAACGGAGTGATAGCTACGTCCTCTTTCATCTGAAATTTCTTTTGGATTCGAATCCTAATCAAGAATGGTATGTATTATACGCTACAAATATTAGATATTCATTACGCTCAAACAATGATCTTACGTCCCAAATTAATCTCAAAAAAATTAATACAAGTTCAGAAATAAAGTATTGTGTAATAAATCCAAACTCGCAAAACAATAAAATTGTTAAGGTTTCGGCAAGAGTTTGCCGTCAATTGAAAACATCAAAAATCGAGAATCAAAATTCAACAATTTATTTATTTATAGTTCTTCAAAAAGACATTTTCCGAATCAAAAAAGTATAGATATGTACGAAAGGTGAGATAATTATTATATATTTTTCCTACTTAATTTTTTCAAACACAACAATATACACCGTTAAATATTTTATTCCTATATATTGAACATTAAATATTCATAAATATTAAATATTTTATTCCTCTACTAATATTCTAAATAAGAAATTTTTTAATATAAAAAAATATGAAAAGATCGAGAAATAATTGGAGATAATTAATTTTTTATATACTTAATAAGACAAATCATATATTAAAAAATTCGTCAAATTTTCTCAAATATGTTGTTTGAAAATGCAAAAACTCTTGCCGGCCCGATTTCATACGTTAAATAACTTCATAAATTCTAATAATTCATGATCCATAAGCGAGTGTTCTGTTTCTTTACTTGCTTTTGAAAGGCAATAATTCCCAATGCAAATCAATTCACTACTTCTAAATCCTAATTAGTCATTTATAAGAACTTCTATGGTATAAAATAATTTGATGCAATTCGGGAGTATCATGAAAAATAATGTGCATCTTAATTTATCTTTGAATTTTTGTCAGTGTTTTAAGTTAATGAAAAAAAGATTTTGATGTATTATTTTTAATTCATGAGAGTATCAAATGATTCACTGATTGAAAATAATTAATTAATTAATTTTATTTTATTAGATTATCTAATTAATATTAGATAATCTAATTCTTGCCAGGTGTTTAGGAGCATCTAGGGCATTATTACACTAACAGCTTCAACAGTTCTATTTTAAATCGTACAAATCTCAATTTGTTCTTTGATATACACAGCTTTTAATAAATCCCCAAGCAAAGAATTCTAAAAGGATGATATCTGGTGATTTAGATGGCCACGCAGTTGGACCTTCTCGTCCGATCCAACATCCGGGGAAGATATTGTTCAAGAACATGGTAACACCTCGATGAAAGTGTGGTGGAGCACATCTTGTTGGAAACTGAAGCCTGCAGGAATGTGAGGACTAGAAAACTTCTCAAGCATGTTGAGGTACGTTTGTCCTGTCGTAGTGAGCTCTATGAAAAAAAAAAAAAACGGACTGATGACGCCATTTTTGTGCAGTACTAAAATTGACTTTCAATATGTCCCGTTCATTTAACTGTATAGGGATTTTCAGTACGCCAAATTCGAAAAATATGTTTTTTAATTTCCCCGCACGTATAAAAGATTGCCTCATCGCTAAATAACGTATCAAAATAAATAGGATTTTTTTCGACACGGCGAATATCCTCTGCAGTAAACAAATATCGTAGGCGGCAATCATTTAGTTTAATGAGATGAAGGAATTGTAACTTGTACGACGCAAACGGAGCCTCTTATGAACAATATCGTGACAATGGAACTAGGAATTTTTTGTTTGTAACTAGCCCGCTAATTTATTTTCCAGGACTGCCAGTGAATGTATCCATAGGCAAAACCTAACCCATGTATCATTAACTAAACCTTTTGGACAATTTCCATTTGTGAAACTAAGCTTCCGGTCTCACAAAGTCGTATTCTACTGACGAATAGACTTGAATGTAGGAGAATCGATATTCCATTAACCGTTGAATACGCGTAAGTGATTGAAACTTTGCTAATCAAAGCATGCATTGAACATTTTCTTGTGGGGGTTCACATCTCGACCTACTATTACTGACAACAATTGCATTGTGAGTCGACTTGCCTGCGCATGCGTATTCCATTAATCTTGAGAGTATACAGAACAAATCTGTGAAATATTTTCTATCGATTAAGCCTAAGTAATGAAATGTAGTAGAAAAAACAAATATGGACCACTGAATGTGAAAATAGGAGGAGAAAAGCTTTTGAGATGTGGTGCTATAGGAGAATGTTAAAAATCAGATGGGTGGATAAAATGACAAATGAAGAAGTATTGCGGCAAATAGATGAAGAAAGAAGCATTTGGAAAAATATAGTTAAAAGAAGAGACAGACTTATAGGCCACATACTAAGGCATCCTGGAATAGTCACTTTAATATTGGAAGGACAGGTAGAAGGGAAAAATTGTGTAGGCAGGCCACGTTTGGAATATGTAAAACAAATTGTTAGGGATGTAGGATGTAGAGGGTATACTGAAATGAAACGACTAGCACTAGATAGGGAATCTTGTAGAGCTGCATCAAACCAGTCAAATGACTGAAGACAAAAAAAAAGCCTAAGTTTAAGAAATTATCACGACTAGTTTTCTAAATATAGGCTTTGAATACCTTTAGCCTGGACATACCTTATGACTATTGAAAATTTACAAATTTTTTGTTTAAAAACGAATATCACAGTTAACCAATATTCATATGGTATCAACTTAAAGAAATTAATACTTTACTGTTTTTTTCAAACAAAGAGACCATAATTGATTGATACGATTTAGTACATGAAATGGCACATTCCGACCATGATTCCTGTTGAATGAGATATACTAATTAATTCAGAGTAAACAAGACTATAAGACAATATTATCCTGTTCATAATTATGTTACTTAAATATCTACGAAATAAAGTTGACCTGGTTTAAAATAAAGTTTTTAGATTTAAAATAAAGTGATTGGGAAATAAAATAAAATTGACTTGGTTTTTACTTCCTTGTAAGAAGTAAAGGAAGTACTGTGATCGCGAAAAACCTTCGGTTCTCAAATTTCAAGGGAAGTATCCAGTTTGACCATCCCTGAATTAATTCTGACTAGTTTCGACTTGACGTCTATACGTACGTATGTACGTATCTTGCATAACTGATAAACGATTAGCCGTAGGATGATGAAATTTTGGATTTAGGACTGATGTAACATCTAGTTGTAAACCTCCAATTTTGGTTGCAATCGACTGGACCAAAAGTGTCCAAAAAAGTCCAAAATAAAAAAAAATTGGATTCTGGACATTTTTCTTGATTGCAGTAATAAGCCCTCATTGAGAGCTTTTGAACGATATGTCATAAATGGTATTTATTTTCATTAGTTCCAGAGTTATAGCCAAAGCTTTGAGGAGTACCGCAGAGGAGAATGTTGCCGGAGGGCGCGGGGGCGGACAGGTACTCGGCTGAGTGCCTAGGGGACCCCCCGTACGTGTGAGGGTTGCCTGGGTGCGATGAGACCGGTAACACTCTGCTCGTGCTTCTGATGGTGGCTACTGGTAAGTGGTGTGACTATTTAAGTTTTCTGTCTTGACGGCTGTGTGAGTGTGTAACGCGTGGGTGTTGTGGATGTTAGTAGCGTGTCGTGTTTTCTGCAAGTTCTTGTGTGTTGTTGTTGTCGGCGTATGTATTTGACGTGCTGTATGTGTTGCTTCCAGTAGAGTTTGTGTGGTATGTTACATTGTTGGATTGTTATGACTGTGTGTGTGGGCTATTCCCCCTTCTTCTGATGAAATGTTTTTACAAGCATTTCCTGGAAGGGAGTAGCCAGGGGTGGAAGTTTAGTCGGTAGTGTGCAGGTTGTGGTTATAACTGGCAAGCCCCAGACTGCTTAGGCGCCCATAAATGGGGTTCCTCCACCACTCAAAAAAAAAAAGAAAAAAAAGGAGTTATAGCCAAATAAAATGTTAATTAATGAAATATTTGGATCTTACAAGGGTAAGGTCCATCGGTTCGAATCAGATTTAATCTTCTTTTTTTAAAATTTAAATATACTCATTTATTAATAATTATTGATATCCGAGTGTAAAAAACTTTCACGATAAATAATAATTCAATAATAACAATATTTTTTTATGGTTATAAAAAAAATGTGAAAAAATTTATTTTTTATTATAAATTTATTAAAAAAAAGTTATTAATAAAATAAAATGTTATGTACGTTTCTTTTTTTAAAAAAAATTTTTTTTTTTTTTTTTGTCTTCAGTCATTTGACTGGTTTGATGCAGCTCTCCGAGATTCCCTATCTAGTGCTAGTCGTTTCATTTCAGTATACCCTCTACATCCTACATCCCCAACAATTTGTTTTACATACTCCAAACGTGGCCTGCCTACACAATTTTTCCCTTCTACCTGTCCTTCCAATATTAAAGCGACTATTCCAGGATGCCTTAGTATGTGGCCTATAAGTCTGTCTCTTCTTTTAACTATATTTTTTCAAATGCTTCTTTCTTCATCTATTTGCCGCAATACCTCTTCATTTGTCACTTTATCCACCCGTCTGATTTTTAACATTCTCCTATAGCACCGCATTTCAAAAGCTTCTAATCTTTTCTTCTCAGATACTCCGATCGTCCAAGTTTCACTTCCATATAAAGCGACACTCCAAACATACACTTTCAAAAATCTTTTCTTGACATTTAAATTAATTTTTGATGTAAACAAATTATATTTCTTACTGAAGGCTCGTTTAGCTTGTGCTATTCGGCATTTTATATCGCTCCTGCTTCGTCCATCTTTAGTAATTTTACTTCCCAAATAACAAAATTCTTCTACCTCCATAATCTTTTCTCCTCCTATTTTCACATTTTAAAAAATGTGTATATGAAATTTAATGTGTACAAGGAAGTCATATGGTATCCACATCAGGTTTTTTTATTACTATAATTATGAAGGGAGCTAAGGTTCAAACTCATCGGTAGTGATATAATACAAATGATAAAAGTCTTATTGATGTATAGTTCACATACGGATAGAAAATGAATTATATTATCGTGTTTGTTAAGGTAGTCAAAGAACCTTATCGCTGTTACAGACAATCTAAGTCAAACATATCTTTTCGGGTTGAATGATAATTTGAAATTTATTACTTCCTCTCTAATGTACTATTAAACTAATCTAGTACATACTTTTCCAATACCAAACCGTAGAACTTATCCTCTAACGTTCGGTAAATCTATTTTTCAAACTTCATTCTATTTTTTTGTTATCAATATTTTCTATCAGTCTTTCAAACATTTTTAATAACTAAATTTCATTTTAATTAACCAAATATTTTTTTAATTTCATAGAAATTAATTATTCTAATACGCAATTAAATCTAAGATATTGAAATTCTAAACAAAAACTATTCCATGTTTCGTTTAATGATTCACAGACTACAAGCTTTCCCTTTCAAGATCATTAGTATGCTAGCCTTCTTTTTTACTGTTCATCAATCCATATTGTGTGCTTGAAGTTTTATACTTGATTAAATTATCAAATGCTATCTAATAAATTGATGGAAATATTTTATTTTATCGATAGTCTTTAGTTATAATTATGTACAAATGATAAAGATATATAATTAAAAGAGGGAGTATTATATAAAATAATTTAATGAATGTTCTACTGAT
Organism: Lycorma delicatula; assembly: GCF_047948215.1. Classification (NCBI taxonomy): domain Eukaryota; kingdom Metazoa; phylum Arthropoda; class Insecta; order Hemiptera; family Fulgoridae; genus Lycorma; species Lycorma delicatula. Next base: position 116,451,512 of record NC_134463.1, on the reverse strand, counting down.
AATACTCCAGTAAATCAGCTTATTTTACGTACAATATTTTATGAGTGCAGTCTACTTAACTTGCTCATTGAATTCATTCCGCTTTTAAACTGCTTTAAAGTTATTAATTTCTAATTAGTTTTAATAATTTTTATTCCTTGGTAAATATGTTACTGTACTGAAATATCAGAAATTTTACTTTAGAATTTAATATAATTTATACGCTAATTAATTCAAATATTTAAAAATTAAAATTCTGATAATATTAAAACATTTCATTCGTATTTCCTGTTAAAGAATTAAAATATCTTCTCTTAAAACCCCGCTACTAAAATTGATTAATATTAGTGATACTACAATAACAAAAATACATTATATTTAAATCGGTTATAAAAAAGATTTTAATATAAAATATTGATGTTGCAATACAATTTTCAGTCTCTGTGGTCCGTAATTATCTATTCACATACATAACATTTCGGTTGCGTCACTGCCACATAAATTCACGTAAATATGAGTCCAGCAACGTGCGGTTACATACATTTCGTAATTTAGTGGAAACATTTTCGCGTGGACTCCCCTTTCCACCAGTTACGGGTCATCAAAATTAAACGTATGATTAATTGACAGTGTAATGCTGAAATACGCATACCGAATAAGTTAGTAATGTGTGTAGGGTAATAAGTTAGTAAAACCATATCCTCTACATAAATCCAAAGCTGCTCGGTAATATAAAATCCATACTGTACCGTAGAACGGAAAATCGTTCTACGTTAAATAACGCGTTGACTCGTAATACGGTGTATGAAAAAGAACAATTATCTGTTTCTTTACATATTCGTTAAATTCCTATTACAGTCTAAGCAATGGGTGAGTTCAAAGAAGAACATTTTAGTGTAATATAATTATTTATTTCAGCCAAGAAAATATTGAATAGTTCATAGTATAGATAAAGTAACTTAGCTTACAATATTGAGGACAGCCCTGATCGAGTTTGCAGATGACATGGCACTCGTTGTGACGCCCAAATCAGAACGGGCGGTAATGGACATTGGGAACGACATGATAAATATTATTGTTTCCCGCCTGCAAGAAATCGGGGTTCACCTTTTGCTGGAGAAGCCCCAAACGGTTGTAGTCTCGAGGAGGCGAAATCTGATCCCCATTTCGTGTAAGAGTTAATAGTCCATCCTACCTCTACAATGAAGTATCACGGGATGTGGATATATAAATACGTCAAATTTCAGTAACACGTAAGAGAAGTGTTTTTTAAAGCAGAAAAACCGGTCATATTCCAGGTGGTGCTCTCTCAAGTTTTGTATGGAGCACCAGTCTCGTCCGTTACACTGGAAAAGGAAGTGCCTGAGCAACGTTTAGCCGGGTGCGCAGAGCTGTTTCCCTTCGAGTATGCTGCGGCTACAGAATCATCTTTGGCGATGCCGCCGGTGTAATGGCCTGACCTGCATTCCTGGATTTCCTCATTTGGAAGAGGGAACAAGGGAGCAAGACGGATGTGAAGGTATCACTTGTTCGTAGATGAAGAAGAGCTGATATCAGTCGATGACAGACAGATGGATATACAGACTAATCGCGGGCTTCCACAGATAGCCGAACACGGGGAACTGGCAAACACGGAAAACTGGGATACAAGTTGACCCAATTACTTACCTGTGATGGCTGTTTCAAAGCATACTTGTGCGGACGTTGACATCCTCCGCAGAATGCGACTATTGAGGGGAAGAAAGCACTGTAAAACACACGGTGTTTGTGTGTGATTGGTTTCTAGAGCATAGGGAAGCATGCCTGAGAGAATTTCACGTGCTCCAAGATAACAGTATGGAGACTATATTGCGGACCTTACGGGCGTGGCACGGCAGTATCCACGATGTTGGTCAAGATCATTCGTACGACGGAGATGGTGTAAAAAGCGCATAGATAAATAACTCCCTCTGAGCCTTTCTTTGGGCTGTGTTTATATTAAAGCAGGTCCAGTCCCAAGGTGGTGTAACAGACGAAAAAAACTTACAATATTCATAAAGGAAGAAATGGCAATAAATAATGTTAATAAATACCATAATAATATTAAAATAACATAACTAATATCAAATTATCAATAAACATGAGATAATCAACGAATTTCAGTTGCGAACCTCTAAAAGGAAAGACCAAATAGTTAATAATTGGTATAGTCATTCGAGGAGTAATGTACTAGCAAAATGCACATAAATCGAAGTGCCAAAAAACAATTCGTCTTAAACATCAATTGAGATATTAAGCTAGAATTTCACCTAAACCAGGTAACAACGGACTCGATTTCTGATATATTGTGCGTATAATACAAATTGTTCTGTTCTGAAACCAAATCTTTGTTCTTCAAAAAGTATAAAATTTTTCTAACCTATTTCGCTCACAATATTCCATGTTTTTGGTGCGGAGCAACGTGGATTCAACGTTAATCAGTTTCCCAGTATAGTTTTGAGACGCAACAAAAGTAAAATTTTACCGATTTTAGTTGTTTTAATATTAAAAGCTTTTCCTTTTTTAAGGAAGGTACATCCGATAATTTTTAAAAATAAAAGTAAAAAGCTTGAAGATCAAAAATCCTTCAAACAGTACAGGCTTACGAGACTGAGCTGAAATATTATAAAAAACCTCAACTCTCTTAAAATCTTTTTAGTCAACATAAAATTTTGCAAAAAACTAAATTACTCGTTCAGGTATTTTACTTTGACATCAACCTAACTGTAACATCAGTTAAAACTGAATATTTAATATTCAACCGATAAAGTTTTGGTATTGGGTTTCCCTTATATCACATAGTTGATTAAAAATTTTGAAGTGAGATATATATTCCTTTCTTTTCAGCAAAAATTTGGCCGATCATGAGGTTCGATTCTTCTTTTCATATAATACACGTGAACGAAAAGAAAGAATTCTTGTCCTGATCCTAATCAATACACTATGATTTTTAACCATGATTTACATAAGTAAGATAAATTTAAGTGGTTTGTTAGATATTACTATAAATTAATGTATTTAAAAACTGAAATAGTTTGTCTAATAAAAATAAACAAACATATTTATTACCTAATTTTAAATCATATATAAATTCTCCTTGCGCGACCACAGTTTCTGTTCAAGTTTTGAAAAAATAGATTACTATTTAAAACTACTTTTGTAGACTTTATGTTAGAATATTACTAAAATTTACATAGATTTAAAAAATAAATTAATAAAAAGTATTTTCCCTTTTTTTTTGGAAAACAAAATAACCCATCAATCAAACAAAATATAATTCAAACTAATTTTTATCCGAAATTCAATTGGAGTAACATTAAATATATTTTCTAAATAAGATAATAGAGAAAAATTCGAGAGCGGTTAGGAAATTACAAACCTACATAGATAAAGAAAAAAAATTTATTATATACAACTACAGCTTCTAACTATTTTCAACATAGTCGCCGTTTAAATTCAAGCATTTGCCATAGCGTTTCACTAATAAAAAAATATCTTCTTCATAAAATTCAACCGCAAAGGAACCTAGCCAACCTTTCACATTTTAAAGTTTTTCGAAGCAGCTAATTCAGCAGTCTACTGTGAAACTTTGAAGAAACTTTAGGTGAGTAATTCAGAACAAACATCGCGGAATGCTGTTCTTTTTTGCATTACAACTTTCGTCCTTCAAAGTGCTACAAGAATTCAAGAACTTCTGATTCAGTTCTAAAGAACAATTTTGATCATTCCTCTACAGCCCGGATTTGACGCCAAGTGATTTTCATCTCTGCACTCATAAGAAGAAAAGGCTTGTGTCGGAGCACTTCGATGACGACGAAAGACTGCAAAATGCAGAGAAAGGTTGGCCACCTAGCCAACTCAGCCGCCTGGTTACCTAACCAGACGGCTGAGTTTTATGAAGAAGGTATTTGTTTTATTAGTGAAACGCTATGACAAATGATTGAATTTAAATGGCAACTATGTTGAAGAATAAGTAAAAGCTGTAATTTTAATTTCTATATAATAAAATATTACCATCAATACTGAAAATACTAAGAAACCTAGGATTACACCGGAAAAGAGTAAAAATGATAGAACGGTGACCGACACATACTCCAAAATAAAAGTTAGAGAAATATCACAACAATTTCTAATCAAAACAGATTTAAGACCAGAAGATGGACTATCCCCACTGCTCATCAACTGCGCCCTAGAATAATATATAATGAGAGAATGGTACAAAAAACACCCACCACATGTAACAACTGAAGCAAGGAAATATGTAAACCATAACCAAATAAACTGTCTAGGATTTGCAGATGACCTAGCGCTTCTAGCCAATAACATCACATAAGCTAGAATCCAAGTAAATTCATTGGAAGAACTAGCAGGAAAAATAGGCATAAGAATAACATACGAAAAGACTAAAATTATGGTCATAAATCCCATGGTATTGAACCACGTAATTATCAACAGAGACAAAGTCGAGCTAGTTGAACGGTTTTAATATTTACGAGAATACCTTTGAGATCACAAATGATCTCAAAGAAAAAATAAACTGAAAAGAAAAAAATACAAAAGCTCAATTATGTACAAAATATCACCAAAACAACATATAACATAAGATGCACCTTAACAGATACCAAACTCAGACATTATAAAACTGTAATCAGACCTATAATATCATGTGAAAGCGAAACGCTCTTCAAATTTCCTACTCAGCAGAGATGCAAAGAATAGAAAGAAGAATTTTAAGAACATGCACAAATAAAAGACAACTTACTGATGGGGGAGAATGGAGACTCATACCAAACCAAGAGGTACATAAAGACGTAGAACCAACTCTAGATTACTTCTATCTAGAAAGATAGGAAGATAGATTACTTCTATCTAGATTTTCTTTCTAGAAAGAAAAGAATCTTCTTCGTTGGACACATAATATCAGAACCGAATAGGTTCGTCAGGAAACCGGTTTAAAAATACTGGAAAATGTCCAAAACATCGACCTGGATAACCGAAATTAAACAAGATATGCAAGAACTGGAAATCACAATAGAAGATTTACGAAACAAAACTGACAATATAAAAATACTAAAAGAAGAAAACTCCACATTTAAAATTAAGGAAAAGAAAACAACAACGAGGATTTGTTCAAAAGAACTTAAAAAAGCATGATCTGACAGAAAGAAGAAGTATTGGGAAGCAATCAAGAAAAAATAAAGATGAATCGGAGTTGACTAAAGTGTTCTACTGTGACCTCAAACTCCTCAAAAAAAAAAAAAATCATTATCTATGAAGGTTTTTTTTATTCCCTCACTCGTATATTTAAAACATAAGAAATAAAGTAAAATTATAAAGAAAATAAAAGATATCATATTACTTTATTATATTTCAATGGGTGCGTTTTTGCTTGTAGGAACGTTTGCGTTCAATAAAATGAGACATGGTATACTAGAGGAAAGCTCTTATTTATATTCAACAACGGTTTTCTTGTGAAACTTGCTTGTAAATTAGATAAAAACTTCAAAAACTCTTCTTTGCTTTTCTTTGGTTTGAAAAACTTGGTCATTCTGGAAGCTGAAATTATAATAATAATAATAAAATGTTTACCTTTTTTAAACTGTATACATTTATTTATTTTTTAACACCTCTTCCAGAAAATATGGTACATTTCAATTTGTTAATGATACTAATTGATAATTTCAATCATCTAATCATTGTAAACTAAACGTAATGAAAAATCGACTCAGAAAAAACCGAAAAAAAGAAAAATCAACCGACAAAGTTAAAAAAAAATTGTAATCTACTTATTCCTTTTACTAGGATGTGAATTTACATTGTAATGATTTCTTATTTGATAGTTACGGTTCAATTACAAAAAAAATTATGTATTTTACTAAAGATGTTATGTTTCATTTTATAAGAATGGTTTTCATATCGGTTTAGTTTTCAAATTTTTTTTCCTTTAATAAATATAAGTTATTCAACACTGACATTAACTTGCAGTAAAGTACGTTCACTACGGAGAACGAAAGAATTTGAGTGTATTTCTTCAGTTTGGACATAAATTTAAATACTACGTTTGATTAATAAATTAAATTGTATAGCTTTCAATTTTGTAAACAGTTTTCCTGATAATGAACGGTATGGCATTCAATTTCTTAGTTTTTAATCATTTCTTTGGTTATTCGCCATAAAAAAACGAATTTACAATTAAATTTACCTCAACTACTTCGGTTTACGTGACTTTTTCTTAACATCTGATAATACCGGAGCATTGAAAAAGGAATTCACAACTTAAAGATTTATTGCGATAACGTACAGATTTGATTGAGGTCTTAATTCATAGCAAAAAACATATCAAGTTTTGACTTAATGAATTAATGAATTCATTAATACCAAATTAGACCACTAGCGCTGTCATTAATGTTTTTAAAAAGGGATACGTTTACTGGATATGTATATGGTTAAAGCGTAGCTTTATGTGGAAGTGAAACTTGGACGATCGGAGTACCTGAGAAGAAAAGATTGGAAGCTTTTGAAATGTGATGCTATAGGAAAATGTTAAAAATCAGATGGGTGGATAAAGTGACAAATGAAAAAGTGTTGCAGCAAATTGATAAAGAAAGAAGCATTTTGAAAAATATAGTTAAAAGAGACATACTTATAGGTCAAATATTAAGGCATTCCGGAATAGTCGCTTCAATATTGGAGGAACAGGTAGAAGGAAAAAATTTTGCAGGCAGGCAACGTTTGGAATATGTAAAACTAATTGTTAGGGGTGTAGGATGTAGGAGGTATATACTGAAATGAAATGAGACGACTAGCACTAGATAGGGAATCTTGGAGAGCTGCATCAAACCACTCAAATGATTGAAGACAAAAAAAAACGTTTACTGGTACGGAACGTGCTAGTCGAGTGTTTTGATTTCACGATTTGCAGTCACCAACTGCAGTTCAACATAATTTTCGTAGAGAGTACGGTAACCAACGTGTCGGTCTAGTGGTTAAACTCATCACAAATCAGCTGATTTTGAAGTCGAGATTCCTAAGGTTCAAATCCTAGTAAAAGCAATAACTTTTGTACGATTTTGTATACTAGATCGTGGATACCGGTGTTCTTTGGTGGTTGGGTTTCAATTAAATATACATTTCAGGAACGGTCGACCTGAGACTGTACAAGACTACACTTCATTTACATTCATACATCATCCTTACTTATCCTCTGAAGTAATACCTTACGGTTGTTCCGGAGGCTAAACATAAAAAGAAAGAGAGTACGGTAAGTAGCCTCCTAGAAAGCGTATAATTTACACTTGGCACAAAACCTTCATTGTGACAGGTTGAACTAATAAACATGCAAAATCACCAGGACGTCCATGCGTCACTGAAGCTGCTATGAAACAACTCAGAGAAAGGTTTGCACATAGTCCGAAGAAATCGACTCAACGTGCGTCACGTGAGTCTGGAATTCCGCAAACGATTGTTTGGCGTGTATTACGGAAACGATTGCACTTGAAGCCGTACAAATTAACCGTGCTTCAAGATATTACGGATGACAACAAAGTTGCTCGGCTGCAGTTTTGTGTGGAAATGATGGATAGCATTGTAAACAACGATAAATTTCTACACAATGTAATTTTTAGGGATGAGTCAACCCTTTTACATCAATGGCAAGGTGAACAACCATAACTGCCGAATATGGGGTAGCAAAAACCTTCATAAACTTTGCAGCACATTTTTGATATCCATAAGGTCAATATTTTTTGTACCCTAAGCAAAAAAAGACTGTACGGCCAGTTCTTCTTCCAGGAGTCAACCGTAAATGGTATCGTTTATCTGGACGTGCTTAAAATTGTTTAATTTCTAAGTTAAACGATGATGATCAAGATGAACGCCATATCAGTACGATGGGACATCAACTCACTACCGCTTAGAAGTCCAAAAGTTTCTTTATAATCGATTCCCAGGTCAGTGGATCGGTTGTGAAGGTTCAATTGCATGGCCACCTCGCTTTCCAGATTTTACCCCGTTAGAATTTTACTTGTGGCGTTTCATTAAAAATTGGGTTTATGAATCGCCTTTGCCTGCTGTGCTAAGATTTCAAATTAACGCCGCTGCTCCGGTGGTAATTCCTGACTTGCAGGCTACAGTCTGGAAAAAATCGACTTCAAGTGGGATGTATGTCACATTACAAATGGAAGCTATGTCGAACCAAAGTGAGTGTCGGATGACAAACGTGATGTGTTTTAATATGAGATGAGACCTCAACCGAATCTGTAAGTTATCTCAATTCATTTTTATATGCTTTTAATACTACGAGTATATCCTAAATTGTAATTATTGACTTTATAAATCAATATATAAATTCCTGCTCTTTCAATGGATTTAGCTTTATCTTCAGTGTTTCCGCGGGTAGATTTGAATTTCCTAGACAATTCTGCTGTACCGATCTCGTCAATACAGCAATGGAATTAATACTGAATTATACATTAACAAGATATTACCTAATTATTTATTGTTTTAAATTAAAAAATTCATTATTAAAATTATTACATTAATTTTTCATCCTCTTAAACAAAAAAAAAAATATTTTCTATTTATAATACTCATATTTTCTATTTATAACGTTATTAGCTGATTTTAGTTAATAGTGGTTTCTAATTTTTTTTTAGTATCTGAAGATTATAAAAGATATCCCAAACATTGATGGACATTTTGTTTTAAATACCATGGTAAACAATATTCAAAATTTTCCGTTCATTTTTTTTGTTTTGTTTTGAATAAATCTATCGAGCTCTGGTTTTCTCAACTTTCTCTTTAAATAAACTTTTAAAAATTATGTCGTACACCGTATCTTTCCCTTTAACGTTTTTTACCGTCCCTCTAAAAACCGCGAACGTTATCGATTAAAAGTTAGTTATTTATTACGAATAATGAGTGCTATGAAAATAAAATTTTTAATCTTCAACCGCTAACAATTTTAAGGGACTTTTTAAACACTCTGTATATATATATATATCAACAATAATCGAAATTGAATATCATCTCGTTTAAGGATTCACATATTATTTTCTTCTAGTATGTTTAAGTTATTATTTAATGCGATTTCTGTTATTTTTGTTTGCAAATGATGGTTAAAAATAAACATATACGTCGACATCTTAAGAAACAAAACATAAATAAACATTTTCGACAAACACTGCTCTTTAATATAGGATAATTAAACAGCGTACGGAGAAAAATTTTGTATATAGCATTTGTATATAGTACAATTTTGTTTCAAATCATAAATAAATAAATATATATATATTTATGTAGCCTAAGACACTCTCGGTAACGTAAGGACTCCAACCCGGGGTCATATGTGTAAATAGATTCAGCGTTGAACTGCTACTGTGGAATATACATACGTAACCTTAAACACATTACACTTCTTTTTGGGCAATCGTTACAAAAAAATATATATATAATTTTTTTGAGAATTTTTTAAATTTTATGATCATTTCTTAGTTTCTTTGATCAAAAATAATTACTCTTCACTACTCTTTTTCACAAGTTTATTTGTAAATTCCTTCTAATGTACTCGTTTAGAACTCATTGCATTCTTACAAGTCATTTAACTCAAGCGGCTTTCCTTCCCTTTATCACGTTGACAATCATTCTTACACTTTCCTGTACTTTATATATACTGTCTCTGTTCCTGTTACCCCGTTAGGTAGTTCCTGTACATTAACCTATCCCATTTTTCTCTGTGAATACTCTTGAAACAAAACGTTAAACCGCTTTTGTTTTATTTATGCTCTATATTTCTCAAGCGATCCGCTATTTTATTCTGTATATCTCAATATTTAATATTTATTTATTTTCATGTAATTACACATGAAGGTAACAAGAATTAACCCAAGTATACGGTTTTACATTAAACGAATACATAATTTCTCTTTAAAATATTATAGAAAAAAAAATATAGAAAAAACGATAATAATGTCAAGACGGTCCACTTACAAAGATAAATTACTACATCAATGCTTCTGAACACCATCGCCTTTACTTACATAAACTATCGTCAATATTCGTATTCCTGTTAAGCTCACAATAATAATTGAACGGTTAAGTACAAAATTTAATAGGGAACTGGCATACTGCAAGGTACAGGATGCGAATAAAAAGAAAAAAAACTTAGGCATATAAAATACTTATCTTTTCAAAACAGTCAGATTAAATTAATAACCTAATATTTCATTAAAAATTGCAATAACTCACGTCTAAATTTAAAAAGGGCTAATGTTTAATATTATATGTAACAGAGTCATAAAAACGATAAAGGGAAAAAATTCATTACTAACCTTAAAAAAAACCTGTTTTTATTATCGCTAACTGGTGCATCCGATAACGGGATAACTGGTTACCGATAACTGGTTAACGGAGTCGATATCTTTTCAGCGTAGACATAATAGAGTATTTTAATATTTCGAAAGTATTTACTGTGACTTACTATAAATCCAAATTGCCAGTTAGCATAATTTAAAGTAAACTGAAGATGCTCATCACAACTAAAACTCCTATCGATTATAATTACCAGGATTCCTAAGACTCAACCACAGGACAACACACGTACAACTGCCAAGTACATACTCACATGTAAACGTACAACTGCCTTTGTCACTGGAATGAATTTTAAGTTGATTTTACAGAGGGTACCTCCCCTCCGATCCTGTTATTATGCCAAAAACATAACACAAACAAGTTAGTCTCGCGACTCCTCGCCTAAGACATCCTATGTCACCCGCAGACAAGCGAAGGGAAGTCGACATGCTTCCGATGATGGCACTTAAGGGACCTGATTATATGAGAAGGCGTGTTGAGGGGAAGGGCACGTGAAATGCACGCATGGAACCTAGTACGTTACAGCCGGTGAAGGGTAGCTCTCCCGTGGAGGGGCAACTTAGTTCCAGAAGCAATTTTTGGTTAGTTATCAAGATCTAGGGGAGTCCTTGGGCCTCTGAAGGGAAGGTTTCAAATTATTTTTTTCGTCTTTTTTTCATTCACATTTCCAAGTATACACCACCAACACAGGGTCGCGAGACGGGCGAGTATCCGTTCAAAACTACAATTACATGGAAAAAAAAAATAACATACACAAGTAGGAATTCACACGTAGGGACTTGCCTGTCAAATTAATGTAGATACAAAGTATGTATTAGCAGGAAGGAGTGGACGTATACCTCACAATAATATTAATTTACGTTTTCTTTTGAGAAACAAAATTAATAAAAACAAAACATTTTTAAAGAAAATAATAAATTTGCACTAAAGTATTATTTGCATTTACAACGATACATTTTTAAATAAATGCTTTTTTTATTACTATTATTAAAAAAAATAAATAAATAAATAAAATATGTAAAAATATATAAATAAAATAAATCTATAGTAAACTTGAGATAAAATTATTTCTTATTCACTAGATGCAATAAAAAGCTGAACAAAAAAAAATTATCTCCATTTATTGGAATATTTTTATTTATTACTATAAACAATTACTCATATAAAATACACGGTTGATGTAGGAATACATTTACGAATACAGTAGTATAATATGTATTACAAATTACTGGTTATATGAGAAGGCGCGTTAAGGGGAAGGGCATGCGAAATGCATGCCTGGAACCTAGTACGTTACGGCCGTACAATCTGAATAGTCTTCGGTCGGTAACAATTTATATATTATAACAGAACTAACTAACGGAACGAAACTAAATTATCTTATTACAAAACTTGCTAAAAATCATTTTGAAAATAATTTTGGAATTTAGTTTTTCCAGTATATGACATTTTAATACATGAATTTGGTTAGAAATACGAGTGTTTCAAACTATATTAGAATGTTATTTTACGGTTTTTAATCTGTAAACTTTCCCGTTATAGCTCTAGCTACATATATTCTCTTTTCCCGGATGAAAACAGATCTAATTTTTGTTCAGAACATTTCCCAATCAGTTTTTGTCATGAACAAATTGTATCTATGGCAGCTTTAAATAAAATCTTTTTTTTTAATACTTTTACTTTCCCGACTTTCCCGAAATTTTAGGCCTCAGATTAATAGTAGAAGGAAGATTAAAGAAAAACAAGCCAACATACTTGGCGTTTATAGACCTAGAAAAGGCATTCGATAACGTAGACTGGAATAAAATGTTCAGCATTTTAAAAAAATTAGGGTTCAAATACAGAGATAGAAGAACAATTGCTAACATGTACAGGAACCAAACACCAACAGTAATAATTGAAGAACATAAGAAAGAAGCCGTAATAAGAAAGGGAGTCCGACAAAGATGTTCCCTATCTCCGTTACTTTTTAATCTTTACATGGCACTAGTAGTTAATGATGTTAAAGAACAATTTAGATTCGGAGTAACAGTACAAGGTGAAAAGATAAAGATGCTACGATTTGCTGATGATATAGTAATTCTAGCCGAGAGTAAAAAGGATTTAGAAGAAACAATGAACGGCATAGATGAAGTCCTACGCAAGAACTATCGCATGAAAATAAACAAGAACAAAACAAAAGTAATGAAATGTAGTAGAAATAACAAAGATGGACCACTGAATGTGAAAATAGGAGGAGAAAAGATTATGGAGGTAGAAGAATTTTGTTATTTGGGAAGTAGAATTACTAAAGATGGACGAAGCAGGAGCGATATAAAATGCCGAATAGCACAAGCGAAACGAGCCTTAAGTAAGAAATATAATTTGTTTACATCAAAAATTAATTTAAATGTCAGGAAAAGATTTTTGAAAGTATATGTTTGGAGTGTCGCTTTATATGGAAGTGAAACTTGGACGATCGGAGTATCTGAGAAGAAATATTAGAAGCTTTAGAAATGCGGTGCTATAGGAGAATGTTAAAAATCAGATGGGTGGATAAAGTGACAAATGAAGAGGTATTGCGACAAATAGATGAAGAAAGAAGCATTTGGAAAAATATAGTTAAAAGAAGAGACAGACTAATAGGCCACATACTAAGGCATCCTGGAATAGTCGCTTTAATATTGGAAGGACAGGTAGAAGGAAAAAATTGTGTAGGCAGGCCACGTTTGGAATATGTAAAACAAATTGTTAGGGATGTAGAATGTAGAAGATATACTGAAATGAAACGACTAACACTAGATAGGGAATCTTGGAGAGCTGCATCAAACCAGTCAAATGACTGAAGACAAAAAAAAAAACTTTCCCGACTAGCGCTATAGCAGAGCTATAACTTTAGAAGGGAAAGTATAGAAATCGGTACAATTTGGGCATACGCGAATTTCACCCGATCTTTACGTTATGACACCTACGGAACCCAAAAAACCGGATGTTCGTATGTTGTTTGTGTTACCTCCCGTACCCCCGTTACGTATTACTTCAGAGATGATATGAATAACACGTAGCGTGTCAAAATGCCATGCCTGACCGGGATTCGAACACGTGATCTCCGGATGAAAGGCCGAAACGTTGCCACGGAGGCCGGCCGGATGTTTGTATGTACGGGTGTATGTTCGGTGTCGCCTTCTAAATCACCTTATATCTCCAGAATTACTGGACCGATATCGACCAGACTTGATCAGATTACTTCTACTACATATGGGGCATTGATGCCATTAAATTTTCAACTTAAGAGGAAGCAAGGTCCCCCTCAGTATCTCGATATTTCGCCTAATTAAGGTTTTATTTTTCTTAGGCACATTTTTTAACAATTAAAAAATAACAATATTTGCAAAAAACATTTTTGCAAAATCGCATATTCACTCCAAAAATGCTGTAAACTACTGTTTGTTGTAAGGTCACAAGTGAACGATAAAATTAAAACAATGAATAATATTTAAGGTGTAAAAAGTACTTAAAGTGACCGCTATTACTGCGCGAATGAAATTCGGTATGCGCTGCGCTTTGGTTAGAATCATTGAACTAAATAAATAAAAAATATTATATTTAAATAAAATAATAAGTATTTTAAATTAAGTTGTGTGTGTAAGCCGGGTGATAGGAATGTCCTACAACCGTGTTGTCAGCTTTTTTTGGGTTACAGGGTTTTTAGTTTTCATAATTGTTATTTATTGATTTTTGCCTTTCTTTTATAATTAAAAAAAAAGTATTTTTATTTTTGACGTTTTTTATAATTAACTTTAAATAGTAATGTGTTGTGATTCTTGGAAATTATCAATAAAAACAACTGTTTTATTAGAATAAATCAATTTCGATATCAGAGTTAATTAAAAAAAAAAAAAATAATAAATAATTATAAAAAATTAAAAATAATAAAAAACAAAAATGGTTCTCTTCACAGTAATACACTTTTAAAAATTCATAAAAATTACGGTTTAAAACTAATAAAAGGTAAATAAAATTATCTAAAGGATGATGTTACTTGTTTTGAAATCTGCTACATAGTTTCTATTTTATAAAGCTTCTAACTCGAGTATTTATGAATTCTGCAGTAGTAGTACATGCTCTGGTAAATTACTTTTCAAACAATCAAAAACCATTACACAGAACCATATACGACATACAACTAAAATTGTACAGCGTGTTTTAACTACTGGAAATATCGACAAGCAATATCTATAATTCCTTTACCACGAATCATACAAATAAATATCTCTAACTTTTCAATGCATCTAATAACAAATAGGATTGTTAATAGACTTTTTTAATTTTAAAATAATACGTATTTCAATATCAGAAAGGACAAATTATATAGTCGTTCATTTTTAAAGTAAATGCCGTATTGTTATAAACTAGTAAGTGACTGCAACTCAATTTTTTTCTTATAACAAAAATATTATTTTTTTTTTAAATCCTCATTAGACGCAAAATATTTTTGTGAAAGAGAGACGAGCTTGACGATCTCTTTGTTAAAGAACTCTACTGTCTATTCGATGAACCAGTCGATAACAGTGGATATCTTTAACGATCTCAATGCGTTCAAATTTTTTTTTTTAGTTTTTAGGAAAGGGGAAAATAGTGATTCCATATTCAGACATGTGTACTTAGTAAATACGACAGGCCGGCGGTTACGTATAACTCACCTTTATCTTTTTAAGATTTATTTTAAAAAGAAAAAGAAATCTTTTTCCTTTTCTTGTCATGAGGACAGATAAAAGACGATTTTCAGGTACCAAACAAAAAGTTGATTAAGCCAGATGGGCGTCATTTGTTTCATTCACCGGATAATTCAAAAAGGACTTCACAAATTTAAAAGCATATAAAAGTTTATTTAGTAAACTTACAGATACGGTTGAGGTCTATATCATAGCAAAACATATCAAGTTTGTCAACTAGCAAAGTCTGGTCCGTTCCATTAAAATTACTATAAAATAAATTAAACAAAGTTACTTTTTTTAAAGTTTGTAGTCTGTTATAATGATAGAAACCATTAGTATTTGAAAAGTAAAAACTAAGCAATTAGCCATTCACTTCGATTCGATATGGCTTCCATTTGAATTCGACATACATCCGATCTGAAGTCGAATCGATTTCATGCCTGACTATGTAGGGTGTTACCCTAACACAGGTAGCCCTAGGTAGGGTGTTGCTGCAGAGGGTGTTACCTCTACAGCAGCGGCGTTAATTCGAAGTCATAGCTCAACAAGTTTGGCAGGAAAAGTACATAGACCCGATATTTGATGAAACTCACAAGAAAAATCTTGTTGGTTCAAATCTGGGAAGCGAGATGGCCATGCAGTTGGATCTTCACGATCAATCCACAAGCTGGGAATCGAGTATCAAGAAAATTTCTGACTTCTAGGCGGTAGTGAGGTGGTGTCCTGTCATGTTGATATTAATGGTATCCGTCTTGGTCATCATCGTTTAATTAAGGAATTAGAAAATTTTGAAGCATGTCCTCATGAACGATACCATTTACGGTCGCCTCCTGGAATAAGAACACGCCGTACAGTCTTTGTTTGCTTAGGGCACAAAGAACATTGACCTTAGGATTATCACGAATGTGCTATAAAGTTTCATGAGGGTTTACGCTACCCCCATATTTGACAGTTATGGCTATTTTCCTTGCCACTCATATCAAACGTTGATCACTAAAAATTACATCATCTAAAAACGTATCGTTTTCTGCAATTCTATCTATCATTTCGATATGAAACTGTACCCGATAAACTTTGTGGTTATATGTAATGAGTTGAATCACGGTTATTTTGTATGGCTTCAAGGGCAATCGCGCGGTAATACGCGCCAAACAGTCGTATGTGAAATGTTAATCTCCCTTGACGCACGTCGAATTAATTTCTTCGGACCACGTGCAAAGCTTTTTCTGAATTGTTTCACAACAGTTTCAGAGATGCGTGAGCCTCTTGGTGATTTTAAATATTTAACACAACAACCTGTCTCAACGAAGGTTTGGTGCCAAAAGTAAATTGTATACTTACTAGGAGGCTTCCTATCGTACTCTCGACGAAAATTAAATGAACTGCAGTCACTGATTGCAAATCGTGAAACCAAAACACAATGCGAGCACGTTCCGCAGTAATAAACGTATCTATTTTTAACAACACTGGTGACAGCCCTGGTGGCCAAATTCGGTACTAATCAACTACGCGACTCAAAGCTTGATATGTTTTGCTAAGAAATGAGATTTGAATCGCATTTGTAAGTTACTTAATTAAATTTTAATTGCTTTTAAAGTTGTGAAGTACTTTTTGAATAATCCGGCATTATAAAATAATAATATAATTATTTTTTTTTGCATTTATAATCATTATCATGATAATTTATATATATGAATTTTCTTTGTGAAACTAAATAAAACTTTTGTTTTCAAAGGTAAAAATATAAATTTTAAACGAGCTGAATAAAAATACTTCAAATACGAATAATCGAAAGTAAATTTCATTCTATTCATTTGTTCTCAATATTAAGAGAAAAACATACCAAACTTTCTAACGTACCAAACCTACTTGATTGGTATGTTAGGAAATAAAAAGTTAATTATACTGCAATGGAATTAATGAACTTAAAAAAAAATCGTACAATTTTTTGAAATTGCATTTTAATAAAAATATATTCGAGGAATAGTGAACAGAATAATATTAAAACAAAATAAAATTTTAATAAAAAAAAAAAAATATTTTATAATCTATTTCCTCATAATATAAATAAAAGAACATTAATAGAGAGATTTTAATTAAAAGATGGAGAAAATGGGAATGCTATACGGATCGTTTTATATCCTATCCTTAACAAAAAATGAGGTACGATAGCATCTTTCATACCAACGGTAAAATATCGAAGGTAATGTTATATTCCCTAATCACTTTAATTCTAAAATTTCTGATTAATTCTTATCTTTAAAAAAGAAATATTTATTAACAAAAATTTTTGATACCAAAAAAGTTCTTTTTTTTGTTTTTCAGGGTGAAAAACGCTTTCGCGTTATTATCGCCCAGACACCATAATATTATTTTAGAATCTTATTATTTATTCTAGAAATATAGATAATAAAAATTGACGATAACAAATTAATTAAAAATTAAAACCTAGTAATATAAAAAATACTTCTTAAAACAAAAAAATCCTGTAATGTATGCTAAAAGCGAAATAAAAACACAAATCAAAAACCACAATTGAGATATAACATTAAAACGGTAACTTAAAAGAATGAAAATTACCATCCGGTATACGCCAAACGGTATTCACACTCAACAAGGACCGTATAAATAATTATATTTTTGAATCGAGATGCACGGCCTTTATAAATCGCAAGATAGCCGATAACATCATTACATTGTTCCTCAACATGTTTCGCATGCTAGCCCCTGGTTTAAACTTGCGACGCAATACCGCATAATAGACGCAATCCAGAAGGATGTGGTGCACTGTTATTTTGAAGTCGCAACGAGCACAAAGAGGTGCATCTGTTTGTGTCAACAGATATCCATGAGTAAACCTAGTGTGGCCTATTTGCAAAAGATAAATAATAACCTCCTCTTGACGGTTATTTCTGCACGCCTCACGGTGATGCAATGTTCTTAATTCGGTGAAGTTTATTGTTAATAGTAGCATCCCATTTAATTTGCCACTTATCATGAACCACCCTCTTAAGAAAACAAACAAGATCGTTCGAAACAACACGATTGGTCGAATGAGGCTGGAAACAACTCTCAACAAAAGAAACAAAAAAAAAACAATTAGCTTTCAATCGGGTTTATTATTATAGAAGTGGTCTGGTATTATATTATGAATGCAAATTTAGGCTCAATAGGGTTCGTTGAACAAAAATGTGTGAACACTTTCGTCAAAAGAAGAGTTATAGGCTCTTATTTTATTTATTTATTTTTTTGAAATACTATCAAATTCAACCATTACGTAACCATGTTAGGAATTTTTTTGTTTTGCTGATGAACAGAAGACATTTACATAAATAAATGAATATTTGGTACAAAAAAGTCAACATCACCACAGTCAGCAAGTATATCGATGGTAACAGTACCAGAAAGCAAACAACACAGTTGTAGGAATTTTTCTGATGCATGGCTTTTTTTTGTATAACCTCCGGGACTACCGTTAGATATTACTTCAGAGGATGAGATGAACGATTTGTAGCGTGTGTTAAAATGCCATGCCTAACCGGGATTCGAACCCGGAACCACCGGATGAAAGGCCGAGACGGTACCACTCCCGCCACGGACACACCCATAACTTTACTTATAATTTTATTTAAATAGACTATATCTGTTATTTAATTAACGGTGCATTCAAATTAGGTTATACAAGCCAGCAATTCAAAATAATATAAGCTATAAGAGAATTCACCTGGTTTCAATGTACTGTTTGGTTTTGATAAAATTTTCACTAGAGAAACAAATGACACAAGAAGGAACTCAATTACCAAGTAACTTTGTTATATTATTTTATAAAAATATAAGATAACCAAAAAAAATAAAAAAAATTCATAGAAAAAGAATAATAAACTCTAATCAATTTAAAAAAAAAAAAAAAAACATTTTTTCTTACAGCCGTTGATAATTTTATGAACATTACTTTTTTTCCATTCTCGTGATTGACGGCTGTTTCACAACAGAATGAGCAGGTAACTTATTAATGCTATATTGTTAAAATTTACCGTAAAGCTATTATCCATCTAAACCATTAATGCAATTATTGTCAATTAGTGTTGACATTTAATAGATTATTTGGAAGGTGTCCTATTGGACTGCTATCCGTCTGTCACTAAGTCACTTACAGTCGATTACTTCACGCTATTTGTGCACGTCTCATTATGGATTTACCATAATAGGCATTAACCTTATAAACATCTCACGTGTAAGATGCAATAGTGAGAGCTGCATTCGTTTAGAATAAAAGTGTTTATTAAAAAGCTAGTTCCTGTTTTGTATACAATGAAGGTTAATTTATCAAGTTGAATGTCATCTGGACTTAATTCCACTTGCCAAATTGATGTAAATGATATAATTGGTTCAGTAAAAGAAGCAAATGAGAAGCCACATCACTTTTCTCTTTTCTTGGTAGGAATGCGGGTATCTTTAGTTCGGTATACTTGATCTTGAGCGTTTTTGTAGTTTTTGGAAATTTGTTGTCTCATTTCAGTTCATCTAAATTTTTAACCGTTATAATTCTTTACCGATCGCAGAATTTACTTACTTTTTTACCATCTTCGTCTCTCTTAGATGTAGTATATTTAATAAAAAAAAGACAATTTTATTAAGAAATAGAGAGGTAGAGGACTAGGTCAAAACTTAAAAAGGTTGAAACGAAAGTGTGAGTAAATTTTACAAGCTGTAAATTTTATTAAAAATTAAAATTTTTTATTAAAATAATGTTCCTACATAAAAAGAAAAATTTTGGGAGAGAATGTGAAAAAAAGGATCAAATAAAAAATATATCGAAAAGAACCTTTAAAAAAATTTTTAAAAGTTTGTATTTACCTCCTTCATCACTGGTAACTGTAGTTGCCTGATAATTGACAATGTCTGTTTTAAAGTGATCAGAAAAAACTTTAGCTTGAGGTCATTTAATATATCTAATCGATACTGTGTTGTAACTTTTTTTTGTGGTTTATAATGTTTCTACCGTTATACTTAGATTGACTCTGTGCTTAATATAAGTCTGGTCAGCTAAACTTAATATTTGTTGCGGTAATAATTGGAATTTAATTTAATTTACGTACGTAAATATTTAAGTGTTCAGTCATCATTTTGAAAAGATATTCCTTGATTTAAATTCTTTTTACACCGAAAAAAATAAATATTATGGCTACACTGTGGAATTTCAAATCTCCCGGTCCAACAGGACGAGAGAAAAAGGAATTTTCCCACAGGGAAAAAAGGGAAATTCCAAGATGACGGAGCAAAGTTAGGTTATATTAGAGTGTGATCATAGAAGGCAATGAATGAAAGATGGTTAGTGGTGGGAGTATGGTGGTGGAATAGTGAGCAGTATGCAGGAAAATCACTTGTTTATATGAAATATACTTTTTGTTTTTCTCTTATTATCAAACAGATGTATAAACAATATATTTGCAAGACAAAATTATTTACATTGTTAAGATATTGATGATTCATTTGGGTTACTGTGGAAATGAAAAATTAATTTATTACTTAATTATTTAGTTTTTTAAGTAAATTTTCAGTATACATTTTAGGATTAAGATTGAAATTTAAGTTAAAATTTAACGTTATTTTTAGTAAAACATTTCGCGTTGAAGATTAAATTTTTTTAAACGAGTTACAATTATTTTTTATAAATTTTCATAATTTTTTTGGTTTTTAAAAAAATAAATCAAAATGCCGAAATCTGCAATCATCTTTTTGAAGTGAGGTTCGACAAATTTCACAACCGTCTGATTGTGAGGTTTGTCGAACGAGAGATTTGTGTCGTAAAGTAAAAGTTACATTTCATCCAGATTGCAAAAGTGAAGATTCTACGTCAAAAAAACAAGATAAAGGTGTAACAAAAAACATCCTGACCCAGATCGGTATGTTTCTCGGTACGATCATTGCAATAAGAGTAATATCAATAATATTTGGTGATGACGAATAAATTTAAACTTTGTCCTTAAAAAAGGCAAGAAAGTTTTTTATTGCTCTATTTGTACATCTTAATTAATATAGACAGTTGTGACTTCCTTTATTTATTAGTTACATAATTTATATATATATTTATAATATAGACTTTTTTGAAAATTTATAATTATTTTTCTTTTTTCCAGATCTAGTCCACACCAGTCCACGATTTCATATCCAGTCCAGTAATAAAGAAAATTCATTTTTTAGTTATGGCAAAAAAATAAAATAATCATTTCACCAGTGTTATTACAGGCTTAGTCAAAGTGCAAAATTAAGAAGTGTTTTTGTACAGAACAAAACCACTTAATTTGTGATCTTGTCAGATAGAATACATTAAGAAGCTACCCTCACTGTCTACAAAATCATTTTATCACCGGTATCTTATAAACATTTATTCAGACAGTTCAAAATGTTCACATTATTTGACTTGTAACGAACAGTTCCGGTGTATAATTCTCATAAGTTTGGATTTTTTCTTGCAACCTCTTCATACATTTAGGAAGACGTTGACAACGAGTGGTTACCATGCCACCATCACATCCATCATCATTAAATTGATACATAATTAGTGAATACAGTAAATTATTTCTTAAGGTTTGTCTATCACATTCTGCACTACATTAGCCAACCGATGCGACAACACCATAGTGTCTTCTCAGATTTTATGTGTTTATCTCTGGCTTGTTCGGAGTCCTGACATGCTCATTTTGCAACTTCTCATATTTTTCAGGATTCTGATTGACTACTATTCACACGGTACTACGTCACACGTTTGTTTACCTCCTCCTTCCAACTACCTCAGGCATATAATATTATTGCAACTACCTCAGGCTATAATCGCTGTAGATTAATTTTAATAAAGATTTCAGGAGGACAATAATTAAACGTAAATAAAATTTGGAACAATTTCCTTATAAAATATCCCTTGTTTATTGTAATTTTTTCTATTTTTCTTTGAAAGTTACCTTCCGGCTAACACAGGACATCCTGAGGAACATCTTGTAGTTCACCTTGTGTATGTATCCGAGAGAGCGTAGTGTGTGAGTGTGCGCGCGCGCGCGCGCGTGTATATATGTATGCATTTATATAAACACAAAAGCTTTTACAAAAAGTACAATCTCAACATCAACTCCTCGCTTTTGCTGACAACATCGTTGTACTGTCTGAAAATATAAAAACCGCGCCCAACAAGAAATTTTTCAAAGAATCGCACCTACATCTTGATTCCTTTGAAAAAACACAATTCATTACTAACATTAAAGATTCTCCCAAACATATCGAATCAAAAACGATCAAATCTCTAAAGTTAGAAAATTCCATTACCATCACGTCCAACATAACTGAAAAAGAAGCGTGGCGTGAACTAGCGCGCGAACTGGAACTTGCATACCAAGTCACCTGAAACATCTGTAATAAAAAATGCCAAGATTCGCCTACAAGACCGTCATGCGACCCGAATGCTTGGAAGCAAGACAATGTCACACCTAAGTACTTGAACGCAATGAAAGAAAGATCCTCAGAAAAATCCTAGATCCAATGAAAACCGATGATACTAGAAATTCTACACATAACGTGAAAACCAACCGATATAATCTGAAAACAAGATTCAATTTTACGGCCGCATTTCTCGCATGAATGATATAAGATCACAAAATATATCCTCACGTACATCAAAATTTAAAAGAACAATTTACGGATCGACGACATCCGTAAAGATATTCGACAAATAAATATCACAGATGAAAAAACACGAGACCGGAACATATTTCTTAGCGAAATCCAGAATTTCAACGGGTTTCAAGAAGTAACAAAACAATTAATCAACAAAAAAAATTACGCGAGTTCTGAGGAAAGAAATCAGCTCCATTCACAAAAAATGAAAAATTACTGAGGTAAAAAGATTAAAATCTATTCGTAAAGTTGTTCATGCGGTCCGTAAATCGAGAAAAAAATATATGTACTACTTGTCAACATTTAAATAGCATAAATACATAGATGTGTAGTAGTTTTACCTGGGGTGTCCAAAGTAGTGTCTAATAGTACAGTGGAGGGTATAGTGTGCCACGACAGAACAAGCTAGAAATCAGTCGTTAGTCCAGCAATTCATCTCCACTCTTATGAGTAATACATACATACTCGTATTATAATTTGATATTAATTTTATTTACTTTCATTTATTCATAAAGTTTTGTTTAAACTTGACTATTAGTTCATGGTAATCGAGTCTTTTCAATGTGAAGGTTCAATTTGTGTTCAGAAATGTTCAGAAATTTCCACTCTTATGAGTAATACATACATACTCGTATTATAATTTGATATTAATTTTATTTACTTTCATTTATTCATAAAGTTTTGTTTAAACTTGACTATTAGTTCATGGAAATCGAGTCTTTTCAATGTGAAGGTTCAATTTGTGTTCAGAAATGCGGTTATGTAGCTTAGTGTTCAGAAGAGTACAGTGACTGTGCGAGACAGTAAAACGAAAAATTCAATGGACATCACTATAAATGGTAGAAAAATAGAAACGGTAAAGGAGTTTACTTAACTGGAAACAGTTTTTTCTGAGGATGGGAGGTGGTTAAAGAAATAAGTAAAAGAGTACAAAAGGCAAGTGAGTTTTATCACAGTTTAAGAAGTCTGATCTGGAACAAGGAGGTACGGTTGCATTGTAAGAGAGTAATGTATAAAGCATACTTTGTACAAATTCTTATCTACGCGGCAAAAACGTGGACAGGTGGTAGAAATATGGAGGGTCGAGTACAGGCAGCAGAAATGAGATTCAAAAGAAGCGTGCTAGGGAAGACAAGAAGGGATAGGGTATAATTAGAGAAGAACTGAAATCGGGAAGCCTTGTCGAATCAATCGGAAGATCAAAGCTCAGGTGGTTTGGGCATATTGAAAAAATGGATCAGGAAAGATTACCAAAAAGGATGATTCATGTAGAGAAAACAGGTAAAAGAACAAGGGATAGACTAAGAATTAAATGGATAAATACGGTAATGGAGGAAGTGTGCAAGAGAAAAGATCTGGTGAGAGTAATTTAAGAGAGATGGTTCATGGATTCAGGCAGATGGAGAAATTTTGTAGAAGGCCCATTCCAAGAAAACTTGGATCAAAGGAAACTGAAAATGATAAAAAAAACAAAAATTCTGTTGTTATTAGTTAATACACACTGATAATTACTGGGTTTTTATTTATTCATTTCCTTTTTAATATTTTGAATAATATTTTAGAACGCTACAAATAAAAATAAAATTGTGGTTTTTATTTTTAAGAATTTATAATCATAGACATGATTTACATGTCATGTAAAAATGTAAATCGCATATGTAAATCATGTAAAAATGATTTACATTTTACATTAAAATTAAAAACCTTATGTAAAGTTGTTCACGTGGTCCATGTATGGCTTAAATCGAGAAAAAAAAATTAACTTGGATAACTAAATTATACATAGAATAGTTTAACATTTTTCTTTCTAATAAGCAGAATTTAAAATTATTATTTTTATTAATAAAATGTTGAGCTAATAAAATGAATATATATATATATATATATATATATATATATTAACCTTATTAAATATTTATTTAATAATTTTACATTTGCATATAACGGGAAAGAGTTTTACAACAATAAAAAAATATATTTACAGAATTTTATTAAGAAAACCATTATATGAAGAGATATTCTCTTAAAGGGTGATTATTTTGAATGTAAATTTTTATTTATTTATGTAAGAAAACACAACGTTAAGGATAGCAATAATATAATCTTAAAAATGTTAAATATTTAATAAAAACTGCATGTTAAATTTTTATACATCAATATTTTCAACGTTTTAACGCAGTCATGAATTAATAACAATGTACAACGAAACATAATTAAGAGCATATTTATAAAATCAATCGTTCAAAATAATTACGTATTATATTTTGTTTTAAAATCGTAATTATCAGTTCATAAAAAGTCCATAATATTAATTAAAAATAATTAAATAAAAAGACTTAGTAATTGTTGAATTGTTTATGTTATGGAGAGAAGTGGTGAAGGGCTAAAATAAGAGAGGAAACTAGACTGAAGGGAATACAAGTTACCATGGCAACAGGTTGTTCCTCTATCTTTTACGTACACCCCCATCCATCCAAATACCTACCTTCATATTTCAAGCATTCGCTTCGTCCAAAACCAACTCACATACACACGCGTGTACCGGAGCACGCACACAATAAAGAGGAAAGAGAAATACAACATGGTTCTACGGAAATGGCTTTTTAATATTTAATTAATACCATAAGCAATTATATTCATTTTTCCCCCACAAAGAAGGATTACAAATGTTAAAAACCTTTGATAAATAAATCATTTTTTAAATTTATATGGAATTAATAACATTCCAATAAAATTAAATCTATTTCTAAAATTAAAAAGAGATATAAATTAAGATAAAATATGTTAATCAAAATATTATTTAGAGGTAAAATATTGGGCTCTTTAAAATTAAGAAAAATACATCGTCTTGTATTCGATTCCCAGGCTGTGTTAACAGAAGGTAATCTATACTATTATATAAAGAGGAAGAAGGTTTTTGTTTGTTCGGAATAAACAAAAAGGACTACTCGATCAATAGTAACCAAAATTTTATCCATGTTTCTTGATGTAAATGAGAAAGTTTTTAGATATATTTTATCTTGAAAGTATATAAGTATATATGTGTGTGTGTGTGTGTGTGTGTGTGTGTTTATATAGTAGTGGAGATTTGCCGGTTGAAGTACAAAATTAAATAAACAAAAATAGTGAACTGTGAGTCTCTGTAACTGAGTGAGCTGAGTTTGAATTGAATGATTCGAATCAATCGAATTAATAATATTACAAAAATAATAGAATTAAATTAAATAATATAAAATAAATTTCAAAGATTTCTGTTTAACAATAATAAGGCTTCCCGAGGACACTGCGTGTGAGGGTAAAGTGGTTTGGTATGCGAGCACCTCGTATTGATATGAAGACGCTTTATAATTGTATGAAATATAATTTTAATAACTTCCGTTCTAAGTATCTCTATCAGCTTCGATTCTGAAATGAACCAATCGTTTTTCTTGATATGACATAATATTCAGCAGGAGATTGATGACAATAAAGAGGCAAATTGTACGAAAATTTCTTAAGATTGTTGTAATATTGTTTTACTCTACCTAAAAACTAGTGTTTTAAAGAGCCAATCAAGATAAATCAACTGGTATTTTCATTAAAAAACTATGTTAATTGACTTAACAAACACAGGTTGAAATTTTTATGACGTAACTAATTTTACTGAAAAATTTTAATTAATGTCATTCAAGGACAATTTCCTGCAAGTTCAAAAATAGTTATAGAAAATACAGAATAATCATAAATTATTTTGAACGTTTCAGGGAATATTTCCTTCATAGTCCTAAAAAAAAAAAAATATTAGAAAGGCCAACCGCGAACTAACGACGCTGGTGATGACAGTGTAGAATGTTTTAAGGAAACGCTTACATCTGCGACCGTAACGTTATAAGCTGTTAAAGGGTATTATTCGCCGGCCTCTGTGGTGCGAGTGGTAGCGTCTCCGCCTTTCATCCTGAGGTCCCGGGTTCGAATCGCGGTCAAGCATGGCATTTTCACACACGCTACAAATCATTCATCTCATCCTCTGAAGCAATATCTAACGGTGGTCCCGGAGGTTAAACAAAATAAAAGAAAAAAGGTACTGTTCATTTTCATGAAAATGAAAATGACATTTTCTTTTTTCGTCGTATTGTATTTAGTGATGAGTCAACATTTCGTCTTATAGAAAAAGTTATCATAAATAACATCCGAATGTGGGGAGTTATAAAATCCTCATGTACTCTTACAATGCGAAAGGAACTCCCCAAAATTAATAGTTGTACGAAAAGCCTTGTAAGAGTTACTCTTTTATTTAATTTACGAGTCATTTCTTTAAATTAAAGTTAAGAGAATAAATAGCTTTAAAAACCGATATTCTTTTTTTGTACACCGTATGTTTTAAAAAAGTTTCAACTTTGCCGTAGGAACGATAAAGATAAATTACACTACGTAATAGAATAACTGTACCGCATAACTTTAAGCGAGTAAATAATCCGGGATGATTATTTACTCGCTGTAGGCTACTTATGTGGTTATTTCAAATAATTGTTTTCTATTAAACGCCAAATTTATAGATTTAGCATCATCATTTATAGATTTACTACATCAGTTTCATTGAAATTTAGATTTGCATGTTAAAATTTGATGTAAATTGGTTTAGTCGTTTGTGACAGATCACGATAAGCTGATCTTGGTCGGACCACTTTTGAAATCTGAATATTTTTAGAGTAGTTACTGTGGAAATTTTGATGCACTCCAATAAAAAGACATGAATTCTAATCGAAAAACGGTTTTTCGCATCGATTAAATTTTTATTCAGGATTCTTAAACACAATAATTTCAAAACACTACATTCTTATTAATTTAATAAAATGAATTTCAAGGTACAGAAGATGTTGATAAAACCTATTTTAAAGATTATAGAGGTAGCGTCGCCGCCTTTCTGTCAAGTTATCATACTTGTCAGAGGGGGCATTATCGACATACCTCGATACCGAACAAAATTCTTTCATATAAAACATTGTTTTACAAAGATTTACAGGAAAAATATAATATATTAAAGTAAAAATTTTATGAAACAATTAAAAACCGATTAATAAATTCAAATAAAATTTATAAGAAATTTAATTTTCTCCAATTTGGTACACATCAAAAAATTGTAATATATAAACTCTAAAGTTGTTATCTTTATCAATATGACATACAACTTTCAAGTTTACTTTTCTTTATCAACGAAACGAGTAAGAAACTTTTCCACTTGAAAGACACTTGGACAGCTTGTTGCAAAAGTTTCTTTACAAACAGTCAGCTATTCTAAAGTTATCATTTGAAAGGTAGCGTAATAAATAAATAAACACAACCGAGATGGCCACTTCTATATACAACAGTAACATTGATCAAGTTTACCCTAATCTGTACGGTGATGTTAACAAGTATATATACCGTCGCGGCTTCACCTGCGCTTTATGGTTAGTTGCGTTTCCCGTCGCGGTCACGAATTATTTAGCCGGTCATGACTAAACACCTTCTTCTATAGACCACTCTGTGTTCTGATTGTGTCGGAGTCTTCTTTGATCTTCAGAAGACTTTCGATATGACCTGGCGACATGGAATAATGCTCCAGATACATGAATAGGGCATTCGTGGCAATCTGCCAGTTTTACTCGGCAACTATATGAATGACCGTACTTTCCAAGTAAGCGTCAACAATGAATATTCATCTGATTGGAAAATAGCATACCACAAGGTTCGCCGTTGAGCGGTACCTTTTTTTACGATCGCCGTTAATAAATTGATATTAGCCATTCCAGTAGAAATCAGCAAAAGCGTCTATGTTGATAATTTGGCAATTGTGTATGCTAGCAACAAGACTGCTATGGTGAAATACAAATTACAACGAGCGATTAACGCTCTAAATGAAGTTGCAAGGAATAATTGATTCCAATTTTCACCAGAAATCACGTGCTGTGTACACTTCTGTAGGAAGAGAATTCCTCACCAAAGTCCTATTTTGACAATCGGCAACAATCCAATACAATATAAGGACAATGTGAGATTTTTAGGACTGGTATTGGCTAAATCTCTTACGTGGGTATTACATAGACAGGACTTGAGTGATAGATGCAAAAAAGCCCTAAACATTATAAAATGTTTATCGAACATCAATTGAGATTCAGATAAAGAAATCTTATTGAAACTATATAAGGCATTGGTACAATCGAATCAATACTACGGATATATTGTATATTCATCCGCTAGGAAGTCGCATTTTAAAAAGTTAGACGTAATTCAAAATAGCGGAATAAGATATGCGACAGGCGCTTTCCGCACAAGTCCGGCGACTAGTCTAATGTCCGAAGCTGGAATAATGCCACTGCATTATAGAAGAGAGATCCTTTTACTAAGATATGCAGAAATATTTGGGCTTTCCCTGCTCATATAAATAACTAACTTTTTAACAATCATCTTATGGCTGCATTATACGAACATCGTGCTACCTATTCCAGACCAACCGGAATTAGGTACCACAAATTAAGAAGAAAACATGAAATTGCTATTCCAGATACATTAGCAATTTCTACGAGATAAATATCGCCATGGCTCTTGCCAGCGGTAAATACCAGGTTGGATCTCTCTCAGGAAGAAATAAAAAAGAAGCCAGCAGTGATCATCCAACAGGAATTTTTAGAAGCCGTCGGTAGCTACGAAGAACATATTAGAATTTATACTGACGGTTCTAAAACCGAACATGATGTTGGATGCTCCATATATGTAAATGGAGAAGCCCATTTTTGGAAACTGCCAGATATGGCCAGTGTCTATAGGCGGTAGAACTTATTGCCATACAGCAAGCTCTTCGGTACACAGAAGACTATTGCGAAGAGAGAGTGCTAATATGTTCCGATTCTCAAGAATTGTACTAGTTGCAATTTGGAACAAGAACATTAAGGATGTCCTAATTGCAAATATCCTGTCCATTTTGTACGTTCTAAATCAACGAGGACAGCGATGTGTATTTGTATGGATTCCAGGGCATGCTGATATTGCAGGTAATGAAAGCGCAGACGAAGCTACCAGAAAGGCAACAGTCTGGGATGTTTTGGATGCAATTCCTGTAACCGTGGCAGATGTTAAAAACTGTCTAACGAACATAGTAAGAAACAAATGGAATACTGATTGAAGGAGTTTAATTACAAAATTAAACTCAGTCAAAACTTCTCCGTATAAATGGAAAAGCGACGTGAAGTTGACTCGCCGAGAACAAGTGGCTGTGACCAGACTTAGAATTGGTCACACGCGAATACATATTTGTTAAGCGGCGAAGAGAGACCAATGTGCGGTGTTTGTAATAAAACACTTACAATTACGCATTTTATGGAAGATTTTACCATATATGAGTACCTCAGAAAGAGGTTCCGGCTAAGAAATGATATTGCTGCTGATCTGGATAATGGAAATGAAGAAAAGATAATTGCTTATTTACACGCCAGTGGACTTCTTAGAAGTCTGTAAAAGTGAAAAATTGAAAGCTGTTTTAAACAAACTCTAAGAGGTAGTTTTATACATATACGGGAGTTTCGAAGCGTGTCACGTATAGTGACGGAAGTTAGCCCTCTTGCCTAGGCCACCCTGGCTGGCCTGCATGCAAGAGCAGTGAGTCGGGGTGTGTCCAATGACCAATGATGGCATGGGAGACCCTCAAGGGTGGACTGTGGGCGCGAGGCTATGGGTAAGCGCAATGCATGTCTGTAGCCAAGTGGGTCAGGACCAGAAAGTATAGCCTCCCCGCCGAGGGGCTTTTTAGCCGTCCTAAACAGGTGGTCAGATTACTCTTATGACGCTGGGAGGACACCGATGGGTTACGTCCTACGGGACTGTTTATAGGAGGGAGTCAACTGCTACGGCATCCTGAGGCGACTGATATGCTGCTTAAAGGCGGTTCTGGTCGCCCCGAGGGTGCTTAAATAAATAAATAAACGAGACAGGTAGAAGGAGATATTGGTATTGTAAAGATTTTTTATTTTCTATTTACATTATTTGGGATTTTTCTCAAATTTTTAACATTGGGGCCCTTTACACCCCATAAGTGTTGTTTTGTTTATTGTTGTTTGATTAATGTTTTTTGTGTACTTTGTGATTTTACATAAAAATGTAACAAGTGAGATAGGGGATGAACCCCGTCTCAATTTTTTTATCGTCACAATTTTAAATTATGAAGATATTAAGATGAAGGAAAAAATGAATTCCTTCAGTTATAAAAAATGTAATTGCTATTAATTGATAATGAGTTAATGATTACGGACGACATGTTTAAATATGCTATATATCAATCAATTACTTTAAGTGTTTAAATATTCAGACATTATGAAAAGTAACGGATTTATGGCGTATCTAAATATATTATACATTCGTATTATAAGAATTAAGAATACAGGAATTTCTCATCTATTCTGGAAAAAAATTGAGTCGTCTCGTTTGGACAATTATGAATCCGATGTAAAATTGTAAGCAAACTCCCTGCTATTAGATGGGATGAAATGCGTTTAATTTGATGTTGTTAGAAACAAAATGATTGCACTATCACTTTTTTCACATAATTATTTATAAAGCAAATTATCAAAGTGTGCTATATTAAAAAAAATCTGTTGGATTTGATTATAAATGACGTTAAAATTAGTTACGGAAGTTAAAAACATATTTTCACTTAATTATCGTATATTTCGTAGTTATAATAAATTAGCAGAAAAATGGATCATCAGCTATTAACTATTTATGTAATTGAATGTACGATAAAATTATGATATTTAGTGTATACAAAATCAGAAAAATATAATAAATTAAATTTTTTTCAAATTTTAAAATAGTTATTTTATTATAAAAATATTTTAATATATTTTAAATTTTTAAAATTTAAATTTTTAATATTTTAAATGACTAAATAAGTATAAAATTATTTATAATCAACAAATTTTACTATAATTCTGACTTCAGAAGTTGTCATCAAATTAAAAAAAAACATAAAAAAACAAAGACTGTTGACATCAGAAGTAACATCAAGGGCACCGTGGATCCCTATCTAAGGTAGGATAACTAGTATAGACAGTTTTCTAGGATAGATAACTGTACATTCAGTGACCAGAGTGAGTTGTACATTCACAAAAAATTTCAAGTTTCTCTTTTTTATAGTAGCTGAGAAAAGTGTACCAAAATACAAAAAAAAATCAAGTTTCGTAAGAACTGCATTTAAAAATTATTATAAACAGAAAATATATACTTTTGGGACTGTCTCAATATACCTTTGGGAGGTGGACGCATCGTTTTATTCCATGTGTAGAGCCTTGGGCCGAGAGGGATTTTGCAGAGCTGAGAATCTGGCTCACCCAACTCCTGACCGAACACGTGGCCTTCCGCTCCTTTCTACATGGAAGAAGGGCGCAGGATCCTCTGTGTCCATACTGCCAAGAACTTGACACTCCTGAACATGTCATTTTTCAGTGCTCCAGGTGGGAGGAGGAACATCGCCGCTGCGTTACAGTCACGGGGTAGATTATGGTAAATGACATAACAGACACCGTGTTGAAAAGCCAGTACCACTTTGAACCAGTCGCAGGATTCACGGCAGGGTTCTATAAACAAAAATTCGGGAAGAGAGGAACTGATGGCTGCCTCCAGGTGGATCTTCTAGAGAGTACCACAATACGAAGTCGTCAGACTGAGGCGGAAGAACATGACCGGAGGGTGAAAGACAACTCTTTGCGGAGCCGTCGTTCGTCCGCGCTTGTGTAGTTGGGCGACGGCGATGAAGTACAGACACATAGGATCCCTCTGGCCCAAAGGCACCTCCCGGGGACATACAATGCAGACTCCGCAGACTCATAGGAAAAAGAACAGTAGTAAAACGTAAAAATTATCAAGAGCTAAAAGTCAACATTTTGTGATAAAATTTAACTGTGTTGACAAAACAAATCATAAAGCATTTTGTATATAAGACAGCTAGGTGATTCAAACGGCATTGGAAAGAGGAAATTCTAACTGTATTTTAGAACAAAAAACTGAAAATCAAAAAATTTTTATCAATCCATAGTGCCCTTAAACAATTATAAAATAACAATCTAAAACGTGATATTCACTTACTTAAAATTTCATCGTTTCACTGTACAGAGTGGTGGTACATAAACTGACCATGTCAAACTATTCTTTAAGATTATAAAATTTCATAGCAGTTGAGTGGTAAGCTTTGCCTAAATTGTTGATTTTACGTTTTTAGAAAAAAATATTTTAGTTGACATTTGGGTGCCGATTCAAATTTACGTAAAATAGGGTTTTTCCATTTTAGCGTTCCAATGTTAATTAAACGGCAGATTTAATCTAAGTTAGGATTGCATTTTAAAGCAATACCAGAGTTATGGACTTAAAATTTTATACAAAATCTTTGGGTTTATATCTTTTAAATTATCTATCACAAATTTTCCGGATTTAATGTATAGTTTAATGAAGCGATAGTATTTTTATATAGCAATACTTTTATATAGAAAGTTTAAGGCTACTTAAATATTATATATAACTACCGTTTTGACATCCACTTCTTAAGATTTCCAAGATTAAGACTATAAAAATAATACATTTTGGTAAATTATAAAAACTTTTAACTGGAAAAAAGAATTATTAAGAAACTATGAAATTAATATTAGTAAAACTTCGTGTCCTACTAAGGAAAAACTTGAGGGTACGACATAAAAATGATTAAAACTTTGATAAGAACATAAAATAATCCATTATGCAAAATAATAATAATAATATAAATTAAGCTTCAATATAACTCTTTATAATCTAGACACGCTTGAAATTGTATTTTTAATTTTTTTTTAGCCACAAATGGAATTTAAAATTAATGGTGTAGAAATTTTTTAGACATACGTCGGGTCGGCTAAAGAAAACGATGAAGTTTACCTATTAGTAAATCACACTCTTATCTAATATAACTGTCCTCAATTACTTTCCACAACGTAAATTATCTTCTTCTTCACTTCGCGGTAAAAAAAAAAAGATCACCATACAAATTCCTGTATTTATATCTTAGTAAAACTCATCATAGCTTATTATTTAAAAAAAAAAAAATTATCAACAAGTATTTTCAAGTAAAAGAGTTTTACAAATTCTTTCGTTTTACCAAATCTGGTTTGGTAAATATTAATACAACTACATCGTATTAACTCCATAACCCCCTAAGTTAACTTTTTTTTCTCCCCTCTAACCCGAAACGGATTTAACAATGA
The DNA here is from genome assembly GCF_047948215.1 of Lycorma delicatula. Lineage (NCBI taxonomy): Eukaryota > Metazoa > Arthropoda > Insecta > Hemiptera > Fulgoridae > Lycorma > Lycorma delicatula. Next base: position 116,417,545 of record NC_134463.1, on the reverse strand, counting down.
AGCATAAAAAAATCCTAGTAAAAGGACACTCCCCCTGCTTGTTAGAACAAGCAGGCTGGATCTTAATTAATAATGCCTGCCTCTAACTCCCAAAGTAGAGTTACCACACCTGTCCTGTTCTCCCACCCTAGGAGCCGGGACACCTTATGCCTTGTTTGCCTCAAACGAGAACACCCAAAAGAGCATTCTCGTGGGACTACTGTCTTTTCTACAAGAGTAAAAGAGTCCCCGTGCCTCATCACTGCTACCCATCTGTGCATGCACAAACGAATAGCAGCTCAGCAGGGAGCTGTCCCTCAACCTCTTGTTAACTTGTTAATCCTCTTAAGTTAACTTGTTTATCATTTTTTAAACTTACTTAAACATTTTTTTTACTCATAAAAAAATTATCACACTTAAAATAAACGGCTGTTTAATTCCGATTACCCTAAAGTGCCAAGCGGATACAGTTTGTAAAATTTTAGGACGGCAGTAATATTTACTGTAGTTGTACAGTGTTCAAAAAGTGACGCGACCTTATGGAAAAATGTTTCTTTCTTTTGTTGTTAGTTTAATCGAGGAAAAATGGGGTACACAATGCAGCAGAGATATTCATTGTCTTCCAGTACATTAGATTTACTAGTAATGCCCAGACCCAGAATGCCTTAACAGAAAACTATGATGTTGATGCACTAAACAAGTCCTCCGTTAAGCAGCTTTACGACAAGTTCAGTTAAGTTCGTATCTCACAAAAGACAGAAAATGCGGCAGATGCTACCACAATGATGAAGTGCTAAAACCAGAAAAGTTGAGCGATGTACAAGCTTCATATACTGTTAGTCTCAAGAAGTCTATGCGATGCCTGTCTAACCAATCTGGTCTCTCCGTTGGTAATGCCAATACGGCATTGTGCAAGTGTTTAAAGAGGCATCTGTACAGAATTCGTGTTGCTCACGAGTGTTTATCTACAAACACTGGAAAAAGTGTGTCATTCTGTCAGCGGTTCATGTCATCTGTAACGCCAGACGGGGAAGAACTGGATGGTTGATTTTGGTATGACGGGGCACGGTTTCACCTTGATGGATACGTGAATGCATAGAATTCACGCATTTGTAGTACGGAAAATCCATATCAGGTGTACGAGTCTTCTCTACACGGACAAAAAGTAGGTGTTTGGTGTGCAATTTCACGTAGGCGAATTTTCATAACATTCTTTCATGGCACAGGGAACGGTTAGCTCTACAATCAGATGGTGCAACAATTTGTGAACACTATACCAACAGACCGGTTGGAGTACACGTGCTTTCAACAGGAAAATGCTACGGCTGAGAGAGCTAACAATATTATGTCTTGGATCAATGTTTTCATGGACAACTGATTTCGAAAGGGTCGTAACCCCCTTGGTCTCCTGATTAATCCCCTCCTAATTTTTTTCTTGTGGGGATAACTTAAGGATCCCGCTTATAAAACTCATCCTTACACCACTTCCGAATTGTAGAGCGAAATTAAACCATGTGTCGCTGCAATTCCTCAATAAACGTTATAACATTTTTTTAAGAGCATGCAGCGTCGTATTCAATTAGTAAATCGAATAATGGAGGCCGCTTTCAACAAACTTGAAATAACTTAGTCATTTTACCATAAGATTGCATCACTTTTTGAATATCCTGTAGCATGATAGATAGGGGGGATACATTTGAGTAGAATAGAGTGATGGGGTTACGAATAACTTGAATAAAATAGGATGGAAGAGTGGATAGAACTGACAGGTTTTGGTTATTCCAAAAGGTGGGTAGGAATTACCTACCCATCTACTTATTACATGCTTAACTATGTTGTTAATGTGGAAGACCAAGTGTTTTCAGCAAAATATGTGTGTGTGTGTGTGTGTGTGTGTGTGTGTGTGTGTGTGTGTGTGTGTGTGTGTGTATGTGTACACTTGAAAAGTCTAATATTTCGGAAAAATGTTCTGTAAGTGTAATTTTCATGTTATTTTTGTATTGTTAACCTAATGAATGACAGTAATCAAATGCCTTGACAATAAGTGTTAATATCCAACATTTGAGTCACAAAAATTAACGCGCACAATTTTAAATAAAATTGAAGAACAATTGTCACTTACACTATAAGTTATAATATTTGAATTTTTAATGATACAAAAATTCATTTAATAAATTACTAGCAAAGTAACCAAATTTATTTCTATTTAATTTTTTTTGTCCTATAAGGGATTCCTTAGTAATTTGGTGTTTGTATATTACGTATTCATTTCTTAAAAATTACTTGTGAATGAAAAATTTTAAATAGTTTTTAAAAACCCGAAACGTTTCTAGCAATAAAAAAGAAAAACTACCTACTCAGAAACACGTGATTATTTACTACAGCTTGTCACCATTATGTAAATACATCTCATCTGAAATAATGGAAATGAGAAAATTAAAGTAAACGCTGATAAATTTCAATGTTACATCTCAACTGACATTGGGCTATACGCACCTCGATTCAATTCTTCCTGCCTCGTCGGGAGGGGGGGGGGGTGTTCCTTTATAACCTTCAAAGGCAAGCTTTCTACAATGAATTCATAGAGACTTGGAAATGCAATGCCTATAAAATCAGCACAAGAACGACGAATGCTCAGGCTAAGTGTAATAATGGCAATTTTGTATTTAAAGAGGTCTGTAATAGCAAGTTATGAATCTCGTGCCTGAAGAGAAATGGTCTAATCAAGTAATTTCCTGATGTTTAACTGCTTTGCTATTGGAAGTCTAACAACCAGGACCGCGGAGAAAACCAGTCTCTCATTAACAGCGAGGTTTTATGGATCAAGCCCTTACATAACTGATCTTATAGCTAGATAGTGCAAACCAGTTAAAGCCATCAACGGGGACAGTTCATTTAATCACAAGTTAATAATTAAAAGGCTTGATTTTAGAACTTCATAATGAGGATGGCGAACATAGAAATGAATAGGTTCCATTAGGTCATAATTTATTTTATGCTACAAAATGATATAGTTTAGTTTTAATAAATATCTTTATTATAAATAAATTAATATAAAGAAGACGGGCCTTTACCCATTACGTTAAGGATATTTCCTATATAACTGAAACACTGACGAACAAACTGACTCCCATCCTTCGTAATGTTGGAGGGTGTCGCTCTAAGAAAAGAATAATAAGGTCACTTGACAAACTCCTGTTTGTTGTACGCTGCACCGGCGTGGAGAAGAGCATTGCAATCAGCCAGAAATAGGTGATTGCTGAAACATGTACACCGTAAGATGGCGCTGTGGATAGCGATGTGCTTTAGACCACATGACAAGGGAAGGTGGACTTACGAGCGAATAAGGGATATCAAGTCGTGGTTCGGGAGGAAGACTGGGGAGCTGAGCTTTTGACTCTCCCAGTTCCTTACGGGCCATGGCTCTTTCAAGACATAGCTGCATCGGAGGAGACGTGTAGAAGACGACAGGTGTTTCTATTGCCTACTGGTGAATTCGCCAGGACATGTTATGTTTCAAATGGAAAGCCCAAAGACAGCACTTGTATAGAATTACTGGGCCCTTAGACATCAGCATTATTATCAAAATAATATTTAAGTCGGACGAGGCATTCAATACTATCAAAAGTTTTGTCCAGAAATAATACGTTGTAAAGGCCGAGAAGTGTGCGTCATATGATTTGGTTTCTAGTACAGCACCGGTCGCCAAGAGCGAAGATACCGGCTAGCAAGAATATGCCTTGAAGACCTCATGAAGATATGGGTATCGAGGGATGACTTGTGGGTCCGATTGACCCGGGAGAGAGGTCAGCCTGACAGCGGAACCGTCGTCTGTCCGCACAAGCGCGGGTGGACGGCAGTAATGACGCTCCCGGAACACCAGATCCCACGTGCGCTACACCCCTCCATGGAACAATCACCTTTTGGTGGCATTGAAGTGGACGAGACTGGAGGAGCATACTGTCCGATGCATCCCCGCTAAGGGTACATATCTGTCTGGGAACCGCTCGTGTCTTTTGGCGAAACCGGTTCTTAGACTGGGGATAAGGCGCAGTTTTAGTGGGTTCAACCACATATCCGGGAGGTGTTCTCCTCTGGCCCTTTAGCCTGTTTGGCTCCGAGAAGCGATACCAACATCTTTGCTCCTTCCGTTTGTATGAAGACCGGAGACTGCGGTAGTTTCATCAATGCGCACACTAAAAAAAGATCGTTACCTAATCTTTATTTTAGTAAGAAACCTGAGTGAATTGTATAAGGCAACCCAGAGAGGTGATGGTAAAAGTAATACTAATAAACCAACCCGGAATTAGGTTTCTGTTTGTTTTGTATGGCACGGTTTAGAAGCTTGACTTGTTTTTTCTTATATTTATTATTTTTATAAAAATTTGTATTGTGTTATAGCTCTTTTATAAAAGACGGATTTTATGGGTAATAATAACCCCACCGGTCGTTCACGACACTTAAGAAACAATTTTCCAGTTTCTAGCAATTGCTATTATTCAAGTTTTAGTTATCGGCAGAATATTAATCCACTTTCCACTCCCAACCTAATTTAATTTCAATGAGTTGTTAACAAAGATATATTTATATATTTTTTTGAACTTTCTTTTCCTAAGAAAATTTTATGAAATACAATCAAAAATTTCAGTTTGCTAGCAGTTCAAGAAATAGAGAAATCAGTGATAAGTAGATCTACAAGCGATTTCTTATTAAAGCGTTATATTAATTTAAATCAGATAATCTACTGACCATTACATATTATCTAACATAGCTACATACCAGTTGACATGTCATTATTGGTAATTTACAATGTATGATGGCTACGTAAACTAATTGTGTAGTATAGGTGATACAATTATTACAAATATCGAAGGCACACTAATCCTGTTCTCATGTACAAGAGCGTGCTCGTGGATGTATGTTTTGTGTTTGTGAGAGAGAGTTATATGGAGTGGCTTCTATCTTATTGATGAAGAGAGAGCAACCGCCCCCTTTTCCAGCCAACCTGCCATCAAATTTCCACACCAGCTCTCTACAGTATCCTCCCTCCTTTCCAATCCCAAATACTAACTCGTCATAAAGCTTGTCGCTATAGCAACGATACTGACGCAACTCCACTAAAACAACTACACCCGCTTAGCTGATCGTACGGCAATATATTTATACTATAACAGAAAAACCTTACTCTCGCTTTCTGCAGCTGGATACTAAAATGCGACTTCAAATAAATAAATATTCATGTTTACTATAAAAATATTCAGTGACCTTTATACGGAATTTTATAACTTTATTCAAACTATTTATTACTGAATTTATAAAATATATCGCGAGAAAAAACTGCTTACGAATTATAAAGTATTACATTCGTATACTCAATTTTTCACCGAATCATCGGGAACATCTGCTTATATGTAAGGCCATTCAAACGTCATGTGTTTTTCGATAATCAACCAGAATAAACTTCTTTCTTCCAATCTTATGCAGAAAAATGCTCCGTACAAATTTTCAAATCTTAAACTTTAGTTATCTTAACTTTTAGTTATCTTAACTTTTTAATCTTAACTCTAGTTTTCAAACCGGTTTTCTTTCTTATATTCCTCTTTGCGATGCCATATTCACCATACAGTTTTTCTGACCAATATAAATCAAAACCACTGCACTCTTAACATTTTTTAACTTCGCTACCACATCCAGGAAAGAATATTTACTACGTTGTTCATTACAATAACCACATTTAATTTTTTATATTCCATCGTTTGATCATAATTTTTTTTTTTTGTATCTATGCACGAGGTCATTTACAAAGTAATAAGTTAATATGATACAACAACACGTAATGGTTTCGAAGCTAAGAAGTTAAGAATCGTGTTTTAACTAGTTTATGACATTATAAGTCAGTTCTAACCACTTCAGCGCATAAAAAATTCATTTTTTCCATAATATTTCATTAATAATATTAACCGAATCCGACGTGATTCACTTTTTAAAATAATAAATAAATACATTCATCTGAAACCCATCGATAGTTAATTGGATTTGCTGAAGATGTGTTGAACGAGAAATACTTGCAGAAATGGTATTGGTTATTCAACAAACGGGAAAAAACATGTTGAAACAAAATCCGGATGCCTGGTGGGCAATAATGACTTTCTTTAGACAAAAAAGAGATTCTTCTGACTGGTTATCTTTACGACAAGAAACTAACTATGCAGATAGGTACTGTAAAACTTTAAAAAACAGCTGACAACACAGTTGCAGGCGCGCTGCGGAAACTCCTATAACTGTGGGTTGTTTCTGATGTAGGCTTACACACACAACCTGGTTTAAAATATTTATCATTTTATTTAAATATAATATTTTTCGTTTATTTAATTTAACCATTCTAACTAAAGCGTGCGCGCATACCGTATTTCATTCGGCGGGTGTGACGGTACTAACGGCGACGATCGCCACTAACTGAACTAATGTAATTGCACAACTTACATAACACAAATTTCGCTTAACGCATCAGGTACCGAATCAACCGAGCGATCGAATTCGAGACCCAGCCAGGCCGAGTTACTTTTTTATGTATTTATTAATTTATTTATTTTACCGCTCACATGTGTCATCACAACATAGCAGTAGTTTATAGAATTTTTTAGGGTGGGGTGCGATTTTCCAAAAACGTTTTTGCAACTACTATTATTTTTTAATTGTTAACAAATGTGCCTAAGAAAAATATGACCTTAATTATGTGAAATCTCGAAATACTGAGGTAGACCTTGCTGTACAGCCTCACCTCCTTAACCTTTTAAACTGAAAATTTAATGGCATCAATGCCCCAAATATAGAATTAATCTGGCAAAGCTTGGAGAAATCAGTCCAACAGTTCTGAAAATATGAGGTGATTTAGAGACCAACACCGAATCACACACGCGTACTTATGAACATTAACATCAGGAAAATCTCCATCCAGTTTTTTGGGTTTTTTTTGGGGGGTTCCTTAGGCGTCTAAACCTGAAAATCCGGTGACAATTGCATATGCCTAAACTGAACCGATTACAATAATTTCCCTTCTAGAACTAATGCTCTGCTAAAGCGGTATCTATATGGGAAAGTAAATTTTTTTTTAATTATTAGGTCTATTATTGTAAAAAAATTATTGCTTAATTTGATTGATACTAATTTTCAATATTAGAATTAACAATAAATAAAAACAATTAACAATTAATCCAATTGAACGTAAAGTAGAGGACATGAAAGCAGACAGAACTACATCAATTTTCTGACATAAATCGGCTATCTGTTAACCGATTTTAAAAAATAAAATGTCATTTTGTTCAAAATAAAAGACTTAATATTTTAGCAAAATATTTGATAAAACTAATATTTACGGAGATAAAACGGAATGAGAAATAAACATGGCCGCCATTTTTTAATTTGCAGATATTTATTCCTGATTTTTTCAAATTTTAAAACTGTAGAGATTATATAGAGTAGTATAACGTTTAAGAGAAATAAATATTTATAAAGTTTTCAGAATAAATTTTTTTACAATAAAACGGTCTTTACTTTTGAGATAACCTCTCGTAATTTCTGAATATTCCTCGTATGAAAGAGGCCTCGTAGACTGGAATGAAATGTTCAGCATTTTAAAAAATTTAGGGTTCAAATACAGAGATAGAAGAACAATTGCTAACATGTACAGGAACCAAACAGCAACAGTAATAATTGAAGAACATAAGAAAGAAGCCGTAATAAGAAAGTGAGGCCGACAAGGATGTTCCCTATCTCCGTTAATTTTTAATCTTTACATGGAACTAGCAGTTAATGATGTTAAAGAACAATTTAGATTCGGAGTAACAGTACAAGGTGAAAAGATAAAGATGCTACGATTTGCTGATGATATAGTAATTCTAGCCGAGAGTAAAAAGGATTTAGAAGAAACAATGAACGGCATAGATGAAGTCCTACGCAAGAACTATCGCGTGAAAAAAAACAAGAACAAAACAAAAGTAATGAAATGTAGTAGAAATAACAAAGATGGAACACTGAATGTGAAAATAGGAGGAGAAAAGATTATGGAGGTAGAAGAATTTTGTTATTTGTGAAGTAGAATTACTAAAGATGGACGAAGCAGGGGCGATATAAAATGCCGAATAGCACAAGCGAAACGAGCCTTCAGTAAGAAATATAACTTGTTTACATCAAAAATTAAATTAAATGTCAGGAAAAGATTTTTGAAAGTATATGTTTGGAGTGTCGCTTTATATGGAATTGAAACTTGGACAATCGGAGTATCCGAGAAGAAAAGATTAGAAGCTTTTGAAATGCGGTGCTATAGGAGAATGTTAAAAATCAGATGGGTGGATAAAGTGACAAATGAAGAGGTATTGCGGCAAATAGATGAAGAAAGAAGCATTTGGAAGAATATAGTTAAAAGAAGAGACAGACTTATAGGCCACATACTAAGGCATCCTGGAATAGTCGCTTTAATATTGGAAGGACACGTAGAAGGAAAAAATTGTGTAGGCAGGCCACGTTTGGAGTATGTAAAACAAATTGTTGGGGATGTAGGATGTAGAGGGTATACTGAAATGAAACGACTAGCACTAGATAGGGAATCTTGGAGAGCTGCATCAAACCAGTCAAATGATTGAAGACAAAAAAAAAGAAAGAGGCATGAACTAAGTCGTGTTGGTAGTCTGGACTAAGATTTAGTTAGGTTTCAATATTTTTTAAATTCGATTGCTACCGGGATTACGTATAAAAATTAGCTGTATTTCCTTTTTATTCTTATTCTAACTACTAGTTTGTAATAGCTGTTCGTAAGTATTATTATTATTATTTACGTTTTTACATATTTATTCTATGTGTACCTTTTCCGTCGTGTATACTAGTAGTGGTGATCGTTAAACAATTGAAATGGACATCTAGGTATAGATTTTAAGTAAAATTTATTGCATACATTTTTAGAGCGTATCAGTCTATGATATAAATATTCTTGCCTGATATATGAAGCTCGTACGTATGATTATGAAGATAAAAGAAAAATTATTCTTATCTTTAAAATTTTACTCGCGGGAGAACCGTGCAGCTATCTGGAGCATAACGACACTTAACCGGCGAACGAAACTATTAACCGTACAAAAAAAAAACGTTGCAGTAAAACACAATACGTTGTTCCTGATTTAAAACACACATAGAGCGGTGAAAATAATCTTGGTCTAATAAGTAAAGATAATACAGTTTAGTAATATTGACCAAGCCCATTTAAAAAAAGCTGACAACACAGTTGTAAGACTTTCCCGTCACGCAGCTTTTTTCTGATGCACAGTCAATTTTATTTAAAATATTTATCATTTTATTTAAATATCATATTTTTTGTTTATTTAATTCAATGATTCTAACTAAAGCGCGCGTGAATACCGTATTTCATTCGCCCGGCTGTAGGGGTACTAGCGGCCAATTTAAATACTTTTTTACATTTTCAATATTATTCATTTAATTAAATCTACCGCTCACCTGTGACGTTACAACATAACGGACGACTACAACTAAGGCTGTACAAGACTACACTTTATTTACATTCATACATATTATCCTCTGAAGTAATAATATCTTAATAAGGTTCCGGAGGCTAAGAAAAACAGAGAGACGACTAATCAGCTTTATGTCAGTGCTACAATAGCGCTCCTTGTGGTGAGAGTGGGTACTAATGACGCACTATATCCACTTAGCTACTAGATTATTTATAAAATTTTTTGGGTGGGGGTGCGATTTTGTAAAAATGTTTTTGCAGATATCGTTATTTTTTAATAGTTATCAAATGTGCCTAAAAATAATAAGTCCTTAGTTATGCGATATCTCGAGATACTGAGGGTGACCTTGTTCTACAATCTCACCTCTTTGACCTTTTAAAAAATTTGGAAAATTTAATGTCATAAATGTCCCATATATAGAAGTAATCTGACCAAGTTTGGTCATAATCGGTCCAGTAGTTGTGAAGATACGAGTATAAGGTGTGAAACACCGAACACACACCGTACATACGAACATCCAGAAAATTTCCATCCGGTTTTTTGGGTTTCTTAAGTATGAAAATGACAAGACCAGTGAAAACCACATTGGCCCAAATTGGACCGATTACAATACTTTTCTTTCTAAAGATATAGCTCTGCTGTAGCACTAAACGGGAAAGTAAAACTCATATGAATATATAAAAAATATTTAAAACTTTCTGTACTTTTTGAATAGTTTTTTTCATATTCTTATCTTGTTTAATCAGGGAAAGGTTTAATTTTTTCAAAAAAATATTAAAAAGAATTAATGGATATCCTCAGATAATCTTTATAATCAATATTATTTTCATTAATAATATTAAATTCAGATAAATCAGTTTCCTTTAACCATTTTTTCATCCAACATTTTTTTCTTCTTTTCACTACCTAAAAGCTATTAAACAGCGGCCATTTGAACGTTTAATTACGATAAACCATGCACGATATAAGTAATTAAAAACAAATTTAATTATGTAACTGTAAACAGATCAAACCACTAGTATAATACATCACTCTTGAACGAAGGAAGTTGAACACGTGTATGATGAAAATTCCTTCTGAAGGAGTGGTATCCTCCTGATATTCAGGTTGCATATTTCTAAAGTGACACTCAAAATTGTGCATTTATGGTAGGTTTCAGGATGTGAATACCAGAATAAAGGAGAAATCTATAAATTTGTTGACTAATTTTACCAATACACTTTCTCTACTTTCCTGTATCTCTCTGTAGATACAACCTTCTCAAACCCAATACCTTTTTCAAAATGTACATACAAAATACTGAATTATATAACTGCATTGTTTCTAATAGTCCCGAATATTAATTGAGTAAGTAAGGCCTTGATGACTGTCGTAAACTTCATAAAAGTGCATTAATGGCTTTTATATAGATTTTCATTCCATCTTTTTCCACGGCTGAGAAAATATTTGGATTATTGATTTAAATCGGTGATAGAATATATTTTTACGGAAAAGTTTTTTTATTATTCAAAAAATACATTAAACAATACATTTCTGTTGCAATAGGTTGTTTCTCATAATTTCTGCCTTTTCTCTAATATTGATCAATTTGACCCAATTTTAATTTATTTTTCAGGTTAACAACCAAAAGAAATCACTAATAATGCCCTTAACTAACGTCCTAAAAATGTTAGTACATCATTTCACTGAGGTAGGTAAAACCCGAAGGAAATCTTTCCCTAACTGTAACTCATAAACGGAGCATTTTAGGACATATGTTTATCTGAACTTTTTCCATATTTTCAGGACTAGAATAGTTAGTCCCGAAAGAACTTCGTAATACACTCTGTATAGCATAAATTAAGAAAACAATGGTTACTCTTCTGCTAACTAACTTTTTTCTTTCTTTTTCCTGTTTAGCCTCTGGGAAGTACCGTTAAGGTATTACTTCAGAGGAAGATTGAGGATGATATGTATGAGCGTAATGAAGTATAGTCTCGTACAGTCTCAGTTCAACCATTCCTGAGATGTGTGGTTAATTGAAATCCAATCACCATAGAACACCGATATCCACGATCTAGTTTTCAAATCCGTATAAAAATAACTGCCTTTTCTATGACTTGATCGCTGTAACTCTCAACTTCCAAATCAGCTGATTTGGGAAGACGCGTTCACCACTAGACCAACCCGGTGGGTTACTGCTGCCAAACTGCATCGTGTATAATGCACATATATAGTAACGGAAAAATACATATATAAATACACGCTAAAACAAACATTAGTAATTCTCCTATATGAAATAGACGCAATGTGTATATATATAATTCATAGTTCCTGAAGAACGGAACTTTAATTTCTTACTTTAAATGATACTTTCCAGTCTTTATTATAACTGTGACGCATATATATATAACTTATGGCACAGCAGTCAGTAATCAAAATTGCTTTTTCTGACAATAATGAGGATAATTATAAAATAAATCCACGCAGTGAATAGAGTGAAGTATTATTTCATTGCGCTTGGCATAACGATTTGCGACAGTATATTCTGCGCAGTGAAGTAGCCAATGGAAAGTGGGAAACCACTTAATCCTCATTTTTGTTTGTTAAGGTTGACGTTGGACGCCTATTACAGCATTTGTACCATTCTAAAAAAAAATTATTATGGTAATTAATAAACTGAAAAAAAATTAAATTTATAGCTGTTTATTACAAAAATATGAATGAAAAAATAATTTTTTTTTTATCACTGGAAATACTAATCATCAATGAAGCTAAAAAAAATTGAATTTGGTTTTAATACTTGAAAAAAGTGGTAGAATTCCTTCAAAAACCACTGTTCGAAGAACACAGTGTTTTATAATAATACAAGGTACTAAGATATCAGAATAACCATCGTTTAAATACAATATATATTCTTCCAAAATTAAAATCTTAATGGGCATTTAAAAAAGAAAAATTATAATTATATGGTTCCTTGTTGGTAAATTCCAATCCGCGGGATATGTGATATAACTAAATATAAGGAAATTTATTTATGAAATAAGAAAGACGTGCAAATTTTAATACTATTATTATATCGCTTTGAAGTGTAATATCTCTATTTAACGGTTTATGAGTAACATTAAACAGGAGCAAGCGTGAAAATGATATACGTTAAGTGCGAAACGAAACCTATTTTCAAATGAAATTAAATGGAGACTTTACTAACAATGTAGCTAAGTTCTGTAACCGACAAATGTTTAATCCTGCGGAAAATAACATTTAACGTCTAAAACAATTAATGTTATTACGTACGTTTCCAATGTCAGTAAATATAAAAAAATTACATTCGTTACAGAATTAAAACTAGATTTATTTTTGAATCGACTTTAAAGGGAAAAAAAATGTTCAATTAATTCGTGCACATGTTTTTTATAAATGATTATTTTTCTTTCGTTCAAATCTTAGACTTGACTAAATTAATCGATTTCAGTGATTCTTTTTTTATTCTGAAGAGAAACTATCTGAAATGATCATATTTCAATGTTTCCTCCTATAAATAACTCAAGAGGAGGTTGTTTTAAACCAACAATTACGTATTTTGTAGATTGATAATTTTTATGATATATTTCATTTCTTTGTCACAATACTTCCCTCTCTTTCTACGAAATCTCTCTTCATTTGGATAACATCTGTTTTTTTTTTTTTTGTTTTATTAAATGTTCTATTAAATAACGAGACTAAAGCTGAAAAATATTTTATTTTAAATTTATACATATTTAATTGTTATCTCTTCAATATACACCCCTTCTCTATCCCTACAACGCTCCACGAGAATTTTCCATTGTTCGAAACATTGCTGGAAGTCTTCTTCTGTGAGCTCTTTCAGGACGCGTGTCGCTTTTTCTTTCACAGATTCAACGCTCTTGTACCTTTTAATGCAGATTTGACCTTAGGGAACAGATAAAAGTCACATGGGGCCAAGTCAGGCGATTAAGGCGGATGGTCTAACACTGGGATGTTATACTTGGCTAGAAAGTCTTGACAGACAATGCAGTGTGACCCGTTGCGTTGCCATGATGAAGAACCCATGACTTGTTTTTCCACTAGTCGGGTCGTTTTTTTCTTATTTTTTCAAAGAGTCGAGCAATGACCTTGAATAAAGGCAAAAATAGTTGACCGACGGTTAGATCGGATCAGACTATCAATCTTTTCAATATTTTTATCCTTTTTTGACGAGAAAGGACGATCCGGGTGAACATCATCTTCTGCATCTTTTCGGCCATCTCCGAAACACTTAAACCACACAAAAAACCGGCGTACGTGATAAACATTCATTACCATGTACCTTTTGTTAATAAAAGATAAGTTTCAGTAGCGATTTTTCCAAGTTTCATATAAAATTTCACTACTATTCTTTGCTCTAATAAAACACTTATCATTTTTTCGGTAAAACAAAAAAAAAACAGATGTTATCCAAACAAAGGCCACGGTGAGACTAATATGTCTACAGAAACTGGAGTGGCAACAATCGAAGGAGAAGGCTTCACGCTACACAGCTGTCGTTCGTACGAATTTGGCGCATGGGAAGTTCTTCTGTAGTTGCATTAGTCTCGTTATTTTCTCAGAAAGAAAGTCACGAGATTTCGTAGAAAGAGAGGGAAGTATTGCGACAAAGAAATGAGTCTTCTTCAGTGAGCTCTTTCATGACGCGTGTTGCTTTTTCTTTCACAGCTTCAACGGTCAGCAATCTTGTTCCTTTTAATGCAGATTTGACTTTGGGGAACAGATGAAAGTCACATGGTGCCAGATCAGCCGAATAAGACGGATGGTCTAACACTGGTATGTTATACTTGGCTAGAAAGTCTTGACAGACAATGCAGTGTGACCCTCCCACCACGAGGTGGGAGGGTCACATAAAAGTGAAGTGACTACGAAGTCACGTCACTTTTATGGCTACTTTATATAATACTTTATCGTTATCTTAGTTGTGTGAAAATGCTCTTTATAATTATTCAATAAAAACTATGAAGATTCGTTAATAAGCAAAAACAAGTTTTTTCTAACTATCAAAAAAAAGGAAGAGCTTTCTTCTTTTTTTTTTAATTATCAGTTTCATAATCTATCGATTTTTCCAATAAAAGTAATTTTAAAATATCATTATCGTGACTATGTGACTGATTAAACATTGTTAAAGAATTGTTTTTACAAAGCAAACTAACATTATTACTGGAGTATTCAAATAATTTTGGCTTGCGTACTGTACTCAATCACTGATTGTGATATTCTGTACTATATTATCATTCATTTCACAGTAGTTTATAATCAGAATACTTTTGTAAATTTAAAGAGTAACAGTTTCACAGTTAAAAAACTACTGTTCCGTAAACACAGTGCATCAGTTTTTTAAATAGGTTTTAGCTATTATAACAGTAGAATAATAGTATTTTTAATATTGTTTTTTATTCATTAAATATTTATTCTACATACATTTTCGTGAGATACATTAACTTTTTTTTAGGTAATCTGTTTTATATGCTTTTACTCTCATTCCTCTCTCTACTGTACCTAACATTTTAACTTCAACATAAAATATCCATAGATTTTTGAAAATACATACTCCAATCTTTGTCTGAGTTTGTCAAAGAACACCGGTATCTACGATCTAGTATTCTTTGATGGTTTGCTTTCTATTAACAACACATCTCAGAATGATCGACCTCAGACTGTACAAGACTACACTTCATTTACATTCATACATATCATCCTCTGAAGTAATACCTGACGGTGGTTCCGGAGGCTAAACAGGAAAAAAGGTTATATAAAGCAGGAATTTTTTCTTTCCTATTGTAAGCGTTGCAATCTGTTCAACTAGTGAATAATAAGCAATTCCCCCCTCCGGGTCCAATGAGATGAAATAATATGTATGATATGTAGTATAAATTGTTAGTCTTCTACAGACTACACCAGAAGATCAGGTCGATCATTTCTGAGAGGTGTGGTTAATTGATCCCCAACCATTAAAGTACACCGGTTTCAACTATGTAGTATTCAAATCTAGTAAAAGTTCCTTTTACTAGGATTTGGATTTGGATTTGGATTTTGGGCTTTTTTGGACACTTTTGGTCAAGTCGATTGCAATCAAAAGGGGAGGTGCACAATTAGATATTACAACTGTCCTAAATTTCAACATTCTACGCCTAATCGTTTTTGATTTATGCGAAATACATACGCACTACGTTCGTGCAGACGTCACGCCGAAAATAGTCAAAATGATTCAGGGATGGTCAAATGGAAATTTCCGTTGAAATCTGAAAACCGAAATTTTTTGCGATCACAATACGTCCTTTAGTTCGTACAAGGAAGTAAAATTCGAGATTTATAAATAACAGTTAATTATTTTAATTGGTCCCAAACTATTTTTATTGGTAACTGGTCCCTGGTTATTGAATTCACTGCTGTAACAATTCGATTAGAAGAGTAGCAGCTTAATTGGTAAACCCATCGGGTTGGTCTGGTGGTTAACTCGTCATCTCAAATCAGCTGATTTCGAAATCGAGAGTTCTAAGGTTCAAATCCTTGCAAAGGCAAGAATAACAAGTTTACGGATTTGAATCCTAGATCGTTGATACCAGTGTTCTTTGGTGGTTGGAATTCCATTAACCACACATCTCAGGAATGGTCAACCTGAGACTGTACAAGACTATACTTCACTTACATTCATACATATCATCCTCATTCACCCTCTGAAGTAATACCTTACGGTAATTCCGGAAGCTAAACAGAAAAAAGATAATACTCCTAAAGTAAAAGGATACATATATATATTTTTTTGTTGTTTACATTTTTAATATCGACATATTACAAAATAAAATTATAAACGAGTGTTCCGGTCTAAAGTAATAAAAAAACATTATTACTATTTAAAAAGTAGAGATAAAACATTTCATTTTACAGAACGTAATGAAATTAAAAATGTCTATCTTATAAAAACATAATTTATAAAAAAAAAAAAACGAATACACGTGTAAAGACACGCTTATTATAAATTATAATATGAAAAAAAAAACAAGTTTAAATTTAATATTATATTACAATACAATAGGAATAGAATAGGGCAGCTTACACGCATCACTTTATATTTAAATGGCTTGAAAATAATGAGGTAATATTTAATAATTAAAGGTCCTATGTTTAAAATAAAGGAGGTCATTGTTTGAAATAGACTTTTATTCAAAATCAGTAAACGATCTTTAATAATTAAAAATAAATTATTGTTTTTATTTTTATGTAAAATATCTATTTTTCAAACCAATTTAATTATCCAATTTTAAGGAGTTGTGAATGGGTAAAATCCCCCAATTTACAAAATAGTTTATTTCATTATACTTTTTGACAATCTAATGTTTTAGGTAGATTTCATAAGAGAGCTACCTATTATAATGGGTACCATGATTCGATTTCCAGAAAATTTCGACATATCTTCGCGTTTCACATCTCCCAGACCCCAAAACCACCGTCAGCTCAAAAGTTTACATATACATTTATATATATTTCACTTTCTTGTGTACACAGTAACTTCCGTAATCTTGCGCTAATTACTTTCAAATTGTTCCTTAAAAATAACTCGTCAGAAAATCTCGGTGGAGTTCGTTAACAGCCAAATTCGAAACATGGGGTTGGTAATGTGGGGGGGGGGGGCTTCTTCGAAAAAACAAAATATCGCTATAACTTTCTTATTAAGTAAAAAATATCGAATTCGTTTACATATCCTACTATTTTTTGAATAAGGGCCTAAAACTTCCAACCAACCATTAGCCCAGAGGTTGGAAAAAATGGGGTTTCGAAGACAAAAAAAATTATACCTCCCTAAATAGGCACAGTATCGAATAGGTTTAAAGTGGTCGTTAGTTCTGTAAATATTAACTAAAACGTTTGTCTGTAACAAGTTTTGAAATGACCAACTTTACGGCAAGGGATGACCAAAATGTTGGAATTGTAAGAAGATGGGGCTTATCGTATGCTAAACATGTGAAACTTTTTGTCAAATGCAATCATTGTCGTATTGAGTATTTGAAGTTTTTTTTTTTTAATTTTAAGGTGGAAATCTTTTTTATCTGTTACTTAGCACCGGTGAAATTTACCTCCGGCTTCCGGTGTGCCGAAAGGGAATTTTTGAATTATAAAAAAGTAAATTTCTAGCTTTTCTCGTTTGTTACCAACGCCTTTCTTTGCATGGATTTCTTGAAAACTTATACTTAATTTTTAATTAAAAATAAATTCAATCCCAAAAACGTAAATAGTTAAAAAAAAAAACAATTTCATCCTTTAAACTACAAAAATTTGAAGTCGGTGATGAACTAAAAATTACGAACTAATCCTTAATTTGTAGACTTTTTACTGTTTCTATTATTTATTTAAAATTATATATATATATATATGATAGGAACTCATCCGGAAAGTCCTGGCTTTCTAGTCAAGCTTAGCAATTTTCATACACTACATAATTTATATTCTATATTCCATGCACAAGATTGAAGATTATGTAGCGAGTTAGTTATTTAATCTTTAAAAAGATACAACCTTACCGAAATAGGGAAAATGTTTAAAATGATTTTATATAAGAATAACTAACATAATATAAATTGACAAAGTTATTACAATTTCTATTTAAAGGATTCGTCAAAAGACATTAATTTTAATATTTTACTTTGTAGATAAATCATTCTAGGAGGTTTAATATTTATTTATTTTTATTATTATTTATAAGTTAGGGAAGTAAGTAAATAAACGAATAAAAAGTAAACTTCCTATAATGTTTTCATTTATTCGAGGAAGGAAGTTTAAATTTTAAAGTCGTTGCAAATACCAGAAAAGTTCAATATCATTATTTATTTTATTATATTAACTCCTATAGAGCAGTATGTGTAATTTAATCAATTTTATGACAAAACGTTTGCGTATGATATAAAGAAATCTTATATATATATATATATATATATATATATATAAAATAAATAAAACAAACTGATAAATTTTAAATTGAAAAATATAAATTTTTATTTCCTAGAAATAACTTTTTTACTTTCACATTACGTTCAGTGCACACTTTATTACACATTTGTTTTCGTTTACAAAAATTAAATAGTTTCTTTCATGTTTAGAGATAAATTAGAAAGCTTGTGTACAAAGTTACCCAGTATTTTCATTTTTTTTTTAATACAGAACAACAAGGTGAAAAGATAAAGATGCTGCGATTTGTCGATGTATAATTCTAGCGAAATGTGTAATTCTAGCTGAGTAAAAAAAGATTTAGAAGAAACAATGAACGGCAGTGATGAAGTTCTACGGAAGAACTACCGCAAAAAAAAAAAACAAGAACAAGACGAAAGTAATGAAATGTAGTAGAAATAATGGACCACTGAATATAAAAATAGGAAGAGAAAAGTTTATGGAGGTAGAAGAATTTTGTTATTTTGGAAGTAGAATTACTAAAGATGGTCGAAGCAGTACCGATATAAAACGCCGAATAACACTAGCAAAAGGAGCCTTCAGTCAGAAATATAATTTGATTTACATCTAACAATAATTTAAACGTCAGGAAAAAAATGTTGAAAGTAAATGTTTGGAGTGAAGTTTTATATGGAAGTGAAAATTGGACGATCGGAGTACCTAAGAAGAAAAGATTAGAAGCTTTTGAAATATGGTGCTATAGGAAAATGTTAAAAATCAGACGGGTGGATAAAGTAACAAACGAAGAGGTGTTGCAGCAAATTAATGAAGAAAGAAGCATTTGGAAAAATATAGTCAAAAGAAGAGACAGATTTATAAGCCACATATTAAGGCATTCTGGAATAGTCGCTTTAATATTAGAGGGACAGGTAGAAGGAAAAAATTGTGCAGGGGCAAAAATGTTTTTTTTAAACTCCGGGTCCACCGTTAGGCATGCTTCAGAGGATGCTTCTGACCGGGATTCGAACCCGGGACCTGCGGATGAAAGGCCCAGACGCTACCACTCGCGTCACGGAAGCCGGCAGGCGGAAAAATTTGGAACATGTAAAACAAACTATTAGGGATGTAGGATGTAGGGGATATACCGAAATGAAACGACTAGCACTAAATAGGGAATCTTGGAGATCTGCATCAAACCAGTCAAATGACTGAAGACAAAAAAAAAATACAAAACGGGTTGAACTATTTTTTTTTTTAATTATTGAAAACAATAAACGAAGCTTCATTTTTATTATAAGAATTAATCCAGAAAGTATCTTAAAAGATTCAACTTAGTAAGCTTAATATTTTTTGTATACAATATTACATTTAAAAAAAGTACCTGTTCTTTGTTTTTTGTTTTTATTTTTTTCGAAACTATTATATTTTTAGTAGCATACAAAATTAAAAAAAAAAAAAAAAAATTAAATAAAAAATAAACGATAAAAAATAAATAAGACAGTAGAAAGGGAAAACCTACAAAACACAATATTTTATAATTTATTCCTTTCTACAGCACAAACCCCTATTTTATGCTTATAACAGTAAAAACAAACCACATAACTGGTTTTTCTATCTGGTTATAAACTAGGTAATGCATGTCTAAACATGTTCAAACAATGCTCTTGGGATGTAAAGAACTCTAAACTTATCTTTTCCCGTAGCTCTCCCTCTCAGACAAATACAGAATCTTTCTTCCTTTTTTTTGTTTTCTTTTCTATATACTTCTCTGTAAATGTTTTGCGAGTGTGCTTTAAATATACTATACACGTATTGATAAGTTCCTTCATTTGTTCCTCTAGAGATAACTAATTCACAGAAATGAAAAGAAAAACGGAAAAGTGGGAAGGGGCAAAGAAAGAAAGAGTGAATGTATGAAATGAAAGAGGAGAAACAAAAAAGAATCCCTCTAAATCAGACTTTGTGTGACTCCCTACAGTTAATAATTCTAGTCCTAATACATCAAATAATAAAACCTCACGTATGGGCTTACTTACACATTCCCAGTTTTACGAGTTATATTGTTACATAACGTATTGAAATTTTGAATTAAAATTCTTTAAAAAGATAAAATTTATCTCAAATTTATTTTTAGCTAATATATATAACAAAAAAAAGTATTTTCAACTCTTCCCTTATGTATTAATATAAGATAAAAAAGGCCGGATCTGAATTGATATTTATCATCCGTAAGGTTTGTTATTACTTAATCAAAAAATTTCATAATAAGTTATCCTCTAGCTCATATCAACAATAAAGCGCCTCCAAAGGTATAATATATATAAACATTTCAAAATTTTCAAACTGAACATAAATTTAATTTGATAACGACCAACACTAAACCAAAACGAAAGAGATCTAGAGTAAACAAATGTGTAAGGGTAGAAAGTAAATTTCAAAGCTTACTCAAAGTCCATCGATTCATTTACTTTGATGATCGATGTATAAATATGATCAGTATAAATATATACTAAAAAAATAATAAAAAAGCACACATAAATATATGTTAAGAAAGTACCTTCCGTACACCCGATTTACATGGTGAGTAAAGTTATATAAACTTACTTATTAATAATTAATTGATTAAACTTAACCAAAAAATAAAAATGAAAAAGAGGTAGTTAAGATAAGCAAAAAAATTGAAAAAGAGCTTTTATGAAATAATAAATAATTATTTAAAAACGTTTAAGATAATATAAACCGCAGTAAAATCAAAAGCACTTTATGGTCAGAAAACATTACTTTTAAAGGAATGTAAAAGTAAAATAGAAGATTTAAAAAAGAAATGAAGAATTCAAAGGAAAATACAGAGTACAATCATTAAAGAAAATTGGAATTATGGGCTAAAATCAAACTCTGAATTCTAAAAATTTTATCCAAAAATAACAGTTGAAATTAGGAAAAAAAGAATTACTTTTAATAGCTACCTTCAGAGAAAGAATTTTTTTTTTTGACAACAAACTGACCAAGAAAAAGATTGATTAGTTCAAACTAGAAAAGATCTAGAAGAAATAGAAAATTAAACAAGATTTAATATTTGACAAAAACAACTTCAGAAAGAAAAATAAAAGAATTTAAAGGTTTCCAAGGAAAAAGACCCAAGAACACATGTAAAGGGGATATAAATAGTCAGAAGAAATGAAAAAGGCCTTTTCCGAACGTGTGAGAAAACACTGGAGAAAAATGAAAGAGAATAGAAAAAAAATCTGATCCATAGCTGGCCAGTAACAAGAAAATACTGACAACACAGTTGTAGGACTTTTCCCGGAACGCAGCTTAAGCCGTGTGATGGGAAAGTCCTACAACTATGGGTCGTTTCTGATGCACGGGTTACACATAACTTAATTTAAAATATTTATTATTCTATTTAAATATAATATTTTTTTAATTTATTTAATTTAATGATTCTAACTATAGCGCGCGCGTATACCGTATTTAATTCGCGCGGGTGTGGCAGTACCAGCGGCGACGGTCGGCACTAACAAAACTAATGTAATTTCACAACTTATATAGAACAAATTTCGCTTGTACGGTCAGCATAATGGGGTAACCGCGACGCTTAACGCACCAGGTACCGAGTCGACTGGGCGATCGAGATCGAGATCCAGCCGGACCGATTTATTTTTTATACTTTAAATATTATTTATTTAATTCTACCGCTCATCTGTGACGTCACAACTTAGTAGTAGTTTAGACATTTTATTGCGGAACAGGTACGATTTTGTAAAACATTTTTTGCAAATATTGTTATTTTTTTAATGTTAACAAATGTGCCTATGAAAAATACGACCGAAAAATGCGAAATCTCGATATACTGAGGGCGACCTTGATCTACAGCCTCATCCCCTTGACCTTTTAGGTTTACAATTTAATGGGAAGAATTACCAGTATATAGAAATAATCTGACCAAGTTTGGACAAAATCGGTTCTGTAGTTCTAGATATATAAGGCGATTTAGAAGCCAAAACCGAACAAAATTTTTATCCGGTTTTGTGGGTTCCTTAGGTGTCTAAACGTAAAGAAAACCGGTGAAAACCGTATATTCCCGAATTTGAACTATTACAGTACTTTCCCTTCCAGAGCTATAACGCTAATTAGACGGGAAAGTAAAAATAAAATTAGTTAAAAAGATTACAATGAAAGAAATATACATATTCTTGCATTACATATCTTAGTTTATATGGCTAACCAAACCATATTTTAGATAAAAATGTAAATGAAAAAATCTTTGTTTTTTTTTTTAAGTCGACGCCAAATTAAATGTAAAATGTTGATAGCTATATGTTTTTAATTTGTTGCAGTCTTTAAAAAAAAAAATTAATTGAAAGAAGAAGCTTCGAAGCATTCCTTTTTTCCATTTTAATTCATATTTGAAATAGGTTTTAATGTTTTCTAATTTTGTTTTACATATAAATATTTTCTAATCGATACAACATGTTCAAATATGAATAAAACACAACGCGCGAGATAGGAAATAAAATATTTTTGAAATATCTAAAAAGAAATAAAATAATAGAAATCTAAAAGGGTCATTGTACAAAGAAGACTTAAGTGCTCTTTTTTAAAAATAAAAGAGAAAGGGAGGTAAAATATTTAGTGCAAAAGGGAAAATGCGTGTTCTCCAACATTAGAATTGTTTTTATACTTGAGATTCACCTCTGTCTCCCTTCACTACTTGCTTTATTTACTGCTATACGTGTAAATAAACAATTTGTGTATGTGTGTGTGTTGTGTAAGCGTGTAGACGCAAGTATACATTATGTAGGCGGATAACAAGCAGTATGTAACAGCTAATGAATGCATATTGTAAACAGTAAAATTAATTTTTAAATATGTTTTTACTTTGATCACTGAAGCAGATTAACTTTCATAATCGTGAACAAATTAGCGATAGAGAATAAACAATTCATGAAAAGATAGGGAAAATATTTGTTTAAAATAAAAAAAATAACATCATAGACAAACAAACACATTACATTAAATAACTATCTGATACGTTGAAAAATAGTATTTGAATTACGTCAGAAGAAAAAAATAAATAAATATTTTAATTTCTACTTTAGTTTATAAGCGGAGTTCCACAGATTACTCCGCACACCGTGACTCGGTCACCATGCTTTCTTGTCCTACAGTTACCCCTCCGCATGTTCATATTATAAGATTTTTCCTTTTTAACATCCTGGCCACCGTTAGATATAACTTCAGAGGATGAGATGAATGTAGCGTTTGAAAATGCCATGCCTGACCGGGGGATTCGAACCCGGGATCTCCAGATGAAAGGCAGAGACGTTACCACCGCGCCACGGAGGCCGGCTCTCTCTCTCTCTCTACGATTGGCCTTTCCATCTCTTCTCATCACATATTTCTGGGTCTATTGCTCTTTCTTGCGACAGAAAAACAAATCAATTGTTTTTCTCTGATTTTTTTTATTTACGGAAGTTGCCAGTTTTGCTCCGATTCTAATTACCTCATTCTTTAATCGGTCCAGTTTTTTTAAAGTCGGCACCCTCTACGGAAAAAATCCATTTTCAAAGTATCCAAACGCTCCCTATTCCTTTTGCACATCTGTTAGCACCATGAACCGTAGGTTAAAATAGGTTCAATTAATACATTATAAAACATATGTTTGGTTCTGACCGGTATCTTTTATGACCAGAGTAAGCGATTCAATTTCCGAACTGTAAATCTTCCATGATCAATCCTAACTCTGATATCGACCTCACATCTACCAACCTCAGAAATAAGTGTTCCCATGTTCTAAATCTTGTCACAATTTTGTATTTTTTTTTTTTTTTTAGTTAAGTTTTTAATTTAAGGAAATAGGTATGGTTGAATGGATATATTTTCTTTCTTTTTCCTGTTTAGCCTCCGGTAACTACCGTTTAGATAATTCTTCAGAGGATGAATGAGGATATGTATGAGTGTAAATGAAGTGTAACCCATCCAGATTAGTACTTGGATGGGTGAATGGATATACTTATGTAAACGTAATGTTCAAAAGCAATAAAAGGTTCTATAACTAGAGGTGCATTTCTATTATTAAGAGGATTAGTTTAGTCATGGGCGGAGTTCGAATAAAATTAGTCGGATTAGTAGATTTTTAAAATTAGTCGACTAATTTAACAACACACAAATATTAGTCGACTGATTTTTTTTGTAAGGGGTTTACGTAAGAGGAGGCCAAAAAAATTGCTTGCAGATACCACAACGCGCTCGTAAGTAGTTATGTCGTGTTCCAGCCAAACCGACCTGGGACGATCAAACTTTTCTTTTTCCTGTTTAGCCTCCGGTAGCTACCGTTTAGATAATTCTTCAGAGGATGAATGAGGATGATATGTATGAGTGTAAATGAAATGTAGTCTTGTACATTCTCAGTTCGACCATTCCTGGGATGTGTGGTTAATTGAAACCCAACCACCAAAGAACACCGGAATCCACGATCTAGTATTCAAATCCGTGTAAAAATAACCGGCTTTACTAGGACTTGAACGCTGTAACTCTCGACTTCCAAATCAGCTGATTTGGGAAGACGCGTTAACCACTAGACCAATCCGGTGGGTTCGGGACGATCAAGCTAGGACCGACTAAAAAACCACTCCTGTCAGCGACATTCCCGATACCATCCTTTCGGCATCACTCCAAACAAGTCACCAGACGTCAAGAGAAGGGAAGCCAAGCCGCACAGAATAGAAATCACAATGATCCCTAACCCCGGCGACCAGATAACCCACTACCTCGACGCAATACAAGACAAGACTAAAGAGCGTAGATGTCTTAGCGTTAGATTTGAACAAGCCTGTATTCCATGACAGAGGCAGAACATAAGTAGTTCAAAGCGTCACCCGGCTTGGTATAGGCTTAAAAACCTGTTTCCCGAAAAAATGATAACCATTAAGGCTCGAACGAAGTCAAACAATACTTACTCCACTCACACTTGCACATCATACACACTCACCCACACCGTGGTTGTCTTCTGTCCGAGTTGAACGGAGTCCCGACAGCTTCTTGGACAGAAGCAACCCTGTAGGACCCCTCATGCCTCAGCTGCCGAGCTGTCCACTCCCCCTCAAACGGTCCTACGAATCCTCTCATAAAGAGACACGTTCATTCCGGTCTTCTTCAGTCATCTTCACTTTTAGAATGTTGTAACATATCTAGGATACTGCATTCTAACTGGACTCTGAGAGGAGCTTCTGCCCCACAATGCATCCCTCGTCGAGTGGCCCGATGATGTTGCTACAGAACCGTCTCTCCTCCCATTGGATACAGTGAAACATCACATGCGCGGGCGTGTCTGTTGCTCCATAATATTGACATGCATCGCTATCAAATCTTCTCATTTTCGATCGACAGGAATTGAACGACCCATGTCCAGTTAAGAACTGGGTTTCCAAAAATCCACTTCACCGTCAGGAATCAGTGTGTAGGTTCAGCAGCCACCTGCCGCTCGATCCCACCTTTCCTGCCAACTGTCGACTGATTTTGATAATTAATCGTTGCCTACGACTACCTCTGACAATATTAGTTGATCCAATACACTGCGTTTGTATTGAATTACAAATTAGTCGTTATTCATAAACATTATACACTACAGAAAGTAGAAATATTTCTTTCAGTTTCATTCCATACCAAACGTATCTATCGTTAGCCCAACATGCTGCCTTCATCTCCCCACCACTCACAGTCACCTCCACCATCACACGTTTTAACTTAAATAAACAGCTATGAACAATACTGCGTAAACAAGTAAGCATATTAAAAAAAATACCTTTCAATATGCCACGCCACCAGACGATATCATAATACCTAATTTCACAGTATGAATTACATAACTGTACCGGTAGTTAAATTCTGCGGTAAATATGTATTTCGAAAATATTCTAAAGACAGGCGTATGATTTAAATAAAACTGTACTTCTATATAACAAATTCTCAGTTTTTATAAAGATATTATATATTTACAATTAAATTAACATATATTTTTTGCTCACCTGTTAATTTACTTTGACATTTTTCCGTCATTGACTTTTTCAATTAAGGACGTTAAGACATACTTTTATTAAACACAACTTTTAATAATCAATAAATAGTATGCTAATGAGGCACTACTAAATTAAAAAAGTCTGTAATTACACTGTATCTAGATTTTCTATCTTACACCTAATCGTTTACATTTAACTAAAAAATTACGGCGCCACACTTAAACCAAAAAAAAAATTGTAATATGAAAGAATAGTCCGCATGCTACAAATAAAAAATAGGCAAAATAATATTAGAAATATTAGAAATGTATGAAGTAATATAACAAATTTAGCTATTATATAAATTACCATGAAAACAGATGTTTCTGTAGTAGTCTATCACTTCTTTTTTTTTTGTCTTCAGTCATTTGACTGGTTTAATGCAGCTCTCTAAGATTGCCTATCTAGTGCTAGTCGTTTCATTTCAGTATACCCTCTACATCCTACATCCCTAACAATTTGTTTTACATATTCCAAACGTGGCCTGCCTACATAATTTTTTCCTTCTACCTGTCCTTCCAATATTAAAGCGACTATTCCAGGATGCCTTAGTATGGACCTATAAGTCTGTCTCTTCTTTTAACTATATTTTTCCAAATGCTTCTTTCTTCATCTATTTGCCGCAATACCTCTTCATTTGTCACTTTATCCACCCGTCTGATTTTTAACATTCTCCTATAGCACCGCATTTCAAAAGCTTCTAATATTTTCTTCTCGGCTAGAATTACTATATCATCAGCAAATCGTAGCATCTTTATCTTTTCACCTTGTACTGTTACTCCGAATCTAAATTGTTCTTTAACATCATTAACTGCTAGTTCCATGTAAAGATTAATTAATTAGTCTATCACTATTCATTTTTATTAAAAAAGATTTTTATGTTTTTTTTTTTTGGTTTAAGCCAATTCTTCTCTCCGAAAGAATTTGGCCAGCTTTGAAGAAAACTTTTGGACGGTACAGAGATCTCAGGAATGTGTAAATATTTTGTAATTAATATCAGCAACTGTGGGAATGTCGTTTTATATTTCATACAAAGTGTTGTTTAACTCGCGTACTTGTCCTCATAGAGCTGCTTAAAATATTGACTCAGAGTAATTAAAGAGTTTATAGAAGATTTCACACTTTCGAAATTTCTTGAACTTTACCGACTCAAATTATCCGTAAATCCGCGATATCTTTTACTGGAATTTTTTCCATCCAGTTCTTCAGTTGTCAACTTCTGCTGTTCTTCATCTGGTTTAAATAACAAAGACAATTCATTTGTCAACAAATCTACTATCTTTTAAATTGCTGTTATTCCTGAAAGTAGCTTTTTTTTGAACCGTGGATGAATTAATTTTATTGTTTTCCACGTTTCTCAAGCGGTTGCTAATCCCAGAAACTAAACCTTTTTTTAATTTTTCGCCTATTGAAGTCACAGTTTTCTGATTAACTGTATGGACGATTTCTCTAAAAAGGGAAATAATTTTTAATAAGGTAGGATAATTATCGGCAGATATTTGTATTCTCATAAGCTCAAATGGTTTAAGTAAATTTACACGTTCAGTTAAAGTACCCGATTGAACATTTGTTACAAATTGAGGACTTTTCGGCGATGCTACAGTGCAGCTGACAGAGGTTCCTTCAGTTCTATTAACCTTTCTTACATCACAAACGTTGAATTGCACCTGGTAATAACGTCAGTTTTTAATTTTAATTCTATTTCCCCCATTTGTCAATACAGTAGGTTTAATTTATCAACTGTAACTATGCTATACCTGAAATGAGATACAATATTTCTATATGCTTTAATTTAATGTGGTAGCCCATCATCCTATGACATTTCATCATTTACTACTAGATTAAGAATATCAGCTACAGACGGAACGTTAGGGAGACCTAAAATTTTTACGTCACATTTCATATTAGCGCCCCCTTCTTCTTCTTTCTTTTCTGTTTAGCTTCCGGAAATTACCGTTCAGACATTACTTCAGAGGAAGATATGTATGAATAAAAGAAATATATTCTTGTATAATCTCAATTGAAACCCAACCGCCAAAGAACACCGGTATCCACGATCTAGTATTCAAATTCGTGTAAATGTAACTTCCTTTACTAGGATTTGAACGCTGGAATCTCTAACTTCCAAGTCAGCTGATTTGGAAAGACGCTTTCACCACTAAATCAACCCGATGGGTTAATATTAGCGCCCCCGTCCTAAATTACTGCAACAGTTTTATTACTAATATTCCATTCGTGAAAAACCTATTTTTAAATTTTTCGGTCAAATACTGTCCTGTATGATTTTCCTGTAATCGTGTTGTACATAAAACGAAGGGTATTAACTCACCCCGTCCTAGTTCAAAAAAATGTCTAGTTATGGTCAGAAAAGGAACCGTAATTCTTGATGTCCAAACGTCCGTTGTTATTGATAAATAAGAAATTTTGTCTAATCCGTTTTTAAGCGTTAATTTTTTTATTTTTATAAATATTTGGCATAATAGAATTCATTAATTAATATTCATTAATTTTCCTTTTCGGTAAGGTGTAGCGCGGCTCGAATTCTTTCAATAATTATCTAAACCCTTAATATTCTACAACAGATACGGACTGTGCAATTCTTTGAAAATCATTTTTCCCAAGAAATTATCAATTTTATTAACTTTCTTTATAGACAAATCTTTAGATTTATGTTGTAGAAATGAACGGGTTAAATGTTTAGAAAGTATGGAAGATGACATAGACAATGGAAGAAATACGGAAGTAGATGTGGATGTCGTGGACTGATTATCCTCGCTATTTGCAATCTTTGAGCGTTTTACTGAACAGCTCGGCTCTCCCGTGGAATCGAAACATTCAGTGATTATAAAATCAGCTTGGATATGTGGTTATACAATCCCATTTTCATAAATTCCTACGTGTTTTTGCTTCAGGTATTCTCTTAAAGTTGAGGTGTTATTGGACCTTTTGAGTTCTGTTTTTACATACTATACATATTTCTGTTGGAAAATTGTTCTAAAAAAAATCCAAATACCGGATCGTTTATTTATCTTAAAAAAAAAATGTAACGGGACGGCCAGCAACTCGTAAACAACTATAACGGGGCAGACCAACAAACATAATTACGAAACAAAATTATTTTACTTATGTACCGGACCTAATAAACCACATCGAAAGGTAATTATAAAATAATAAAATAAGAATGAATTACAGTAGATTATTACCGTCCAGCAAATATAAAGTGCAGATATTACAATTAAACACACCGTTTAGTATAAGTTGCACTAAATATTTATGCGGATAATACAACTACGATGAATATTAGTAACGGGAGAGAATGATTTATTAATAATGATAAACAAAGCCGGAGTCATGTGAGTGCGTATGGGTGCGCCTTATTTATTATTATTAACCTTTATCGACTAACGACTAATAATAGTCTAAGAATTAAGTCTTCGACTAACTCGACTCCATACGAGTACTTCGATTAATAGAAATTAGTCGCCGACTAATACAATCGATTAAACAAATTAGTCGATGTTCTCATGTCTGATTAGTTGAATATTCCAAGCTATTAATCTTTTTGTACTATTGTAAAGTGCACGATATTAACTGATCATCATCTCAAAAAAGTTAATTTGCTTTTATCTACAGAACATGATAGTTTAACAATTGAAATTTCTATATAGTTTTAGGTTTTCGTTTTTTAATAAATAATTTGTTATTATTATAATAATAATAAATAAATAATAATTATAAATAATTGTTAGTGTTATAGTCATGATACCAAAGAAAGCAGGGGCAGATAAATGTGAAGAATACAGAACAATTAGTTTAACTAGTCATGCATCAAAAATCTTAACTAGAATTATATACAGAAGAATTGAGAGGAGAGTGGAAGAAGTGTTAGGAGAAGACTGATTTGGTTTCAGGAAAAGTATAGGGACAAGGGAAGCAATTTTAGGCCTCAGATTAATAGTAGAAGGAAGATTAAAGAAAAACAAATCAACATACTTGGCGTTTATAGACCTGGAAAAGGCATCCGATAACGTAAACTGGAATAAAATGTTCAGCATTTTAAAAAAATTAGTGTTCAAATAAAGAGATAGAAGAACAATTGCTAACATCTACAGGAACCAAACAGCAACAGTAATAATTGAAGAACATAAGAAAGAAGCCGTAATAAGAAAGGGAGTCCGACAAGGATGTTCCCTATCTCAGTTACTTTTTAATCTTTACATGGAACTAGCAGTTAATGATGTTAAAGAACAATTTAGATTCAGAGTAACAGTACAAGGTGAAAAGATAAAGATGCTACGATTTGCCGATGATATAGTATTTCTAGCCGAGAGTAAAAAGGATTTAGAAGAAACAATGAACGGCATAGATGAAGTCCTACGCAAGAACTATCGCATGAAAATAAACAAGAACAAAACAAAAGTAATGAAATGTAGTAGAAATAACAAATATGGACCACTGAATGTGAAAATAGGAGGAGAAAAGATTATGGAGGTAGAAGAATTTTGTTATTTGGGAAGTAGAATTACTAAAGATGGACGAAGCAGGAGCGATATAAAATGCCGAATAGCACAAGCGAAACGAGCCTTCAGTAAGAAATGTAATTTGTTTACGTCAAAAATTAATTTAAATGTCAGGAAAAGATTTTTGAAAGTATATGCTTGGAGTATCGCTTTATATGGAAGTGAAACTTGGACAATCGGAGTATCTGAGAAGAAGAAATTAGAAGCTTTTGAAATGTGGTGCTATTGGAGAATGTTAAAAATCAGATGGGTGGATAAAGTGACAAATGAAGAGGTATTGCGGCAAATAGATGAAGAAAGAAGCATTTGGAAAAATACAGTTAAAAGAACAGACAGACTTATAGGCCACATATTAAGGCATCCTGGAATAGTCGCTTTAATATTGGAGGGACAGGTAGAAGGAAAACATCGTGTAGGCAGGCCACGTTTGGAATATGTAAAACAAATTGTTAGGGATGTAGGATGTAGAGGGTATACTGAAATGAAACGACTAGCGCTAGATAGGGAATCTTGGAGAGCTGCATCAAACCAGTCAAATGACTGAAGACAAAAAAAAAATTGTTAAATTGTTTTTAATAAATTTTCATCGCAAGCATTTTTACATTTGATTGATTGATTCTTTGATGATATTAATCAATAATAATTTAGTTCAAATCTCGTACTCCAAAATTAAAATTATTATCATGATTTAATATTATTTCTAGCGTTTGATGAAAGATATTGAATCCAATAAGATGATGCAAAAACTAATAAAGCAAACTCACCGACACAAGTGGTATGAAATTTTAGAAACCGGTTAATATCTTGAGGCTTACTATCGCCCTTAATATCCACACTTTTTACTTTCTTGTCTAGATACCGCTATAACTCTGTAGGGAAAGTATTGTAATCGAACCAATTTGGGCATATGAGGTTCTCACCGGATCTTGACGTTTTGATACCTAAGGAACCTAAAAAACAAAAAAAAAACGGAATGAAAATTTTCCGGATATTATTGTTCGTATGTGTATTCGGTGATGGCCTCTAAATCACCTTATATCTTTAGAACTACTGCACCGATTTTGATCAAAATGGTCAGATTACTTTTATAATTGTAGCACAGATGCCATTAAATTTTCAACTTAAAAGGTCAAATAAATGAGGCTGTAGAGCAAGGTCACCCTTAGTATCTCGAGGTTTCGCCTAATTAAGGTCATATTTTTCTAGGCACATTTAATAACGATTAAAAAATATTTGCAAAACAAAATTTTGCTAAATCGAACCCCCGCCCTAAAAAATGCTGTTGTAGTCGTCTAGTATGTTATGACATCACAAGTGAGCGGTAGAATTAAATGAATGAATAATATTTTTAAATATAAAAAATACGTCGGTCTGGCTGGGTCTGGAACTCGATCGCCCGGTTGGCTCGGTACCTGTGCGTTAAGCCTCGCGGCTACATCGGTCTGCCGATCGTACCAGCGAAATATGTTCTATATAAGATTTGAAATTACATTAGTATAGCTGGTGCCGAACGTCGCCGCTAGTACCACCACACACGCGCGAATTAAATACGGTTTGCGCGCGCGCTTTGGTTAGAATTATTGAATTAACGAAAAAAATAATTTTTAAATAAAATTATAAATTGTTTAAATTAAGTTGTATGTATATGTGTGTGTAAGCCCTGAATCAGAAAGAACGACAGGAACATCGAACTACAATTATAATCCTTTAGGTATTTTATAAACTATCAATTTTTGTCACTTCAGTCGTGTGGCGGGAAAGTCCTGCAACTTTGTTTCAGTTTTTTCTTTCTTACTTTTAACTTTTAGTGTATAGTTTTAAATACAATTTTCAAAATTTATTAAAAAATATAAATAAATATTACTTAAATAAAATTAAATAGCCTTTATACAGGAACTATTTTAATTTACATAAAAAATAGTAAAATAAAAAATAATATTGAAATAAATACAGAATTACTTTAGTTGACTATTGTTAAAAATGCTTTACTGAAAGGTGGAAAAGCAAACAAAATTAACACTACAGTTTTTTTTTTTTTAAATACATACAGTTCAGCAGAATCTTTTGCTTTGTTTCATTTTTTAAGTAAATAAAATAAATAAAAAAAAGATAAATAAAATGGAGTGAAATAGTCGTTTAATAACATAAAAGTTAAATTTATAGTTGGGTGGAGAAGATTATAACTAAAAAAGCAGTAAATATCAGCAATCTCTCTTTTAAATTTATATCTATGTACATAATAAGTTAACAAAGAATACGTTAAACATGGTTACCGAAGTAATAAAATAAACTGACTATCCATGAGAGATATTAATCATAATTTTAATTTATGAAATAATATACTCTCGTTTCAATTACTATTAACCAAATAAAAATCCTTAAATTATCAAAGTCGTTTAAATATTTTCCTTAAATACCAAACCCTTTTTTATTATGAGTACTACTTTTAAAATTCCTGAAACTTAGTTAAGTTTATAGATATAATCTCTTCATATCATACCCGATTGCTGACGAATGTAGAAATAAATGAAATGTACTAGAATTTATTTTAATTATTTCTACGTATAAAAGATATTTTAAAGTAATTACAAATAATTTCCCGAACAATAATTAAATAATATTTACTACTACTTCTAAGGTATTACTCCTATAGGATAGACATTCACCTTGCAGCTTCACAAAAGGATAAGAATGCTTAACGATTTCAAATTATACAATAAACTGGAGTTTAATTTCGATCTTACTATCTAGACTCGGGTGACTCAAAAACAACTTCACAGTATATAAAAATTTATTTAGATAAGTAATATACAGATTCCGCTGAGGTCCCATTTCATAGCAAAATATAAATTCAGATAAATATAGTTTATCAGTATCGAATTCGGCTACCAGCTGTCACCAATATTAAAAATAAATACATTAACTGGAAAGGAATGTGTTTTGATTTCACGATTTGTAGTCAGCAACTAACTGCAGTTTAACGTAATTCTCGTAGAATAAGGTAGGGAGCCTCCTAATAGGCATATAATTTACTCTTGGGACAAACCTTCGTTGAGACAAGTTGTAGTGTTAAATATATAAAATCAGGAGCATGCCCATGCGTCCCTGAAGTTGGAGTGGAACAACTCAGAAAAAGCTCTGCAAGCAGTTCGAAGAAATCAACACGACATGGTTATGCGATACTGGCATTCCGCAAACGACTGTTTGGCGCGTATTACGTAAACGATTGCATTTGAAGCCATACAAACAAACCGTGGTTCAACACATTACCGATGACGAGTGGAAATGATGGGCAGAATTACAGACAACGATAAAATTTTATACGTCACTTTTGGTGATGAGTCTTAACATCAGTGGCCGGGTGAATAACTATAACTTCCGAATATAGGGTAGCGAAAACCCTCATGAAAAGTTTGCAGTACATTCGTGATAGCCCTAAAGTCAATGTTTTTTTGTATCCTAAGCAAAAAAAAAAAAACTGTACGGCCCGTTATTTTTCCAGGAGGCATCCGTAAATGGTATCTTTATCTGGATATGCTTCAATTTTTTCTAATTTCTCAATTAAGACGATGACGATCGAGATGGACGCCATTACTATAAGAAAGATACCAGGTCAGCAGATCGGTTGTGATGATCCAATCGCATGGCCACCTCGCTTTCCAGATTTGAACCCGCTAGATATTTTCTTGCAAGGTTTCATTAAAGATCAGTTTTATATACCACCTTTGCCTGTTGATCTTGTTGAGCTAAGACTTCGAATTAACGTCGTAGCTGCAGAGGTTACGCCCGATTTGCTGGCTACAATCTGGAATAAAATCGATTTCAGATGGGATGTATGTCGGATTACATATGGAAGTCATATCTGAATCAAAGTGAATGCTGGGTGACAAACATTTATGGTTTTCTTTGACATTAGGTCTCAACTGAATCTTTAAATTATCTTAATAAATTTATATATGTTTTAAATTTGTGAAGTCTTTTTTGAATCACCCGGTATAATACTGGTATTTACATATCAAAGATCTAATTTAAGGCCGTTCGCTAATGAATTGTAAGAGGGGGATTATTCAATTGGTCAAGAAATTAAAGCCTGCGATTACTTTGCTTCTTTTAATGAGTGACATTAAAAGAAGAAAAGTATATGTAAATTATTTTTTTCAAGACTATATAACGTAATATTTTTCAAAACTGTTAAAATTTCACTTATCAATAACGCTCTAATTTTATTAAGAGTGTTTACGCTTAACGTATACCCAGTAAATGTATAAAAATAAAATAATTCTTTTAAATCAAGTATTTGTAAAAACTTGATGATTTGGTGTTGAAGAAAACATCTGTTCCCGTAGTAATTTATCTAAATGTATCGATGTTATATATAATTAATAAAAATTAGTAATTAATTTTAAATAAATTTCTATGGTAAATGAATTATTTTACAAAATTTAAACAACGAATCTTGGATATGTTGCCTAGGAGGCTGACTTTTATATAATTTTATATATACATTAAAATGCCGGATTTTTCTACTTCTTACTAATGATTTCTTTAAAAGTAGTGATAAAAAGTAAACGCTAATGTTCTTTTTGTACAGCCATCCCAGCCGCGGTGTAATACGTCGGTTGTGGTAATAGCAAAACACTAAGTAATTGCCGGATAAATAAACTATTAATAATTTACACTTCCTTTATTTACTTTTAAATTTAATTCATTAATCATTACATTAATCACAATAATTTCTTACTTTAATTAAATACACATTTTTAAATTTATGTTAAACATACTGTCTACCTAGTACAGATATAAAATCAGTAATGTCGTTTCTTTCACATTTTAAAGAAAAATGAAGTTATACGTTAATTGTTTAATAATACTTAAGCTCACAGCTGGTTCATTATTAAAAAATAATAAGAAATAACATGATATGTTTACACTTATCAAGAGTATGAAGAAAACACATGAATCTGAACATTTTATAAGAGACCATGAGGAACGGTGAAGTTACTTAAAGCCATTATAACATAAAACATGTTATAACATTCCCGGTCAGGCATGGCATTTTCACACACGCTTATCTCATCCTCTGAAGTAATACGTAACTGTGGACCCGGAGATTAAACAAAAAAAAAAAAAAGAATGAAAAACAAAGAAGAAAAAAGATTATAACATAAAACGTTGAATTATATTAAGGTTAGATTAGACAACCTTTAAAAAAAAATCGTAGATTTTAATACTATTTTGTATTTTTGTTAGGGCAGCCTTAAAAATCATACTTCTTAGGATAGCTATGATTTATTTCTAATTAGCCAAAACAACAAACGTAATTAATTTCAAGTATTTTTTTATTTTTTTTTAATAAAGTAATGCTTTGATATTGCACAACCGGGGAACGGTTTTTGCCGGTTATCGGAATTTCCTGATCATAGACATATATGTAACAAGCTAATAAAATATATAAAATACTAAAATTGATGTTATATATTACATGGGTTGCATGAAATGCAATGTAAAATTAATGTAATACTGTAATGCATATCTAGCATTAAAACACATTTAAAGATTAAACAGTTGTCATTTAATTGCGGTTAAATTTTAGCTATAATATAAACCATTACAGAATAAGTAGAATTAATAACAACAATAATGTAAAAAAATTGATATGGACAACACACGACTTCCTTGTACGGCTATTAAATTACATTCACACTCTTTTTTAAAATGAAATGTACATAAAATTTTTAATTTTTTTTAATGTTTTATAAAATTTAATTTTTTAAAACTTCTGATATTTTCTTCTTTTTTTTATTGAATTATTATTCATCGAATTTTTTTTTTACAATCAGAGGTTAATAATTATTAATAAATCAATATATTTAAATTAAAAAAAGTAAAAAAAAAAAAAAAAAAAATATGAAGTCTGATGTCTGATTTGAACCAAAAAACCTTCGCTTCAGATCCCAATATTTCATTAATTAAAATTTTATTTTACTATAACTCTGGAACCAATAAAAATAAGTACCACTCATGATATATCGTTAAAAAGCTCTCAGGCTTATATGCAATTAAGAAAAAGTTCCAAAAAAAAATTTTGGATTTTGGACTTTTTTGATTCAGTCGATTGCAATCAAAAGGGGAAATGAACAACTAGATGTTACAAAAGCCCTAAATCCAAATTTCAACATCCTACCGCTAATCGATTTTGAGTTATGCGAGATACATATGTATATATAGACGTCACGCCGAAACTAATTAAAATGGATTCAGGGATGGTCAAAATGGATATTTCCGTTGAAATCTGAAAACCGAAATTTTTCGCGATCATGATACTTCTTTTACTTCGTTCAAAGAAATAATTACAATCTTACCCGTCCAGAACCAAAATGTGACAAAACAATTATGTAGTTGTGCAATTCACAAAACAATGAGAACTACGATTCAGTATTTTAATTAAAACATTGTACAGCAATAGAGTATATTATAATCGTATATGCTAAATCAAAACGTTACTTATTGAACACAAAAAAAGCGAAATAAAAAAATAAACAGTAAACAACATTCATATGTACA
Organism: Lycorma delicatula; assembly: GCF_047948215.1. NCBI lineage: Eukaryota > Metazoa > Arthropoda > Insecta > Hemiptera > Fulgoridae > Lycorma > Lycorma delicatula. The sequence continues at coordinate 116,379,985 of NC_134463.1, read as the reverse complement.
GCTGGTTACAATTTACTTATGTTTTTGCATCCTGACGCCCGTACGGGAAGATACCCGCCTTGTGACGATCCCGGTCGCCACTCCACCCCACCGTCTTTCTTTTTCCTGTTTAGCCTACGGTAACTACCGTTTAGATAATTCTTCAGAGGATGAATGAGGATGATATGTATGAGTGTAAATGAAGTGTTTAGTCTTGTACAGTCTCAGTTCGACCATCCCTGAGATGTTTAGTTAATTGAAACCCAACCACCAAAGAACACCGGTATCCACGATCTAGTATTCAAATCCGTGTAAAAATATCTGGCTTTACTAGGACTTGAACGCTGTAACTCTCGACTTCCAAATCAGCTGATTTGGGAAGACGCGTTAACCACTAGACCAACCCGGTGGGCTATCCCACCGTCTAGTCCTGAGAGACTTTACTGGAGGTTGTCTTTTAGTCCCTCTAAAATTGATAACGATAAAGTCATCAGTTTGGCCTTTATCAGGATGCCACCGATGCAATTGCCTCGGCAAACATTTCCATCAGTGTATTTACACAACCTACTACTGGCTTTGTACGGCCTTTACCGACTACGACAACCTACTATAATTTACAACACTCAACTATCAAATTATCCGTTTTGCAGAAGCCCGATTCCCGCGGCATCATCTAACACCCCAGATGAAGACGATTAATCAAATTTACGGTAACATATATAAGATGATTAACTGTATGCAGATATATTGGCAGTTCATTCTAAAAATAGTTTTATATGTAAAAATAAAGAAAAAAAAATACATAACATAGATCGATAAACGCTTCGTTAACGAATTACGGCTATCGAAAAATTTCGCCCAGATTTCATCTCCTTATAAATAAAGCCGTACAGAAATTCTTTATGTTTTGTTTAACCTCCGGGATCATCGTTAGGTATTACTTCAGAGGATGAGATGAATGATTTTTACCGTGCGTGAAAATGGCATGCCTGACCGGGATTTGAACCCGGGACCTCCGGATGAAAGGTCGAGACGCTACCACTCGCGCCACGGAGGCCGGCATACAAAAATGTTTGGTACACAAAAATGTAACCTATTTGATAGTTTCATACGAAATTTGATCTGGCAGATTTAAAAAAAAATGAGTCCGAGAATTGACTTTTATTTAGAGTATTAAAAAGCTAAATGTAATTAGAAAATGATTTTTAACGTAAAAAATTAATAAATTTTCGAAAATGTTTCCATTTACTTTTAGCTTATAAAGAATCATTACATTTCATCCAATCCCGTACACAAAAATCCATCGGCGTAAGAATTAATGATCGGGTGGCCAGAGTTGTGGACCACCTCGACCATACATTTATTTTTATATGTAAAATGAGCCACTGAAGTATTTTCATACTCTAGTAAATTTTTTTAGATATCGTAAGCCTTATTATGGTTTAAAAGCTAGTTTTAACCATATTTTGATTAGTTTCTCATTTAAAAATGAAATTAATTGAAATCGAACGATTCAAGCTTGCCGGTAGTACTAACATTTAAGTACAAATAAATGAGAATATAATAATAATTTGTATAGAACCTGGGTTTCCAGTATTTGATCGTAGCAAACACATTTTGTAACTTACGCAAAATTGTATTTAACTGCTCACTGTTGTATTTTCAACTTAACTCATATATTTTACTCTGTTGTTTTATATCTTCGGATGTAAATAGTTTCGGTTAAAATAAGTTTTATACTGTCTTATTTTTAATTACATTATATCCAAGTTATTTAAGATAAAAATCTATGAAACTTTTTCTTTGTGCTGTTTCAGAAACTAGGTTACAATCCATTTATAATTATAGCTATTTTTTTTTTAATTTAATCCGACTGATTATTTGATTTTATATTAAATACGATGAACCTAAGACAGCCTATGACACACGGCCGAACTGTTTAAAAATAATTAGGTCAGTAAATTAACACAAGAGAATAATATATATATTCCGCAGAAAAACAAAATTTATTTTAATAAAAAATTATTTTGGATAAACCGGATTTTAATTAAATAAAATAATTTGAATATTTATAATTTTTTTAAATTTATACTTATATAAATAAAAAATAAATTATACATTCATTAATAGAGGCTTTTCGAGATAATACAACTCATTAAAAATCTCCTGAAACTATAAAAATTCAAAGGGAAATTCAAAAGGGAAAATTCAAAGGGTATTCATACGAATATAATCGTTCTTTATTCACACTTTTACCCATTCATCCAATTTAAAAAGCTAAATCACATGAATATTAAGGGATCAATAAGCAAATCTGGCTTTAATTAAACGGTATGTTTATAAAGCAGCATTTCTAGCGATTAATTTACGTATTTAACCGTATTATAATAATAGTAAAATAATATTAAAATCTAATAATGTGTTAAACAAAGATGGTACACCGATTTATAATACGGAAAGCATAGTCGATAGGTGGGTGGAGTAAATTGAAGAGTTATACGGAGGAACTGAATTAGAAAATGGTGTTATAGAGGAAGAACAGGAAGTCGAAGAGGATGAAAGGGAAGTTACAATACTGAGATCTGAATTTAAGAATGCATTAAAAGATTTGAATGGAAGAAAGGCTCCTGGAATAGACGGAATACCTGTAGAATTACTGGGCAGTGCAGGTGAGGAAGCGATTGATAGATTATACAAACTGGTATGTTATATTTATGAGAAAGGGGAAGTTCCGTCAGACTTCAAAAAAAGTGTTATAGTCATGATACCAAAGAAAGCAGGGGTAGATAAATGTGAAGAATACAGAACAATTAGTTTAACTAGTCATGCATCAAAAATCTTAACTAGAATTCTATACAGAAGAATTGAGAGGAGAGTGGAAGAAGTGTTAGGAGAAGACTAATTTTGTTTCAGAAAAGGTACAGGGACAAGGGAAGCAATTTTAGGCCTCACATTAATAGTAGAAGGAAGATTAAAGAAAAACAAACCAACATACTTGGCATTTATAGACCTAGAAAAGGCGTTCGATAACGTAGACTGGAATAAAATGTTCAGCATTTTAAAAAAATGAGGGTTCAAATACAGACATAGAAGAACTATTTCTAACATTTACAGCATTGAACAATGAACAATGAACGGCATAGATGAAGTCCTACGGAAGAACTACCGCATCAAAATAAACAAGAACAAAATGAAATGTATTAGAAATAATGAAGATGGACCACTGAATGTGAAAATATGAAGAGAAAATATTATGGAGGTAGAAGAATTTTGTTATTTGGGAAGCAGAAAAACTAAAGATGGACGAAGCAGGAGCGATATAAAATGCCGAATAGCCCAGGCGAAACGAGCTTTCATCAGAAATGTAATTTTTTTACATAAAAAATTAATTTAAATGTCAGGAAAAGACTTATAAAAGTATATGTTTGGAGCGTCGCTTGATATGGAAGTGAAACTTGGACGATCGGAGTGCCTGAGAAGAAAAGATTAGAAGCTTTTGAAATGTGGTGCTATAGCAGAATGTTAAAAATCAGATGGGTGGATAAAGTGACAAATGAAGAAGTATTGCGGCAAATCGATGAAGAAAGAAAAATTTGGAAAAATATAGTTAAAAGAAGAGACAGACTTATAGGCCACATATTAATGCATCCTGGAATAGTCGTTTTAATATTAGAGGGTCAGGTAGAAGGAAAAAATTGTGCAGGCTGGCAACGTTTGGAATATGTAAAACAAATTGTTAGGGATGTAGGATGTAGGGGTATACCGAAATAAAATGACTAGCACTAGATAGGGAATCTTGGAGAGCTGCATCAAACCAGTCAAATAACTGAAGACATAAAAAATATTAAAAAGAAATTTACTATTAGTTAATTAAGAATTATTTCAATAATAATAATTAATTAAAACACAGCTTATCAAGATGCTTAAATTCACTTCTGGTAATTATTAATTTATTTCTTATTCAACAAATTTTAATACAAAACATATTAATTATTACTAGTAAATTAAAACGCAATAAACTACCAGGAGGAGAAGTAGACACTGCTTTACCCGATAGAAAACTCAGATATTGGTTTGGCGTTTTATCCTATCCCTAGACAGGAAACAGAATCTACAGGTAGCCTCACAAAGACTAACGAGATCGTTCTTCATCCTACCAAGACTCAATAAAGAACTCTTTATTTACCTGATATAATGGCTGCTATCTTGGCAACTACTAGAAGATTCTATAAATGGTGTAAGGGTAGAACACAATTCCCTTGGTACCTATCAAAGGAAAAAGGGAAAGAAAAGCGGTAGGTAAAAGGGAATTCCTTCGGGTATAATGCGAGTACAGGACCATCTCAGGTAATGCCGCCGGTGTAGTGGCCGGACTTGTGCCTCTGGATCTTCTCGTTTGGAAGAGGGAGAAGATATACGGGTAAGGCGGATGTGGAGACATCGCTTGCGCGCAGATGGCAGAAGAGATGGGATCAGTCGACGAAAGGCAGATGGATCTACAACTGATCCCGGACTTCAGCGATAGCTGTGATGAAAACTCGGGGAGCTAGGGTACGGATTAATCCTGTTTCATACCGGTCACGGGTGTTATAAGACAAACCTGTGCGCGCGATGCTGAAATCCTCCATGGAACGTGATTATTGTGAGAAGGTGGAGGATAGAATGTTCATTCCCGATCGGTTCCTGCAGCATAGGGAAGAATTAAGGAGAGAATTCGGCATGCTTATCCCTAGAGAACGTCATTGGGACTATGTTGTAAACCGAACGGTCGTGGCACAATATTGGTTAAGATTATCCGAACAAAGCTGGCGAAAGACGTATTGGGGTATAATTACTTCCCTTGGGGCAGGTACCCGTCCCCAAAGTCGAGGTTAAAAAACCGAAGGACCCTGATGGTTCGAGGCCTGGGACCTTCAATCGGGTTGTAAATGGTTATAAGGCTTATTGGGTGCTATGATAATATTGTAACGTAGATCTGGCATCTCTTGTTTTAGAGGGCTTTTAATGGGTTTGCTTTCAAGGGAGACAACAGTAATATGGATTCGAGTCCTCATGGTGCCTATAAAACGTTCCCTCCTCCACTGTTAAAAAAAAGGAGGAAATGAAAAATCAACCTAAAAAGAGATTACCTCAAATTAAAGTAGTTAACCGTCAAGCTTACAACCGAATTATACCATCTGGTTTTAAAGAACCTGAAACATCTCAAGGAATAAAATCTTAAAGAATGAAAATATAACGATCAAGTTTTTTCCATTAAACTCTCAGCTAAGCGTTGTTACCAAGATGCTCGAGTCGGAGGCTGCGTGGAAAGCCGTAGCTGCCATGGTGGAGGCCATTTTTCGCGGTAGGAAGGCGGTCGAGGGTGAGTAAAGGTTGCCTGATCCCTGTTCGTCCTTCTCCATTTTCCCTTGTGTTTTTTGCAGAGGTGGTGACCTTTTGCAGAGTGGGGACTGAGTTAAACTTAAAAAGCGGGTCCGGTCTCCACCTGGTACAATTTTCAAAAAAAAAAACTCTCAGATAAACTCTCACTTCAAAAGACTCAAACTATTTACATAAATCATATCTGATTATTCTATTTAACACTTATGTGCTAAGTATTTCTATATATATGTTTTTTTTAATCTAGCTGACAATCCGTGTGAATACCAGCTTAATTAGTTTATAGCACAGAAACTAAAAATCCCTTAAATCCCATAAATTTAGAGAAGTTGTTCCTTTAAAACCTCGTGGCTATTGACGAGGATTTTCTGAATAATATTTGCTTTATTTTAAAACCATTTTATGTAGTAAAACATACCAAAGCTAGTCAACACAAGTCAGGTCCTTGTTAATTATTCTGGAAAATTTACAATTTTTTCCTAAAACGTATTTTAGGACTTAATATATTTATTTCCCTGAAAGTCAATACAGCTTCTACTTTTTAGTCGAACATGTTCTCATGATAATGAGCCTTAGCTACATAAATTTGTATAGATAACAATTATTTCGTTTGGAGATTTCTTATGTAACTTTTGATCCACTATTTCGTTAACCTGCAACTTTTAGGCTTTTTCACGTTTACGCTAATTTTGAATCAATGAGATTATAACTATGATTCACCGTAAAGTGCTGCAACCCTTCAGTCTTGATGCTAATTCTCCGGTATCATCTATTTTTATTGCTGAATAAAACAATGATCGAATTTAATTCGGTAAGAACGTTTATTATACGCTAGAGGATACCATTATGTACAAAAAACTGGAATCTCTTCTTATAGATACATTTTGTGTGCAAAATAATTTTTTATGCAATAACTCGGCGTTTTTATCACCCCTTTGTACATTCCCAGACTTTTGTTTTCGATTAAATACAATTGAATAGAATATTAAAATTCTGTCAAGTATAATTTTAATATTCTACTCAATTGTATTTAATACATATATTTATTATATATATATATATATTATATTATATTATATTATATTATATTATATTATATTATATTAATATTTATTATTAATTTATATATTTATTATATTTAATATTTCATATATATTCTATTCAATTGCATTAAAATTCTGTCAAGTATAACCTCCTCTATGAAACATAAGACCTTACCGTTGGTGAGGGGGCTTGAGTGTTCAGGGATACAGCGTAGCTGGAACGAAGGTGCAACCATATCGGAGAGGTATCTGTTGAGAGCCACACTAAGGAATGATTCCTGAAAGAGGGCAGCAGCTCTTTCAGTAGTTGTTAGGGGCGTGAGTCACAATGACTTAAACGGCCATATCAACATCACTCAGTCCTCTGAGTACTGCGCAGCTGAAAGCAATGGAAAACTACAGCTGTTTTTTTTTCCAAGAAAATGTGGCTCTCTGCATTTTCAAAAACAATAATGGAGGCGCCTTCCTTGGTAAAATATTCCGGAGGTAAAATAGTCCCCCATTCGGATCTCCGGGTGGAGACTACTAAGGAAGGGGTCACCAGAAAAGTAAAAAATAACATTCTACGAGTCGGAGCGTGGAATGTTAGAAGCTTAAAAAAGGTTGGTAGGGTAGAAAATTTAAAAAGGGAAATGGATAGGGTAAACGTGGATATAGTAGGAATTAGTGAGGTTCGGTGGGAAGAGGAAGGCGACTTTTGGTCGGATGACTTTGGAGTAATTAACTCAGCGTCAAATAATGGGCAGGCAGGAGTACTTTTCGTGATGAACAAGAAGATAGGGAGGAGAGTGGAGTATTTCAAGACGCATAGCGATAGAATCAGTGTAATAAGGATAAAATCAAAACCTAAACCGACAACGATTGTTAACGTCTATATGCCTACAAGCGCCCATGATAATGATGAGGTAGAATGTGTATACGAAGAGATTAATGAAGCAATTAAACACGTAAAAGGAGATGAAAATTTAATAATAGTTGGAGATTGGAATGCAAGCATTGGAAAAGGCAATATAGTGATGAATAAGGAAATATAGTGGGTGAATACGGGCTGGGCAAAAGGAATGAAAGAGGGGACCGACTTATAGAGTTTTGCACGAAGTATAATTTAGTAATTGCCAACACCCAATTTAAAAATCATAATAGAAGAATATACACTTGGAAAAAGCCAGGCGATACTGCAAGGTATCAGATGGATTATATCATGGTTAAGCAAAGATTTAGAAATCAACTCGTTGACTGCAAAACTTACCCTGGAGCAGACATTGACAGCGACCATAATTTGGTGATAATGAAATGTAGATTGGGGTTTAAAAACCTGAAGAAAAGGTGTCAGATGAATCGGTGGAATTTAGAGAAGCTTGAGGAAGAGGAGGTAAAGAAGATTTTTGAGGAGAACATCGCAAGAGGTCTGAGTAAAAAAGATAAGGTAAAAAATGTAGAAGAAGAATGGGATAATGTTAAAAAGGAAATTCTTAAATCAGCAGAAGCAAACTTAGGCGGAATAAAGAGAACTGGTAGAAAACCTTGGGTTTCAGACGATATATTGCAGCTGATGGATGAACGTAGAAAATATAAGAATGCTAGTGACGAAGAAAGTAAAAGGAACTATCGGCAATTAAGAAATGATATAAACAGGAAGTGCAAACTGGCGAAAGAAGAGTGGATTAAAGAAAAGTGTTCAGAAGTGGAAAGAGAAATGAACATTGGTAAAATAGACGGAGCATACAGGAAAGTTAAGGAAAATATTGGGGTACATAAATTAAAATCTAATAATGTGTTGAACAAAGATGGTTCACCAATATATAATACGAAAGGTAAAGTCGATAGATGGGTGGAATATATTGAAGAGTTATACGGAGGAAATGAATTAGAAAATGGTGTTATAGAGGAAGAAGAGGAAGTTGAGGAGGATGAAATGGGAGAAGCAATACTGAGATCTGAATTTAAGAGAGCATTAAAAGATTTAAATGGCAGAAAGGCTCCTGCAATAGACGGAATACCTGTAGAATTACTGGGCAGTGCAGGTGAGGAAGCGATTGATAGATTGTAGAAAATGGTATGTTGTATTTATGAAAAAGGGGAATTTCCGTTAGACTTCAAAAAAAGTGTTATAGTAATGATACCAAAGAAAGCAGGGGCAGATAAATGTGAAGAATACAAAAAAATTAGCTTAACTATCCATGCATCAAAAATCTTAACTAGAATTCTATACAGAAGAATTGAGAGGAGAGTAGAGGAAGTGTTAGGAGAAGACCAATTTGGTTTGAGGAAAAGTATAGGGACGAGGGAAGCAATTTTAGGCCTCAGATTAATAGTAGAAGGATGATTAAAGAAAAACAAACCAACATTTAGAAGAAACAATGAACGGCATAGATGAAGTCCTCCGCAAGAACTATCGCATGAAAATAAACAAGAACAAAACAAAAGTAATGAAATGTAGTAGAAATAACAAAGATGGACCACTGAATGTGAAAATATGAGGAGAAAAGATTATGGAGGTAGAAGAGTTTTGTTATTTGGGAAGTAGAATTACTAAAGATGGACGAAGCAGGAGCGATATAAAATGCCGAATAGCACAAGCTAAAGCAGCCTTCAGTAAGAAATACAATTGGTTTACATCAAAAATTAATTTCAATGTCAGGAAAAGATTTTTGAAAGTATATGTTTGGAGTGTCGCTTTATATGGAAGTGAAACTTGGACAATCGGAGTATCTGAGAAGAAAAGATTAAAAGCTTTTGAAATGCGGTGCTATAGGAGAATGTTAAAAATCCGATGGGTGGATAAAGTGACAAATGAAGAGGTATTGCGGCAAATAGATGAAGAAAGAAGCATTTGGAAAAATATAGTTAAAAGAAGAGACAGATTTATAGACCACATACTAAGGCATCCTGGAATAGTCGCTTTAATATTGGAAGGACAGGTAGAAGGGAAAATTGTGTAGGCAGGCCACGTTTAGAATATGTAAAGCAAATTGTTAGGGATGTAGGATATGGAGGATATACTGAAGTGAAACGACTGGCACTGGATGGGGAATCTTGGAGAGCTGCATCAAACCAGTCAAATGACTGAAGAAAAAAAAAAGGCAAGTATAAAATAGTCTGTTTTGATAATCTGTCTAAAATAATATCGAGTATTTCTTCGTTATTTCTGAAATTTACAAAGAAATACTCGACAGACGTTCATACGAAAGGAAATCCGATGCATCATTGTACATAAACAAGAGATATAATAACAAATATTCATGAATGTTGTTCAATAACAATAAAATTTCTTAAAATAAATAATATTTCCAAATAAATAATCACTGGAAAGATCTGAAATAGTCAAAGAACAAAAAGAACTTGAGTGAACAACGTATAATTAATTAGGACTCAAAACTGTTTATAAGTAATAATTGTTATCATTCTAGGTAATACAGCTTCAGATGGATTGCAAGCAAGATGAGCACCAGTGCTTTGAAAGAGTAAAGTCTTTCTACTAAGGTTTACTGGTATTGCGGTTTCTTCAAGGACAAATAGTTCTTTCACATTACTCGTTACGTTATCCTTAATCTCTTCTTTTTCTATTTCAATTCAACGGATGTACTTCTGACGCTACTGAAGATGCCGAGAGTTATAAAGCTAGAATATCTTAGATAGGATCTGCGGAGGGGGACTTTACCTACGGACAGATGAACAAACCAAACCCACCGGGTTGGTCTAGCGGTTAACGCGTCATCCCAAATCAGCTGATCTGGAAGTCGAGAGTTACAGCGTTCAAGTCCTAGTAAAGCCAGTTATTTTTACACGGATTTGAATACTAGATCGTGGATACCGGTGTTCTTTGGTGGTTGGGTTTCAATTAACCACACATCTCAGGAATGGTCGAACTGAGAATGTACAAGACTACACTTCATTTACACTCATACATATCATGCTCATTCATCCCCTGAAGAATTATCTAGACGGTAGTTACCGGAGGCTAAACAGGAAAAAAAAGAAAGAAAGAAGATGAACAAATCAAGGGAGTTTGTTTTTTATGTAATAACAGTACAAGCCTAATTACTTAGGATTTATCTCTACCGAGTAAATCTAGTCCCAAATCGATTCCTAAAATACAAATACAATATAAGAAAAGTCTGGTCATCATATATATATATATATATATATATATCGATTAATAATGTTAAACCTTCTTATTTTTTATTATTAAAATAAAATCTAAAAAAACTCCGCTGCAGGTTTTATGTATCCAATTATTTTTTTTACATTTTTAACTAATCCAGCAACACTGTTAATAGTAGATAAAAAATAAAAGTAATTGATCCCTTAACATGAAATATAAATAATTTAAAAAAGTTATAAACGAAGAGAAAAATATTATGCGAGATTTAAAAAGCACAATGTTTCATTATAAACATACTATCACATAAAATTCAATCAAGTGTAAGTTGATTGCAGTCAATGAAAAATTACAAAAGAAAAAAAACGAAAATAAAATCTATTATAAAGTTAGGATACTGCTATTGTTAAAACTGAAATCTATCATTACACGAGTAGATTCAAAAAATTAAAACCGCAGTTTTATTAATTTTATTTCTAAACTTTTATCTCAGAATATTTGCAGCGTTCTAAAATAATATTCAATTTTAAAAAAATCTCATACGGATAACACATGACTTCTTTGTACACCTATTAAATAACATTTTACACATTTTTTTAAAATGAAAAGTACATAAAATTTTATTTCATTAAAACAACTGATATTTTTTCATTTTTTTGTTGTTATTGTTATTATTGAATTATTATTAATCGAAAAAAGTTTTTTACAATGACAGGAATTAATAAATCAATATATTTAAGTTAAAAAAGAAAAGAGATGAAGTAGAAGGAGATGAAAGGAGTCTGATTCGAACCGATGTGACTTTCCCTAACATCCAAATAATTCATTAATTAAAATATTATTTGGCTATAACTCTGGATCTAATGAAACTAAGTACCACTTACGATATAACGTTGAAAAGCTCTCGATGAGGGCTTATTTACTGCATTTAAGAAGAAGTTCAAAATCCAAATGTTTTTGGATTTTGGGTTTTTTGGACACTTTTGGTTCAGTCGATTGCAATCAAAAAGAGAGGTGCACAACTGCATGTTGCAACAGTCCTAAATCTAAAATTTCACCATCCTATGGTTAATCGTTTTTGAGTTATGCGAGATACATACGTACGTACGCATAGACGTCATGCCGAAACTAGTCAAAACGAATTCAGGGATGGTCAAAATAGATATTTCCGTGGAAATCTGGAAACCGAAATTTTTTGCGATCAGAATAATTCCTTTACTTCGTACAAGTAAGTAAATATTAAAATCTATCATTATAGATTCATAAAAAGTAATAACGCAATTTTATTTTTAGTCTTTTATCTCAAAATATTTGTAGCGTTCTAAAATATTATTCAATATTTAAAAAAAAACCAAAAAAAAAAAAAACACCAACGTAGAATATAAATGTGTATTAAATAATATAAGAAGTTTGTTATTATATAAAATAAATAGATTATCTTTTCGACAAAAAAAAATTGAACCTTATGTAAAAAAGACACAATTCTCATGAAGTAATAGTCAAATTTAAACAAACTTTAGGAACAGACAAAAAAAAAAAAAATATCAAATTATAATAGTATGTATGTATTAATCATCAGGATGGGGATGAATTGTTGGACCAACGACTGGTTTGTAGCTAGCTACATTTTGGTGCGGTACACTATTTCCTCCATTGTACAACAATTGTATTAACAGCGCCATGCCAACAGTAATTTAGACACTCCAGGAATTACTACACATCTATATGTTTATACTATTTAAACGTTGTCAAGTAATACTAAATATAGATTTTTGAAGGTATACTTTTTTTGGCGCGTTAGGAGAAGAAACTGATCAGAATGTACTTTCAGTAAGTTACGAAAGTTGCGCGCGCCGATGTAACACCACCATGAAGATTTGCGCAGGCCCAAGTGGATCACTTTGCGTGTAGTATCTAATTCAGTCAGTCGTTCATTGCAATTAAGTGATTAACACGTGTTGTAAACATAATAGATATTGAGAAGTAATAAATATATATTTATATACACGGATTTCTGAGGACGGATAATTTAAACTGTGAATATTGTTGTTCATATTCATAAAACTTTATTTATATGGCAGCGAATATTTATTTATTTTTATTTTTTTGTGAAAATTATGTATCAGGATTTGATGTTATATTTATGTAAGTATTATGAGTAAAATTATATTTTTTAATGACAGAAAATAACATCAGATAAAATTTTCATTTTGCATAAATAACTTTAAATTTAGCAAAAACAAAATTTTTGATAAAATACACTATTATAAAATAAAACTATTTGTATCACATTTTTCATTTTATAACCCTCGTGCCTATTTTTTTTTTTTTTTTTTTTTTTGAGCGAAAAACGCTTGCGCGTTATCATCGCCCGGAGTCTTTTTTTTTTATATATAAAAAATAAAAGGATTTAAAACTATTCTAAAAGATGAATAAAACTTACGACTAATATCACAGATAAAAACTAATATAAAATCAAGAGTAAATAGAATTTTACAAAGTCCAAGATGGGTGTAAAGGGCCCATTCTTGGATAACAAAAGACTAACAAAAAACTAAAAACCATAAAAGATCTAATATAAAACTTAAAACTAAAACAACAAAATGAAATAAAACTTAGAACTAACACAAATTATATAATTAAAACCAGGTTAAAAATAAAAATTAAAAAGTTGAAATAAAACTTAAAACTAACATTACTAAAATCTTACAACTAATATCACAGACAGTCTTTAAAATATTAAAAATAAAAAAAATAAATAAAAAATAACTATATAAAATTTAACAAATTCCGATAAGGAGTGTAAAAGGCTCCTAATCGGATAAAAAAAAAAAAAAAAAAACTCAGAAAAAAAGAAACTTATTTAAAAAAACTCTTCTAGCATTAAAAAATATATGCAACGATATTAAATTTTTTGCATTAACCCAGCACTTCGAAGAAATAAAAACAACCGGGTTAAAATTTCATTATCATTGCACAAGACACCACGGATGTTTCTGGGTAGATTAAATTTACGACGCAACGCCGCATAACATATGCAATCCACAAGTATATGGTGCACAGTCATGGGGCAGTTGTATCGTGCGCATAGGGGTGCTTGTCCTCTTATCATCAGGTAATCGTGTGTGATCCTCGTGTGTCCTATCCGCAATCGACAAAGGACTACTTCCTCACGCCGAGTTTTTCTGTATGAGGTGTCCCATGGTAACAGAATCTTTAATCTGTCTGAGTTTATTATCAACGGTAGCCGTCCAGTCACCTTGCCACCACGCTCGTGCCTATTAAATCGTCATCCGAAGAATTAATGGAACTAAACTAATGGAACTAACCTACTTTGTTTTATATGACAACGAATACTTCAATACTTTTTAAACTGTAGAAAATAAATATTATTTAATTTAAGTGTTATTTATTCAAAATTTATTCATGGTATTTAATGTCGTCTATTGATTGTTTGACTCGGTTCAAATTTGTTTGAATGCGGAAAAAAATTATTTTTTATTCACGCCAAATACGAGCTTTTTTTCTTGATTTAGGTCATCTGTAGACCACGTGAACAACTTTACCTTTGATTTTTAATCTTTTTATTCGAATAATTTTTAATTTGTTGTGAACTGAGCTGTTTTCTCTCTTCAGATGACGCCAAATTGTTGTTGACTATTTTTGTTAGCACTAAAATTCTTGATTTTGCCTCAAATTTTGTTCTGGCCTTTTGTTTCTTCATCGGAGGTGTTTATTTTTTGAATGTTTTTACGGATATCGTCGATCTATCTATTGTTCTTTTGAATTCTGGTGTTCGTTTTGTTGCGAGTGAAATTTCTGTTATCATTCATGCGAGAAATGTGGCCATAGAACTATGTCTTGTGTTTACGGATTATATCGGTGAGTTTTTCAAGGGGAGGTGTAGATTTCCTTTTGATGTATAGGGTGAGCAACAAAAAAAACTGAAACCATAACGTAACCACTGGGTAGGTTACGTTGAAATGAAATTTTATGAATGATATGGATAAACCAAATACGAAAAACATAAAACGTAATTTAAATGTTGCATTTATTTACCTTATTGTTACAAAAGATGTTCAAAAAGACCACCCTGAACACACTTTTATGCTCGACTGATCATATTGAGTCGTCTGTCGCAAAACGTTGTTGTCAATTGCATTGATTTCTCGTTGAATGTTCACCTTCACTTCATCAATATTGTGGGAATTAGATCCATTAACTCTCTTCTTTAAGTAACCCCCAAAGGAAAAAATCGCATTAACAACTCTGGGGAACATGGAGGTCACCGTCCTCAGCTGACAGCTCGTTAATTTGTCAAACTTGCATGAACCCGGTTCAGTGAAACTTTTGATATGTGATGTCATTATTAGTTAATTGCGCATAGAATTCTTCGAAAATTGTGAGATAAACTTGTATATTGACAGTCTGGTCAAGAAATATTGGTCCCACTATACGATTCCGGAAACGGCACTCCAAAAACCAATTTTCTCATCGTGAAGTGGACGCTCAAATATCTCGTGAAGGGTTTCCCGCCATCCAATATCTGGTGATCTGTGAATTAACAAGGCCAGATAAATGAAACTATGACTCATCTGACATGAATACGATGTCGGGTCTATCTGTCCGTCAACAATGTTTTCGAGAAGCCAGTTGAAATAATCAAGTCGTTTCGGTTTGTCTGACTCCTTCAGTTGTTGCGCTGTTGTAACGCAGTATGGTTTTGAATTTTAATTCATGAAGAATTTTACAAGATGTGTATTTAACACCAGATTGTTAGGATAACTTGCGCAGTGATTTTTTCGAATTGGCAGTAATTCTCCTTTTAATATCGGCAATCGCCTGTGGAGTCCTAACGGAAGGTTGTCTATTTCGTTCTGTATTTGAAACCGAACCTGTTATACGCCATTTTTTAACTAAATCGTTATGCTACTCTTCGTTAGGATACAGTCATTCGGAAAAGTTTCTACGAATACTTGACGAGATTCTTCAACGATCTAGAACGAATATAGGGAACTATAGCTATCCTCTCCTGGACTATATAAGGCATTTTACGCAAACACAACTGGACTCACAATATTGCACTGCAACAAAACGTATACTGCCCTGACACGTGACCACCTGACAAACGGCAGCAACAATCAGTAGTAACATATACATTCACCAGTCGCGCTAGTTGTGCGAGATTCTTTCATAAATAGTGTTGGGTAGCAGTTTCTTCATGGATTCGGTTTTATGTTGCTCATCCTGTATATATATATATATATATATATATATATATATATATATATATTCATCAATAGCATTTATTTTATACAAATAAACAGAAGTATGACTACGGACTGTCACGAGTCCATCTCGATGAAGTTTTCATACCACTTGCTCAAATTGTACTGTTCTTTGGTCTTCATATTGATCGTCGTTTGACGTGGAAGGTCCACGTAAGAGAAAACAACTTGATATTAACTTTAAGGAGATGTACTGGTTGCTGAGCAAGAGGTCAATGTTTTCACTATCAATTACAGTTGACGACGATTTTCAAACAGATTTAGACCTATGGGATCTAGCTTTGGGGTACAGAAGCAGCGGTAACGTCGAGATTATACAGCGATTCGAAAACAGATTACTGAGGTACATCACCGAGACGCCTTGGTTCGTAAGAAACAGTGAACTCTACGAATATTTGAGATTACCTTAAAGAAGAAATACAGCGATTCGGTACAAAATATAAACCGGCTAAACAACCACGTGAATTATTTAGCTATTAACCTTCTAGACAATAGTGAAGAAGGAGCAAGGCTAAAACAACTACACACGTTGGATTTTGGTGAGTTTATACGATTTGAGATGCAACTGCATCAAATTAGTGTTACCCATTAATTCATTATTTAATTTCGTTCAATTTTTGTTATTATTCTTTCATTATAAATTATAATTTTATTTTAATTTTTCTCTAGTTTATAAATTCTTATGATTGTTATTGTTTTGTTTTGAATTACCGATGCCACTGTTCTGTGATCTAACTTTATGTGTATTAATTTTCCGTATAGGAATATTATTATGTAATCTTTAGGGGAGGCCACATACTAAGGCATCCTGAAATAGTCGCTTTAATATTGGAAGGACAGGTAGAAGGGAAAAATTGTGTAGGCAGGCCACGTTTGGAGTATGTAAAACAAATCGTTGGGGATGTAGGATGTAGAGGGTATACTGAAATGAAACGACTAGCACTAGATAGGGAATCTTGGAGAGCTGCATCAAACCAGTCAAATGACTGAAGACAAAAAAAAAAAAATCTTTAGGGAGCTTCAATGGAAGCCTCTCTGCGTGAAATTGTATGTAATCATATTCACTGTGTCTGTAATAATGTAACAGACTGTAAATTTTATTTTTAGATAAAATAAAAAAATAAACACAAACTTACTAAACAGAAATAAATCATTTTGAGAAAAATAGAAGCACATTTAATACACTTAAACACTGGTGGAATTTGTAATAAAATGTGGAAAAATGCCGTATGATCTGTAACGCGTTAAACGAGTTTTTTTTTAAAAATAAATTTAGATTGTATACATTATTCACGTAACACCATGCTTAATATTGTTTAATGAATGAAATAATAACAAATGTTCCCTTTTTTTTTGTTTAAACGTCACTTGGGTTAATTCTTTCTCTTACATGAACATATAATGAACATATACTTTATTACTTAATAAAAAATAAAATTCTAAATTTAAAAAACTTTAAAAAACGTGAAATAATTAAATAACTGAATTTTACCTTATAATCAATCCTCTGTTACATAGATATTGATTTTAAGACAACAAAATTTAAGATTTTCATTAACCGTCGTGCGTGACTATGATGATAACTAAAGCCTATCTATCTGGCCCTGGTGGATCCTATTCCAGGGGGTTTGAGGCGGGCGCAAAGACCCGACCGGCGGACCGAGAGGTCGAGGCTCGTTACAGCCTCGATACTCCTTTTCTTTCTTTTTCCTGTTTAGCCTCCGGGAATTACCGTTCAGGTATTATTTCAGAGGATGAATGAGGATGATATGTATGAGTGTAGTATTGTACAGTCTCAGTTCGACCGTTCCTGAGATATGTGGTTAATTGAAACTCTACCATCAAATAACTCCGGTATCCACGATTTAGAATTGAAATCCGTATAAAAAAAACTGCCTTTACTAGGACGAACGCTGAAGCTCTCGACTACCAAATTCAGCTGATTTGGGAAGACGCATTCACCACTAGACCAATCCGGTGGATTAAAAGGACACTCCCCTAGGCTGTGTAATACTTAACTGCAGGATCCAGCGCGGGGGAGAAGGTAAAAAAATAAATAAATAAAAAAATAAAAATAAAGCCTACCTATGCAGACTACGGGTCACGCCCGACGGTCAATGAAAACCTTAAACTTTATTGTCTTAAAAAAAAATCACAATTTCATAGAGGATTATAAGGTAAAAATACAGTTATTTTATTATTTTACGTTTTTTTTAAGGTTTTTAAAATTTTTAGTTTTATTTTTTAAACATTAGTAGGCCTGTGTCAACAGAAGGACCTTTATAGGTTGATAATAATGATGAAAATTTAGTAAACTTGACCAGCGCAAATTCTTTAATAACCTCACAATAATGTAGCCATGATTTGGTTAGAAAGACTTAGAAACATTCAAAAGCCGTTTTGAAGGAACATATCTACTGCAGCGCCACCTGGCAGCTTATAATTGTAAAACTAATCTAAGAACCTACTCTGAGGTGATATCTATGTAATGCAAAAAATTATATCAAAATCAGTCCAGCCGTTTTAGAGAAACGCATATATTACAATGCCCCCTGGAAACCAATAAACGTAAAACATGTGTAAGAACCTGCTCTGAAGTGATACTTATCTAATTTTAAAAAAATCCGATTCAAAATCGGACCGGTAGTTTTTGAGGAAAATGGTAACAGATACACACAAAACCTCTTACTCCAAACGCATATACCGTCAACGTTCCGTCGTGGGTAAAAATAATATTTCATTTCTAATAAATGTAATTTTAAATAACATCAAAATTAATATGGTAAAAATAAAAACGAAATATTTTAAATAAAGTACTGCTTTGTAACGAATTATTTATTATTGCTATAAACCAAGGGATTAAATAAATAATAAAAGAATTTTATAAAAAAAATAATAAAATAATATTAGAAAAAATCATCCTTTAGTAAACTGATTTCAATAATTTAAATTAAAAAAAAAATTTCTTAAAACAATTTTTTTCATAAATATTTTTGAAGGAAAATACACAATCGTAAAAAAAAGTTATATAAAAACATAAATTTTTCGTTTAATGGATCAATAGTTAAATATACTCGTGATTCGACTCTCAACTACAGGCTTAATCTTTTTTTTTTTTTTTTTTTGAGGTTTTTAGGGGCATCGACTACTTTGGTCATTAGCTCCATTCCACTTCAAAAAAAAAGTAAAAAAATAGGTTCAATTATTCACATTCTTATGAATCAAAAATGTTCAAAAATTTACATTCTTCTAACTTCGAATCCAGAATATTACTTTCTAGGCTTTCCTTTCGGCCATCCTTTCTTGCGTTTCTCCATTCTTCTGACGACTTCAACCTCTGATGACAGCGTATCTGAGGCCTCAGACATGGCATCGTCTTCCTCTATTTCGGATGCCAGTGACGTTCTGCGACTGACGTCAGTTGATGAAGGTTTCGTCGGTGCTGTTAGCATCTTTGCTAGGGAATCTAAACTAATAAGCGATGATGTCTCCGCGGCGGATGAGCCGGACTCTATCTCTACTGCAGTACTGGGTCCAGCTGAAATAGATGCTCTCACCGAAGCTGATCTTTGCGCTTTTAGAGGCTCTATTGTTACAGGTTTTATATTCTCTACGTCTGATGGTTTCTCAATAATAACTTGTACCTCCATTTCCGTAGATTCAGATTTTCTTGTCACAATTTCTTTAAGCTTGTGACTAGACGACAGAGTGATCCGTTTCTCTTTGCTAGATAAGTCAAGATTTTTTATTCTTACTTCAGTTGGTGGCTTAGTAATCGCACGTTTAGCTGGTGATTTAAACTGTGCTGGTGCGTCTCTCATGTCAACGGCGTCAGTCCGGGGATGAGCCTTCTCATCTTTAATTTGTTTTCTCTGATGAGTCGACTCAATCTTTGAATCAATGATTCTTTCAATCATCGTCGCAAGACTTGGTGCCATCGTGTTAAGCAACTGCTCCACATTAATTTTAGATGTGGAAGGAGCAGCCGCTGCTTCTGCGTAAGAAGTCGATGGTCGTGGTGTACGTCGATTAACAATCTTCTTCGCTTCAGGAATACTGACCTTCTGAAGCGTTTTAACTTCCTGAATCGCTGTTTCTAATTTATATGTAGGGCAGTTTCTTGAACGACAAATGTGATGCCCTTTACAGTTAACGCAGGCTGGAGGGTCTTTACATGGGTCCCCCTCATGTGTTTTTTCTCCACATATGCATATTTCCTGCGCTTCACATCTAGCTGCTGTGTGTCCGAATCGTTGACACTTAAAACATCTCATCGGCTGCGGAATAAATGCTCGTACATCAAGCCGATGGATGCCAGCTCGTACCTTTTCAGGAAGATTCGGCCTATTAAATGTTAAAACATGCGAGGCCGAAGGAACAACTTCACCATTTCTTCGCATGGTTAGTCTGCGACACTGAGTCACTCCCTAACTCGACATTTCTTGTACAATTTCTTCTTCTGTACAATTAAGAAGATCGCGACAAAAAACAATTCCTCTGGATGAGTTCAGTGTGCTATGCGGTTGGACAGAGACCGCAAATTCACCGATCTAATTCAACGCCTGGACTTTCTGGCTTTGCAGGTCGTTGATAGTTTCGACGTGCAATCCATTAAAAGTCTTTCGAATTTCTTTAACGGGATCACCAGCACAATTTGTAATTTCCCTTGCGATTAAGAATGGACTAACTTTTTGGAAGTTTCCATTCTCCTTTGTAATAATTAAAAATCTTGGCTTAGGTACACTATAGCCAAATAAGCTTTTAAGTAAATCTTTACTGATTCTATCAGCATCTTTCTTGATTTTTCACACTCTTTGCTCTTTTTCCTCTTTGCTTGTGGTGAATCGGAGGATTCTAAACGTGGGTGTTTACGTGCACCCTCTGCCACGTTTGATTGTTCAATATTCATGAACGGTTGATCCCTACTGTAGCAAGGCTAGCCGCCGGGGTACACCCCCACTCCAGGGCTACTAACCTTGGAGGTCCGATCCGGTACTCCGGTGGAACCGGCATATGTCCTGGCAGAGAGCGGATGCGCAGTCTCTGCACTGACTCCAGGCTCCTACTCACCGAAGCTTTCAGAGCTCCCATGCACCGACATACATGGGCACCATTGCTACATGCTTGCCATCGCAGGGGGCATGTGGACAACGGAAGGGTCTCCGTTACACCTGCAATAACGTTGACCCTGGCCGCCACATCGCCAGCTCTAAGAGTGGTATGAGTCCATCTCCAATATCGTTTATTATTCCATTTCCTGCAGGTAGCCGAAAAATCCAGTCCGTTTAGTGACCTGAAGTTGGAAACAGGTCAAACTTAGAAAAGCATAACCGAGCAATTTACTCGGAACCCCGTTAGCCAGCTATATGTAATGTACGTAAGTACAGCTGTTGCCGCCCTGGACGTGGAACATAGATGTTGTGTTCCGGACGTGGGGATTATCTACCTCAGAGCTAATCTTTTATTATTAACTACCATTTCACCTTTTAATCTCTCATTTCATAAACTTTGCGCAAATAAAGTTAATGTAGAAATAGCCCAGTGAAAAAAAAAAGATTAGATTAAAATTAAATTTTAATGTAAGAGGAAGGCAATATACTACTTTTAAAAATAGTACGTTTGATTAATATTACGTTTAAAACAAGAAGTGAAATACTTCTTTTGAAAAGTATGCCATGGAGGGAAATAAACGAATACGCTCATGTAACACGCAAGTGGATAAAAGCACTGAAAATTTTTGTTACGATCTTAGGAAATATTAGATGGTTTATAGTTTTAGGAGAATAAGACATATCCTTTATCAATATAAAAGATAGGATTAGGTTGAAATGGTGAATTATATGAAGAATGTTTATAAGTATAATGTTAATGAATTTTTAATCTTTAAACTTTGTATAACCCAATACTTTTGTCGTATTCACAAATTAAATTATCGATTTACATTAATTACTTTATATCTGTACACATTTTCATTTATAAATTCAAATCCACTGAACAGTAAGGAAACGTGGCCTTTATTTAATTTCCATCAAATTATACTGAATTAATTATATTAATTAACTAACCGGCAGGCGATCGCTTAGGTCGCCCAACCGTCTAGGCTCCCTGGACCTCCGAGCCCAGATCGGCCAAAGCGAGCCCGAGACAACCCCTAGCTCCCCGCAGCCTCCTGCGGCAATACCTGGCCCTAGTCACATGGCAATACCCAGGCCCTAGAGCTCGTTTCGCTCTCCATTCAGCGAGAGAGTTCCCTGGACCCAACAGTGTTCTTTACCCTCATGGTAGTAACAATAATACTGATAAATATAACAATTAAAGTGTTCAGACGCTTAAATTTCACAATTTATAGAAACCTAGAAAAGAAAGTAAATTACAAAAGACAGATTAATAACAACTTTTTCTTTCTTTTTCCTGTTTAGCCTACGGGAATTACCATTCGAGTATTGTTCAAAGGATGACATGTATGAGTTTAAATGAAGTGTAATCTTATACAGTCTCAGTTCGACTATTCCTGAGATATGAAGTTAATTGAAACCCAGCCACCAAAGAACACCGGTATCCACGATATAGTATTCGGATTCGTATAAAAGTAACTGTCTTTACTAGGACTTGAACGCTAGAACTCTCGACTTCCAAATCAGTTGACTCGGCAAGACGCGTTCACCACTAGACCAACCCGGTGGGTTAGATTAGTAACTACGGTAACAAAAGTACATAGACCTTTGACGAGATAAATTCCACAACTTATTTATATTGCCATGGAAACAGAAATATAATAATGACGTGAAATATTTGATTTTTATTTTCTTTAATGAATCTCTCTAATCAACAACTTTATCCCCGATGTGAACTAGGATCTCGATTATGGCCTTAAACCTTCCCTGGAATAACACAAATGTATCCCGAAAATTTTAATGCAGATCGGTCGGTTGGTTCTCGCGTGATAAATGTTGCAAACAAACAACTTTCGAAATTATATATAAGATTAATTTTATATCAGTCATTAATAAACAAAGGATATTTTTTAAAAATTATCCAGGATTTTCTATTTTTTATTTTTTTGAAGCAAAAGATTATTCTTTTCTCTCTAAATGTTTAGTACTACTCATTTCAGAATTATTATGATTTCTGGATGAAGTAATACTAAATAAGCTTTATACATTAGTATGTAAAATTTATAAGACTGGACAAAATACTCTGAAATTTTCAATAAAGTGTAACTCGTTACCATATCATAGAAAGGCAGTAGCAGATAAACTGTTGTCGCAATATCAATTCAACGGCTCATGTATCAAAAATACTTACCATTGTAGTTTACAGGTGAATATAACATATGGTAAAATGTATGTTTTTTAAATTTAGTAAAAAGCAGCGCTTTCCAGGAGGGGCGAGTTGCCAGGGATGGAGGTTTAGTCGGTAGTGCGCAGGAATACATACGCAATTAATAACATCTTAGGGAACCTGTCAGAGAACCGGACACTGCTTCTGCGCCTGTAAATGGAGTTCCTCTTTAAAAAAAAAGGTTAGTAAAAGGCAACTACTCTATTAAAACTATTATTTTGTTTGAGATAACAAAATGAAGGCGAAAATATTATATTAAAAAAGGAATATAAAAAGAATTGAAAAAGATTAATTTCAAATAACAAGTATAATTTTTCTCCTTAACAATTCTTAACATAGTTATTTGTAACGTAGCAACGATCATGATATTTTAAAATTAATTCTGTTGGAATTTTCAACAGGAATAAATCTTTTTAATTTTGATTCAAATTAAAAACTTATATAAGTTCAATCTAATAATAAGCTAACGTTATTATTAGGAGATAAAGTTAAAATACTCAAGATACTTGAAAAAGAAAACAGCAAAAGGTTTTCAGTGTTAAAAAACTAGAACTAACGTAAGGAATTATAAGAAAATTTGATCTTGAATAAAATCAAGAAGGAAGAAAAAGTTAACTATAAAAACATCTAGAAGGAACTAAAGAAAAAAGAAGCAATAAAAATAGAAAACTTAGAAACAGCTAACAAATATATAATAAAACGAATAAAAGTTAACTAATTTAAGTAAAATAAAAGAACAAAAATTGTAGAACCATAACGTTAATGCGGGAGGTTTGATTAAGTGGGGTAGGGTGGTGGGCCCCCCTCCCAAAAACTTGGTTTTTTCTCTAGGATATTCATCATTTAAAAATCTAAAAATTTATTTACAAAGTAAAATGAGATTGATTACACATTTCTAATTGTTATGCAAAATGATTTTTACTTAAAAAGTTTCAACTTTTTAGTAAAATTAAAAAAAAATCATTGTCTTCATTTATAACTTTATTATTATAAATCATATTTATTATTATGTAATAACTACAATGATATGAAACTGTAAAAAATAAAATATATTAGAGAGGAGGACCAGATTAAATATAATAATATATATTATTACTATTTAGTAGACAGTAAAATAAATACATTTTTCCCACAGAGAGACATTACATTACAATACATTGTAATTATAACTGTTGCACTATGTCATATTTATTTCTATGAATTTGAATCGTAAAAAGGGTCTGAAGTAAAAGCAGTATTAATCAGAGTTGTTTCCTCTATACAGTTCATTAAAGGGCTATTTGTGACGAGCAATAGTGTCAGTTGTAGGGTTGAATATCAACCGCATTTCAGTGGACTTGACATGCTGATGCAACAGTGTGTTTGACTCAACAGTGTGAAAAAACCAGCAGGAAATAACTTAGTTCCACAGCTTTCTGGCAAGCCTGGTATTTGATGTTCATTATTCTTCGTAATTTTGTACAATTTTTGAGAGTGACATAGTTTTAGCCAAGATCATTTACAACCATTATAATTATGGGATCTAACATACATTGTGTAACAGAACCAGTATAAATGACCAGGGTAACGGAAATCCATTGGATTTCTTCCAATCCAGAAATTACTTATTATTTCTTACTTATTACTTATTATACTATTACTTATTATTTCTGCAATCCTTAATAAATGGTTGAATAAGACCAAATATTCTCAGAAAGTTTCTTTATATTTTCCTAAGGGGCAATAAATTATATGAAAAAACTTACCTAATATTTAAATAAAATTTTGAGATACGGTACCCATGAGATTCTTATCTTCCTATTCAGTTGATTAAACGTATCTAACCTAAGAAACAATAAAGAGAAAGTAATAATGAAAAAAAGAATCCAGAAGGAACTAAAAGGGATATTTTTCTTAGAGTAACGGGTCCATTTAACAATCTGTTCTTTGTAATACAGCCAAATAGCACCTCCAAAAGCTGTTGTTCGACCGGTAGGGTTCCGCACCGGAGTAAGAATTTATAGAAAAACGTAAGGGCGCGGATGATGAAAATTATTAGCTTCTACAATTTAAGAGATGAGGCGGATACTGATTATGAAGGCCAGAAGATTTCAATAGTGCCAGGGACCAGCGGATAGTCAGAACTACTGCAAGGCCATGTTCGGCGCAGTTGTAATAACAAACGATAACAGAATAGTTTTGCAATCCCGAGTTCAATGGCGGTTGTGGTGACAGCAATATCAGTAAGCGTGTGCTAACAACGAGTGAGAGTACGTCACGAGTATTCCAGTTTGGACACTGAATGCAGGTCGTTGTTTGTTGAGTTAAGATAAACAGAAGTGAAAGTGACAGAATTCTACTCATTCGTAAGTGTAGGTTAGTTCGATTGTATACAGTATAAGTAATAATATTCGCAGAAAGTTAATCGTTTAGACTGTTCTATATCTATATATTGCATTATCCTGTTGTTAATGCAATATTAGGTTCTAGCGGTCATTTTAATGTTTTTATAATTTAACTATCGTTAAACAAATCTTGTCTTTTTTATTTGAATTCCTACTTTGTATGTTATATGAATGTATTGGTTTATTATTTTTGTAATTATTATTTATATGTCTTTAGAGTAATAAACTGTATTTATAAGAAATTTTCAGTTTGTTGGTCTCTCAATATTCTGATCGAACCGCGAAATCGTGACAATACAATAATCAAATTCTTTGGCTTATTTAAATATAATTAATACATAAAAACATTTAAGTTACATTGGCATCATTCTACTTCTTAAGGTTAAAATCCTTCAGTTAACCTCCATTTTGCTGTAGGTAAGGGTATTGTTCGGCTCACCTGTCACTCTTTGTAACTTTTCCATAAGAATTATCTTCTAACAGGTTTCAATGTTTTAACACCTAAATTGTACAGTGTGTTGGACCATCGAATTCTTGATTTTCCAAGCAGTCCACCAAAAGAAAACACATGCTGAAACATCAGATGATCCGGCTAGACAAATAAATTTCCCATTACAGGAATAACAAAAATAAAATAACTAACAAATATAACAAACCTAACCTGGAAGATTTGTGATACAAATTTATTGAAATATATGTTTCAGTAAATCTAACTTGGAACATTTGTGATGCGGCTAATCATTCCAATATGTGAAAGAAAACGATTCCTTATTTACTGGAAGATGAATTCAAGAAACTATAAAAAGGGTATCTACTGTGAGGACGTTACACAGTCTAGTGATGTTTCTCTTAAGTTCAATAATGAAGAGATTTTGGATCCAAAAACTTAAGAGATGAAAAGGGGTTTCTCGTGAAGTGCAAAAGCATTTGTGGGAGACCATTAAATAGCTATCACTTATTAACACAGTAGGTAAATGAAAATGAACATCATCACTCACCAACCAAGTTGTTATCAATTCTTTGTTATTTTTTTTTAACTACAAAAACAATTGCAAAGTTTTTCTAATTTTGTTCTTTAGTAATGATACCAAAGAAAGCAGGGGCAGATAAATGTGAAGAATACAGAACAATTAATTTAACTAATCATGCATCAAAAATCTTAACTAGAATTCTATACAAGAATTGAGAGGAGAGTGGAGGAAGTGTTAGGAGAAGACCAATTTGGTTTCAGAAAAAGTATAGTGACAAGGGAAGCAATTTTAGGCCTCAGATTAATAGTAGAAGGAAGATTAAAGAAAAACAAACCAACATACTTGGCGTTTATGGACTTAGAAAAGGCATTCGATAACGTAGACTGGAATAAAATGTTCAGCATTTTAAAAAAATTAGGGTTCAAATAGAGAGAGAGAACAACAATTGCTAACATGTACAGGAACCAAACAGCAACAGTAACAATTGAAGAACATAAGAAAGAAGCCGTAATAAGAAAGGGAGTCTGACAAGGATGTTCCCTATCTCCGTTACTTTTTAATCTTTACATGGAACTACCAGTTAATGATGTTAAAGAACAATTTAGATTCGGAGTAATAGTACAAGGTGAAAAGATAAAGATGCTACGATTTGCTGATAATATAGTAATTCTAGCCGAAAGTAAAAAGGATTTAGAAGAAACAATGAACGGCATAGATGAAGTCCTCCGCAAGAACTATCGCATGAAAATAAACAAGAACAAAACAAAAGTAATGAAATGTAGTAGAAATAACAAAGATGGACCACTGAATGTGAAAATAGGAGGAGAAAAGATTATGGAGGTAGAAGAATTTTGTTATTTGGGAAGTAGAATTATTAAAGATGGACGAAGCAGGAGCGATATAAAATGTCGAATAGCACAAGCTAAACGAGCCTTCAGTAAGAAATATAATTTGTTTACATCAAAAATTAATTTAAATTAATTTTTGAAAAGATTTTTGAAAGTGTATGTTTGGAGTGTCGCTTTATATGGAAGTGAAACTTGGACGATCGGAGTATCTGAGAAGAAAAGATTAGAAGCTTTTGAAATGCGGTGCTATAGGAGAATGTTAAAAATCAGATGGGTGGATAAAGTGACAAA
This sequence comes from Lycorma delicatula, assembly GCF_047948215.1. Classification (NCBI taxonomy): domain Eukaryota; kingdom Metazoa; phylum Arthropoda; class Insecta; order Hemiptera; family Fulgoridae; genus Lycorma; species Lycorma delicatula. The sequence goes on along the minus strand of NC_134463.1, from coordinate 116,352,359 downwards.
TGAAGAGGTATTGCGGCAAATAGATGAAGAAAGAAGCATTTGGAAAAATATAGTTAAAAGAAGAGACAGACTTATAGGCCACATACTAAGGCATCCTGGAATAGTCGCTTTCATATTGGAAGGACAGGAAGAAGGGAAAAATTGTCTAGGCAGGCCACGTTTGGAATATGTAAAACAAATTGTTAGGGATGTAGGATGTAGAGGGTATACTGAAATAAAACGACTAGCACTAGATAGGGAATCTTGGAGAGCTGCATCAAACCAGTCAAATGACTGAAGACAAAAAAAAAAGATATAGGAAGAGCTTTCATGTGAAACCTTCGGTGTTAGAAGAAGGCGCGGAGAACCCGCTGCCGCGAAACGGATAATTTGATGGTTCCGGGTTGTATGTTGTGAACCCACCGGGTTGGTCTAGTGGTGAACGCGTCTTCCCAAATCAGCTGATTTGGAAGTCGAGAGTTACAGCGTTCAAGTCCTAGTAAAGCCAGTTATTTTTACACGGATTTGAATACTAGATCGTGGATACCGGTGTTCTTTGGTGTTTGGGTTTCAATTAACCACACATCTCAGGAATGGTCGAACTGAGAATGTACAAGATTGCACTTCATTTACACTCATACATATCATCCTCTGAAGAATTATCTAAACGGTAGTTACCGGAGGCTAAACAGGAAAAAGAAAGGGTTGTAAGTTGTGAAAGGTGATCGTGGTTGGAAGAGGCCATATTAAGGTGGTAGTAGGTTGCGTAAATACACTGATAATAGAAATGTCTGCCTAATCATTTGCATCGATGGGATCTTGACAAAGGCAAACTGATGACTACGTTGTGTTACCAAGTTTCGAGGCTCTAAAAGACGACCTCTGGTAAACCTCGTTAGGGCTATGATCGGGGGGGGGGGGGAGGTGTGGTGACCGTCACAAGCCGGATGGTCTTTCCCTACGGAGGTCAGGAAGTCTTCAGAATCCACGCTGAACGATGACAAATCTGCCACAATTGTTATAAAAGGATTCACAGCAAAAGCATATTAAAATACAGTTCACGATTCCATTGCAAATAAATTATGATATATACGATTACATAGTGCAGTAATACTGTTCAAGAACGCCGAACTGTATCAAAATGCACTGTTTGATTAACAATATAAATTTTTTACGTTGTATGATAAAACGTTATTGAGATGCACAATTAATGTTGTAAATAAATTACCCCACCATTAATTTGTGTAACTGAAAACCTTTATAAAGGATATATTTTTAACACCCAATTCACTGTACGAAATTTTAGAATTGTATGACAAACCATTGTTAAAAATATTTAATAAGTAATAAATATAGATTTATCAGTTCCCCTCAAACGATTCATTTCGAAATAAAATCACGTACGTTTTTGAAATGTATACCTTTTTTAGCCAATAAATAACAATTTTTTTAAGATAAACGAAAAAATCCCGCTAATCCATTCCAAAGAAAAAAAGTGTTTCTGCCCTTAATCCCTTTATAAATGGATGAAAAGACCAAATATTCTCAGAAAGTTTCTTTATATTTTCCTAAGGGGCAATAAATTATATGAAAAAACTTACCTAATATTTAAATAAAATTTTGAGATACGGTTCCCATGAGGTTCTTATTTCCCTATTCAGTTGATTAATTGTGATCAAAATTAAACGACATCAATGCCGTCATTTTTTTTTTAAATTATGGAAAATTTCATCCAAATCAGTGCAACTAGTTTTGAGATATCAAACGAAAGAAAGGCAACATATATACATAAGAACGTCTGTACTGTGCTTACATCATTGCGTAATTTTTCAATGCTAAAATTATGTTTATTATTTGTTAGAGGTGGTTACAAAATCTCAAAATTAGAAAAAACCAACCATATCCATCATGACCGTCATAAAAAGAAAGACAACCGGCTTGTGACGATCCCGGTCGCCACCCCCCCCCCCTCCGTTCAGAGTCGTGATGGGCTTCGCCTGAGGTCATCTTTTAGACCGTCTAAACTTGATAACACAGCAGTGTCATCAGTTTCATCTCTGTCAGGATGCCACCAATGTAAATGCTTAGGGAGACATTTCCAATAGTGTACTTACATAACTTAGTATCACCCTCGTATGGCCTCTTACAACCATGACCACCTACCATAACTTAAAACCCTGAACCATCAAATCAACCGATTTCCGGAAACGCGATCCCCACGCCTTCCTCTATGACTTACGATAAAAAATAAAAAATTTTGTGTATATTTTTTTTTAAAGTTTGTTGTTATTCTTTTTTCTATATGGCTAGGAAAGATTGTTGTACTTTTCTGAAGCATATGTATATGTATGTATGTATGTATGTATGTGCGCGCGCACACGCGTTTTATATAGTATATGTTCTATAGTTAGTATATAGTTCTATCTTATATGTAGTAAGCACTAGGAAAAAAATTACTACCAGTTCAAATCTACTGGGTCGTTGCATAGGGAGTAAGGTACTTCATTAGTTGGGATACAATGGGCGATGTCATTAACAGTTAACGTTTCACAAGTACTAAAATAGTAAAACATAATAAAGTAAATTACAGGTTTAACTCTCAGTTGAAACTTTATACAACAATTTTTTTAATCCAAAATATTTGTAATATTAAATCGTACATATTTGTATGTAAAAATAAACGCAAAACTATAATGATTATCCCGAGTGAATAGTTTAATGATTTAAAATTAATATAAATATTAGTAACGAGCAAATTTAATTTTAATAAAAACAACATTAGTAATAAAATAAATTAACTGATTATAAAATTAATAATAAACTAAAATACATAATATAATAATAATAGTATTATCCGTAATTTTATTTTAATTAATGAAACCGATTTAATTAACTGTAAATAATTAATAGAAGAATATAACATAAATAATTTACGAGCAGAACCATATGCCTACATTTTAAAAAATAATACAACGGCGTGTATATGTAACCGTACAACACATGTTGATAATAAAAAATGCATCGGCGCCTGAAAGTATTATGAGTATACAAACGATACCACTTTATCCTCAACATAAATGATTCATTGTTTAAACTCCGGGTCACTCGACATACATATATTACACATTTCATGAGAAATGTGGAAAAAATAAAGATGATAAATAGACTGCTAATATTCAAATAACTAAACATTATTGAATTGTGATTATAAATAATTTTATTAATTTAATATATACGTACTGAATGTTGTAAGTTTTAATCAAAACACTCGCACGAAAATTTAACTAATATGTATATCGATACAAATGTGTATATAAAATCAAATCATTACATAATAAATAAAATTGTTTTTTGATTATTCGGTAAATAATTATTTTTATTTACTATATAAATAAAAAGAAGAGTATTTATTTGTTTGTCCGTTGTATTGCTTGTTTGTCTTTTAAAATGCGTTTCATAATGTTCTTCGGAGTTTCGAAAATTCATTAACAAAAAACTATTCCACTCAAAAGAATAAAATAAGTATTGTACGAAAGAGTACTTAAAATAGTTTTTTCCACATATACTAGGCAGTTAGTAAACCATATGCTCGCTAGGCGTCGGCAGTAGAGAAAATGACTGTCACGGGAAGCGAAAAGTCGTTTTGTGTGGAATTTCAATTGTCGAAATCAGTAATTTCTGTGCAACATTCGTTTCGGTTGAAATTTCATAAGGAGCCACCAAATGAAAATTCAATTCGTGCACGGTATAAACAACTCGGTGAAACTGGTTACTTGTGCAAGCGAAAATCAACCGGTCGTCCATCAACCTCAGAAGTCAATGTCGAACGTGTGCGTGCAAGTTTCATTCGCAGCCCGTCAGAATCGACTGCGGATGCAGGCAGAGAATTAGGAATTCCGAAAATAACAGTGTGGAGAGTTCTCCGTAAACGTTTATTATGCAAACCGTACCGTCTTCAATTAATTCAGCGTCTTTCTGATGGAGATAAAACACGTAGGCTCGATTTTAGTTTACAGTTACAAGAAAAGATGGCTACTTTCCATATTAGCGGCAAAGTAAACCGTCATAACGTGCGAGTTTGGGGAACTGAAAACCCACACGCTTATGTGGAACACATTCGGGATTCTTCGAAAGTAAACGTTTTTTTGTGCGATCTCTCGTGAGGCAGTGTATGGGCCGTTTTTTTTTTTTTTATGGAAACGACAGTAATCGGCATGATATACTTGGATATGTTACAATTATGGCTTACGCCTCAACTACTTCATTTTCCAGCAAGATGGTTGTCCTGCCCGTTTTCATAAAGAGGTTCGATAGAACCTTAACACTACCTCGGCGCTGGATACAGCATGCGTCTGAAGAAGACCAACACATTATGCTGTGGCCACCAAGATCACCAGACCTCACGCTATGTGATTTCTTTCTCTGGGGATACGTGAAAAATAAGGTGTTTATTCTACCAATGCCGCACGATGTCGCTGAGCTAAAGGATCACATAATCGATGCGATCAACTCTATCGAAAATGACAAGTTAAACGAGTTTGGCAAGAGCTAGACTTTCGTGTTGTGTGCCGTGTCACCAGAGGAGCACATATTGAACATTTATAGATTTTAACAAAAACTTCTTTTTTTTTTGGTTGTTTGTGGGCGAAAAACGCTTGGGCGTTATCATCGCCCGGTAGTTATTATTAAAAGGGTAATATAACTCCAAAATAATAAGTTATACAAGGTGTAAACCTAATATTAATCATATAATAAAAATTTACTAAAGCCAAGAAGGCAAAATAAAACCCAAAACTAATATCACAGACAAAGTTGATAAAATATTAAAGTAAAAATAATAGAATAAAAGTATGAAAACTTACCTAACTCTGATGGGTTGTGCAAAAATCCCCACCCCGGATAGTAAAATTAAACACATAGAACTAAAAAATCAAATCGAAAATAAAGGTTAAAATTATTAAAAAACTTTCCTTACAGAAAAAACATATATAAGTATATTATATCCTTTGCAGTAACCCAGTACTATGCAAAAAGAAAAACATTCGCTCCAAAACCTGCCATCATTGCCCAAGACATCACGAATGCTGCTGGGTGTATTAAACTGACGACGCAACGCCGCATAACATACGCAGTCCACGAGAATGTGGTGCACAGTCATGCGGCAGTTGCATCGTATGCACAGGGGTGGGTCTCCTCCTGACATTAGATATTCGTGTGCGATCCTCGTATGCCCCAACCGTAACCGGCAGAGGACCATTTCGTCACGACGATAGTTCCTGCAAGAGGAGCCCCACGGCAACACTGAGTCTTTAATCCGTCGAAGTTTACTATCGACGGCAGCCGTCCAGCCACTTTGCCATCTTGGTCGCAGTGATTGTTTTATATGATTAATAAAATCAAAGATAGTAACTCGGGTGGTGAAAAGAGGCTGAATACACGCATCTTTCGCAGCAGAATCCGCCCTCTCATTACCAAGAATCCCAACGTGGCTAGGGATCCAGCAATAACCTACCCCCTTGTTTCGTTTTTCTAACTCAGCGATTTTATCATAAATGCCAACGACGACAGGATGTCCAGAATAAAGGTTTTCCAACGCCTGGAGAGCACTGTACGAGTCACTCCAAATAAGAATGTTCCTATATTTAGGGCCAACGATACTTAGAGCCCTATTCACAGCGAGTAGTTCCGCGGTGAACACACTCGTAACACCGGGTAGGCTAGACATATAAGTCTGTTCATTGAAAACAAAAGCACAACCAACGTTACCGTCATGCTTCGACTCTAACAAAAACTGTTAGAGTTCCTGCATCACCTCATACAACTTTCATTTAGATAAGTGAAATACTTTTTTTGTACTGAATTTTTGTAACTGCTAAGAACATTATGAAACGCCCTGTACAGATCTGTAGTTTTATTTCGATCGAGATGAAGTTTTGCACACTAATAGTACCAAACAGGAGGAAAGTTTTTATCTACATTTCATTTAATTTTGCGATTAAATTTACTAAAATATAGTAAGAAAATAAGTCGTTACTGTGAAAATCGATGATTATTGAAAAAATAATTTTCGAGCAGTAAGGTAATTAAATTAGAACTGGAAAAATAATAATACTAGGAAAATAATTATGTTGGAAAATTAATAGTTTCGGTAATTTTGCATTGGTACTTTTGATCCTTCAAACCTAGCGAATTGCCACCGAAGAAAAAAAAGAGTATATGTCAGATAATACCTGCAGCTAAAAAAATGCTAACCGTGCATCGCAAACACTTGAAAAACAGGAGCTTTTTTACAGCAGGAAAGTATCTGAGGTGTATGTAAGTAATAAAAACAATTATATTTAAATAAATGATTAATGATAATTTAATACATTACTGCCGGGTTGCCTAGCAAAAATTAGCTTCGATTACCTTTAATTAAATATATTGTAATTTAATTTATTTTAACGAATTGCAATTATACTTTTTTTACATCATTTAAAAGAAAATGATGTGAGAATGTAAAAAAAAATGGTTGCTAGCTCTCAGTTAGCCGCAACCTCCAAGTTGCCAGGTGTAAACAGGTATGTTAGTGTTAATTATTTACGCTCATCGTGTTTTTCAAAAAAATTGAAGTTTAGTTTTTTCTGTACACGATAGTCGCGCTGCGTTCTTGTTTACATCAGGCAGCGCATGCATTCCCTTCTCACTCGTTCACAGTCATCCATACTGAAAGTAATTCAAATAATAGCAATATATGCGGCCCAATTTTTTACAGGTAACCATGCATTATCATGTACCGAAAAAAATTAATTCTATTTTTTTTTTAAAACACGATGACTAAGTAATTAAAAATAACATACCTGTTTCACCTGGCAACTTGGAGGTTGCGGTAGACTATGAGAGTTGGCAACCATTTTTTTTTTTTTTTTAATTTTTCACATAATTTTCTTTCAAATATAGAATATATTTAATTAAAGGTAATTGCGGCTAATTTTTGCTAGGCAACCCGGCAGTAATGTATTAAATTCTTAAACCATTCATTTAAATCAAGTTTCATTAAAAATACAGCTACCTGCATAAATCAGCTGCCGGATCTTGTACTAACAGACCTCAAATTTTGCGATTAAATTAAAATTTTTTTTTTTTATCTTCAGTCATTTGACTGGTTTGATGCAGCTCTCCAAGATTTCCTATCTAGGGTTAGTCATTTTATTTCGGTATACCCCCTATATCCTACATCCCTAACAATTTTTTTGTTTTACATATTCCAAATGTTGCCTGCCTGCACAATTTTTTCCTTCTACCTGTCCCTCCGATTTTATAGCGACTATTCCAGGATGTCTTAATATGTGGCTTATAAGTCTGTCTCTTCTTTTAACTATATTTTTCTAAATACTTCTTTCTTCAACGATTTGCCGCAACACCTCTTCATTTGTTACTTTATCCATCAATCTGATTTTTAACATTTTCCTATAGCACCAAAATTCAAAAGCGTCTAATCTTTTCTTCTCAGGTACTCCGATCGTCCAAGTTTCACTTCCACATAAAGCTACGCTCCAAATATATACTTTCAAAAATCTTTTCCTAATGTTTAAATTAATTTTTGATGTAAACAAATTATATTTCTGACTAAAGGCTTGTTTTGTCTGTGCTATTCGGCATTTTATATGGCTATTGCATCGTCCATATTTAGTAGTGCTACTTCCCAAATCAAAAAATTCTTCTACCTCCATAATCTTTTCTCTTCCTATTTTTACATTCAGTGGTCCATCTTCATTATTTCTACTACATTTCATTACTTTCGTTACTAAAATATAGTAAGAAAATAAAGGCGTTACTATGAAAATCGATGATTATTGAAAAAATAATTTTCGAACAGTAGGACATTTAGAACTGGAAAAATAATTATGTTGGGAAATTAATAGTTTTGGTAATTTTGACACTTCAAACCTATCGAAGAAAATAAAGTGTATTGGTCCTAAAGAAAAGAGTAACTGGGAAAAGAGTAATTGGAAAATAAAGAGTAACTCCTGTAGCTAAAAAATGTTATCAGTGCATCGAACACATGAAAAACGGGAGTTTCGTCTACAGCAGAAGCGTATCAAAGGTGTATGTAAAAAATAAAAACAATTATAAAAATTAAAAAACACGACTGTCAAAAAAATAAATAAATTGAGATAAAAAAACGACAATAAATCGGACTAGAAAAAAAAACAACTTATGAAAATAGAGGACTAAACATCGTCATGCAGTATTTAATTAAATAAAATAATGAGTGACTCAGTCAACTTTCGGACAGTTTTGATTGGTTCAAATATATTTTTCAAGTTGTAAGAATAGCAGACGTTTAAGGGTGTCTTATTGTAAAGTTCTCAACAGGTTATAAGAAAATTTTGCGCTTCAACAAAAATATTTAAATGCAGTCAGGAGACGCTTTATTACGGAATAATTACTATTCAGAACTCCTTAATATAGGATAATTATTATTCAGAGCTTCCGAGTACATTTAAATATTTTTGTTGAAAAAATTGAATTAAGGAAAAAGAACTAAAACTTCCTTTAAAGCTGTCATTATAAAATTCCTAACGAGTATTACATTTAAGTAACACATAAAACCGGCACATCATTCATTCATTCATCACAACATCTCCAGAACGAATTTTTCTTTCCTTTAACTCTAAGAGGTATAAAGTTTGTTAAACTCCTCAAACAGAGATTAAGTTCAAATTGAATAAATTTTATTGAAACAGTTGTTTAATCATGCGGATGATATTATGTAAAAATCTCTCGGCGTTTCTGAAAAAAGTAAGTCATACCCGTAAAAAGACGTAAAGAAATAATATTCCTTTTTACATTCTTGTACGAAGTAAAGGAAATATTTTGATCGCAAAAAATTTCGGTTTTCAGATTTCAACGGAAATATCCATTTTGACAAGTTTCGGCGTAACGTCTGTACGTATGTATGTATGTATGTACGTATGAACCTCGCATAACTCAAAAATCGTAGCATGTTACCCGTAGGATGATGAAATTTTGGATTTAGGACTGTTGTAACATCTACTTATATACATCCCTTTTCATTGGAATCGGCTGAACAAAAAGTATCCAAAAAAGTCCAAAATCCAAGTGTTTTGGATTTTGGACTTTATATTTACTACAGTAATAAGCCCTATTGAGAGCTTTTTAACGATATATCATAAATGTACGTATTTTCATTGGTTCTAGAGTTATAGCCAAATTAAATTTTAATTAATGAAATATTTGGATCTTACAAGGGGAAGGCACATCGGTTCGAATCGGACTTTATCTCCTTTTTTTAACTTTTTTTTTAATTTAAATATATTAATTTATTAATAATTATTAATCTCTGATAATAAAAAAAAATTACGATAAATAGTAATTCAATAATACAATAAAAAAAAATATGAAAAAATATCAGAAGTTATTAATGAAATAAAATTTTATGTACTTTTCATTTTAGAAAAAATGTGCATATGGAACTCATGTGGTATCCACATCTGATTTTTTTGTTTTAAGTAAATAAAAAAGTTTACTTTTTGAATTGGTTGGCTAATAGAAAAATATTGAGAAGCGAAAAAAATATATATATAAAACAAAACTCTTTTGTAAAAATAAAACATTCGTTTAAATTGTAAGTACTTGTTCATTAAAGCGTTCATTAAAACAAACATTTTAAGGTAAATCTGCTTCGACTGTTACTCTATTACCTAAAATAACAAAATTTATTTGTATTTTTTTTTTTTTTTTTATTTATCTAAAAACACTTATGACATTACTTATTTTATAATTATTTTACTGTTTGTAGGTCGACTAATATTTATCATTATTTCTATTTTTCATCTGTTTATTTATTTTTACATATCTTTTCCTCGGTGTCTACTGATAGATTAATAATATTCAACAGTCAAAACGGGCGTTAAGTTTTAGAATTTAATTAAAATATTTATAAACGATTTTAAAAGGTAATATTTTTTAATTACATCAGATGTTAGCCTTGTTGATCCTGATAAAACTAATAGAAATACGTGGCCGCAAAGCCGTAACATGCCTAGACAGCATTAATCATAAAACCATTAATTACGCATCTGGATAGATAAACCTACAACTACCTATAAAACATCTTCAAATTCCTGCTAATCTCCTTTCAGTAGAGCAGAAGAAACATCAAGAGAGTATGTTTCCAAATTGTATTATTAATAATTTATATTTAACCATTGTTTAGTCAGTTTCTAAGCAACTGTTATTTAATTTATAATTTAGTTCTATTAGAGCTACTGATTTAACAGGTATAAATCAGTAACTCTAATAGAACTAAATAGAGTAGTTCTAATAGTAGTTCTATTAGAGCTACTGATTTAACAGGTATAAATCAGTAACTCTAATAGAACTAAATATAAGAATTATACCTGTTTAATCTCTGCTGCCTGATCATTTAAAAACCACATCAAAAGAAATATATAAGAAAAAAAATGTATATCTAGAAAAAAAGAACTGTAAAAGAGAAAGCCAGGGTATAAAGGGAGAATTTAAAACAAAAACTGCAAAAATTTCAAGAAAAGAGGAATAAGAAAATCTTAATTGAAATTAAATCTCAAGAAAAACAAAGATGATTAAAGAGAACAAGAATACAGTAACGAATAATAATAATAAAAAGTATTTATAAAATAGGTATATAACTTTAAAATATAATAGTCATAATAATGATATGATAACAGGGGAATTTTTTTTAGCGGGTGATAACCCCGTACTTGCTGATAGAGCTTTTTCCTCCCATTAAAAAAAAAAATAATAAAAATATATGTGTGTGTATATCTATATATATAAAAATGTTAAGTTCGTTTGAGTATGCTTCAAAAACTCAAAATGTTCTGCACCGATTGAGCTCAAATTGTAGCACTATATATAACCCGCATCAAAGATTATTTTCATCTATTTTTAAGAAATCGATCTATCTATTTTTAATTTGTATAGTTTTTAATTAAATAAGAGGCTAATAAATCAGATGGAAATGTAAACAAAGGAAAACCAATCAGATCAATGCAAGATGGCCGCTGTCAAACACAACGACCAATCACAAAGAGTCCGTATGGCCGTTGCCAAAGTAAACAAAATCACAACTGATTTAATTACAAATTTCTTTGAATTATATTTAACAGCTAAAACATCTGTATTTTATTAATAAAAAAAAACCACCAAAACAAAAAGAAAAGCCACCAAGATGAATGACTTACAGTAAATAAATTAAAACACCCAACTTTCTTATAGCCCAGATAGACTTAAGACTATGCAAACAAAAAAGTCGAAGTAAACAAATACACAGAAAATAATATCCCTACATAATGGCCAAAAAAATCCTTTGTTAGGTTATTTTTTTACATATATGACCAAACAACCGTTTTTTTGGTCATTTAGCGTTCTTTGTTATGTGAAGCAAAGAACAAAATTCACAAATAGTAACACTGAAACCACACAACTAAGTATTCGTTTTTTTTTTCGTTTTTTCTAACCTCTGAAACCACCGTTATGCATTGCTTCAGATGATGATATGAATGATTTATACCGTATGAAAATGCCATGCCTGACCGGAATTCCAACTCGGAACCACCGGATTAAAGTCTGAGACGTTACCACTCGTGCCACAGAGGCCGGCAAACATATTCGTTAGGAACCGAATAAAAACACGACTTACCAATATGGCGTTGTGTGTCAAACCAATTTTATACGGACTATAATTACTTTTAATACGCGAAACCCTTTGCAATGATTGAACATTAACTTAAACCTCTTCAAAAATTATTCCTTTTGAACTAAGCCGCATTTTGATATCATTGTTTTTCTATAACACGGCTGGAATTCTTTTCGTTTAATGATAAGAAGGGTTATCGAAGACAATAACCGAATTCTCTTCCAAAGGACATAATACACCGCTAAACTATTTCTAAATAATTCAAATTCGTGTAATTTTTTTACGAATCGCGTTTTTATCAAAATTTCACCTTTTTCTCAATCGACCTGCGGGGTTTTGTTTTCTTTGGAGACCGTAATTCATTAGTAGATTCATACTCGAGAATCACGTTGTACACTGAAGCAGCACAACTTCTACTTACGTTAGCAAACTGCTAGCGTTGATTTCAGATGTTATAAACTATTAACATCTGAAATCAACGGCGTTTGATTATTCTGTAATTTGTAAGCATTACTCAAATTGAGTAATGCATTACTCAGATTGAGCTCAAATTTTAGCACGATATATAACCCTCATCAAAGATTGTTTTCATTTATTTTTCGCATCAGTCACATACCCGCGACCGCGAGAAAACAGTTTTTTTAACGGTCAGCTGTGTACCAGTGACCACGCCATCTGCCGGAAGCGAGGGGAACACTCGTCATACTAGCTAACGACAACCGCAGTCACATGTGAAACAATATCTGTTCCCAATTACATTGTTTATTAACAAAAAAAAAAAAAAAAAAAAAAAACGTATCCACTTGCATCTGATTCAGATTATTATACAATCTGAATTAAATATTCACTTTAATCGAGGTACTTTTGTGTGATCGTGTCGTAATGGAGCTGCGCCTTTCACCAAGCTCTGAATTTATTAGAAAACGACTAACAGTGGGATATATGTATTAATGACGCGTGCAACACTGCACATCCAAACCAAATTCGCGCATTATTCGCAATTATATTGACCGCTTGCTTCCTTTCATCTCCCACAGAGTTATGGGAAAGATATCGATCGCATATGGCTGAGGATATTTTGCATAGAGTACGCCTAGAAAATACCAATATGACCGTGGAATTTACAGAAGGCATTTAACGAAGCATTGATAAATATTGAAGACAAGTGCTTAGCTATTGCAAATAAAGTTCTTAGTCAATCGGGAATGACACCACCCACCCTAGCTGCAATTGCTTCATTTGATGTGGATTTACGCCGTGAACAGAGTTACAACATCGGTGATCTTCAGTCATATGTCCGATCAAACATTCCCAAATTAACGCGTGAACAGAAAGGCATTTACGGTCGCATAATGCAAATGATAAATGACGGAGTTGGGGGGACCTTCTTCTCGGATGCGCCAGAAGGAACTGGGAAAATATTCCTCATTAGATTGATTCTAGCAACGGTTCGATCAAAAATTGACAATTATCCTGTTGCGGAATATTAATCAGCCAAAACTCTGCAACGGCACGCGACTTGCAGTTAAGAAATTGATGAATAACGTAGTGGAAGCAACGATTTTAACGGGGCCTTTCAAAGGTGAAGATGTCCTCATTCCTCGAATACCCATGATCCCGATCGATACACCATTTTAATTTAAAAGATTGCAATTCCCAATTCGATTGGCATTTGCAATCACAATCAATAAAGCTCAAGGTCAATCTTTAGAATTGTGTGGTTTAGATTTAGATGTGGATTGCTTCTCACATGGGCAACTGTATGTTGCGTGTTCCCGAGTCGGCAAACCAGATAGCCTTTATATCTACGCAGACAGTGGAAAAACAAAAAAATATTGTATATCCACAAGTATTGCAAAATTAAACTTCTATGAAACGTATACTTTGTTTTGTTTCTCATTTCTCATCCATGCAACCATAATGTGCCACAGCGAAGCGTGGCGGGTAGAGCTAGTATATATATATATATATATATATATATATATATATATGGCAAAAAAAGAACTGTGAAAGCGAAAGTCTGCATATAAAGAAAGGATCAAAAACAGCAGAAATATGAAGAAAAGAGGAATAAGAAAATCTTAACTGAAATTAAATAATCATAGAAAAACAAAAATTAAAAAAAAAAATTAGTACAGATGGTTGAACCATGACCACAATGGTTAGGTGGAAATAAATAAGATGGGTAGGTGGGCCCTTCTCAATTTTTTATCGTCACAATTTTAAACTTTGAAGATATTAAGATGAAGGAAAAATGAATTCCTCCGGTTATAAAAAATGTAATTGTTATTAATTGATAATGAGTTAATGATTACGGACGACATGTTAAAATATGCTATATATCAATCAATTACTTAGTGTTTAAAAATTCAGACATTATGAAAAGTGACGGATTTATGGCGTATCTAAATATATAATACATATTATAAGAGGTAAGAATACACGAATTACCCATCTATTTTGGAAAAAAATTGAGTCGTCTAGTTTGTACAATTATGAATACGATGTAAAAATTGTAAGCAAACTCTCTGCTATTAGATGGGACGAAATGCGTTTAATTTGATGTTGTTAGAAACAAAATGATTGCACTATCACTTTTTTTCACATAAATATTTATAAAGTAAATTCTCAAAATGTGTTATTTTCACTCAATTAGCGTACATTTCGTAGTTATAATAAATTATAGAAAAATGGATCATCAGCTGTTAACTATTTATGTAATTGATTGTACGATAAACTTATGATGTTTAGTGTATACAAAATCAGAAATATATACTTAATAAATTTTAATTTTTGCAAATTTTAAAATAGTTATTTTATTTTATAAATATTTTAATATCAAATGACTAATTCGATTTATATAAATTTTATATAAAATTGTTTATAATCAATAAATTTTACTGTAATTCTGACTTCAGAAGTTGGCATCAAATTAAACAAAAACATAATAAAAAAACTGTTGACATCAGCAGTAACATAAGGGCCCGTGGATCCCTATCTAAGATAATCTATTGTATTTTATTTTTATCTATTGTATATCTATTGTTTTTTATTTTGTTTTAAATGTTACGTTTTACGTATTTTGAATGTACAACTATACATTTGATGTAAAAATAAAATTAACGTAAAGAAGTTTTATTTTTTTCTTAAAGAATATTTAAAAACTTTTAAAACTGTACATTCACAAAAAATTTCAAGTTTCTCTTTCAGAAAAGTGTAAATAAATATAAACAGAAAGTATACCTTTGGTACTGTCCCCCGCTATAAGATGGTATATCCTGGTCTTCCTGCTGTTCATAACTACAGGACCATGTCCTATACATCTGTCCGCGGTACGAAGCTGAGCGTACCAGAGTTGGTAGGGAACTTGAGAAACTAAACTCCTTTTTGGATCTGCGAGCAACTGGAGGACTCGTAGTGAGTGGACGATTGTGGCTTTCCTAAAATTCCTCGCCCAACGCAGGACGGCCGAAGGGATTTAGTAGAGTAGGAACCCGGGTGGCTAGGGTCCGCTGGGCAGTTTGATTGACCGAAGGTAGGCGCTTCGGCAACGAGCCACGGTTAGTTAATAAGAGGTGTCAATTGATTTGTTAAGCCGTCGGCAGAGTTGCGGCCGCTGCCAACGGGCATGGAATTCCTTGTCCCGGGGGGTGCGGTCGCGCTTCGACGGAGGCATTTGTACAAGCATACGACACAAATGTCGGCGGGGCGTGGCTGCGTGCCGCTTTGGTGGCATGCAGCGGCGTTTCGACGGCAGTTAGTGAATGTCACGCGGGACTCAGCGATTGAGCTGAGCGGGAGTAGGCGTTCATTCTTCTCTACCCGGTAGACCAGACCGGAGTCCGTTTAATCTTTGCAATCATGTATGAGTTATAAACGTTAGCTGGGTTCATTAAGGGAACTAGATATAAATTTCGTTGTTGCGATCAACACTTTTAGTGGGGAAGTTGTGGTTATATTGCCTCGAATTCGAGACATTCACGAAATTGGCTGATTAAAAGTAGAACTAGGCGCGGGGTTTTCGATCTTCCGCGAGTAGGTTTCTGGTTTAGTTCCTGAGGGCTACGTGGTAGCATTAGGGGTCAGATGTCTTCTTCGGAAGGCAAAAATCTACTATCGGGGTGAATTTACTGATGTAGATGTCCCTCGGGGCATCTGCATCGGTGGCATCTCACGAGGCCGGACTAAGCACTGTAGAATGTGATCAGTTTGAGGGCAACAATATGTCCTTCGTTAAAACCATTATTGGCAAGGAAGGGGGTGGTGTAGCGACCTGACACGCTACGAGGTGAAATCTTCTCCCCCCTGGGAGATAATTTTTTTTTACAAGTTACAAGTTACTTTTTTTACATTAGTTATTCTGTTTGTTTTTCCTTCAATCTTCAATGAATGATTTCATCTAAGTATTTAAATTGTTCAAGAGAATAACTAAATGAACCCAAAGTCTAACTTGGCAAAAATACAATAAAAATGTCTCTCAATAAAATCCAAAATTCACCATTATAACAAAGTAGTTCTTCCGGTGGCGCTTTATGCTTTTGAGACTAAGAAGGAAAGTAAAACGGACCAATTAGTTAAAACAGAAAGGCGAATTATCAGAACTTGTTTAAATAAAAGTTATCAAAAGGATGGAGTCTGGCGAATTGCCACAAATGAAACAGTCTATAAACAAGTCGTCCCAATTCTCATTACAATGAAAAAACGAAGGATTTCCCAATTTTTCCACGTATTAAGAATGCCTGAGAACCAAATTCTAAAACAACAGGTCCCAACAAAGATCAACAAAAAAAACATGTGGAAAATACGTTGGAGAACTCCATAGAGATCTACAGGAAATTGGCTTGAGGATTCAGGACGCCTGTGATAGATGAAAATTAACTACGCACTTCATAACATAGATTCAACGTAAAAATATTAGAAAGGCATAACAAAGTGGAGGTCAAAGATGAGGTCAGGAAGCAACGATCCGATAGCATGAAGAAATACTGGGAAAAATTCGAAAGGCCAGACTAATACAAAAATACAAGAGGACTGAAATATGGATGACTAAAGTGGTCCAATGTGGCCTCAGGTATAATAAAAAAACTATTATTCACGGAATACTTTTTTTTCAGTTTTCAAAATATACATTACACAATATATTTCTGTGGCAATATAGGTTAGTCATCATTTCAGCCTTTTATTTAACATCAATCGGTGTTATACATATTTCTTCCTTCAAATCCGACATAGTAAACAAACGGATAAACGGTGAAATACAGAAACTTAGCTACTTATCGGTATACTTTCAAATTAACCTCTGCTTTAACTACTAAATCGAATTAAAATCGAAATAAAAAAAAAAACAATTAACACGATCGCTTCTGATTTGTCAGTGGTTGAAAAGAGTAAGTTTTTGATTAGTTGAACACCAATCGGCTACACCAGCTACACACATCAGTTGAACATCCCAACCCCGTAGGGGAAGACACCCCCCTTGTGACGCTTCCGGTTGCCACACCCTCACCACCGTTCCTACACCTGATGGGCTTTAACTGGAGTCGTCTTTCACCCTCTAAATTTTTATATCTCATAGTAATATGTCAGGCCTCATTGGGATGCCGCTGCTGTAAATGCCTCGGTAGACATTTACATCAGTGATTTACAAACACAGCTTTTGCCTTCGCTGCAGGCCTGATCCGGTTGTCTTGAATGTCCTACATAAGCCTTGATTAGTTGAAAACCTGTATCATAATGAAGATCTGTTTCATAATACCCTCATGTTTCCCTCATTATAATACAAATTCCAGCTGCGTAATTCAAACATTGTTATAGAGCCGTATAAAAAACCTTTAAAAAAATAATAAATAATAGATCGTAACAATATTAATTTTAAAAAAGATATAAATTACGAAAAAACGATGTTACATCCAAGAACTTTACTCATTTTATGAACGAATGTATACGTGATTTAAAACAAACTTTTTTTTTTATTTCAAAAAGATAATAAAAAAGAAATACGAGCAGTTAACACTGGACAATTAAACCAAGCTATTAAGCTACAAGAAATGAATGAGTTGCTACAACATTTTATGTACTTATAAATGGTCACACAATAAATAATGTTCATTCTCACATACACAAAAAATATGCCATGTGTGGGTTTATGTGTGTTTTTTTAGATTTTTGTGTGTTTGTACGACCTATTTATTCGCTTATTATAAATAAACACTCATTTGCGCGATACCACGAACACTAGAAAAAGTTCTTTTAAAAAAAATAAAAGTAATAGTTTACGAGAGATTATAATAGTTTTATATTAAAAACAATAAATAAAACAGAAATAAATTCGATTGGTAAAATCGAATTTAACGATAAAAATCGATATTTAATGATAACAAAGTAATGCAAAATATTACATCACGAATTTTCGATTCGTAAAGGTCATTATACGAGTTTTATTAAAAAAGGAAAAATATGGTATGAAGTGAATGATATGACTATCAACAAAACAAAGTTGGCTGAGAAATTCAATTTGTTTGTTCTAGAAAGCCAATAAATTT
This sequence comes from Lycorma delicatula, assembly GCF_047948215.1. Lineage (NCBI taxonomy): Eukaryota > Metazoa > Arthropoda > Insecta > Hemiptera > Fulgoridae > Lycorma > Lycorma delicatula. The sequence goes on along the minus strand of NC_134463.1, from coordinate 116,334,152 downwards.
TAATAATAAATTCATACGATAACAATCAGTAATAATTCATAAAAAAATAAAAGAATAATCCAACAAAACGCAGTGATATCCAAAAAAAATTTCAATGAAATTATAAACCGTACGGTAAGAGTCTCGCACATATTTCTTCCGCTCCAAAAACAAAAGTGTCTGCAATATAAATACAACTGTTTTTAAAAAACGATACTGAAAAAAAACACACAAAAAAAAAGGTAAAGACACAACATTTCTATTATCAAAATATGTTATTAATTTAGAATTTTGTTTAAAAAAATACATGTTAAATATATGTAATATACAATAATAAATAATGTTTAAGCGCTCCATATAATAACAAAAAAAATTGGTTTGTGTGGAACTACGTTTCGCACGAGATTTGAGCGTGACAACGTTTTGCAAAGACCGACAATGTCGCAAAAAAAAACTTGTTATCCTTATGAAGTAAACACATGTTTTTTGAGAAATGAACATCAGCAAGAAAGTTTGAAAAAAACCATTGATGAAAAATAGCATACTTTTATGAATTGAATTGAATAATTATTACTGAATTATCATTATTTTGTATAATATAAAGGAGTTAATTGAAAACTACAATTTTATCGATAAATTAACATTTATTTGCACTCATTAATTCAAATATGTTTATTACTTAAATTAACAGATTATTTACAAGTACCAATGGGCTATTAACAATTTATTACCGCAATTGTTGTTTAATAACAATGAAAACCACATTACCTTTTCACTTTACTTTATTAACAGTTGACGACAACATTTCACGTGTAGGTGTAAGTTGTGTGCTGCCGTTGTCTCTCTTCTAGTTGGACGCATGAGCCAATCGAGTGGAAGAGAGATAGATGCGGCACAAACCGAACGCTTAGGCCGATCGTGCCTCTCTCTTGCTCGTGCCGCGCTCTCGCTCGTACGCTCGGCTCAGGCGGAACGGGACAATGAGTCATGCTTTTTCGTGCGTGCTGCCGGCGTTCATCGATTTATAAGACGTTGTCATGTCAAAAAAAGAAAAATTTGTTACCAAACTCTCACCGGCCAGATTTCAGTTATTAAATAACGAATAATGCATATCACAATTACAGAAATAATACAATTCTTATGATTATTCGTTGTTTAACAAATGAAATTGGGTCGTTAAGAGTGCTTCAAGTATCTTAGGCGGTTTTTGAATTGCAGGTAAATGAACCCTTTCTGACCCTTTTGGTTTGAAGCATATCACTTTTGGTTCCCATTTCCGTTATCGAGCATAAAAATATGAACACTCTTCTGTCACGGTTCCAATATGTCCATGCATATTTGCTCTGTACATTATAGCTAAAGCCACATTAGTCCGTGACAACTCTACAATGACATTGGTATAAACTCGCGACGAATTTAACTGCAACACGCGTTGCAAATTTATTGCAGCTCGAGTCTGGGCGCAGCGATCTCGATCAACAGCTACCTGAAAATCACGTACTTCAGCTGTTTCAGAGGACCGAGATACTCTTATTCTTTTAACAGACTTTGAATATAAGAAAGGTTACTTCTCTTTCTAGAAGGCATATTTTTTTTAACTTTGGACAATCTAATATCGACAGCCAAAATAAACAATTAAAATCCAAAAAAGTTTGCTAAAAAAAATAGTTTACACTAATAAAAATAATAAAATATAGAAATACTAAAAAGTATATAAATCTGAACTCGTATTCTTCTTTTATCGTGGTAACAGAAATATGAGATAAAAGCATTAATTTTAATGAGTATTCTAATATATTAACCCGTATTAGAAATATCATGATAAATCTAAATGGAGATAATGACCAAGCCTCTAAGGTATTAATCTGCAAAGTTTCATTAAAATCTGTCCAGTAGTTTTTGCGTGATGCGACTCTAGTTATCATTTTATTGTATGTATATATAATATTCACAAACCCATCGGGTTGGTCTAGTGGCAAACGCGTCTTCCCAAATCAGCTGATTTGGAAGTCGAGAGTTCCAGCGTTCAAGTCCTAGTAAAAATTCAGTTACTTTTACACGGATTTGAATACTAGATCGTGGACACCGGATCGTTGATACTGGATCATGGATTCTTTGGTGGTTGGGTTTCAATTAACCACACGTCTAAGGAATGGTTGAACTGAGACTGTAGAGGACTACACTTCATTTACATTCATACATATCATCTTCATTCATCCTGTAAAGTATTATCTGAAAGGTTTTTACCGGAGGCTAAACAGGAAAAAGAAAGAAAAGTTAATAATCAAAATTATTATTTTACTTTATTAATAAACTTACTAACTTCAAGGCAATAAATGTTTTCTTTTCATTTGATTTTTATAAAAACCGAATAATAATTACCATTTTTAGTTAAAATAAATTAAATTTCAATTAAAAACTTAATTTTACCTATTTCCATTTTCAAATTTTGTTGAAGAGCAAAAGGTATTTTGCAATTCTTTGCTGACTTTTTAGATATTATTTAGTTGAAAGAAACTGATATCACATCATTAAAAAAAAGTTAATTTGATTTTTTTTACGCAATTGTTTCTCAAAGTATCGCATAATTTAATGATTATTATTTTAAAACCCTATAGCGAATTTGAAATAAAAATCTGTCAAGAACAAAGTCGGGTAAGTAATACAACTCTTTTTTGACATTTTATTATATCTCTCAGAAATAATATATAAAATACATTTCATAAAAGGGTGACAGTTTTTATTACAAGAGACACATTTTTTGGAATGAAATGTGTAAATTTCTGAACACGACAGAAATTCTCTACCGTGAAATCGGTAATTAGAAAAAAATTAATATTTGCGAGTGACAAAGAGAAATGTAATTTTACATATATTTACATACGAAATTTTTAAACAAACGAGTAGTGTCCCAGAAACAATGAACCAATGATAGGTTATACGAAAACAATTTTAATAGCGTAACTTGTGCCGGAAATAAATCCATAAATTTAATCGTAGTCTATCTTACAAAAAAAAAAAAAATGTATGAATTAATGATCATATTATTGCTGTGTAATTTGGTAGAAATGAAATTAAAACACTGTCAATACAATAAATTGTTATTCCTTTGTTTTATATAAATAATAATTATTTAATACTTGTTCTTAATTTTCTGCTGTAATTCATGAAAAAATACATTAAATAGTAAGGTACACAGAAAAAAAATTGCTAAGCAATACTATCCCACGGGTGCTAATGGGAGTGTATGGCTTCCGTTATGGGCGGTAGCGATGAGGGACGGGGACTCTCGCACCCCCGAGCCAAAATGACCGAGTCCCGGAAGGGATGCCCCACTCAGGGTGTCCCCGTTAGATGCATTGACATAAAGACCGAGTCCCGGTTTCCAGAGTAGAGATCCAAGGACGGCATAGCCGGGCGTAGTGGATCCTACTCTAGGGGTTTGAGACTGGCGTAAAGTGAGATCCGACCGGCGGGCCGAGACGTGGAGGCCCGTTAGAGTAAAGGACACGTCCCTGGGCTGTGTAATGCTTAACTGCAGGATCCGGCTCGGGGGGAAGATAAAAAAAAGTTATGACCACCGTAACATTACCAATAACAAAATTATAAAATTTATGAAATGGTAAGTTATTGCATGTAGCTGCGACATACACAAAACTAAATATCCTAATTAATAATGGTTTGTTATGTGTTGTAGGACAGGGCTACAATTCTTAATAATAACAATGCTATTAAAAAGAGAACATTTCTAATAAAAGAAAGAGAATTTTTTTAAAAAGAATTGCAACTATAAAATTTAATTTCATCCCGTTTTAAAAATACATAAATTTCCAATGTTACCAGGATTAGACAAAATCCTTTCTTTTATGCATTTATTGTTATTATTTTTCAATCATAGATAGTGCAACGAATAAGATTTTCTATAAGGAATGACTGATCTTTTATTTTATGAAGCATTTATTTAGAATTTGATGATAAAGCATTTTATTTGGTTATTAAAAAAGCTGACAACTGGTTGTAGGACTATCCCATCACAACTGTGGGTTGTTTCTCATGCACGGCTTACACACACATTCATATACAAAATATGTATAAAATATGTATCATATGTTAAAATATGTATCATTTTACTTAAATATAATATTTTTTCGTTTAATTAATTCAATGAGTCAAAATAAAGCGCGCGCGCATACCGTATTTAATTCGCGTGGGTGAAGCGGTACTAGCGGTGACGGTCGGCACTAATTAAACTGATGTAATTTCACAACTTATATAGAAGAAATTTCGCTTGTACGATCGGCAGAATGGTGTAGCCGCGAGGCTTAACGCACCAGTTACCGAGTCAATAGGGCGATCGAGTTCGAGACCTGGCCAGACCGAGTTACTCTTTTTACTTTAAATATTATTCATTTACTTAATTCTACCGGTCACCTGTGACGTCACAACATAGCAGACGACTACAACAGCATCTTTTGGGGTGTGCGATTTTGCAAATATTGTTATTTTTAATTGTTACCAAACATGCCTAATAAAAATATGAAATATAGTTAGGCGAAATCTCGAGATACTGAGGATGACCTTGCTCTACAGCCTCACCCACTTGACCATTAAATTGAAAATTTAATCGCATCAATGCACCATGTGTAGAATTAATCTGAGTAAGTTTGATCCCAAATCGGCTCAGTAGTTCCGAATAAACTGGAATAAAATATTCAGCATTTTAAAAAAATTAGGGTTGAAATACAAAAATAGAAGAACAATTGCTAAAATTTACAGGAACCAAACAGCAACAGTAATAATTGAAGAAAATAGGAAAGAAGCCGTAATAAGAAAGGGAGTCCGACAAGGATGTTCCCTATCCCCGTTACTTTTTAATCTTTTCATAGAACTAGCAGTTACTGATGTTAAACAACAATTTAGATTCGGGGTTACAGTACAAGATGAAAAGATAAAGATGATACGATTTGCTAATGATATAGTAATTCTACCTGAGAGTAAAAAGTATTTAGAAGAAACAATGAACGGCATTGTCTTCAGTAGGACTTCAACGGATGAAGTCCTGCGCAAGAACTACCGAATGAAAATAAACAAGAACAAAACGAAAGTAATGAAATGTAGTAGAAATAACAAAGATGGGCCACTGAATGTGAAAATAGGAGGAGAAAATATTATGGAGGTAGAAGAATTTTGTTATTTGGCAAGCAGAATTACTAACGATGGACGAAGCAGGAGCGATATAAAATGCCGAATAGCACAGGCGAAACGAGCCTTCAGTCAGAAATATAATTTGTTTACATCAAAAATTAATTTAAATGTCAGGAAAAGATTTTTGAAAGTATATGTTTGGAGCGTCGCTTTATATGGAAGTGAAACTTGGACGATCGGAGTATCCGAGAAGAAAAGATTAGAAGCTTTTGAAATGCGGTGCTATAGGAGAATGTTAAAAATCAGATGGGTGGATAAAGTGACAAACAAAGAGGTGTTGCGGTAAATAGATGAAGAAAGAAGCATTTGGAAAAATATAGCTAAAAAGAGACAGACTTATAGGCCACATATTAAGGCATCCTGGAATAGTCGCTTTAATATTGGTGGGAGAGGTAGAAGGAAAAAACTGTGCAGGCTGGCAACGTTTGGAATATATAAAACAAATTGTTAGGGATGTAGGATGCAGGGGGTATACCGAAATGAAACGAGATGGGGAATCTTGAAGAGCTGCATCAAACCAGTCAAATGACTGAAGACAAAAAAAAGTTACGAATATAAAAGGTGATTTAGAAGCCAACACCAAATACACACACACACACACACACACACACACACACACACACACACACACACACACACACACACGTCCATATGAACATTAATATTCGGAAAAGTTCCATCCGGCTTTTTGGATTCCTTAGGTGTGAAAACGGAAAAATCCGGTGAAAACCGCATATGCCCAAATTTATAATACTTTCCCTTCTACATTTATAGCACTATCTAGACGGGAAAGTAACACGATCCGTTTTGAAACCCAGTAAAAAAAGTGAATTAAGTAAAACAAAACATGTTCCTTAAAATTTTTGCTAATGGAAAACTAAGCAACTGCAATATTAGACTCATAAAAAATTAGCAATTAAAAAGATATAAAATAAAAATACCTTTTACTAAATGAACAAAACACCTATTATGATTATGATTATGATTATTATTATTATTATGTTGAGTAATTTTTACTTTAAATGAAAATAAATTGTTAGACAAATGTAAACAGTTTGAATTAATGTAAAACGGAAACCGAGTTATTCCATTTAAAAAAGAGCTTATTTTCCCAAACAAACGTTCACACAATGAATAAATCCCCTTTTACCCAAGAAACTCTTCCATTAGCAAATATATCTCTTAAATACCTCACACCCCTCCAGTTTTAATTCTCCCTCCATGTAATATCCTTCCGTAAATAGGATTGAATCCGTAAGTTACCTTCGCGTATTATTTATTTACACAACAAAAACTCATGCCCCTAAAGAATTAAGGGAAGGAATTACTTAACTGACGGAAATAAAACGCTGTGAGTCGTCATACAAAAAAAAATCATTACCTTTAAAAAATATTTGTTTACTTTCTAACATCCTGTAAAAAAAAACCTAACAAAATAAAAGTTTTGTAAAAATTATTTTATTATTTTAATTTATTACAACTATTTATTTAACAATTGTCGAACATAATTATAATACCGCATTTTTTTCAGTAAAATTTTTAATTTCTATTTTTTCACCTAAAAACTAATAAATACTGATAAACAATCTGAATCTTTGGTACGTGATATGTTTCAAAAGTAAGGTATAAATCATCAATGCCACTCGGTTGCAAGTAATCCTACCTTATTTCATGTTAATATTTAAACCCTCAATATACAGGTGGCATTACTTATGTGATTGAAAATCTATGTGGCAAAGCGATCAGTTAATCGATGTCTTAATTAGAATAAAATATATATTAAAAAAAAAAAAACGCCTGTTAAAACTAATTAAAGTGTATGGTAAGAGTATAATTTCCGGTATAAAAGTATCAGTACCAATTTAAAAAAGGAAAGATATTACTCTTTAATTAGGAACGTTCAGGCAGATTATCCATTACTAAGAACTGCTAATAATAAATGTTTTGTTTATAAAAAAAAAAAAAAAAAAAAAAAAAAAAATGTTTGACCTAACTAAATCATATTTAATTAAAGAATATTGCAAAGAAACTTAATCTAAAATGAATATTCCATTTATCGGGCTGTTCATGAAATTATAAATATTATAAAATGGATCACCCTAATAAATAACAAATAAGTGAACAACGAATCGATGAGTCTTTAAATAATTTGCTACGTGTTCAACGAGGGCATTCTTCAAAATATTTTCTCTAACTATAAAGGAAAAATCCACCATATTACAAAAAAAAAAAAAACATAGGGTTAAATTGAGTATGAACTATTTGTACAATTCTGACGAAAAATTTCTGGAAAAAATTGGAATCAGAAGTGCTAATCGATTTTTTTTAAATATTTGCACATATTCTGGAAAACAATTCGTCGGGAACATCTTGGAATGATGGATCAATACAATGTAATTCTAAATAGCAATAGAAAAGTAGATGAACAAATATTAAAAAATATGATGTGGACACCACATAACTTCCCTTTTACGCCTATTAAATTACATGTACAGATTTTTTTTTTTAAAGTACGTAAAATTTTATTTCATTAATAACTTCTAATATTTTTTCTATTTTTTTTTTTTATTGTTGATTATTTATTGTAAAACCTTTTTTCCAATCAGAGGTAAACAATTATTAATAAATCAATATATTTAAATTAAGAAAAAAGTTCAAAAACGGAGATGAAGTCGGATTCGAACTGATGTGCCTTCCCCTTGTAAGATCAAAAAATTTAATTTTGATCTTGGTGTTAAAGGTGTTCATTTCTGAACACCTTTAATAGGAAGTTGTATAATTCCTTTCGATAATCTGCAGTAGCTAACTGGTTCGTAATAATGGGATTACATTTCGAGGTCATGATTTTTCTGTTAAAGAAAATATCACCTTTGTTATTAGAGCTATTCAAATAACTTTTGCTCTAATTAATTTTCGCCAAAACTGTGAGTAATTTTAAATCACTATATCGGATATGATTTGTTAAGAATACGATGCGTTAGACATTTTGATTGAACTCTTTGAATTATTTTGCCTAAAATAATAAAATGCTTTCAAATATTACAGAATGCAGCCGTAAGTCTAAACTAATTTGATTAACAACTCATATACGGTGACGTTTAAATGTAACAAAATTGGGTTTTTCATCCAATTAAGACATAAAATCTACGGGATTTAAGATATAAAAGAATATGCATAAGCGTTACCTGAGGTTTTCATTCGCGTCGTCGGTCGAAAATGAATCCTTAATAACGTACTTTATTATTTCTCATTGGTTTGTTGTTAAGAATTATAGTGCGATGGTCAACAGGTTGTAAATAAGATGTAACTGTTTTGGTTTTGTGCATCGATTCTAATTTTCCGAGCAGAATGCTACTTAATTATTATATTTAAATGCGTAACATTATGCGATTTTTGAGAGAATCATGGCATCATCTGTCAATGTATTTTTACTTTACTATATTCAGAGAAGTTAAAAAATCACGTGTATGATAATTATTGTAGAGAATTGGCCTAAATACAAGAAGGAGTTGTAAAAAAGTAACCGAATAGGAAAGAGTATCGTGTGACAAAGAAATGCCTGTTTCTGAAAAAGATATTTACAATTAAATAATAATAATGTAAATTAAAATTTTAATTTTGAAATTAACAAATCATGCCAAAATCTATCAAAAGAAAAAAAAATATGAAAAAAACGACTTAATTTACATGTTTACGTTCGAAATATTAAAAACAGAATCAACTTCTCAGTCGTCTTTCTAGATAATAGCATGTGATTTATAAGTTAAATAATTTGATGATTTCACTGTATTTTCTCAAAAAATAATTATTTAACCTTCAGTAGATAATATTTTAATAATTTTAGATTGTAACGTTGTTTATTGAAACGAAACTTCTTAACGCAGGCTTCGGAATGGGGAGTCAACTCACAAAAACGAACGTCACAGTCTAGCTCATTCCCACTATGCCTACCGCGTTCTACATATACGAGGTGTGTGAGAAAGGTAATGAGATTAGTAACATTGATAGCGATCTGGCAACGATGTGTTTACCGGTCTGTGCTAGACCGGTTTGTTCATCCCTTCAACATGCTCAGTACGAGTTTCAACTCTATTCAACACGCATATTATTTCTGACAGCGCCATCAGTGAAGTTGTGTTTTTGTTGTGTTACGAAAATAGAGCATCGGAATTTAGAGCGACGTTGTCAATCAAGTTTTTTGTTAAACTTGTGGAATCCACTAGTGTGGCTTTGCAAAGTTGAAACAGGCCTATGGGAAACATTGTTTATCAAGAGCACAAGTTTCCTCTGGCACAAATCATTTTTGGAAGGCAGAGAACACGTTGAAGATCAACCTCGGTCAGGGTGACCTTCAACTTCAAAATCTGACGAAAACGTTGACGGTGTGAGGAGGGTTCTTGTGAGATCACACTGTCGTTTAACAATAGGATGATGAGTGAACGGTTAAATTTAAACACTTTCACCGTACATCAAATTTAGACAGACGATTTGGACATGCTAAAGGAAAAACCTCACAACGGAACAGAAGTACAACCAAAGAAACGTGTGCGTTGATCTTCTTCAGAGGATCGACAACGACCAAGAATTCTTCAATCGTGTGATTACAGGTCCTGGATATCTGAGTACGATCCTGAAACAAAGCGGCAAAGCGAAGAATGGCACACTCCGTCATCTCCTCGACCGAAAAAACGTCGAATGAGCAAATCAAAGATCAAAACCATGCTGATTTGCTTTTTTGACAGTAGGGGTATCGTGCATAAAGAATTTGTTCCTCCAGGTCAAACTGTCAACCAAGTGTTTTACAAAGGTGCCTTGAAAGGCTCAGGAAAAGAGTGATTCGCGTGAGACCAGACATTGCAGACAAGTGGATGCTTCATCATGACAATGCCCCGTGTCACACGGCCATTTCTATCAGTGAATTTTTGACCTCAAAACCCATTCTAAGGGTTCCTCAATCCCCCGACTCATCTGGTTTCAGTCCTTATGACGTTTTCCTTTTCTCGAAATTGAAACATGTCGTAAAAGGACGTCATTTTGCAACTCTGGAGAACATGCTATGACCGACCAGTTAAAAGTCCTACCAGTAGAAGCCTTCCAGCGCTGCTACCAGGAGTGGGAACAACGACTCTACCGGTGTATTGTTGTTTGAAAAAAATAAAAACTTTGGTAAGTAAAAAGTCAGTCTCATTACTTTTCTCACACACCTCGTAGATATAACATGCGTGTTAGTAAGCACACTCGCTCTTACACACCGCTTATGCGTATACGCGCGTTCTCGCTTTTTTATAATGTGTATTTCACTGTTAGTTCATATTTCTTATTAACAAAAAATGTTATCATTTGTGTATATTGCACCTTCAATAATTCATATAATATTGCGTAAGAAGCTTCGCTTCCGTAGTGTGTTAACTTACCGAAGCGCTCGTTTTTTTAATAATTATTACAATTTTAAAGGTTATTTAATTATTATTCATTTTTTTATACAAATGTTATTACGTATCATTAAATATAATGTTTGAAGCTGATATAAAATGACCTTGACATTTGTACATTAATTAAAACCTTCAGGTGATATCAAAAACAATTATAATTAAAATTATAAAATAAAACAAAATAACAGAATATCACGCAATTCTCAGCATCTCTAGAGAAAAAAGGCTAAAAAAAAGAATAAAAATTACAAACGGATAACGGAATCAACAGGATCTAAGTTTTATATACTCATCATTAGTGGAATCTTAAGCACCAACATCATAAAAGCTCCCTCTACCTCTAAGAACACATTATTCCCTCTGCTAACAATACATTCAAGTTATATACTCCGTAAAACCTCTCCCCTTTCATAGCAGCAATTCCATAACTTTTACACGTAAATGCTTCTACAAATAAAGGTATTAAAATCTTATAAGATACTTGAAATATTTCTGTTCATAATATAATGTATAAAAAAAAAATTTTTAAGAGATGACACATTTAATCGGATTTTCTGAATTTGTTTTCTTCAAGGAGCACCGCACATTAACACTGCTCTTTAATCCTGCTTAATAAGTCCTATTAGTTATCAAAAAAAGCTGACAACATAGTTGTAGGATATTTCCATCACACGGCTAAGCCGTTTTCCCGAAAAATTCTACAACTGTGAGTTGTTTCTGATGCACGGCTTACATAAACGTACACAAACTTAATTGAAAATAGTTATCATTTTATTTAAAAATAATATTTTTCTTTAATTTAATTTAATGATTCTAACTAAAGCGGGCGAACATACCGTATTTAATTTTCGCTGGTATGGCGGTACCAACGGTGACGGTCGGCAGTAACTAAACTAATATAATTTCACAACTTATACAGAACAAATTTGGTTTGAACGGTCGGCAGACCAGTGTAGCAGCGAGGTTTAACGCACCAGGTACTGAGTCAACCGGACGATCGAGTTCGAAACCCAGCCAGAATGTTTTACTTTTTTGCACTTTAAATATTATTCATTTATTTAATTCTACCGCTAATCTGCGACGTCACGACATAGCAGTAGTTAGAGCATTTTTTAGGATGAGGGTGTAATTTTGCAAATATTATTATTTTTAATCGTTAACAAATGTGACTAAGAAAAATATATGACCTTAATTAAGCGAAATATCGAAATACTGAGGCTGACCTTGCTTTATAGCCTCACCCCCTTGATCCTTTAAGTTGAAAATTTAATAGCATTAATGCCGCATATATAGAAGTAACTGGCCAAAATTAATGATAATCGGTACTGTAGTTCTGGAGATATAAGGTGATTTAGAAGCCAACGCCGAGCACACATACATACATACATACGAACATTAACGTCCGAAAAATTTCCATCCGATTTTTTTGGGTTCCTTAAGTCTGATTTGTTATCTTGACGGGTTCATTCTTAGGTCTCAGACGTAAACTTGACGTCTGAAACGTCAAGATCCAGTGAAAATCGCATAAGTCCAAGATTCTGTTGAAATCTGAAAACCGAAATTTTTCGAGATTGCAGTACTTCCTTGTACAAAGTACAGGTAAGTAAAAACATATAGGTTGGACACCCACCGAGGGATATAAAAATTTCCAAGATGTCATGTGACCTAAATCCTGCAACGGGAATCCTATCGATCGTATTCCTATCTGCGTACTCCTTTTATTGTTTCTATTCAAATGCTGAAAACTATAGTTCAAATCAGTAACCACAACTGAAATTATCAAGTACTTCATGTGGATATAAGTAAAAACTGTACACTGTATACAAAAATAAAAAAATTCAAAATATATAAAATTAAAATTAAAGTAACAATAAAATTATTATAAATGCTGTTTCATAGCAACAATTCAAAAAGTTTAACTAAATAAAATTCATATTTATTTTAGAAGTTGGATCCACACTACAGCATGGCTGTGATGGTCCGTAGAGCCCCGCAGTGTCGGGTCGGCGTCGGTTGTCTTTCGCCGGCGCGGCCGAGGCGGTTCTCCCCGAGCGATCCCACGCTGGATCGGCTCCTGCTGTGAGTCAGACGGTCGAAAGATTGAAGCCCGGCGAGCTGGGCGGGAGGATAGCGTCCGCGTCCAGCGGCTCCCTCGGCGGGCCAGCCAGGCCTGCTCTCTGGCGGGGATGTTGGCATCCGCCAAGAGGTCCCACGTTGAGGCGGCCAGAGAACTTCTCCTGTCTTTTTCCATCTTCTTCTTGGTCTTCTCCAGGTGGAGGTTAACGACGAATTGAAAATTCACTTTTGTGTACGCTCTTTTATTGGAGGCTGAGAGTGGTGGGGCCGCAGCGCCGCTATGGTGGGAGAACTGCGCGGCGTGATTGACGCTTGTACCAGCGCGTACGTATACTGTGCTTCGGCTGACATCTGAGCTGCTACCGTGTCGTCGGACGATATTAAGTTAGGCATACATGTGGTAACAATACATACACACAGAATACCAATCACAGTCCTTTTTTAGCGGATCCCTTTTTTTATCGAAAGTGCAGCTGATATGTACTAAGTTAGCCTTCAACCTGCTAACAAATACCTCGTTTGCATTTTGAAAATTGGACGATTGTTTACAGAGATATTATAAGAACATTCAATTGCACTTCCCAAAACAGCTTTCCAGCGTCACCACTTTGTTACCGGTTGATGGTTATGATTGGTCTAGCCTCCCACGAGGTGCTCGCATACTTCACCACTCTAGCCTTACAATCAGTTCCAACGTGAAACCAATTATTATTAAACAAATTTTTTCTAAAGTTATTAATATTATTTTATTTAAAGTAAATTTAATTCTGTTATTTTAGAAACTGATCATTTCTAGTTGTTTCGAACCCGAACAGAGTTTATATTTTTGTCGATATATACCGGCGAAGGTTCGAATAAGCAAATATTTTGGTCTTTCACTGACGTATATGCTATGTGTCGACATTCACTGGAGAAATTCGACATTCTCTAATTTCGGTCCTTCATATATATATATATATATATATATATATATATATATATGTGTGTGTGTGTTTGTTACCGTGATGACAGATTAGTATCAAGTTTTTCAAATACTGACTTTAGTGTCACATTTTATTCTAAAACTTTTCGCGTTGCTAAAAACCATCAGATTGTTTTCTTTTAGCCTTTTATCAAAAGAAGAGACAGACTTATAGGCCACATACTAAGGCATCCTGGAATAGTCGCTTTAATATTGGAAGGACAGGTAGAACGAAAAAATTGTGTAGGCAGGCCACGTTTGGAATATGTAAAACAAATTGTTAGGGATGTAGGATGTAGAGGGTATACTGAAATGAAACGACTAGCACTAGATAGGGAATCTTGGAGAGCTGCATCAAACCAGTCAAATGACTGAAGACAAAATAAAAGCCTTTTATCTTATACAAAATCAAGGTGTCATAATAAAATGTTAAATACAATCATCAAGTAATGATATGAGTGTGTAGTCTAATTGAAGTTAGATATAGGAAGGGGTTTTCTGTAAAACCTTCGGTGTTAAAGGATACCGTGGGTATCCTGATTCCGCGAATCGTTTAATTTGATAATTGAGGGTTATAAGCTATTGTAGGTGATCGTGGTTAGAAGTAACCATACAAACGGAATAATAAATTGTGTAAATATACTGATGGAAATGTCTGCCAAGTCATTTGCATCGGTGGTATCCGGATAGAGGCCAAACTGATGTCTGTGACGTGTTATCAGGTTTAGAGGGTCTAAAAGACGACCTCCGGTAATGTCCGGTAGGGCTAGGAAGGGAGAGGTTGGTCGGCATCCTGGATTGTCACAAGGCATCCTGGTTGCTTTCTACTACGAGGATCAACATAAATAAATCAGAGTATTATTTAATAACTTCACAAAAAGATTACCCTAATTCTTTAAAGAGGTTAAAGAAAGTAATGTTTTTTTTCTTTTAATTGAAATGAATGATTTAATTATTGTCTTAATTAAGTGTTACGGTCACGATACCAAAAAATGTAGGAGGAGATAAATGTGAAGAATATATAAAAATTAGCTTAACTACTCATGAATAAAAATCTTAATTAGAATTTTGTACAAAAGAATTAGGAGGAGCGTGGAAGAAGTGTGTGGAGACGACCAATTTGGTTTAAGGAAAAGTATAGAAACAAGGGAAGCATTTTAGCGCTCTGATTAATAGTAGAAGGAAGAATAAAGAAAAAAAACTAACATATATGTACATACAATATGTATGTATCTATATGCAATATGGCTGGAAAGTCACTTTACCTCTAAAGTTAACGAAAAACGTGAGTTAGGATATGTGTTTAGAACAGTGGCGGCTTGCGTATAGGCAATGTGGAACTGCTGGACTCCGTACTACCACTTCATATTATCGACAACATTTAATATAATGAGTCTTTTTTTCTTTAATTGTTTCTTTAAATTTGCATAATATATAATCCTTAAGCTTAATGTTAGTAGCCATCTACCAGTTTATGGAAAAGATACAAAAATATTTTTACGGAACTGTGCGCTTCACAGTTCAAGCGGCGTGGTGTTTGGCTGTTGTGCGCATACGCACATAGGAAGCTGCTTTCTGTGTACATAGAAAGTTAAATTAAGCACCATTGGACTATAGTGTTTCTAAGCGAACATTTTATAAAGTTATCTAATAATACCAAAAAATATTATTATTATTATTTATTCGGTTAAACCGAATACCGTACACCATATACCGTATTCTTGAATGTGATAAAGTATAGAATTAGATTATTATTCTGCTTCCGGCTATTCTATTTGATTCATTTTTTCGGTTCTTTTATTTTACAGAAAACTTAAACCGTGGTCTTGAAAAGGCCAAGAAAAAAATTTTCTGGAGCAGCTCCCCCAATAATTTTAGGTACAAACCACCACTGATTGCCACCTCGTTCCCCAGATTTGACCCCGCTAGATATTTTCTTCTGAGGTTTAATTAAAGTTCGGATTTATGTAATGACTTTTCTGCTGATCTTGTTGAGCTAAGATTAACGCAGCAACTTCTGAGGTAACACCCGACTTGCTGGCTACAGTCTGGGATGAAATCGACTTCAAGTTGAATTTATGTCGCATTTATGTTGGGTGACAAACTTAATATGTTTTACTATGAAATGAGATCTCAAATGAATCCGCAAGTTACCTGAATAAATTTTTATATGCTTTTAAAGTTGTGAAGTTTTTTTTGAATTACCCAGTATTTTATATACCATTAATATGAAGAAGCGAATACACTTTTAACACAAATTATTAGAAAAGTAAAAATATATAGAACCATAATAATAATTTTATAGAAAGCGATTCCAATCAAAGAGGTTAATCAACTTAACCAGGCTTTAAATAAATTTTATAAAGAAAAAGATTTATACAATAATAATAGTATTAATAATAAATAGTATAATCGTTTTTTGTACGTTGCCAAATATTTTTTAACAGTAGCAGCCAAACATTTATATATATACAATAAATTACAGCTATCTGTTTGAGACAATAGCCAATAAATTAATCAACGACTAATCCAATAATTCAACAGCGTAGTAGAAACTCTAATTTAATCTACCGAACATAATATGAATCTGTATTTAAAAACCATTAATTTTATGTTGATTGATGTAATTAATTTTAAATTAAATACTAATTAATATCTTTCAATCTAGTAATCTTAAAGAAGGAAACTGTGGATGTTTTAGAAGGAAAATGTGGATGTAAAAGCTGAAACTAAATTAAAATGCTACAAGCTAAGGTACAGTATCAAATCCATAATGAATGAGAAGAAGGAAATAAAACAGTAAAAACGTAACTAAAAGGAAAGTAACGATGAAAATTTAAAGAAGAATAATCTTAAAGAAGCGGGTGGAAAAGGAGATGAAGATAAAACGGAGTTAAAGAATCAGAGAAAAAATAAATAAATAAATAAAAAGGAGAATACAAAAAAGCATAATAAATTATCACATTAGTAAGTTTCAATCCCACAGTTTATATATAATTCATTATTATACAGTAAAACCTTTCTATGTGACGCATATATTAATTTGTAGGTTAACGGACTATATCCCAGTCTTAAATACGACTGTAACGCATCTAAAATATCTGCGATACAAAAGGCACAAATTAAGAGCTGCTATCTCTGAAAATTCACTATACACCCATAATCATTACCAAAAATTAACAGAAAATCATGGTGTCATTCGGGGTAAATATCCGTTACAAATAAGTGGGCTTGACAGGAGAGATATATGTGCAATAATACATACAGTAAAACGAAGAATGAAAAAGGGAAACCACTTCACTTATTTTTCCACCCACTAAATCTGGCAAATTTGTTATCTTTCAGAATTAAAACTATTTTTTATATTAATTGGTGTCTCTCATGTAAGTCGCCTATATATATATTCTAGGGATCTTCAAATGTTTTGCAACAGGTGCTCTGCGATGTAGTTAAGTATCATGCATAATTACTGAACTGCAGCCAAACCCTTCTTGTTTACCGAAAATTAATGTCATGTCCGTATACTCTTCAAATGAATACATATTCGCATTGTCTTCCATTATATGTATTAAAGAAAATTTTGTAAAAACTGTTTTCTTAATTGTACACAGAATTTCACAGATACCTTAATACAATACAAAAACCACCATCAAGATTATTCAAACACTGTTTCATAAAGGTAACTGTTGATCAGCTGAAAATGCCAACCTATGAAAACAAATTGATTCATTCTGATAAAAAATTAGTAAATAAATGATTTCTAACAGCTGTTGGAAGTAACAGCTGATCATGATTAATAATATAAATTCTAAATTCAACGGTTGCTATAGACAAAATTATTTATTTCGTGCTCTTAAAACTGTTTTCTCTATTCAGTTTGTTTTGTTTTTAAACAGTTAAATTTCAATATCCTGTATTCAATTTTTTCATAAGAAATTTACATGAATCTTTTCAAAATTCAATTTTCTAATTGAAAAATACACTTCTAATTGAAAAAAAAAGTACAACTTAATTAATTAACCATTTAACAAAGTTTTCTTATGTTAAACCTAAAAACGTATTATTTTTTTACACCCGATGTTTGTGTTTTACGTCAGATATCTTTAAAACTAATAGAATTACGGTTCTGTGACCCGTTTTTTTTAATGTTTTCAGGTCAAAGAACAAAAACCCACCGGGTTGGTCTAGTGGTGAACGCGTCTTCCCAAATCAGCTGATTTGGAAGTCGAGAGTTCCAGCGTTCAAATCCTAGTAAAGCCAGTTATTTTTACGCGAACTTGAATACTTGATCGTGGATATCGGTGTTCTTTGGTGGTTGGGTTTTCAATTAACCACACATCACAGAAATGGTCGAACTGAGAATGTACAAGACTACACTTCATTACTTCATTTACACTCATACATATCATCCTCATTCATCCTCTGAAGTATTATCTGAACGGTAGTTACCGGAGGCTAAACAGGAAAAAGAAAGGTCAAAGGACAAATGAATCAACTAAATTTGGTCCTCAATTTACCTTCCTAGAGTTTCAGGAAGTCTTCATTTCCCCGAGGAACCGAAATCAAGAAGAAATCTATGTTAGTCGTAACTCCCTAACGAAGCGTTTTCAGGCTTATGTTTGGATGAATTTTATTCCTATTTTTAGCCACATAATCATTTCCCGAGAGATTGCCGTACAGTTTTGAATCATCTACATATATATATATATATATATATATATATCTCCAGAACATCTGCCGAGAGGACCGTACTCCACAGGGTATAAGAAAACAGCCTCATGCCGTATTAAACGAACCACCGTGAAGAGGCGGTATACGAGAGTTAAAAAAATTACAAACCAGGCTTAGGAGCCTCTATATCGCGTAACCTATAAAAGGAAACAGCGCGAAAATTTCGGCCGCGAAAGTGACCGTTTTCGCAATTAAATTTTGTTAAAACTATAAAAGCTAGACAACACCCCACACCGTCCCACGAAGAGACCACAATCTCATTTAGTCAGCATACCCTCCGGAGAACGGGGCGCATTTCTCCCTCCAAATAACTAGGCTCCAGTAGGCGCACGGTTTTAAAATTATTGAAGGGTTTTCCATATTTTTGACTCACTCTATATTGAATTTTTTTAAATCATTTTTTAGAAATATATGTTGAGCCAGTCCGAAGATATTAAATAAAATACAAGCCAAAATACGTACATACATCTTACGGATTTTTTGTGTTCTTTGGAATAAGAAGTCTTGAACGTTAACATATTCAAAATCCCCGATATCTAAAATTTTGGCCGATCGCTATACTTTCCCTTTATTGCTGCAGCAGCAACAGAGCTATACGGGGAAAAAATAGACCTCAAATTTTGGTAATCTCTGATATCTGACTCTGGCTTAGCCGGATTTCATGTGAAGTCTAGAATATGAATATTGTCACTTTATGGATATTATGATACAATTTTTCACTTCTTCTTCTTTAAATAACTAAATCAGCTGTAAAAAATCTTGCCAATTTAATTAAATTGAATTTATTTAGCTTTAAAATACATTTTATTTAAATTAAACTTTGAGCACCAAGATGATGTATTTCGATGTTAAAATCTGTAATGAAATACCAAAAAAGGAGACATCAAAACAAAAATGTGTACTCATCCATTCAGAACGCCAGTTAGATGGTCAAACGATGTAACGTAAAGTGTAATTTCTTTAAATTCTATTCGTCGGTTGAATTCTACAATAGCTTATTATTTTCAGTAATTAAATGTTCCACTTTGTGGACCGAGATGCGACACCCAGACATATCGCAATGCTTAATTCATTTTTTTTTTTAAGTACTTGGGAAACATTTGTTTTTAATTTTTGAATTATATAATTGGAAAAATGAACAAAACCTTACCTAATTTTTTTTTTCAATTAGTTTTATCCTAAAATAAGTATTCATGCCGATAAATCTTATTAATAATAAAAAAGAGAAAATCTAAAACAAAATATTAATCTACAGATTCCAAATGCCGATTGGCTGAACAGTGCCGTCACATAAAAGAATGATAGCTTCATAAAATTGTTTTTCGTCTGAATTCCGCTGCGGCTTAATCTTTTCTACAAACTTTTTGAAATAAATCCATCATTTTTACAATTGTGTTTGCATGCGGAGTCGCTCAGTCAAAAGTTTAAATATTAGTATACTTTTTTTTTTTTTTTACTTTATATAAATGACTAACAAATTTTTTATTTTTCTGTATCCGAATAATTTCATTATCCATATCAAAATATTGTAACTGTTCTTTTTTTTGAATTCCCTATAAACAAATGAAACCAAAATTCAAATTTGTATGATTCAAAATTAAGTCTAATTTCGTTCTATGTATAAATTACGAATAGTTTTACGTAATTATTTAATGTCACTCTCTGATTATTCGATTGAGAGCTGCATAAAACCAGTCAAATGACTGAAGACAAAAAAAATGCGATTGAAGAACTGTTTGATTTCGAAAATGTTTACAGAAAACTACTCTTCATGAATAGTTATGTAACATCACTTCCTTATAAATCATTAGTTTTTTCTTTAAATTCTCTACAAGTTTTGTAAAAACTTTTTGTGTTTATTACCCATTTAACAAAATTATTTTACTTCCTACATAAACCCGTGTATTTTCGACCCCAATCTTTTGTCTTTTACCCTAGATTTCTCGAAAACTTCTTTTTTTTTTTTTGTCTTCAGTCATTTGACTGGTTTGATGCAGCTCTCCAAGATTCCCTTTCTAGTGCTAGTCGTTTCATTTCAGTATACCCGCTACATCCTACATCCCTAACAATTTGTTTTACATATACCAAATGTGGCCTGCCTACACAATTTTTTCCTTCTACCTGTCCTTCCAATATTAAAGCGACTATTCCAGGATGCCTTAGTATGTGGCCTATAAGTCTGTCTCTTCTTTTAACTATATTTTTCCAAATGCTTCTTTCTTCTTTTTAAATTTTCTAGCCTTCCAACCTTTTTTAAACTTCTAACATTCCAAGCTCCGACTCGTAGAATGCTATTTTTTAATTTTCTGGTGACCCCTTCCTTAGTAGTCCCCACCAGGAGATCCGAACGGGGGACTAGTTTACCTCCGGAATATTTTACCAAGGAAGGCGCCTCCATCATTGCTATTTGAAAATGCAGAGAGCCACATTTTCTTGGAAAAAAAGCAGCTGTAGTTTTCCATTGCTTTCAGCTGCGCAGTACTCAGAGGACTGAGTGATGTTGATACGGCCGTTTAAGTCATTGTGACTCACGCCCCTAACAACTACTGAAAGAGCTGCTGCCCTCTTTCAGGAATCATTCCTTAGTCTGGCTCTCAACAGATATCTCTCCGATATGGTTGCACCTTCGGTCCAGCTACTCTGTATCCCTGAGCACTCAAGCTCCCTCACCAACGGCAAGGTCTCATGATTCATAGAGGAGGCGAAAACTTCTACACTTACAGTTTTCGGACCTATTTTTCCAATTTTACGTGTCAGATTTCATATAAACCATAAAATTTACCCCTTAATTTGGATCCCAAAAGTTAGAGTGGGCTTAATTTTATTGAAGGTGCAAAAATCAGGGCAAAATCTTCCGCCAGCCGCCTATCGCTAACGAA
Organism: Lycorma delicatula; assembly: GCF_047948215.1. Classification (NCBI taxonomy): domain Eukaryota; kingdom Metazoa; phylum Arthropoda; class Insecta; order Hemiptera; family Fulgoridae; genus Lycorma; species Lycorma delicatula. The sequence goes on along the minus strand of NC_134463.1, from coordinate 116,312,889 downwards.
ACGTTTCCATTTATCAGTTCTTCTATGCACCTTCTTCTTTATTTTTATCAGTAGAACAAATCCTGAAAATTTTTTTTCATTATTCTTTAGACATCACTTTGTATAAACAATTTTCACGAAAAATTACAACAAAATTATTTGAATATAAAATCCAAAAAAAATGAGAAAAATACACAATCCTGCATTCAAGACAGCCTACCTCACGCTCGTTAGCTAGAGATGTATTTATGCCATTCTTCCTATTTTATTAGGATTCGGGTTTTCGCAACTATTTTTCTTGGGATCAGCTTACACGACTGACCAAAAAGGAGTGAAATATATTTCGGATGTATGTATGTATGTTTGTTCCATTGTAACTGCTCAGTGACTGAACTGATTTAAATGTATAACCCCGCGATGAAATCCTTACGTTTCCGGGCGTGTTACAGGATATATAAATATATATATATATATATATACTAACAGACCTGGCAATGCTTCGGTATTGCTAGATTTGAATATACATATGTAGATTAAATGAACACAATTGAAAGTTTGATAAAACATTAACAAAATGAACATTATGGGATTCACAAAATTTAACCTTCCCTTTTTTCCTTCTACCCTTTTCCCCCTTTTCCCATTATCATCCTTACCACATTCCCTTTCCCTTTCGCCCCTTCCTCATTTATTTTGTCTCCTTTCCCCCCTTCCATTTCCTTTTCACGTTTTTCCTTTTTTCCATTTTCCCGTTCTTCCCTTTTATCTTTTTTCGATTTTCCCGCACGTAAATAAGTCCAGTATTTTTTTAGTCTATATCAGACATACATATCGGAAACACTGAAATGGAATCGTAAAATATTTAGTATATCGTGTGTTGCTTTTACGTCCAACAGATAGCGCTATTTTTTTTTTTAAATCATGTTTTTACCTGTCACAGGTGTGACATCTTAGGTATATAAAAATACACGCGTATTCGAATGCAACGTTGTGTCAAAATTTCAAAGCAATCGGTGAAGAACTTTGGGAGATTTATGATTTTGAACAAACGAACATTTACATTTTTATTTATATAGATGTAGTAAGTAGTTGAAGATATTTGCCGGTTGAAGCACAAACTTTAATGAATTAACTTAATGAACTGTGAGTCTTTATCACTGGGTGAACTGGGTTTGAAATGAATACCCACCGGACTTGTCTAGTGATGAACTTCCATCGCAAATCGACTGATTTTGAAGTCGGGAGTTCTAAGGTTCAAATTTTATAAAAGGCAGTTATTTTTATACGGATTGAACAGAAGATAGTAGATACCGATGTTGTTTGTTAGTTGGGTTTCAATTAATCACACATCTCAGGAATGGTCGACCTGAGACCATAAAAGACTACACTTCATTTACATTCATTCATATCATTCTTATTCAGCCTCTGAAGTAATACCTTACGGTGGTTCCAGAGGCTAAACAGAAAAAGAAAGTGTTTGAACTGAATGATTCGAATGAATAATATTACAAAAATAATAGAATTAAATTTACGTTAAAAAAATAAAATAATATTAAATAAATCTGAATATATTTGTTTAATAAAAATTTCTGTTTAAAGGGCTTCCCGTGGGGACTGCGTGTGAGGCTAGACTGATGAGTTGATGCGAGTACCTCGTGCGAAGCTAGGCCAATCGTCACCATTAACTGGTAAGAAATAGGGTGCCACTGGGGCGCTGTTTTGGGAGGTGATATGGGGTGCATTTATAATATTTCTGCAAACAATTTTCCGATTCTCAAAATTCAAACGAGGTATTTGTAAGTAGGTTGCTAACTTTTGCATCAATCAGCTACACTATCGATCCAAAAGATCACGATTATTCGGAAATTTTGTTATATCTTTGCAAACAATCTTTCAATTTTCAAAATTCAAACTGAGTATTTGCTAATATAATACAAAATCACGGTGAAACCAAACCAGAACAAAAAGAGCAATATTATTTTTTTCAGCAGTCGTGTTTTTAATTTTTAATATTTATGTCTTGTTTATCAGACGTGCAACGTTTTTTCTAAGGCTATCTATATTGGAAATATAGATAGATAATATATTCTAGCTAAAGAAAGTTGTAATATCTCTTTCCAGTATTTCTTTAAATTTATAAAGTTTTTGAAAACAATTGAAATAATAAAAAAAAAAAAATATTAGTTTACTAACCCTTAACTTGATATCAACTTAAAAAATCAGAATTTAAGAAAACGCAAAAATAGATTTTTTTTGAGCTGAATCAGTTTTCTAGATCTGCTTTATTATTATTATTAAAAAAAAAACTTACTTTACTTTTTACTGATAACTAAATGATTTATTTTAATGATTACTAATTTTATTTTATTTCACGTATATAATATTATTATTTATTATTTCCAATGGTTATTTCATTACCTCTTTGTTTTTTTTAAAATATATTAACTGATAATGATCCTTTTAATTAATAGTTCAATGAGAATAGTTCATGATCATTTCTCTTTTTACTTCCTTGTACGAAGTAAAGGAAGTATTGTGATTGCGAAAAATTTCGGTTTTCAGATTTCAACGGAAATATCGACCATCTCCGAATCCGTTTCGGTGTGACATCTGTATGTACGTATTTATCTAGCATAATCAAAAAATTATTGGCTGTAGAATGTTGAAATTTTGGATTTAGGACTGTTCTAACATCTAGTTGTGCACTTCCCCTTTTGACTGGAGTAGAATGGACAAAAAATGACCAAAAAGCCCAAAATCGAATTTTATTTTGAATTTTGGCCTTTTTGTTAACTGCAGTAATAAGCCCTCATTAAGAGTTTCTCAACGGTATATCATAAGTATTACTTATTTTAATCGGTTCCAGAGTTATAGACAAATATATTTTATTAATGAATTATTTGGTTCTTACACGGGGAAGGCATATCGGATGGAATCGACTCATCTCCTTTTTTAATTTTTTTATTCAATATTAACAATTTAAAAAAAAATCAAAATAAAAAAAAATCAGAAGTTATTAATGAACAAAATCTTATATACTTTTTATTTAAAAAAAATGTGTACATATAATTAAATAGACGTACAGGGAAGTAATGTGGCATCCACATCAGATTTTTTTCATTTTATTTTTACATAAAGGAGTACAGTGTTTAAAATGTCATAGATCGATTTGATAAAACTATCCCTACCCTAATAAGGCTTCATTTACAAGAAATTAATAAACACAAGTCAATTAAAAAAAGTAAAAATTATGAAAAAAATTATTTCAATTTTAGTACGGAGTACACTTGAAAACGTAAATTGGATTTTGCTTTAATAAATTCAGACTACAAACCGAGTGATTTAACTTGAAGACCTTTGACGTTGGACCACTAAGAGCGTGTAGACTCCGTTGAACCGCTTAATTACAGGGCACGGGAAACGTGGCGTCCTGCGTTGTAAGTGGTGAATCCCTCCTCTTCTGTGTAACTGCGGCCCTTTTGATCGAACTACAGAACCGCACGTAACATTCTGTGTCAGACCTTTCATCAGTGGCACTTATGATTTATTTAACTTAAACGGCGGCACAAAAGTTTTGCTGAATAAACTTGATTTAAAAATTTAAACGAGAAAAATTGAACAATACTCTATTGCACGTTAAATCTTTTTATTTTTACTATGATTCCAGCATTATTATTTTACTAATAAAAAAGTGTATCTCTTTTTTATTTATGATTTTCAAACATCTTCTAATATTTAATACATTTTTATTTTATGTATGTATACGTGTCTGTGTGTGTGTGTGGGTGTGTGTACACATTTAAGATTTTCTGTCTATTTTTCATCTATTTAGCTTCAATAAAAGCTCGATTTTTAAAAGTTATTATTCACTTTTTATTGGCTGTATTTACATTAATTTTTTTAGAATTATCTACAAGTTTTATTACTAAATCTTCCGCATTTATTAGACATTTAACAAAGCTATTTTACTACAAACCTAAAACAAATTGTTTTTCGGTACCGAATTTTGTGTTTTAAGTCGAATATCTTAAAATCTACTGGAGTTACAGTTTTGGGACTTATTTTATCCTATTTCCCAGGTTAAATTACATAAGAAACCACCAACTTTACTCTATAATTTGGGTACCAAAAATTAGAGTAAGCTTGTTTTATTACAAAATCTGAAATCCGGGCGAAATCCTTCCCTAACTGTAACTTGAAAACTAAGCGTTTCCCGATTTATGTTTATAAAAACTTGTTTCATTATTTTCATCTGTAGAACATGTTCTGAAAATTTCTTCGTTTCTGCATGGGACACCTTTATAAAAATCATTTTCACTTCAAGTGCATGAAAAAAACAGACAAAAAAGATAAAAAAATATAGATAACAATTGTGACACTGTTACAAAACAGTTAAATTATGACTTTGACATTTACAATTTTTTTTTATAACGATCACTGTTCTAATTTTATCTTGTGAATTTTATACATTTTATAAATTTTAATTCTAAATTATTATAGATTCCTTCTGAATATGGCAGAATAACCGAAAACGTTTGAGGAAATCAAATAATATATTAGTAGCTTTTTTAATATTATATTTACAATTAAAAAAAACAATGTGTAATAATCGAAAAACCGTTCGCTGAACAAAAAAAACTTCCAAATCTGAGTAGGGCTATGAAGGCTAATCGTGAATACGATTAGCCTTCATAATTTTAATTTTAAAATCATGATTTTAATTCTAAAATCATTTTTTGTCCATTCGTACAAATATAGAATAAAGCTAAGATCAACTAATCAAAAAGGATACGTATTTAATTTTTTCTTTAAAATTTTGAAGCCAAATATTAATAACGGAATGAAATTGCAGCAAAGATTAATAAATAAAAATAAATAATAATGAGAAAATGAAATTAGATTGCCATCAAGTTTTTATCATCATAATACAAACTGAATAATTAAGTTTCATATTCATCAATACGGATAAAACACGAAAGTAGTGTGTACAATTTATTCAACATGAATAATATTAATTACACCTCAAAAAGTTTGAATTAGAAAAAATTAAAGAATTAAAATAAAATTAAATAAAATTTGATTTTTGTAGTACATACAAAAACAAACGTTGGATCTTTTTCGAAATTATCCCCCCACTAAAAACCAATTAATTTTTAACTAATCGGCCAAAAATCGATGTATTTTTAATATTCATTAAGAATCAGGTGGGAATATGCATGTTTCAAAATAAAAAATAAAAAATGGTACTTTTCGTTTCTCCCCCCTCCCCAAACTTTTGCAAGTTTTTCACCTGGAGATAAATGAAAATAGCAAGAAATATTGATATTAACAATAACCAGGTTGGAGAAATAACACAATAACCAGAACCATTTATATTTATTTATTTTATAAATATATCTAACCAAACTTAACCTACGCTCGCTAACCTTACTAATTAACAGTAATGTTTTGAATATTTAAATAAAAAATTTAGTAATTATTGCTGCAATTATTTTTTTTCATTTATTTATTTATTTTTTTTGAAAATGGCATGCCTGTCCGGGATTCGACTTCGGGACCTCCGGATGAAAGGCTGAGACGCTACCACTAGCGCCATGGGGCCGGCAATTATTTATTTTTATTTTTTTCTCCGTCGTGGCAGAGCACAAGGCCCCGACCAGGCAGCCGGGACTCGGTCTTCCTCGCTTGCCAAGCCTCAAATAAGGGGACCCAAAAGGTTCCCCTCACCTTGACTCCGGTCGTACCGCCTCACCGCTCCCGAAGAGATTCCCCGCCGGGACTACGGTCTTACTTTCCCCCCAACGGCACTGCAAGAGAGTTCCCGCCCGATCATCGAAGATGAGACGCCGCAGCCTCCCACCCTTCCCGGGTGAGGCTGTCCCTTGCAGATACCACAGCGCAGCTGTGTACATGTTCATGGTGCTGGCGCAGGTAGTGCCATCTTACATCCTCGAATTCCGGGTGCATGTCCATGCGATCTACATGACAGACAGCGAGGTTCCTGTGTGCACGTGGCCGGCCGGCCATACCGCAGAAAAAACAATGACCACCTCGGTCTGGACCAGGACAAAACTTGGCCCTATGTCCCAAAAACCCCAACACCGAAAGCAAAGGTCATCTGAGGCACCCGCCAGGCCAGCCAGCCAATGCGGATGCGCCCATCGGATAGTAATTTCTCCGCAAGAAGAGGTGTCAAGGCCAAAGTGACCACCTGTACCAAATTAACACAAACATAAATCCTTAAACAAAAAACTTAAGAAACCAAAAACCATAAGTAATAACGAAAAATACCAAAATATAACCTATAATCACAGAGCTCCTACGCAGACAACCTATCCCATCGACGTCAACTGTGATTCAATTATTTAGTTATTATTTAAATAATCAAAACAGTACTGTTAATTAGTCGAGTTTATCGATCAAGCGAGCTAAGTTTGGTTAGATTATAACTATAATCAATAATACTTATATTTTTAATATGTAAAATATGTTAATATGGAGTATGTTTAAAATGACCGTATAAAAGAACATGATAGTGTGTTATTGCGTTATTTCTCCAATCGGGTTATTGTTAACATCAATATTTACTGCTATTTTGAACATTCCCACTCTTGCCCATTCTTACTGGATATTAAAAATACATCGAATTTTGGCCCGTTGGTTAAAAAATTAAGTGTTTTTTTTTTTTTGGGAGGAGGAATTCTGAGAAAGATCCCAAATGTTAAATATTAAATAATTTATAATATTTTATTTTATATATAATAATATATTTGCCACAAATACCTAAAGTAATAACGTAAAAATGTAAATTTATTTTAATTTATATATATATATATATATATATAGCGAAATATATTAACTTTTTTAAGTGTAAAAGAAACTCTACTAAGCGGCTTATAATGTCTGGCTTTAATCTTTTGTTTGAAATATTTTCTTATAATTTAAAAATGGTACTTGTATATTTAAAAAGAAACATATTTACACACGCGTATCCGCACATACATTTGTAATGGTAGAAAAAAGATGAAAATATATAGTTGTTATATAATCTACAAATAAAACAACTGAGCTACACTACTTCTATTGTTTAATTTTTTTTTTAAATGTACGTAAAATTTCTAAAAGAGCGTATTAAAATCTTTATAACTATTTAAAGCAGCTGAAGTGAAACAAAACTCGGTAGTATTTCGTACTTAAAATACAACTTTATGTAAAATTAAAAAAAAAAAAAAATTGTTTGTCTTTATATTCAATTTTAGTGTTCTGCTTACAATGTATATCATAAATATACGATTCAACTCATTTAATAAACAATATATCGGAACCTTAACGGCTGTTTGCCTTTATGTGAACTTAAAAATATAAATTACCTTAAATAGTAATAATTTATATTTAAAAATATACCATTCTTATTCATGTTAAGCACATAACGTTATTTTTTTTTTAAGAAAAAAACTAGAAAGATTGTAAAATAACCAATTTTTTCTAGTTTTATTATTATTTATATAAATTTTTTTTTATTATTATGCAATTATAACCTCCATAAGGCTGTAACAATAGAAACGTTCGGAAGAAAATTATTACTGTTTCTTGAAAGTCGAAATAGGTATCCCCACAACTCCATTTTGGGTCCAGTGTTGTTCTTAATCTTAATTAATAATATCTCCATAAATACGAGTATTTTTTTTTTTTTAAATATTTACGTTAGATAAATTATATTTCTGTACACAAAGAAGTTTTCAAGTCTAAAGATCTACGATCTGATTATTAAATCATTAAAAATTGTTTTAATGAGAATTAAGTATCAAATTATCCGACGGGATATTGACAATAAAACAAAAAAATGACAATCCATTTTCTTAAAAATTAAGCTGTAAAACCACGATTTATAAAAATATATATTATACAAAACGATTTTAAAACTTATAAAAACACTAAATTTCTACGACTGTAATTATTGGAGAAAGGAACTGACTTATATACAAATAGAAACATCTGACAACTATTCTTAAAAAGAGCGTTTATACGTTAGATTCTTTAAAAAACCGTTAGATTTTGAGGTTATAAAAATAGTCAAGACCTATATTTACTCTAGTATTAACACTGGAGGATCAAAACTGAAGATATTAACACTGTCGGTCAGTGTCAATATTTATAAAACTAATATACAACAAAAACTATAAAAACGCCAGTTAAACTTCAATAAATGAATTTTTTTTAAAATCGGTTTGGTAAACATAAAATTTTCCGGAAAATAACCTTCTGACCTTCCTATATCCTTCTTAAAGATATCAGATTCTAAACTTTGTAATAGGGTATAATCACTACGGTAAATTGGAATATTTTAGTAAAATAACCATTTTGTCTAAGTTTTCTATGGTTATTATTATTATTTTAACAGTAACGTTTTTAAAGATAATTTTCTAAACATTTTTTACAGATTTCGTAGAACCACACTATGTGATGACACCTCAGGAAGAGAGAAACCTTAGTAAAACATTTACCTTCGTTTTTGTATTTCAGCACTAAGAACCTTTCTTTTCTTTTTTTCCTGTTTAGCATCAAGTAATTACCTTTCAGGTAATACTTCAGAGAATGAATGTGGATGGTATGTATGAGTGTAAATGAAGTGTAGTCTTGTACAGTCTCAGTTCGACCATTCCTGAGATGTGTGGTTAATTGAAACCAACTACCAAAGAAAAACTGAGCTATCCTCTGGGTGTTTTCCCAGTGGCTTTTGCTGACGACCTGGCCTTGGTTGTTACTGGAAAAACTGAAGTAGAGGTATCGGAGAAGGCAAACGCAGCGATACGAATGGCAGAAGTCTGGATGTCTAGTAAAGGCTTAAAACTTTCGCATGGTAAAACAAAATACGTAGTCATGACAGGTCGTAGTAGAATATCTGATATCCTAATTCGAGTAGGGGGTAATCTTGTCCAGCAACAGACTTCAGCCAAATATTTAGGGATCTGGCTTGACAAGAGGAGGAGTTTTACGGCACACGTGAATGAAATACGTAAACGAGCTGAATGCACGGTCAAAAATCTTAGCAGATTACTCGGTAATATGACAGGATCCAGAACTGCGAAGCGTAAGATTTACGCTCACGTAGTTAATTCCATCTTACTTTACGGTATACAAGTCTGGGAAAGAGCTCTGCGTGCCGACAAGAACAGAAGAGCCCTTGAAGGAATTCAACGGCGCATGGGCTTAAGAGTGATATGCGCATATTCTTCAGTCTCCACCGAGGCAGTACTCGTAATTGCAGGAGTTCCTCCTCTTAAACAACTGGCGGAGATGCGAGTGAGTATAGCATGTGGACAACCTTTTAAAGAAGCATATGAAGAGATGCTGCGTAATTGGCAACATCGTTGGGATGTAGCCAACACGGGACGATGGACACATCGTTTGATACCTTTGATCCGACCGTGGATAGAAAGGAAGTTCGGGGACATAAATTACTGGATAACGCAATTTTTTACAGGGCATGGGTCGTTCAGGTCCTATTTATGTGCGAGACTAAGGGTAGATAACAACAACTGTCCTTACTGTGGGGCTTATGATTCCCCTGAACATGTAGTATTTGAATGTAACCGTTGGACTGAAAGCAGGCAATCCTGTGTAAGACGTATAGGGCCATTACCTACGGAGAATGTGGTGGATAAAATGCTACTTAACGAGGATAACTTTAATGTGATCTCGTCGATCGTCTGATACCTTTGATCCGACCATGGATAGAAAGGAACTTCGGGGACATAAATTTCTGGATAACGCAATTTTTTTACAGGGCATGGGTCGTTCAGGTCCTATTTATGTGCGAGACTAAGGGTAGATAACAACAACTGTCCTTACTGTGGGGCTTATGATTCCCCTGAACATGTAGTATTTGAATGTAACCGTTGGACTGAAAGCAGGCAATCCTGTGTAAGACGTATAGGGCCATTATCTACGGAGAATGTGGTGGATAAAATGCTACTTAACGAGGATAACTTTAATGTGATCTCGTCGTTTATAACCGCAGTTATAAAGAAGAAAAATGAGGAAGCTCGTCAAGAAGAAACCGCTCGCTGATGACGACTTGTCGTAGGTGGAATTTCCACCTACGAAATAAAAGAGCTAACCGGTGAACTGACCTGCCGTGCCGGACATACAGCCGCGGGCGGGGAGGCGAGCTAGAGTAAAGGACACTCCTCTGGCGCGAGTCAAACTTGATTGTAGATCCGTTCCAGAGGAGTAGGAGGGAATATAAAAAACTACCAAAGAAAACCGGTATCCACGATCTAGTATTCAAATCCGTGTAAAAATATCTGACTTTACTAGGACTTGAACGCTGGAACTCTCGACTTCCAAATCAGCTGATTTGGGAAGACGCGTTCACCACTAGACCAATCCGGTGGGTTAGCCAAACTAAGAACCTGATACTGAAGAATTTAACCCCCTCTGTAACATTACTAGTTTCTTTATTATTAGCTAGATCTTCGGCTGACAATGTCGGTCGAAGTCTATTCAAAGTCCCCGGTTTGTTGGTTTTTTTTTTCAGATAGACCATCAACTAAAGGAATATTATTATTTGGAATTGACATACGGTTCTCACGATACTAGCGACTTAATGAACCACTCCACAGAGTACGCGTGTACTGGAACTAAAATTGCATACAACTGGGTTCACCCTGGTGCCCAGAAGACATCGTTCGAGTCTAATTACGTAGAATCATCTATCCATCGGTACGATATGTTCCACCTTGGGTTACTGTTGCGTTTCTAAAGGTGTCGCAACACCACCGATTGTAAGTGTAAGAAATATTGTAGGCCGTTGTGTAGCTGTGTAAGGGTATATGTTGTAAATTGCGTAATGTTGTTGGTGAAGTGTATGTGTAAATAGTTAAGCAGCTCGGTGTGAAGTGGGAAGAAAAGCTGCAGTGGCTAGAGCTGTGGGAACACCAACCCTCAATGTTTTAAAAAAGAGCAAGACTCCCTGTTGGGGGTTCTCTTTCCATAATTAGTACAAAAATAAATATGCTCTATATATGAAAAACAACCCGTGTAATTAACTCAAACACAGAAAACTTACTTCTTATTAAAAATAATGCAGTAAACGACGTAGAGAGACTACAATTGTGCGTGAGACAAGTCTCTGGATTGGTAATTATGAATATTATTTTATTCTAAATTTTTCAAGTATTTTTACTTCCTTCTACGAAGTAAAGGAAGTATTGTGATCGCAAAAAATTTCTGTTTTCAGATTTCAACGAAAATATCCATTTTGACCAACCCTGAATCCATTTTGACTAGTTTCGGTGTGACGTCTGAACTTACGTATGTACGTATGAATTTCGCATTAACTCAAAAACAATTAACCGTAGGATGTTGAAATTTTGGATTTAGGACAGTTGAAACACCTAGTTGTGCATCTCCCCTTTTAATTGCAATCGACCGAAACAAAAGTATCCAAAAATGCCCAAAATAAAAAAAAAAAAATGGATTTTGGACTTATTCTTAACTGCAGTAATAAGTCATTATTGAGAAATTTTAGACGATATATCATAAGTAGTACTTATTTTCATTGGTTTCAGAGTTATAGCCACATAAAATTTTAATCAATGAAATATTTGAATTTATAAGTGAAAGGCACATCGGTTCTAATCAGACTTCACCTCCTTTTTTATTTTTTTACCTTTTTTTTAATTTATTTTTTAACATTTCTTTTTTTAAATGAAATGTATTGATTTATTAATAATTATTAACCCGTAATTATAAAAAAAAGTTTATACAATAAATATATGAAATTATTATATATGTGATATTATGTTTCAATAATAACAATAAAAAACAAATATGAAAAAATCAGAAGTTAGTAAAATAAAATTTTATGTATTTTAAAAAATTTGTATATGTAATTTAATAGGCATTATTATATATTTGTATTACATATGTGTAATAGAGTTGGTGAAACATCTGATTACTTAATATTAAATGAAAATTATAATTTACAATCTTATTATTTTTGGACTTTCTAGTTTAGATCCTGTTTAACTTTATTTAATTATTCTGGAATTTCTGTTTAATTTTATCTATATTAAAGTTAACTACAGAATGACTGAAAAATAAATCCTCACAAGAACAACATATACACTGAGGCATTCATTCCCGATCTTTAATAATTTGCAAAAAAATTCTTATCTTTACTCCTCTCATATTGTCGGACAATATTCTCCCTAAGTCGGAGTTGATCATCATTTCGTTCATTTGTTTTTTGTTGCCGATCATTTAATCGCTCTTTGGTTTGATATAATTCTTCTGATCTTAATTTGTATAAACGTTCTCAAGTTTTCAAATTTTCTCTCTCTTTATATTCATCATCCTTCTTAATCGTTTTATTCTTTCGTTGGTCTTCTTCTCTAGTCGAGAAAGGTTCTACTGCAGTACTCGTTCAATTCACTTCATCGTCTTATTTAATTCATCATTAACATATACGCAAAATTATGTTAAAAGTTAATTATTTATAGTTAATGTATAGCAATTGTAATAATGTTAATTGTATAAATAATGTTCATGTTTGATTTGTTAATAATTATTCATCTTTGATTGTAAAAAAATTTTTGCATTAAATTAGAATTCAATAAGTTATTAATGAAATAAAATCTTATGTATTTTTAATTTTTTTAAAAATGTGTACATGTAATTTAATAATCGTACAAGGAAAACATGTGGTGTCCACATCATAATTTTTCTATTAATTTTCGTATGAATATGATTTGAATACTAGCATCGGGTTATATTACCTATAGGCTATAAAAATATAGTACTAAGTAACAATGACACTCAAAAATAAAAATAATGCGTACAACTAGTAAGTAAAATATATATATAATATATATATATATATATATATATATATATATTCAAAATGTTTATGCAAGAAAATAATTTTTCGAATAAAGATTAGCAATACAAAAAAAAAGAATTAATAAGAGAGACTGTATAAGACTGAAAACAAATCATCGAAATCGGTACATTTATTAAAGAATAAAGTTAAAAGGAGATTAAAAATAGATTTTAATGAGAACAATATAACTCTCATTCCAAGGTACATTCATAGATTTTTTTTTAAACCGCTATTGATTGAATAGAACGAAAATTTTATATAATAAATGCTTTCTAGGTATTATTTTTAATAGACTCCATTATTTCATGATAGAAAATGATTAAGAGTTCTTCAGATGAAATATATGAGGTTACAGAAGACCAGCTGTTTCATTTATTTTTTTCTCTCTTCTCCGCGATAAATCTTTTTATAGGTTAAGGTCCTCACTTTAATAAAACTACCTGTAGAAATTAAAAGCGATTAAATTTATATTCAAACACGTGCGATTATATAGGCTCACAATCTCATTTTACCTTAGTTATTAAAAAAGGGATCATTTCTTTTTCATAAAAAGAAACTGAATTATTACAACGGTGATAACATTAATATAATAAAATGTTTTTTATTAAAAAATGACTTCAAAATCTGGTTTCGTAACAGTTACAGGCGAGAAAAATTAATACAAAAAATATATAATTTATTACAAATGATAAAAATAATATAATATACGAAGGAGAGGAAATATAAAATAAATTTGAATTTAAATCAAAAGAAAATTCTGCAAAAGAAAGTTCAAAATTGGTATAATAATAATATTAAATATCACATAATATATAAATTAAAAATATATGTATACACAGAGTAATTCAAAAGTATGGTAAACCCTCAACAACTTTAAAACCGTTCGAGATAGAATACTGTTGTAACTTTGAAGATAAAATATCGGTCAACTACTTTACCTTTTACGAGAAATAAATTCCACAACCCTTTCTTGGGGCGCGCCCCAGGGATTGTAACTCAAATATTTTAAATGGTAACACCCTTTGTTTGGTACATCATATTTAAAGATTTCTTTAAGAGAAGAAAAATGGTATAAATAAAAAATTGGTACGATGTCTATACTCAAAATGCGAGATAAAGTTTGGATTTTGAAAAAAAAATTACATTGATAATTTAAGGAACTGTTATTGCAAATAAATAAATTTATAAAAATTTGATTAATTAAACTGATATCATAAAAGAAATTTATTTAAAAAAAAATAATTATTTGTTAACTATAACGTTTGCTTATTTACTAACATTTCATTTTAATAAATGTTAAAAATGTCGTCCTTCTGTTGTTTGAGAAGGACGTCCTTCTGTCGTCCTTCAGTGTACCAATCGGTTGTAAAAGGATGATACTGCATTATTCAATAAATCCCTAGTAATATTTTATAATGATTGTCGAATTCTGTTTTTTAAATCATCGATATCTTGGGGCTTATTATGATAAAAAATACTTTTTATGTGGCCCCTAAAAAGTAATCCGATGTGACAAGTCGGGGGAACTTGCTGGCGATTCTGTTTGACCCCTTCGGCCAAACCTCGTTCCAGGAAAAAATGTATCTAAAATTTCACGTACCTGAAAACTGAAATAAAGCGGGACACCATCTTGTCAAAACCAAATGTTTTGGAAATGTTTGGGGTTTTGGAAACTTGAATTTAATTAGATTACATTTTAATTTAATTCAGTTTAATTTCTTTTAATTTTATTTTATTATTTGAACTAACTAAATTTAGTAATTTTCAAAATCCAAATTTTATCCCGCGATAATATATAATATATACGCGATATACATATACGAATTATTATCCAAAATCAGCATAAGAATAAATATTTGTTAATTATCTATCAAATACTTAATAGTTAACTGAGAAATGCAATGATATGGTGTACATCATTGAAAGCAAACGAAATATTTTAAAAAATTAGCAAAATTTAAAATTATGAAGTGTCTATCAAGTAGTCGCTAAGAAAATAGAACGGAAAAGAGAAACGTCATGAAGAATGTACTGGAGACCTAGTGTTCATTCTGCAGCAGCGATGGCTTAGCAACGGAAATTTCTTCCCTATCATACCTCTCCTACGCTCCCATATAAGAAAAATAGCAGCCACAACTTTTAAACGATTAATTTTATGAAATGTTTTTACACGTATTATTTCGCCTATTTTTTTATCCCCTCCCCTGACGCGGACCCGCAGCTAAGAATAACTTAGCCGGAGGAGTGTCCTTTAACTCTAACGGGCCTTCCCGCCGGGTTGGTCTAGTGGTGAACGCGTATTCCCAAATTGCTTGAATTGGAAGTCGAAAGTTCCAGCGTTCAAGTCCTAGTAAAGTGAGTTATTTTTACACGGATTTGAATACTAGATCGTGGATACCGGTGTTCTTTGGTGGTTGGGTTTCAATTAACCATACATCCCAGGAATGGTCAAACTGAGACTGTACAGAACTACACTTCATTTACATGATATCATTTATGATATCATTTATCATGATATCATTATCATTTATGATATCATTTACATATCATCCTCTGAAGAAATATCTGAACGGTAATTCCCGGAGGATAAACAGGGAAAAAGGGCCATCCCGCCCACCAGCTGTACATCCGGCAACACAGGTCGGCCCGCCGGTTGGATCTTTTTTATTGCGCCAGCCTCTAACCCTCAGCTAGGAGACTCCGGATCCAGCAATGCTGCAACCTTTATCCCCTCGCAGAAGGCCGGGTCTCGGTCTTGTCTGTGCCTTATACCTCAAATGAGGGGTCCCCAAAAGGATCCCTCACCGGGACTCTGGTCTTAACTCCTCCTATTGGATGTCTGGTGCTGAAGATCTTCATGACAACAGGAAACTAGTAATGACTGATTTCTAGAAAAAAATTATATAAAACAGTAACGTTTTGCAAAACGAAACAAGACAAGAGCGCTGCTTGTTCCACACATTAACGCATATGTAAGACAACGTACGTTTTCCTCAGATCGAACCAACTCCGGCAGGTTTTCATGGAAATACTTCTAACTTTTTCCGATTCCACAACTTCAATTAGTCGAAAAAAAAAAATCAGTGTATAACGTAATAAAGTTGTTAAAATATATTGATCAGTGTAAAAGAATTTTCTACTCTACCGCGAACCAAATAACTAAAATGCCGTCATATTGAAATCAGCAATCAGAAAATGTTTTATTGAATACTTAAATTAAACAAAAAAAAAAACTGTTCTTGAATACAGTTAAACTCAATTTTTTTAATATGTTCTATTAATAAAACCTTTTAAAAAATCCCACTGGTTTAAATAATGTATAATAATATACCAATTTTTGCATAAATTTGTTCATATCTCAAAATAATACATATCAAAAACTTTTTCGTACGAAAAGTAAAAAATAGTGTACAAGAATTTTATGAAATATTCATCTCTATTTAATTTTGTTTTGTTTTATTATAAGGACAAAGTAACTTTACAATCTGTTCAGCAAGATAATTGAATAAGTAAGTAAGATGTATTTGAACTAACATAAGTTGCCACAGACCCAGCGGCTTGTGACTTAATAATGAAATAGAAGACCATAAAATCACCTAATTGAAGCGATAAGGCAAATCAAGAATATTCCTTAGCAATCTTGAAAAATCACTGATCGTATTATCTAATAAACGAACCGCCAAATAATTCGGGTGCCGATCCAAACGATTTTGATACCGTAGGCTGACCAGAGAGATTTCCTTCCGAACAGTTTGCAACTTAAGATCATTCGTTGCATATAAGTGTATTACTTATGTACCAGGGTGTGTTAAGCATTTTCCGCAGTGTTTTTGTTTGGTAGCATTCAAGTATGTCAATATTGGAGTTTCACACTGTACCCCACAATTCAAGCCCGTAAATCTAAACATGCTTCAAACGGATTTTTAAATCAATAATTTACTTTCTTCTGAAACCCGAGATCTATGTCCTATTAGCCAGTACACATGTTTAAACTTGAGATCCAACTGTTTCCGCTTAGAAGTGACATTTTTAGCTCAAGTAAGTCGTCGATCGAGATGAAAACCGAAATATTAACAGTCTTGAGATCTCGGAATCGAACATTTAAGATACAAACAGGAGGACAGTGTTCCTTACGAAGGGTGAACGTAACGTGCTTTATTTTGTTTCGTTTATTTTTATTTTCCATATGTAAGCCACGATTTGAGGAGAGTGATATAATCTCGAATAAAACGGGACGCAACAATCGGATTTTCGTGGACAGCAAGAATTGCAGTATCTTCAGCAAAGGTTGCCTTGCAACTTTGATATTTGCCGTAATTGGCAAGTCAGCCATAAACAGAACATACAAGATGGGTCCGAGAACGCTTCCTTGAGGTATTCCTGATTGTATAAGGAACAAATTTTCAAAACGTCTCCATGTTTAACTTGAAAGCACCTGTATTCTAGGTAAGATTTTAGTACCATATAGAAAACATGCGGTAAAACCTTTTACAGGTTATAGAGCAACCTTATATGCCAAACCATGTCAAAAGCCTGATTGACATCGAGGAAAACCGCTGAACAGTACTGTTTCTCGTCTAGAGCACGATTTATAACGTTAACAATCCACATAACAATCTAACAATCTATTTGCCTACTCCACAGGAGCATGTTGCTCCCTAAACCCAAGCTGGTAAGCCGGAATCGTACACGAACTGCTTCAATCTTTTCAAAAAGTGCTTTTCACCTTAGAGAGCACAGAAAGCAGGCTGATAAGCCTATAAGATGTTACATTTGTGGAGTTTTTTCCCAGTTTTGCTAAGACAATTAAGGGTGAAATTTTACACGGACCAGGAAAACGACCGATTCGGAAAAAAGCATTGAAAATCAAAATAACCAAACGTATCGCATGCCGAGGTAGTGCCTGGAGAACCCGACCGGTGATCAAATCATGCCCTAGCGCCTTCACTGGATGTATTTGTATTAACATCGTCAATGACTAGAGAGACCTCGTGTACTGTAAAGCGCGTAATCGGGAAGGACATTTGGAAAGGAGAAGCCAAATAATCGTTGATTTCTCTGGATGATCTGATCTTCTTCGGATCTGTCTCGACATCACTGGGCTGGAATATGTCGGAAAAGTTTGAGCAAATAAGGTCGCCTTCTCCTGAAAACTTCTCGCCCACCTTCTGTCAATTTTACGGAGAGGAGGAACAGACTGCAGGGGTCTCTTGAACGACTTCGCAGCTTTCTATAAAGTGTACTCATCAGCGTGCCCATCAGAAATATTCTCAAAGTAGGTTTGAAATGAATTGTCCTTAAATGCTCGTATTAACTTTT
Organism: Lycorma delicatula; assembly: GCF_047948215.1. Lineage (NCBI taxonomy): Eukaryota > Metazoa > Arthropoda > Insecta > Hemiptera > Fulgoridae > Lycorma > Lycorma delicatula. Next base: position 116,294,705 of record NC_134463.1, on the reverse strand, counting down.
TTAGTTCTCGAGAAGCCCTGTTAAATCTTCCTTTATCAGCAGGGTAACGAGTTCTTTGTCGTACGCGTTGTAATCTCCGGCGTTCTTCTATCTTCTCTTCTGATGAAGACTGGATACGTATTTTGAGCTGGAGGAACAAAATCCAAATTGGGCGTGGAGGCCCACGACGCTAATTGAATCAATTTGTTCGATCCGTGTACTGCATTGTCCAAATTGGCCGGGGACTTCAAAGGCACGTCCAGTCGTATATTTTCGTCTCAAAAAGTCTTAAAAACGTCGTTTGTTAGTAAACTAAACGAAATGGGAGACCTAGCAGTTAGCGAAACGGTAATAGATACTGTAATGTATTTAATTTTTTAACATTCTATCTCTATTTAATAAAACATTTTCAGTAATATAATTAAAAATTCATTTATAATTAATTTGAAATAATGAAAACAAATTACACCACTTTTAGTTTGATATATTAAAATTCTATAACAGATCTGACATATTATGGAATTACGCGTGTAAATTGACATCTATAAGGAAGAAAAAGGGAAAAGTGCGACACTCCGTAACCAAAGATCAATAGGGAAACGTGAGAATATTAAGTAATAAGTTTTCTTAAAAGGAAAAATATGTTTAGAAAAGACGACAAAAAGTGGAATAAAATTTTATAGGACAAATTTATAAATTATAATTTCTTTTTAAAAGACATTTTTGTAAAAATAATTTTAACTCATGATTTTTAAATAAAAATGTAAATTATTTATTGTCCTATATTTTAATCCTGTATCAAATATTTTGTATCCTTTATCAAGTATTGCATTTCTACATTAGGAAATCTTTCACGGTGTCTATTGATTTTTATGGCAAATATGAACCAATCTCTTTATCATCCGTGAAATAGTACACATACTATCCCTACATTATATATATATATATACGAAGTAAGATAATGCTATGTAGATGAAGTATTTATTTATTTAAAACGGAAAAATATATTTAAAACCAAGCAATAAACTAGTATATGATGTGTGTGGGTTTCAACAAACACACACACACACTACCATATATAAATATACCTTCTCGGAAAGTGGGCATTCAGCCATTAACAAATAACAATATAAAAAATTTAGAGGGACGCCATCTTGCATGAAAATCAAATCAACTTTCTCCCAAGTAGTGATTATTGGCCAGATTTCGTCTTTTTTTCCTGTTTAATCTCCGGTAATTACCGTCAGAGGATGATATGTATGATTGTAAATGAAGTGTAGTCTTGTACAGTCTCAGTTCGACCATTCCTGAGACGTGTGATTAATTGAAACCTAACCACCAAAGAACACCGGTATCCACAATCTAGTATTTAAATCCGTATAAAAAGTAACTGGCTTTGCTAAGACTTGAACGTTGGAACTCTCGACTTTCAAATCAGCTGTTTGGGAAGACGCGTTCACCACTAGACCAATCCGGTGGGTAGATTTCATCTTGCAACACGGTAAGGTACCTTTCAGCGTTCATGGTATCGTGAAGAACGAATGGATCCAAAATCCTACCCGAAGTCATTCCACACCACACCGTTACTTTGGATCGATTCTGCATTTTTCAGAAATATCAAGAAGGAAAAAAAAAGATACGATGGTGTAGTCATTTTTATAATCTTTCTCATAGTTTGTGAGATATATGTCCTGGAATATAAATATTACAGGAATATTGTATGACCTTCAAAAACGTGTAACTCGTATAACACTATCTCTGATGATAGCCGTATGATGTGGGAGAACATATTCCCAGTATAATATTATCTGCTCTTTTCATTGGTGGGGTCAATAACGGGTCATTCTATTTGAAAAAAAAGTAGTGTTAATCTTGAAATAAGTTTAAGGTTACAATGAGGTGTCCCCTTTCAATCGAGTTACTTTTTTTAGGACTTTTTTTGTATGATATGTAGTTTACGAGTAAATCACCTGGGGCGATTAAAATATAAATACTTTATAAATGACCCAAAGTTTTTAACAAAGAATTCAAATATTTTCTTAACTATACTTTTAAAATAACGCGTAATTTTTAAGGAAATTTTATTTGGTTAAGAGAGTCAAATCGGATCCCAATTTGTTTTCCCTACTAAACCGTTTTTTTTTCGCAACTAAGGGTGATATCTGTGGGATGAGCCAAATCAATTTAAAAAAAGCATTTTTTGTTATTATGGATAATAATAATAATATTGAAAATTTTTATTTTCAATTTTAATTTCCCGGCGAATATGGCTACAAAAACCATATTAAAGGGAAAAGGATGCTGATCGTGTCAAAAATGGTGTTTTGGGTTTTATTTACAGTTAGGCTAACTCTGGACCACTCAAAATAAATTTCGATTTCTTTTTCTTTTCTCAAAATATTCTTTCCACATGTTTCGTCTTTCTCTCTTTCTGTATGAAAATAAAGTATCCACTTAGCAACAATTGTGATTATTGACTATCTAAGCCTTTCGGGTTATTCCTCCATCATCAGGGATTACTGATTAATTATGAATTTTATAGTTGTGCATATAAATTTTTATAAATGGGAATTAAAATGGAAAATAAAAATTAAATTATTATGTTCATAACAGTTGAATGCCAATAGTTAAAGTAAGTCAACGTTAAAAGAAAAAAGTCTTCTCAGTAAGATGTTTACAACTGTTATGCAGTATAACTTAACTAGAATTCTATACAGAAGAATTGAGAGGAGAGTGGAGGAAGTGTTAGGAGAAGACCAATTTGGTTTCAGGAAAAGTATAGGGACAAGGGAAGCAATTTTAGGTCTCAGATTAATAGTAGAAGGAAGATTAAAGAAAAACAAACCAACATACTTGGCGTTTATAGACCTAGAAAAGGCATTCGATAACGTAGACTGGAATAAAATGTTGAGCATTTAAAAAAATTAGGGTTCAAATACAGAGATAGAAGAACAATTGCTAACATGTATAGGAACCAAACAGCAACAGTAACAATTGAAGAACATAAGAAAGAAGCCGTAATAAGAGAGGAGTCCGACAAGGATGTTCCCTATCTCCGTTACTTTTTAATCTTTACATGGAACTAGCAGTTAATGATGTTAAAGTACAATTTAGATTCGGAGTAATACTACAAGGTGAAAAGATAAAGATGCTACGATTTTCTGATGATATAGTAATTCTAGCTGAGAGTAAAAAGGATTTAGAAGAAACAATGAACGGCATAGATGAAGTCCTACGCAAGAACTATCGCATGAAAATAAATAAGAACAAAACAAAAGTAACGAAATGTAGTAGAAATAACAAAGATGGACCACTGCATGTGAAAATAGAAGGAGAAAAGATTATGGAGGTAGAAGAATTTTGTTATTTGGGAAGTAGAATTACTAAAGATGGACGAAGCAGGAGCGATATAAAATGCCGAATAGCACAAGCTAAACGAGCCTTCAGTAAGAAATATAATTTGTTTACATCAAAAATTAACTTAAATGTCAGGAAAAGATTTTTGAAAGTGTATGTTTGGAGTGTCGCTTTATATGGAAGTGAAACTTGGACGATCGGAGTATCTGAGAAGAAAAGATTAGAAGCTTTTGAAATGCGGTGCTATAGGAGAATGTTAAAAATCAGACGGGTGGATAAAGTGACAAATGAAGAGGTATTGCGGAAAATAGATGAAGAAAGAAGCATTTGGAAAAATATAATTAAAAGAAGAGACAGACTTATAGACCACATACTAAGTCATCCTGGAATAGTCGCTTTAATATTGGAAGGACAGGTAGAAGGAAAAAATTGTGTAGGCAGGCCACGTTTGGAATATGTAAAACAAATTGTTAGGGATGTAGGATGTAGCGGGTATACTGAAATGAAACGACTAGCACTAGATAGGGAATCTTGGAGAGCTGCATCAAACCAGTCAAATGACTGATGACATAACACATTTTAAATCTAACTGAGAATAAACGATTTGTCATACCAATATATTTCCAATCACAATTCTCACATTTAAGACTACATACTCCTTGTTTTTTAGAGATCGTATTTGTTATAATATTTTATTGTTTTAGACGGATCCTTATTACTTAGGTAATTTATTATTTTATTATTATTTGTGTACGCTGTTTTTAATTTAAATGTTTTAAATATTTCATTAAACTTATTATAATTTATATTATATTCTATTTTTTCGTATTCTTCTTTTATTTTGTCCATTATGTGTATTTTATTTTTTTATATAATTTATCTATTAAGTTTACATCGTAACCGTTATTTAATGCGATATATTTAATGTTATTTATTTCATTCTTTAATTTTTTTCTCTTTCGACCATTTCTTTGATGTGATTCTTTTCCTTCCTGACCATTTCAAACTCAACTTCGTGTTTCTTTTATCTGAATAGCTCTTTGTCTTTCATTTCCTGTTCTTGGATCCCTAGGTTCTGTAATTCTTTCTTCGTTTGTTGTGTTCAAAAGAGCAGCCCGTGGTTGCTCTTATGTTACTAGAGTTTAATGAATATTTATTATACTAAGCTCTGTTCATCCATTCGGTATAACCAAGGAATCTCAGTTCCGTTTTTCTTATCGCTTTTTCGATTCATCTATTTCTTCATACAATTCTTGGTTAGATTTCAGTATTTATTCTTATATGGTTTTTTAAGGCCTAAGACTACTCTGTCATATACTTATTTTATTCTATGTAATAAAATTATTAACTTTACGATATTAAATATTGTTCGATTTTTGCATTCGTAAAAGCTGAATAATAATATTATTATTGAAAACTTTTATTTAAAATTGAATTAATTCTTCTCTTTAACAAATTAATTTTATTATATTAATTTCAAATTTAAAAGTTTGTTAAAGATAAGCGACAACGACAGGGAATCCTTTGCCTGCTTTTTTCTTTCAATTCCTTACATTTTCCATCGGCCCAAATCTTTCGCAGCTTGTAATGTGTTAATCTTTGTCTTTCTGTATCTCCTTCCTTTAACATAACCAGTGATGGATAGTTAACTGTTTCGTTCCGGAAAGTGTTCTGAGGTCGCCATATTCCGTGTGAGGAGTGTGGTAACTGAATATGTCCTAGGGATTTTCCTGGACATTTCCGGAGCATTTAATAATCTATAATTGCCTTCTGCTCTTTATCAACTCCAAAAAAGAGAATGTACTGTAAGTGAATTGAAAGTTATGCAAAGTTACGTCAGTCATCGGGATGTACTACTCCGCGAGGGCAGCCACGAGATTGGCAAAACGCTGTCTAAGGGATATCCCCTGGGCAGCGTGTTGGGTCCATTATTGTGGGTGGTGGAGTTTGATTCTCTCCTGCGCCTAAGGTTGCCCAGCGGGTGTCGCATCGTGGCTTATGCTGGTCGAAGAAAGCTTGCGGAGGAAGGCTGAACTCCGAGCCACTCGGGTTTGTAGGAAGCTTGAGCTGTGAGGTCATCAACACAAGATGATGTTTAACCCGGGAAATACCACGATGATGCTCCTCAAAGGCCGTTTGGCAGTGACTCGGCGTGTCCGTATTTCGATTGCAGGCCAGCGTACAAAATTATGTTCAGGTTCAAAAGTCCTCGGGGTGTTTCTTGATGAGAAAGTGCAATTTTTTTTTTTTTTAAGAAGCACCTTCAATACGTCGCGGAGAGGGCCTGCAATGCCTTCTTCAGTATTCGACGTGTGGTCAATCCTGATTGGGGTATTAACTTTAAGACAATGAGCATCATGTATAAAGGCGTGTGCGAGGCTATTATGCTATACGCGAATTGGCAATAGTGGAGAGTTTTATAGTGTACTTAGCAAATAAAAGGATTGCTGAGGTGATATAGACCTCTGCTTGGAGTTTTCTTGTATTCTACTTCTGTTGATGTATTGTTTTATGAATTATGTTTTTGTTGTTGTTTTTGGCCTTTGTTTTGTTTCAATGTTACTGTGTTGTTATTGTTCCGTGTAATATTTTTATGTTTCGTATTGTATGTTGAACTCACTTTTACCTTCTACGGGTAGGTAGTCCAATTCCTTTGATTAGTTAGGTCCTTTCAGTCTTACTTAAGACTCGGTGAGATGTATTTTGTTTCCAGTTCATTAAATAGTATTACATCGATAGGAATGTCAGTCGTGGCATTCGCGCCGGTGGCATCCTGCCCGAGGCGGACTGGAACATGTCGAAAACTGAGATTTCAAAGATGACCTTCGGTAAAGCCCATAAAGGGCTCGGAACGGATTTGGTGGCGGAGGATGACTTCTACTACAAGGTCAGGATGTATCATTTTATCATAGTATGTACAATAATCCCTTTGTCCTTTTTGTTAAACTTTTCCAAAATTTCTTCTCTTCCCTTACTTTCTTCTGATAACATCCTGGTACTTAATAGTACTACACTTGTAAGGATTCAAGAGTTTTTCCTCTATTCCAATAACGTCTCGCTTGAGTACAGAGTTATAATCCAGACAGAAATTTGTAACCATCTCTTTTGTGGATTCAGCAGGATTGTTTACAAATTCTTCTGCAACGAGAATGCTTGTTCGCCCATTTTATTCTTAAATTATATCTTTTTTACTTCGGTTATCACAGATTATTTTGATCTCCAAATAAGTAAAGTTCTTTACTTTTCCAAAAATCTTTTCCCAGTTTAATACAATATCTGTTTCCAAATTGTCTTTTGCTCTATACTATTATTTTCGATTTTATTTTATTTATCTTTAAGTTGTATTCATTATTTATTACTTTCTCAATTTTCTTCAACCGATCGTTAAGGTCCTGTACATTCTCAGCTACTATGGCAATAATATTAATGAAGCATAACATATTTATTTTATATCATTGTATGTTTATTATACCACTGTATTTTCTTCTATTATTTTACTGAGGATTTCCTGTACGTACGCAATAAACAAGAAACGGAACAGGATGTACCCTACCCTCATTCCTATCTTAATTTTTGCCTCTTCATGTCTATTTCCGTTTTCAATCGTGGTCTTTTCTTTTTTTATGATACTTAATAATTATTAATTTTTAAATATATACTTTAAAACAAAGATAAGAAAAATACATAATAGTAATAAAAAATATAACAATTTAGGATCGTTTAGTTAATTTAGTAAATGTTACTAACTAAAGCATGTACTTCTAAACGTTATGGCGATGTACATCTAATACATTAAAAACAATTTTCCTCAAATATATCGGGTAAAAAATAAAGTAATTTATTTCATCAATAACATAACTTTTACGTATCATTATCCTCAATTTTTAACGTCAGCAACGACGGGAAACTATAAAATAAATTTCAAGACCGTTCGGATACTGGTACATTTAAACTGAAAATAATAAAGTAGAGAGAAAATCAGTAGTGGTGCTGATTCTAACAAATTCAACGTACCAGAACTAATGTTCATATCTAAAGGATGGAAATGCAAATATTAGATAGTTATAACCCATCATGAACGTTATTTTTTCAGAATGGGAGAGGGGTCAGTATAAAAAAATTAAAATATTATGACATTATAATAACAAACAAGTGCAGTTATTCTTTTTAATCTTAAATTATTATTCAAAGAAAAACATGCCGAAATGTTTGTTTATATAACATTATTAATTTATTAATTTCCTTCTAGAATTACAAAATGCCCAACTGGAATTCAACAGAAATTTTTTATAAATCGATTAAAAATGTTTAATAATAAACCTTCCTTATTTCGATATTTAAAAAATTAAATATACCTAAGAAATACTATTTAACAAAAAATAAAAAATATATATAGAGGAAAACAACTGGCTAAAGTCACGAATCGAGAGTACATTATCAGACACCAGTTTATTACGTTATTTCAATGGATACAATAATATACGTTCACCGGCCCCCGTGGCACGCGAATGGTAGCGTCTCGGCCTTTCATCTGGAGGTCCCGGGTCTGAATCCCGGTCAGGCATGGCATTTTTACAGGCTACATTTCTTATTCATCTCATCCTCTGAAGCAATACATAACGGTGGTCCCGGAAATTAAAAAAAAAATAATAATAAATAAAAATACGTTTATTAAGCGCGACTTCATTTATTCTCTTTCTAGCGACTGACGAATAATGAAGCAGTAGTTTTTCTTCTATACTTCACATAACACAAGTTATGAGTAATGAAAATCGACTTGTAAGAAAATAATCGATTAGTAAGACGAGGCAATATTACATGTTTATTAATCAAATAATATATTTTGAAAAAAAAAATTTATCACTAAATTTTCAATAAGATATAAAACTCACATTAGCCAGAGTTACCTCTCGTAAGAAATGTTGTTCAGAATACAGCCCTACAGTGAACCAATCGAAGATATAAATTATAAAACAAAATCTATCCTGTATTTCGGTGAATTGGTTGGCACATAGATGAGCAACAACACGTTTTAATCTATGAAGAAGGCTGTGAGAAACTACTCCACTCCTCATATTTCTTAATAACCATGAGATGTCTGCTGAAATAGCTATGCGTCTTTCTTTAATCTATGAAGAAGGCTGCGGAAAACTACTCCACTCCTCATATTTCTTAATAAGTATGTCTGCTGAAATAGCTATACATCTTTCAGTAATCGCCTATAACATTTTTTATCGTGATATATAACATGCATGCAGCTTTGATTTACGAACTACTAACAATAATAAAGTTATAATATTTGATGGCTGTCTAGAAAACTGTTGAAAGTAATTTCTTAATCACAATGGAAGACATAAATTAAAAAAATATATATATACCTAATATATACATAATAATATTATATATTATTATATACTCGTAAATTAAAGTTAATATATTGTTAGAATTATTTGGCGCCGATTTTAAATAGCAGAAATTAAAAAATTGTTAATTTTCTGATTATACAATTATGTTGCATAGATATACAATTTCTCGTGCTTACAAAGAAAATTATGCTAATCGAATCAAATTTTGCATATCGGTATTTTTATAATCTAGACTTTTTATGACCCGCTGTAATCCATAACACAATAGAATAAAAAATCCCAAAACGATATACGTACGATGCGTATGTGTGTGTATGTTGGTCTGTTTTCTGCTTGGTGTCTTCCAGCTGGATGGATCAATTTATATGATATTTAGTACGATAATTTCTGCATGTAAGCAATTGAATCCCTTTTAATTTTCATATCAAGGGGAAAGAATATAGATCTAAAAATAGATGTCTTGCATGTCAAAATTTTAATCATAGGGCAAGTAAAGGAGGTATTGTAATCGCGAAAAATTTTGGTTTTCAGATTTCAATGGAAATATATATTTTGACCATCCCTGAAGCCATTTTGACTAGTTTCGGCGTGACGTCTGTACGTATGTATCTCGCATAACTCAAAAACGATTAGCCGTAGAATGTTGAAATTTTGTATTTAGGATTTTGTAACATCTAGTTGTGCACCTTCTCTTTTGAATGCAATCGACTGGATTAAAAATTTAAATAAAACAAACTGGATTTTGGACTTTTTCAACTGCAGTAATAATTGAGAGCCTTTCAACGATACATCACAAGTGGTACTCATTTTCATTGGGTCCAGAGTTTTAGCCAAATAAATTTTAATTAATAAAATATTTGTCTAACAAGGGGAAGGCACATTGACTTCATCTCCTTTTTTTTAACTTTTTTTTTTTTTTAATTTAAATATATTGATTTATTAATAATTTTATTAACCGTTAAATGTAAAAAAACATTAATACGATAAATAATAACAATAAAGAAAAATGAAAGAATATCAGAAGTTGTTAATGAAATTTTACGTACTTTTAAAAAAACATTTTTTTTTTTTTTTTGTCTTCAGTCATTTGACTGGTTTGATGCAGCTCTCCAAGATTCCCTATCTAGTGCTAGTCGTTTCATTTCAGTATACCCCCTTCATCATACATCCCTAACAATTTGTTTTACATATTCCAAACGTGGCCTGCCTACACAATTTTTTCCTTCTACCTGTCCTTCCAATATTAAAGCGACTATTCCAGGATGCCTTAGTATGTGGCCTATAAGTCTATCTCTTCTTTTAACTATATTTTTCCAAATGCTTCTTTCTTCATCTATTTGCCGCAATACCTCTTCATTTGTCACTTTATCCACCCATCTGATTTTTAACATTTCCTATAGCACCGCATTTCAAAAGCTTCTAATCTTTTCTTCTCAGATACTCAGATCGTCCAAGTTTCACTTCCATATAAAGCGAGCGACACTCCAAATATACACATTCAAAAATCTTTTCCTGATATTTAAATTAATTTTTGATGTAAACAAATTATATTTCTTACTGAAGGCTCGTTAAGCTTGTGCTATTCGGCATTTTATATCGCTCCTGCTTAAATGTGTATGTTTTTAAAAAACATACACATTTAAAAAAATTGTGTATGTAATTTAATAGGCGTACAAGGAAGTCATGTGGTTTCCACATTAGATTTTTTAAAACATTTTACGAATTAGTATATTTGAACTTAGAAATTAAATAGTTTTAGTAAAATAAAAAATACCGAGGGTTTCTACTGTAGGAAATTCTACCGTTATCAAATCACAAAACATCCTGTTTTATTATTATTATTAATAAATTAGAAATGTTTTAAATATTTTTTACGTTAAAATACTACTTTTATCGTATAATTTATATTAGATGTTTTAAAGACGAAGACATCAAGAGACAACTTATTTTACGTTTAGTTAATTCGGTATACGCGAATAGAATAAGTATTTCTACAGAAACTATTTATAGAACTATTTTACTAAAATTAAAAATACAACTGTATATAGGATTGTAAGATATTTTTTCTACTGTGATTTCAAACAAAGATTATGGACTCAAAACAATAATAAACTCTATAAATATATGTGTATAATTAGAAATAATTACGGAAGTGGAAGAGGTCATTAATCCTTAATTATCTTTTAAAAACACTAATAACAAGAATTCTAATGTGAATTATTTTTCTACTTGTTCCTTTTAATAAATTTTTCATAATTGGAATAAATCATAAAATTTGTAACGCTGTTTAAGTTATATTCTCAATTATTGATGATACTTGATTAGTGTAGCTATAAAGGGAAAATTTAGAGGTCCACCAAATTTTTGGGTGTCGAGATTTTTGAAAATATCGATATTGCAAGTCCTATTGTCAAAACAAAATTACACTCAAAAAGTTATAGAAATCTCCTGAAGAATTACATACGTACACACGTTCGTGTGTGTACTGACCTGTATTTTGATTAATATCTCCAGATTGGCTTGACATGGATTCTGTGAAAAGTTGCTCAAATACCTTCCCATATTAAAATTCCTATATTTACATTATTTTCATAATATAGAAAATATTAATTTCTATATTATTTTTATTGGGCATTGATGGAATTAATTTGTGGACAAAATTTTAAAAATGAAGGATTCAATTTCATACTAAAACTCTTTTAGGTAGATTTCATAAGAAAGCTACCTATTGTAATGGGTACCATGAATCGACTTCTGGAAAACTTCGAACATTTACGCGTTTCACTTCCACCAGACCCCAAAACGACCGTCAGCTCAAAAGTTTACGTATACATTTATACGTATATTTTATATACGTAAATACATTACATTTATTAAACACATTTACACATTTACATTACATTTATTATTTACATTTATTAAATACGTATATACGTATTTCACTTTCTTGTGGACACGATAACTGCCGTAATTTTGCGTCAATCACTTTCAAATTGTTATTTAAAAATAACTCCTCTCAAAATCTCAGTCGAATTCGGAAACGACCATAATCGAACCATGAGAGTGGAAATGGGGGGGGGGGCTTTTACGAAAAAATAAATATCGCTATACGATTCTTGTTAAGTAAAACATCGAATTCATTTAAAGTTCCTATTATACTTTGGATAAGAGCCTAAAACTTATATAAGTAAAGTTTTTGGATATTACAAACCGTTGACCCAGGTGGGGGAGAAAAATGGGGTTTTGAATACAAAAAAAAATCATACCTCCCGTAATAGCCACATTATCAAATCGGTTTAAAGTGGTTGTTAGTCCTCTAAACATTACCTAAAACCTTTGTCTGTAACAATTTTGATATGACTAACCCTTACGGCAAGGGATGACCAAAATTTTGCTGGAATTGTAAGAAGATGGGACTTGTATGCTAAACATGTAAAACTTTTTTCACATGCAACCATTGACGTATTGAGTAAATTTGAAGTTTTTCTTAACTTTATGGTTGAAATTTTTTTTGTCCCTTACTTAGCACCGGTGAAATCTACCTCCTCTTTCCGGCGTGCAGAAATGGATTTTTTTTATTTTCATTGTAGACGATTTGGGGACTTTCGAATAATAAAAAAAAAGTAAGTCGTAATAATGGAGTTAGTCGTTTCTATCCGAACCTCTTTCGAACGTACTCCCTCAGAAATCCACAAGCAAAGAACTTTGAAATTCCGCAACCAACGGTATGGCATGTGCTTAAAAAAAGTCTACATCTGAAGCCGTATAAGTTGTATTCAGTTCAGGCATTGCAGGACGATGACATGATTCCAGGATGATGATGGAAGAGATGGGCAACATGATCTTGTTCATCTTAAGTGGCCTCCAAGGTCAACAGATCTTACCCATTATGATTTCTATCTGTAGGGGTTCACAAAAGCCAGCGTGTATGTACCATCTACGCCTGCTACTCTTCAAAATCTACAAAATCGAATTGTTGGAGCAGTGAATTGAATAACCAGGGATCAGTTAATTCGTGTGTGGCAAGAAATAGTCTATTTTTGCACGGTGACTGCAAAATAAAAATTTGAACTTTCCTCTATTCACTGATGTAATCTATCTACTGTCGTTCATTAGAAATAAATACTTAAAATCGGCTCCTTCTTTTTGAATAATTCTGGTTATATTTTGTTGAATTTTAAGAAAATAGTTATTTTGCCTAGTCTTAAGAGATAAATATAAATGAACAAAACTTTTAAATCACCGGTTATAAATGTAATATTAATTTACAAATTACATATTAAATTTATGGAACCAAACAACGACCTGATAAGTTATTTCTAGAAGACTTGTTCTGATTTTTTTGAAAGAGCCTGAAAATGATTATATTTCAGACGGCGATATTCGTAGGAAAAAATAAGGTAATATTTCACAAATCTAGTATTTTATTAAGACGCTTTTAATAGCAAAACATTAATATGATTTTGTAGAAGAAATCGATTAGATCATCCACCAGAGAATATTCTACTTAACACAGAAAAAGGGAAAGTTTCACACAATAAAATTATGATTAAATTATTATTATTAATGGCTACATACTCGCACCATTAACAACGATTTGTATACTTAGAAAGATAATGGAATTTAATTAAGTTACCCAATAAATAGTTTTTTAAACTGCTAACTTAATATCTTCCAATCATTTTAAATAACTATATTCAACTGTAGATACATCACCTGCAATGACAGTAACAATCAATGATTTGTAACAGATTATATATAAATAACAGAAAAGCATGGAACCTAGAACACTTACCTGTGGTACCACGCGTACAGGTAACTAAAAGATATTTCGAAATGAGAATACCTTTACATTGCATCAATTATCGACAATTAAGAATACTGGATCGATTATCAACGTAAATTAATTAATTTATATTTAAATAAGGTTGCACTTATAATTATCACACACAAGAATGTTTTTTTTCACAATCGGTATAATAAAATAATTATAAATGGCTTATGCAACAAACAAGGCTTTAAAAAAATAAATAAACAAATATAAGCTTGTTCCACGGCCAATCATATAAAGATAGTTAATTAACAATTGTTCGTATTTTTACCCGCGAGTGTATATGTGAAACGAACAAGAATAGCGAAGTGGCAAAAGCATTTAGAACGTTTGCACACAAACAAACAAAAACAAAAGGGGAACACATGTTTGTAAGTTAGGCCTCAACTAAACGAACGTTTATACATCGGCGGCTACTATTATTATAAACAAAAGAGAAACGGTAAGAGAAAAAAAGAGATCGATATAACCAAAAGGAGATAAAAGAAACGAGTAGAAAGAAAAAACACATCTACCCGTCGAATGTTTGTAACAGTAGCAACAGCAGTTGTATATAGTATTTGGATCAAGAGTTGAATAAAAACATTTTAATTAGATGTGCGAACAATGTCTGATTGGCAATAATCCAAAAACAGGGATGCCTTAGGAGTCCGATAATATTGGAACTTTACCAGGCAGCGCTGGTTAATAACATAGAAACCATAACCTAATAATTAGTTTAGATAGTACACGTGCAAATAAACTTACACCTATCTATTGTAATGGTAAATTAAATTTAAATAAATTTTTATCTGTAATCGTCCATCTATTAATTTAAATCAAAATGGAAAAAAAATTAAAATAATTTTATTACAGTACATAAACATAATGCTACTTATGACAAAACTCACCGTACACCACGAAGATTAAAAATGATTGAAGAGAAAAATTAGAAACGTACCTGAAAAAGAAAAACAAAAACGTATTTATAATTAAACATAAAAATAAAAACATAAATTTTGACCTTCTTATACAAAGAAATATTGTAATCGAGAAAAATTTCGGTTTTCAGATTTCAAAGGAAATTACATTTCGACCATCCCTGAATCCAGTTTGACTAATTTCACAGAATTACGTACAGATGTCACGCCGGAACAAATCAAAATGGAGTCAGGGATGTTCGAAATGGATATTCCTATTAAAATCTGAAAACCGAAATATTTGGCGATTACAATACTTTTAATTTAATTTTTTTTTTTTGTCTTCAGTCATTTGACTGGTTTGATGCAGCTCTCCAAGATTCCCTATCTAGTGTTAGTCGTTTCATTTCAGTATACCCTCTACATCCTACATCCCTAACAATTTGTTTTACATATTCCAAACGTGGCCTGCCTACACAATTTTTCCCTTCTACCTGTCCTTCCAGTATTAAAGCGACTATTCCAGGATGCCTTAGTATGTGGCCTATACGTTTGTCTCTTCTTTTAACTATATTTTTCCAAACGCTTCTTTCTTCATCTATTTGTCGCAATACCTCTTCATTTGTCACTTTATCCAACCATCTGATTTTTAACATTCTCATATAGCACAGCATTTCAAAAGCTTCTAATTTTTTTTTTCTCAGATACTCCGATCGTCCAAGTTTCACTTCCATAGAAAGCGACACTCCAAACATACACTTTCAAAAATCTTTTCCTGATATTTAAATTAAATTTTTATGTAAACAAATTATATTTCTTACTGAAGGCTCGTTTAGCTTGTGCTATTCGGCATTTTATATCGCTCCTGCTTCGTCCATCTTTAGTAATTCTACTTCCCAAATAACCAAATTTTTCTACCTCCATAATCTTTTCTCCTCCTATTTTCACATTCAGTGGTTCATCTTTGTTATTTCTACTACATTTCATTACGAATTTACGAATTTAATTTAATTTTTAATTATTTCCTTGTACGAAGTAACGGAAGTATTGTTATCGTTAAAAATGTTGGTTTTCAGATTTCAACGAAAATATCCATTTTGACTATCCCTGAATCCATTTTGACTAGTAAGTATGTATGTCGCATAACTCAAAAACGATTAGCTGTAGAATGTTGAAATTGTTGATTTACAACTGTTGTAACATCTAGTTATGCACCTCCCCTTTTGATTGCAATCGACTGAACCAAAAATGTCCAAAAAAGCCTAAATTCAAAAAAATTGGATCTAGAACTTTTTCTTAACTGCGGTAATAAAAAAGTTCTCTGAGAGCTTTTTTAACGATATATCATAAGTGGTACTTATTTTCATTCGTTCCAGAGTTATAGTCCAATAAAATTTTAATTTAAATATTTGGATGTTACAAGTATTATTAACCTATGATTGCAAAACAATTTTTACAATAAATAATAATTCAATAACAAAAAAAAAAAAATTAAAAAATGTAGTAAGAAATATAGATTATAAAAAATATATTTAATAGGCGTACAAGGAAATCATGTGGTGATTTCCTCATAAATTTCTTATGAGGAAATCTGACGATCAGATTTTACTTTTAAATCTTAACAATGACACCTTTCTTACACCGCAACTTAAAATTTAACTCCCCTAATAAATTAGATAATTATTAACTAAAAAAATTACCAGTTCTTTTACATTTAAACACAATTAATACAAATGAAATAGATACTTTTAGATGATTATGGGAAACACAACATACAAAAGTAAATAAAACCTTAAAAACTGTAGTTAGAAACATTTTCGCTGATTCTTTTTTAAGAGTCAAAGGTGAAAACGTATTATTAACACAATTAAAGGTCTTAGACAAGATTGCTGTATATTTCCAATTTTATTAAAAATATATATTAAAGTAATTCTAAAAATGGAAAAGAAAAAAGTTCGGGGATGGGAATATCAATGGAAAACATAACAGTACAGTTTATAATTTATGGATGATAAGGCAGTTATAGCAGGAGATATACAAGATCTTTAACATATAAAAAAATTTATAAGAAATGGGCTACTACAATAAACATCTGGAAAACCAAATATTTGAACATCATATCTGAAATCTAAAATTTACAATTAGATTATTAAGACGAATAGAAACTTGTGATGACTACAAATATTTAGGAATGATATTCGAAAAAACGAGGACAAAGGGAAATAAGATAACAGCAAGATGAATGCAGGCAAAACGAGAGATTGATTGTCTGAATTCGATTTTGTGAAATAATAAATATATAGTCGCCGAAAATACAATATATGTAATCTAAAATTGTTGTTGTTAAGTTAATAAATAATTCCTATTATTTTTCTGCTAAGATCGCAATAGTTGCTATATTTAGTACTGCTTACCTTTCTTAGCTTCATTTTTTTTATCTCTTGTTGACTTGTTACGGATCCACTCCACTGTCGAAACTTGTTGTACTGATACTTCCAATTTTTTTTAATGTTGATATATCGTTTAGTCAACATCCCTCCCTATATTTGACGTTACCATATCTTCTTGTTTATTTTTTAATAATGGTTCTTCTTTTTCTGTTTAGCCTCCGGGAATCACCGTTCAGATATTACTTTAGAGGACGATATGTAAGAGTGCAAATGAAGTGTACTCTTGTACAGTCTCAGTTCGACCATTTCTGAGATGTGTGGTTAATTGAAACTCAACCACCAAAGAACACCGGTATCCAAGCTCTAGTATTCAAATCCGTATAAAAGTAACAGACTTTACTAGGACTTGAACGCTGGAACTCTCTACTTCCAAATCAGCTGATTTAGGAAGACGCGTTCACCATTATACCAACCCAATGGGTTGTTAATAATGGTTATACTTATATTTTTTAAGAAATAAACAAGAAGACCAGATAAGGTGACGTTAAATATAGGTAGGACGTTGACTAAACGATATATAAAGATTAATGGAAATTGGAAGTATCAGTACAATAAGTTTCGACAGTGGAGTGGTTCCGTAACAAGTCAAAAAGAGATAGTACAGTACAATAAGTTTTGACAATTGACTGGTCTGAAACTCAAGAGTTAAAAGAATGAAGCAAAGAAAGGTAAGCAGTACTAAACATAGAAAATATATAATCTACTCTGTAGATGAGAGACTTTCAGGATTCCCGACAGACACAAGAAAATATTAGAAACACTAGAAGAAATTGTTGCAGTTAAACTATCAATAAAGATTTTACGAAAGGATGGAGTCAAGAAATAAGACGCAGATCACAAATGGGACTGGAAAATACGATTATGGAGGGCATCGAGAAAAGACAGCCCATTTGGTTCAGGCATGTACAGCATATGGGCGACTACAGATTATCTAAACAGATAACTAGCCTGGATCACACTCATAAAAGAAAAAGAGATAAACACAGAAGAATGTACAGTAGAATGAGGGTATAAAAAAGCCACGACTTTTAAGGGACCAGTAAAATGGACGTTGGGAAGAAAGAAGACAATGGAGTTTAGACATCAGACAGCGTCATCATACAGTTTAGTTGATGAAAATAAAAATAAAAATATTTTTTTTTAGAAAAATTTCATATAAACTATTTTCAAACGAGAGATAGAAGGTTCTCCTTTCTACATCTTCCGGGGTAATTTTTTTTTTGTGATTTATTAGCTGTAGATGTTTTAGAGATAAGAATTAAAGAAGATAAAACTTAAAACAATTTTTATAGAGAATATTTTTTTTTTTAATTTTGACTAAATCAAAAATAATTTATTATTTTTGACTAATAATAAATTAGTATTAATATTAGTATTAGTATCTGGGAGGATAATTTATTATCCCTTCCAGATAATAAAAATAGTATCCGGAACAATGCTGATAATTCAAATAGTACAAAATATATGAATTTTATAAATTGCTCCTAGTCTACCATTAATTCTAATATACGTATTTTCTTACTTATTATTAACATACTTCTGTTTTCGCAAACCACTGCATGTATTCCAACAAATACCAAAATTTCTGACTTTTTCTATCATTGGTAACGTTGTTATACTTAATAAAGGTTACACTGTGACGTGGTTATGAAAATCCATAAGTATGGTCCTACATTTTTATTTATTTTTTATTTTTTTATTGGAGTCGCGAAATTTTTTTTAATATTAAATAATAATCTAAAGGGAGAAAATAAAGGAAAATCACGACAATGTGTAACATCATGTTTCCTTTCATAGTTTGTAAGCCGATCCAATCTCTCTAACGCAGTATATAAGCTAATTCAGTGACATTATGATGGTCTGACTTAACAGCTCAATCCCTTAGTACAAGGAGTGCGATTAACCCAAGTGTTATACGTATATATTATCTAAAAGCTTACGGATCCTAATATATGCGGTCATAGTAAACCTATTGATCGTATTGTATCCCTAACATGCATACAGTAAAGCAAAAGGATTATAGATGTATGTATACACAAACACTCTGACGATCAAACAAACATACAAAAGTAAATTCCAAAACTTATTTTAAAATAATGCAATATGAGAGACGAATTTGTAATAAAAATTTAAATAAAAAAGCATGCTTCAAACTGAATGTCCAAGTAAACAATCTTAATTATATTTATTATTCTGCTGAGAATTTTCGCACTGTTGTAGATGGAATCTATTACAAGGAGGTAATTTTCAATGTAGAATCAGAAAAAAACAGGAGTGTAAGGACGTGATTTCTTCAACGGAAATGTAATGGCGATTCATACAGAGTGATTCAGGACGATAGGGCAATACTATGACAACTCATTCTAGAGGCTAAAAATAAGAATAAAGTTCATATAAACATAGGTCCAAAAACGCTTCGTTAGCGAGTTATACAGGGCGAAAGATTTCACCCGAGTTTCAGTTCCTCCGGATAAATTAAGGCTTTCTGAAATTCTGGGAAGGTCAATTAAGGAGCAAATTCAATTGTTTCTTATGTTTATTGAGCTGGCAAATCGAAAAAAATAGATCCCAGAACTGTATCTCTCTTAGTTTCTACAATATCCCAGGTAAAACGCCAAAAATAGGGTCAAAAAACATATTTTTTTACGTTTGACTTACAATAAAGTTGTTAAATTGGCAATAAATCATACATTTTTTAAATTGTAGAGAATTTAATTATAAGAAGATTGATGTAAATAATGTCAACAGAAAGCAAATAAAATTTTAAACATGTCGACTTTTATTAACAACAAAATCGACGAAAACTTAGAAGAAAATGTTACAAGAAAAGAAAACAGATGTGTTTAAATATAGGAGCGATGACTAAATGCCCCTCCTCTATATTTGACGTCAATCTCTAATTAGTTATATTTCGCGTTAATCTACAAAGATTAACAGATATTTAAAAGTATCAGTACCATAAATTTCGACATTGGAATAACACCGAAACGCGTCAATATATAATAAAACAATGAAGCTAAGAGAGGTAAACAGTAGTCAACACAGAAATTATGAGATTTTGTTGCCAATCTATTAAACCATTCTTTGTTTCACATCAACCTCTATAATTTCTATCCTTTATATCTTTTATATCTCCTTTATATCTTACCTTTATATCCTCTATAATTTATCAAACTTTTCCTAAATGTATAGAATACTAAGGAACAATCAAATAGCCTCAACGTTAACATGATTTGACACCGTAAAGTTTTTGTTTCTGAGAATTATAATAGACGTGGTATTTTCTTCAAATCCAAATAACCTGAACCACTCTCAAGATAATATTGAAAACACGCGTTATTTTATAAATTCCGATCTATGTTAGAAAAATGTATAATTCAGTTGTTAAATTTTATCGTAAATGCATAGAGCTAGAAGGAGGACAAGCTGAACACTTTTGAAGGGTATTAATCAATTAATAATAACCTCCTCTTATTTTGGTCTCAATTTCACTTTTGCGACAGCGCTGCAGCAGAGGTATAAAAGAGAAAATATTGTAATCGGTCTAATTAGGCCATATACGGTTTTCACCAGATCTTGACATTTTGACACTTAAGCAACCCCAAAAACGGCAAAACCGGATGAAAATTTTCCGGATGTTATACGTTCGTGTGTATGTTCGGTGTTGGATTCTAAATCACCTTATATCTCCGGAACTATTGGATCGATTTGGAACAAACTTGATAAGATTATATATATATATATATGGGCCATTGATGCCATTAAATTTTCAACTTAAAAGGTCAAGGTGGTGAGGCTGTACAACAAGGTCAGCCCTCAGTATCTTGAAATTACCCCTAATTTAGGTAATATTTTTTTTAATGACATTTGTTAACGATTAAAAATTAACAATATATAAAAAACATTATTTACATTATCGCACCCCCACCCAAAAAAAAAAAATGCTCTAAAGCCTACTATATTGTGACGTCAAAGGTGAGCGGTAGAATTAAATAAATTAATAATATTTAAAGTATAAAAATGTAACTTGGGCTGGCTTGGTCTATCGCCCAGTCGACTCGGTACCTGGTGCGTTATGCCTCGCAGCTACATCAGTCCGCCGACCGTACAAGTAGTAGTATAATAATATATCTCAACGTCAAACTTTGATATGAACATGAGAATAAATGATTTTTCGAATCGCAGCAGGTCGAATAAAACCTGGTATATAGTACGTAAATTATTAACAAATATATACCGCTTGTAAATATGTGCGTGAATGTTTATACGTAAACATGTAGTAGACGAGAGCGGAGAAAAGTGTGTGGTCTGCGTATGTGTGTGTGTGTGTGTGTGGGTGGGTTCGTGTGTTGCCATGACAACCGACCACTAAAGGTACTTGTAATAGTGACGGTGAAATATGGAGAGAGAACGATTGAACTCGTTCCATTTGCACAGGATATGTACAAGTGTATATATGTGTACGGTGTATATGTTTACGTGTGAAAGCATAGAAAGGGGGTTTGATAGGTTACTACCACTCGATGTGCGGATTACAATGTACAAAATTAAATCCATTGTAACATCCGATCTTCGAATAACATTTTATTACATTCTACTAAAAAAATTTTAATACCACAATGTAGTTTATTTCTCTCTGGCTGTAATTAAGATGTAATTATTAATATTATCCGCGTTAAATGAATTCAGACCCAAACTCACAACTACTGTTTAGTTTAACAAAAATTAACTTAAATGTAATTTATTTAAGTTTATTTTCCTCTTGATTGGATAGAATTAAATATAATAACAATACATATTTTACTTAAAAATATTGTCTTGATTAATCTCTTGGGTTAACCAATCAACTACACAAACTTATAAATTAAATACACAACGATTCATTTACAATTCTGTAAGTTTCCACAGGTGTGACAAAACACCCTCACACACACATCATATAAAAGTAATTTTATTCCTTAAGTGAAACGTTGTGTATTTAATTTAAAAGTTTGTATAGTTGATTGTTATTTAAAAGATATAGTGGATTATTTTAACGTCAGGAAAATATTTTTGAGAGTATATGTTTGGAGCGTAGTTTATATGGAAGTGAAACTTGGACGATCGGAGTACCTGAGAAGAAAAGATTAGAAGCTTTTGAAATGCGGTGCTATATGAGAATATTTAAAATTAGATGGTTAGATAAAGTGATAAATGAAGTATTGCTGAAAACTGATGAAGAAAGAAGCATTTGGAAAAATATAATTAAAAGAAGAGACAGACTTATAGGCCACATATTAAGGCATCCTGGAATACTCGCTTTAATATTCGAGGGACTGGTAGAAGGAAAAAATTGTGCAGGCAGGCAACATTGGAATATGTAAAACAAATTATTAGGGATGTAGGATGTAGGGTATACCGAAATGAAACTACCAGCACTAGACAGGGAAAATCTTGGAGAGCTGCATCAAACCAGTCAAATGACTGAAGACAAAAAAAAATTAGTTGATTGGTTAACCCAAGAAATTAATAAAGATAATATATTTAAGTAAAATATACCATTTCATTATATTTAATTCTATCTACTGAAGAGGAAAATAAACTTAAATAAATTACAGTTAAGTTAATATATATTAGTACACACATATTAACCCACCGGGTTGGTCTAGTGGTGAACGCTTCTTCCCAAATCAGCTGATTTGGAAGTCGAGAGTTCCAGCGTTCAAGTCCTAGTAAAGCCAGCTATTTTTACACAGACTTGAATACTAAATCGTGGATACCTGTGTTCTTTGGTGGTTGGGTTTCAATTAACCACACATCTCAGGTATGGTCGAACTGAGAATGTACAAGACTACACTTCATTAACACTCATACATATCATCCTCTAAAGTATTATCTAAACGGTAGTTACCGGAGGCTAAACAGGAAAAAGAAAGAAAAAGTACACACATATTAGTACGCGGGTTAAAGGCGTCATAATTTAAGTATTTTAATGTGAAAACATGAAAGAAATTATTTGTTAAAATGGGTTTTTATGAAGATATCACTATGAATTTTGGATACATTAAGACAAAAATTATGAAGAAGTAAAATAAAATTTAAAAAACCAGATAAAATGCAAAATTCCAAAATATGTTTATTTAAGGCTAGATCAAATAATATATTTCCAAAATTTATGGAGTTCAATTTCAAGCATATTGAATTCTAAAGCAAAGATAATGGACAGAAATTATAATATAATTTTAAGAAAAATGTTCTAAATTTGCTTATAAAAGATACAAGAGTATGTAAGAGAATTTTGTATGATGAATGTATGAATGTGTATTGTCACCTGAGGAAGCTTAGAGAATTCTAAGTGAATTTAATCTATAAGTTTGTATAGTTGATTGGTTAACCAAGAGATTAATAAAGATAATATTTTTAAGTAAAGTATGTCTTCTTATTATATATGTGTGTATATATATATATATATATATATATGTACATATATGTCGGACTTGAAATGGTTTCTCCCTCACAATAAAAATTAATTTCTAATCAATTATAAATACATTAATAAATCAACTATAATACGAGTATAATCAATCAGCATGCAGTTGTTAAAGCTAAATATATAAATATTGTTTATTGATGTTAATACAATATTTATTTATTAAAAAAATAAAAAATAAAACCAATTAGAAAAAAAATCCTTTATATTCGATTAAGAAAAAACTATCTAAAATAATTTGGCAAGCACTTCAAAAAGTTTAAATTAAAAAAAAAAAAAATATATATATATATATACATTTTTTACCCGAGTTATTATTTTTTTTAAATTGATATCTTTAGTTCGATTTAAATGTTTAATTTTACTTTTAACGACCTACAAAAACGCTACCTATAATGAAAAAAAAGCCGCTAGAAACACAGGCAAGAAACTAGTAATCGGATTAAAATATAAAAAGGAATCTAGCAAAAACGACTGAGAGATCTAACTAGGTTACGATAAGGCTTTCACAATATTATATATTATTGTTTTCACAACAAATATTTTGAACTAAATTTCCTCAATTTTAGCGCGGATATACGAGGTAAATATGAAAGTGATTTCACGTTATAAATACCAAAAAAATTGTAAACCGTAGTAATAGTCTCACAGATATCATTTCTTTCGCTCAAAACACAAAAATTTATGTAATGTATATGAAATTGTTTATAGTGATATCAAAAAAGATAAACACTACATTTCTATTAGAAAAATCTGTTATTAATTTAGAATTTTCTTTAAAAAAATGCATGTTCAACATATAATAGACAAGAAATATACAATAATAGATAATAAACAATGATTAAGCGTTCCAAATAACAAGAAAAAAAAAGAAAAAAATTGTTACAAAACTCTTCCCGGCCCGATTTCATTTATAAGTAATACATATCACACTTACAGAATTGTATTATTTGTTAAATACTGCTTATTATCTATTATTGCATGTCTATGGTCTATTACATATATTGAAAATGAAATTTTTTTAAAGAAAATTCTAAATTAATAACAAATTTTTATAATAGACAAGTAGTGTCTTACCTTTTTTGGTATCAGTATCAAAAAGTTTTATTTATAATACAAAAATTTTTGTTTTTTGAGCGGAAGAAATATCTGCGAGACTGTTACCGTACGGTTTACAATGTCATTGTAATTTTTTTGGATATAACTGCGTTTTGTTAGATTCTTTTATTTTTTTTATGAATTAATGATTATTATCTTATGGATTTATTATTAAAATTTATGACCTTTCTAAAACAAATTGAATTTCAACCCAATTTTTTTTTTGTTGATAGTCATCTCATTCACTCCATACCATATTTTTCATTTTTTAATAAAACTAGTATAAAACGAATCGAAAATCCGTGATTTAATATTGCACTTATTTGTAAGTGTAACCCTCGATTTTAATCGTTAAATTCGATTTTCGATAGGAGGAGAAAAGATTATGGAGGTAGAAGAATTTTGTTATTTGGGAAGTAAAATTACTAAAGATGGACGAAGCAGGAGCGATATAAAATGCCGAATAGCACAAGCTAAACGAGCCTTCAGTAAGAAATATAATTTGT
Source organism: Lycorma delicatula (assembly GCF_047948215.1). Taxonomy (NCBI): domain Eukaryota; kingdom Metazoa; phylum Arthropoda; class Insecta; order Hemiptera; family Fulgoridae; genus Lycorma; species Lycorma delicatula. Next base: position 116,269,750 of record NC_134463.1, on the reverse strand, counting down.
TTACATCAAAAATTAATTTAAATATCAGGAAAAGATTTTTGAAAGTGTATGTTTGGAGTGTCGCTTTATATGGAAGTGAAACTTGGACGATCGGAGTATCTAAGAAGAAAAGATTAGAAGCTTTTGAAATGTGGTGCTATAGGAGAATGTTAAAAATCAGATGGGTGGATAAAGTGACAAATGAAGAGATATTGCGGAAAATAGATGAAGAAAGAAGCATTTGGAAAAATATAGTTAAAAGAAGAGACAGACTTATAGGCCACATACTAAGGCATCCTGGAATAGTCGCTTTAATATTGGAAGGACAGGTAGAAGGGAAAAATTGTGTAGGCAGGCCACGTTTGGAGTATGTAAAACAAATTGTTGGGGATGTAGGATGTAGAGGGTATACTGAAATGAAACGACTAGCACTAGATAGGGAATCTTGGAGAGCTGCATCAAACCAGTCAAATGACTGAAGACAAAAAAAAAAAAATTCGATTTTACCAATCGAATTTATTTCTGTTTTATTTATTCCTTTTTTATTAAAACTAGTATAATCTCTTGTAAACCAATACTTTTATACATTTTTAAAGTGATTGGAATTAAAAAAATTATTTCATGTTCAATACTTTTATTTACATAAGAGCATTTACTATTAAAACAAGTTGCAGTATAGTTTTTTAATTTTATTATTTCAAGTACATTATCAAGTTTTTGTACACTACCTAGTCCTATCAAGTACTGATCTAGCGGTGCGATTCGTAAAGGTACGTTAAAAAAAATGAATAAAATGACATATTTGAGTCCAGCGGTTCACAAAATTGAATGAAAAACGTTGTCTAACAAAATTCGAGATATTTTTTTGAATGTATTCTTTATTACAAATCTAACTGAATTGAAATATAATGTTTTCACGCTTATTTTTATTTTTTTTTCCATTTTCATTTCACTGTTAGGTTAGATCATCTTTAGAACTGTAAACGCAGTTCGTTGGCTTCATCGCCTCTTACCGACGAAGTTCTTACAAACCCCCTGACACAATTACCCTATAACAAATTATTTACTAATCAATAATAACTGTATTGTAACTCGACTATATTAACTTATCCTTCTGTTTAAATTTACGAAGGCGCAATATTTAGCAAAACGAATAGTCACTTATTCTTATAAAACACCAATATCCACCTTCAGCAAGCCAGAGAACCGGACTGTTTTCGTATAATTCAACTTAATCATTTCAGCTTTCGAGAAAGGACTTTCCGTAGCCAATTTTAATAATTTTCTGAATCATTTGAAAAATTTTAATTTAGGCTTTATAGAAACCTATAAAAGAAACTGAATTACAAAAGATAGAAAAACAGTAATTATGGCAACTAATGCACACACACTTTGACGATGAAAATTCATAACTTATTTATTTGCCATGGTTATAGAAATATAATAATGAAGTAAAAGGATTAGTCTAATCTAAGGATTAGTTTATTATATTAGGATAATCTATCCTTAATGAATATTTTTAATTCACAATTTCACCCTCCCTGCAGGCGAAAAAATAATTAATATTTTTAATATCTTAACCTTCAAGGGAGCTAGTGTCACGGTTGAGGGCTTAAAACTTTCCCTGAGATAACACGAATCTATCCTACAAATTTAGGAAGTAATCGGTGGTTTGGTTCTCGTGTGATGCGATATCAAACAAATAGACAAACTATATATATATATATATATATATATATATATATATATACGAGGTGCTACCCAAAAGTTCTGGGAATTTTACCATAAAAATAAAATAGCTTACCATAACTTATAATTTTCACTGTCTCCTTCAAAGTAATCCCCATGGGCATTGATAAAATGATCCCAGCGTTTTCCCATGATTCCATGCATCCCTGAAAGTCTGCAGGTGTAAGTGTTCAAAACAAGTTCTGCGTTTCTTCCTGAATCTCCTCCATTGTGTTAAAACGACGGCTTTTCAATTAAAATGTTATTTTCAGAAAGAGAAAAAAGACGCACGAGGCAAGATCAGGCGAATAGGGTGGGTGGGGAATCACTACCGTCTTTTTGGAAGCCAAGAAATTCCAAACGGCTAGCGATGTGTGCGCGGGCGCGTTGTCATGGTGCAGAACCCAGCTGTTGTTACCCCACCGATCTGAACGTTTGCGCCTAATGCTTTCACGTAACCGCTTCAAAACTTCACAATAGAATATCTCATTGACAGTTTGACCAAGAGGAACAAATTTATTATGGATAATGCCTTTGATGTCGAAAAAATCAATCATCATGGACTTCACGTTGCTGCGAACTTGGCGTGCTTTTTTTGGTCTCGGTGAACTTGGCGTCTTCCACTGCGACGACTACTGCTTAGTTTCAGGGTCATACCCGTACACCCATGTCTCATTACCGGTTATGATGTTGGAGATGATCTCTTGCTGAATTTTTCAATTTGCTACAGACAGCTAAGCGATTTTGTTTCTGGTCGCTGTTCAACAGTCTCGGTACGAATTTGAATATGAGACGCAAAGCGTCTCATATTCAAATTGTCCGACAAGATGCGTTGCACGGACCTATATGACATTTATACGATTTCACAAACATCATGGATTGTTTGTCTACGATCTGCAACAATAGCCTCTCGTACTTTCGTGATGTTTTCCGGTGTTGCGCTTGTTGATGGTCTTCCTGAACGCTCATCGTCATCGACTGTCGTTCGTCCATCTTTGAATCGTTTGTACCACAAAAAAGTTTTACTTTTACTCATAGCATTGTCACCAAATGCTTCCACAAGCATGCGATGGGTTTATAAACCAGTTTTTTTAAGCATGAAGCAAAATTTGATGTAGGTTCTTTGCTCTTTAAAATCTGCAATTTAGAACTTCGCCGAAGCAGTAAAACACAACGTTACACAACCGCACGAAAGTCAACAATACAGCCTCACCATCACAGCTGTTGGAACACTGATTCACAAAGAGTACTATTAGCCACATCTAGCGGCAGCAGGTCGTACCAGCAATGGTTCGCGCGCGTAATTGAATTCCCCAAACTTTTGGGTAGCACTTCGTATATGTATATATATATATATATATATATTTCTGAATAACCGTGATCTGTAAGATCGAGAGTGTACCTGATGCAAGCAAAAGTTAGCTTCAACCTACTAATAAATAACCCGTTTGAATTTTTGCAAGATAATATAAGAGCATCCTATTGTACTTCCCAAAACAGCGCGTCAGGGGTAACCCGTTTGTTACCAGTTGATGATGATGATGATTGGTCTAACCTCGGACGAGGTGCTCGCATCACCTCAGCATTCTAGCCTCATACGCAGTCCCCTACAGGAACCCCATTATTATTAAACAAAAATCTTTATGAACCAGAAATGTTTTAAATTTATTTAATATTATTATTTTTTTTTTATTTAACGTAAATTTAATTCTATTACTTATACAGTATTATTCATTTGATTGATTCGAATCGTACAGTTCAAACCTACCTCGCACAGTGATAAAAGGCTCACACAGTTCACAGTATGTTAATTCAATGCATTAAAGTTTGTGCTTTAACCGGCAAATCTCCTATATAATATAGCCTATGACATTCCCAGTAATGTAAGGATTTCAATGCGGGTCATACATCTAAATCGGTTCAGCCGTTGAGCTGCTACAGTGGAAAAAACAGACATACACCCTAAATACATTACACTTCTTATTGGGCAGTCGTGTAAAACGTCATACTCGCACGCTGTTTATTTATCCTACATTAAAGAGAAAATTTTCTTCTGTCAGTCGTGTTTTTTTCATTTTTTCATTCATCTCTTCTTTCATGTATTTAAATTTTAATAATTAATATGGATTTTAAACACAGTTATAATAGTTTATCTTATAAGTTGTTTTTATACTTATAATTTATTTTACATTGTTCCGATTAATATTATGTATTTTTATGTTCATATCAGAATAAATATTTATTTATTTATAGAATAGTATATTATTTTCTTTCTTAAAATGTTCAATTAACTTACTTGGAAAAAACAATCAACGGTACTACCAGAAAAAAATTACAAAAATAGATCAATTTTGTGATTTTTTTGGTGGTAGCGTTGTTTCAAAAATCAGAAAAATTGTTGTATTTGATGAATAGTAGCATGAAAATATATGTAAAGAAACACAAATAATTCAGCAAACAAAATAAAAATTTATTAATAATATACCATAGAAAAACATATAATGAATGCAATTTAAATAAAGCAAAAATAACTGCAATACGAAAAAGGAAAAAGGAAATATTCAGTGTCAAAGTTTATAATAAATGACCAGTAACAACGATGCGACCCATCACTGCCTACGCACTCTAGAGAATATACTAAAAAAAATAAGACAAGTTATATAAATTGAAGGTTTATTTTTTATATGTAACATAAAAATAAATATTTATATAACACTTTACCTAACTTTTTGACTTTATTAAAAAATATTTATAAATTTTCTAATTAAGTCTAGCTATATTACCATCGAGGTAAAAATAAATATTTTTTTACATTTTACGTAAATTTCTAGGTAAAGTATTAAAATCAGGAAGATATAAATTTTATATTGTATGAATAATAAATAAATACAAATTGTTAAATATGTTTAATAAAACAAAATCTTCACGGAAAAATATAAGCAATCACAAAAGTAATATACATAAATATTTTTAATTCACCCTTTAAAACAACCTACTACTCCGTCCGACTTCGTAACATAGTGTTGGTAGATCGTTAAAAATTTACACAGAACGAACATTCGAAAATAGTAGTATAACATATACTTATATATATTATATACATACATACATACATATATATATATATATATATATATATATATATATATATATATATATATACATACATACTATACATTATGTATATATTATAACTTATATCCACTATCGTATACATATGAATGAATTCATAATTTCAGTATCTCAATCTTTAATCCAGAAGGTCTCAGGTTCGAATCCCGAGAATGCATACGCTAATAATTTTCATTCCATATTCTCATGCGTAAGCTTGGAGTCACATGGTAAATTCACATCAGATTTTTTGTTATAATTGACACCACACTACTTCCTTGTGCGCCTATTAAATTACATACACACATTTTTTTTAAATGATTTTTTTCATTAATAACTTAATATACTTTTTCATTTTTTTATTGTTATTATTAGATTATAATTATTTATCATTTTTTTACAATCACAGGTTAATAATTATTAATAAATCAATATAATTGAATTTTTAAAAAAGTCGAAAATGAAGTCTGATTCGAACCCCTTGTGAATGAATGTGCCTTCCCCTTGTAACATCCAAATATTTCATTAATTACAATTTTATTTGGCTATAATTATGGAACCAATGAAAATAAGTACCAATTATGACATATCGTTGAAAAGCTCTCAATGAGGAATTATGACTCCAGATAAGAAAAAGTCCAGGCTTTTTGGATACTTTTGGTTCAGTCAATTGCAACCAAAAGGGAAGGTGCACAATTAGATGTTATAACAATCCTAAATTAAAATTTCAACATCCTACGGGTAATCATTTTTGAGTTATGTGAGATACATAAGTACGTACAAAAGTCACGCCAAAACTAGTCAAAATGGATTCAGGGATGGTCAAAATGGATTTCATATTTTCGTTGAAATCTGTAAACCGAAATTTTTCGCGATCACAATAATTCCTTTACTTCGTACAAAGAAGTAAAAAGTGTTAAAAAATCTACAAAATATTATAAGAGTAAAGAAGATGTATACATGCTAGTAAACTCGGTCGAGAACATTAGAAATATTGCATTAGGAAAAATGAACAACTCTTGTAATAAAAGGTCTTCCGAATGAACTCATACGTCGCTCTATTTTTCTATCCTTTTTTTTTGTTCAAACTTATTAAACAACACAGGAGCAACCGGTATTCGCCTTACGGCATTACCTCAATTGCTCCCGAGTGTCGTGCCAGCAGATTGCCCCACATTATCTCAGCTCCTTCCAGAGCCGCCCGTCGGAGTCTTCCCTGGATTACTGGAACATTCCGACTCTCTCTTCTGGATAGCCGAAATGACCCTCCTCAGGAGAGCTACCCTTCTCGGCCCAACTCTACAAGGATCCTGACATGCGTTGTACGTGCCCTTCATCTTCCTCGCGCCCTCACATATCTCGAGGGTTCCTGATGCCATCATCAGAAGCATCCCGACTCTTGCTTGTGACTGAGCCAAGGTGTCCTAGGACTATTTTTCTATCCTAGTAGCACCATATCCAACCTCCCTTAATGTTACGTGAAATTTTAACAAATGGTAACTTCTAGTTTACTTTTCTGCAAGTATTGTATACACATGAGTACTGACTGCATTGAATTTTGAAAAACGTTTTTAAAAATTGAGAATTTTTCACTCGTGATTTTTATAGTCGAACAGATCTTCTCAATCCAATCCCTTGCCCATATTTTATTTTCTATCATATTCTTCTTATATCACTTCTGATATTCTTCTTCCGATAAATGATCTTTATCGCACAGCAAATCGTACACAATATTCAGACAATCACATTTTTCGGATATTCAGCTATACATACCTTTTCTTTTTCCTGTTTAGCCGCCGGTAACTACCGTTTAGATAATTCTTCAGAGAATGAATGAGGATGATATGTATTAAATTATGCATTTAATTCCGTAATTTACTTCTTTATCATATTTTATTATCTATATTTTAGGTTCAGTTATTTTTAACTTAAATTTCTTTCTTAGCAGTAAATCTAATACATGATTTATCTAAAGAACTTATTCACTATTTCTTCCAACTTATTTCTGGTTTCTACCGAAAGGACAGTGACATCACCTTAACATACTTTCTCCTTAAATTGTTTATTATAATCGAAATGTTTTCCTTAATTCCTTTATAGCCTCTTCCTTTTTCCTGTTTAGCCTCCGGGAATCACCGTCAGGTATTACTTCAGAAGATGATGTGTATGAATGTAAATGAAGTGTAGTCTTGTACATTCTCAGTTTGACCATTCCTGAGATGTGTGGTTAATTGAAACCCAACCACCAAAGAACACCAGTATCCACGATCTAGTATTCAAATCCGTGTAACAATAACTGGCTTTACTAGGACTTGAACGCTGTAACTCTTGACTTCGAAATCAGCTGATTTGGGAAGACGCGTTAACCACTAGACCAACCCGGTGGGTTCAGCTATACATACCTAAACGGATGAAATATTACGACAAAAACATGGTAATAGTCACCAGTAATTAGTACTCGGCTGAGTCTGCTAGAATATATATTTCCAATTTTTAAACTAAATATTAAAATAGTTATTTAAATATTAAAATAGTTATTTAAATATTAAAATAGTTATTTAAATATTAAATAGTTTTAATTTTTAAATAGAAAGGATTAGGGGCATATTTTCTTCACAATATACATTAAATAATTTTTACTTTCCCGTTTAGATAGCAGAGCTGTAGCTCTAGAAGAGAAAGTACTGTGATCGGTCCACTTTGACCATATGGTGTTTTCACCAGATCTTGACGTTTTGACACCTAGGGATTCCAAAAAACGGGATAAAAAATATGGTAGATGTTATTGTATGTACGTGTGTGTTCGGTGTTGGCCTCTAAATCACCTTATATCTCGGGAACTATAGGACCGATTTTGACCAAACTTAATCAGATTATTTACATATTCGGGACATTGATGCCATTAAATTTTCAACTTAAAAGATCAAGCGGGTAAGGCTGTAGGGCAAGGTCACCCTCAGTATCTCCAAATATCACCTAAATAAGATCCTATTTTTCTTAGGCACATTTGTGAACAATTAAAAAACACAATAATAGCAAAAACGTTTTTTGAAAAATCGCACCCTAACCTCAAAATGATGTTCTAAATTAGTAGCTAGGTGGGCAACCTGCGTCAATAGTAGTCCCTGTTACCACAAGGAGCGTTAGTGTCGCAGTCCGCCATCTTGGAATTTCCTTTTTACCCTGTGGTAAATTCCCTTTTTCTTCGTCCTCTTGGAACGGGAAATTTGAAATTCCGCAGAGTTGCCGACCAAATTATCTTTTACACTTTAATTATTAATTATTTATTGTATTTTATTTCGTTAATATTTTAAAGGTTGGTAGAACTGACGTACAGCTGTTTTAGTCTGCTACGTTGTGATGTCACGGTTTAGCAGTAGAATTAAATAAATCAATATATTTAAAGTGTAAAAGAAATAACTCGGTCTGGCTGGGACACGAGCTCGATCGTCCAATTGATTTGGAACCTGGTCCGTTAAGTTTCGTTGCTACGCCAGTTTGCCGGCTGTACAAGCAAATTTTATTCTACGAAAGTTGTGAAATTACATTAGTTTAATTAGTGACGACAATCACCGGTAGTACCGCTACACCAACGCGAATTAAATACGGTATGTGCGCCCGCTTTAGTTAGAATCATTGAATTAAATAAACGAAAAAAATATTATATTTAAATAAAATTATAAATATTTTAATTTAAGTTGTGTGTGTAAACCGGGCATCAGAAACAACTGTGTTGTCAGCTTTATCCTTCTTGTAATTACTGCATTATCACAAAAATAAAATACAAAAATATTTAATTCGTTCAATATGAATTTTTTTTTTAATATTAAGAAAACTGAGATTTAAATAAAGAGAAAAAGAAGTGCTAGTTACCACCTACACAATAATCAAGTAGCAATTATAACAATACAAGGTGAAGAAAGAACTCTGATTCAGAAAGGACTGAAACAAGGATGTAGTCAATCTCATTACTTTCCAACTTATATAGAGGCGATAGAGATAACCCACCGCGTTGGTATAGTGGTGAACGTGTCTTCGCAAATCAGCTGATTTCGAAGTCGAGAGTTCCAACGTTCAAATCCTAGTAAAGGCAGTTACTTTTATACGGATTTGAATACTAGGTCATGGATACCGGTGTTCTTTGGTGGTTGGGTATCAATTAATCACACATCTCAGGAACGGTCGAACTGAGAATGTACAAGACTATACTTCATTCACACTCATACATATCATCTTCTGAAGTAATACCTGACGGTGATTCCCGGAGGCTAAACAGGAAAAAGGAAGAGGCTATAAAGGAATTAAGGAAAAAATTTTGAGTATAATAAACAATTTAAGGAGAAAGTATGTTAAGGTGATGTCACTGTCCTTTCGGTAGAAACCAGAAATGAGTTGGAAGAAATAGTGAATAAGTTCTTTAGATAAATCATGTATTAGATTTACTGCTAAGAAAGAAATTTAAGTTAAAAATAACTGAACCTAAAATATAGATAATAAAATATGATAAAGAAGTAAATTACGGAATTAAATGTTAAGATAGGGAAACACAAGGTGGCTAGAAGATTTTCTTAAAACTACTACGACTGCAATCCTTAAACACCAGTAAATTGTTAAGATTATATGACAATTAGTTTAATTTCGCATTCAGAAAAAATTCTTTGGTGAATTCCAAACAGAAATCTGAGCAAAATATCTACCATACGGTGATTATAGTATAAAAAAAAATTAAGAAAGTGATGAGGGAACAAGAACAAGGAATACATTTAAGCGAATAAATGAGATATGTAAAAACTGATAAATAAGTGTACCTTGTAGTTATAGAAATAGCTTTCTACCGGATGAAATAAGATAAAATAATGGAAATATTAAAAAACCTAAGGATAAAAAAATTAAAAAATTAATTAAAGAATTGTACCTGTGTTAGAAAACAGATATGAAAATAGACAATACATAAACTCAGCGGTTTGGCGTAGAATGAAGGATAAGGCAAGAATGCTACTTAACATCAATATGTATGTTAAAGAAATGATAAATTAGCTGACAACATAGTTGTAGGACTATCCCGTTACGCGGTTTTTTCTCATGCATGGCTTACACACGAAACTTAATTTAAAATATTTATCATTTTATTTAAATATAACATTTTTTCGTTTATTTAAATTCATGATTCTAATTAAAGCGCGCGCACATACCGTACTTAAATCGCGCGGGTGTGGCGCTACTAGCGGTGACAGTCGGTACTAACTAAACCAATGTAATTTCACAATTTACGTAGAACAAATTTCGCCTGAACGGTCAGAAGCTGATGTAGCCGCGAGGCTTAACGCAACAACCAGGGGCACGACCGGGTGGGTGATCAACTTTGAGACACAGATAGACCGAGTTACTTTTCTACACCTTAAATATTATTCATTGATTTAATTCTACCGCTGATCTGTGACGTCACAATGTAGCAGTCGACTAAACAGCATTTTATAGGAGGGAGTGCAATTTTGAAAAATTTTTATGTCAAAATTTTTATTTTTTAATTGTTAACAAATGTGCCTAAGAAAAATGTGATCATAATTAAGAGAAATTTCGAGATAGTGAGGGTGAACTTACTCTACAGTCTCATCTCCTCGCCCTTTTATGCTGAAAATTTAATGGCATCAATGCCCCATACATAAAAGTAATCTAAGAAAATTTGGTCAAAATAGGTCCAGTACTTCCGGATATATAAGGTGATTTAGAGGTCAACACCGAACACACACAAACACGTACATACGATATTAAAATCCGGAAAATTTCCATCCGGTTTTTTGGGTTCTTTAAGTGTCAAAACATAAAGATCCGGTGAAAAGCGCATATGCCCAAAATGGACCGATTACAATACTTACCCTACCAGGATCATAGCTCTGCTACAGCAAAAAATGTTCTATAAGAAATGAAGAATTAGTTTAAAAAAATAAAATATATTATAAAAAGTTCGGAAATGACGAAAAAGTAGCACAAAATATTCAAGTAATGATTTAAAAATTACTAGACAGTGACAAAATAATAAAATAAAAAAATTTTAAAGACTATTTTGATATAATATTGTGGAAATAACAATAAATCAAAAGAAAATGATTCCATAACATTTCATCCTTATAAAAAAAAAAAACACTTTCATACTAGTAATTAAAATATGTGGATACATAAATCTCTAGTGTAATAAAATATTAAAATTAACATTAAAAATTTTCATAAAGGTAATAAAAATATATAGTAAACACGCTACAAAGCAATACAATTTTTATTACAGAAACATATTCTAGGATCAAATAAAAGAATGAAATGAAGAGATTTTTTTCTATAGTTTTTAATTTTTACAAATATTGCTTTTAGTAATAAATAAGTTCAATGATTTTAAATAAAATCCATTAATTACTTATTTAAATTCTTAAAAATAGGAATTTAAATATAAAAAACTTTAAATTCATATTTTTGTAAAAAATTCACGCAATAAAAAAACAAATTAGACATTATTAGAGAAAGAAAAGAATTTTTAGAATGATATATCAAGAGAATTCGGAGATCATTCAATAATAATTAAAGATGCAAATAACTGTGTAGGTAAAAGAGTTGGTAAGAGGGAAATGATAAATTCACAACATTAAGTTGGTAAACCCGCGATGACTTTTGATTAGCAGTTCAGTAGTCAATGTGGCGAGAGCCGCATTGTCTGACCTTGTGGGAGGAGTTCCTTGATGCGGTTGCTTTGTTCAACCGACATCAGTAGTTTACTTAAGGGAAAAGACTCCTACCGCACTGCTGTGGTAAGCTAACCGAGAAAGATATATATATGGTTGACCACCAGCCAATTAGGGCTCCAAGCGCTTTGATATGGTGGACAGGTACTTGCAGGCATTCAGCGACCTAGGCGTGGCAGCGAATTGCAGTCTAGACGAAATAAATTTTAATTTATGGATGTCATATATCTTTAGTAGTTGACGAGGTACGCCTACCAATGTTACCAAATATAAAGTGAGCGATTGGGACACGTAAGCCGGTGGTGTATGGCACCGCGCTTAGTCTGCTCACGCTGTTAGGTAAGCTCTTTTTTTTTCCTGTTTAGCCTCCGGTAACTACCGTTTAGATAATACTTTAGAGGATGAATGAGGATGATATGTATGAGTGTGAATGAAGTGTAGTCTTGTACAGTCTCAGTTCGACCATACCTGAGATGTGTGGTTAATTGAAACCCAACCACCAAAGAACACCGGTATCCACGATCTAGTATTGAAGTTAGTGTAAAAATAGCTGGCTTTACTAGGACTTGAACGCTGGAACTCTCGACTTCCAAATCAGCTGATTTGGGAAGACGCGTTCACCACTAGACCAACCCGATGGGTGTTAGGTAAGCTCTAGGAACTACTTAGGATACTGGTCGCTAAACTGTTCGAGGCTCAGTAACCGTTTGTGGCACAGAAATTTGGTCGTATGCTTTAGGTTGACCGAATGGGGTAATGGCGGGAGAAATACCAAACAAACCAATATTCCCGTACGACCAAACAATACGGATAAATTTGTACAAGCAGATAGAAAAATTTAAAGTATTCGAATTTCTGTGATTGACATTATGGACGTCTAATTGATATATCAATTCCAGCGGTTAAAACTCGCATAAACTCTCTTATCCAAGAATACCGACAGATTATAATTGAAAGCTTACAAGTAAGCGATGATACAATCCAAAGCATTATCACCAACAAGCTCAACTATCGTAAAACAAGCGCAAGATGGGTTTGACGGGAGTTTACACGGAGACAAGACTTCGGATGTGCACAAAGTTAAAACAACGGTATAAGCAGGAAGGTGATTTTTTTTTTAACAGTATTTTAACCTGAAATAAGACGTGGATTCACTATTATGAACCGGAATCAAACGACAGAGCATGGAGTGGAAGCACAAGAGTTCACCTGTTGAGAAAAAATTCCGAACCCAACCATCAGCAGGAAAAATCGAATTTTGTCTATTTTTCAGATCAGCGAACAACCTAATCGCGCATACTAGTGTGACTTAGTAACAGAGGGAAGCATCAATGTTGAAAAACCGCCTTAGATATCTGTGCAAATGTATCATTCAACTTCAAGGTAAAACCCATCCTCATGGTTTCTCGATATACATTGAGAAACCATCGACAAATTGCATTGGGAAAAATTACCAAATCTCTCGCCACAGTCCTACCTTAGCCCCATCGGATTTCCATTTGTATAGACCACTCAACCAGGCACTACGTGGTAAGAAGCCTAATTTAATGACGACAAAATAAAATGTTAAATTAGTTCCAACATCATGAAGTTCATGATCTTTGCAGCAGCCATAAATAAGCTGATCCAGAGATGGGATAACTGTTTTAATGTTGCTGAAGATTATGATAAAAGGTGACAAGATATACAACTGATTAAGTGAATCATTTTAGCTGCAATACAATTTATGTCTTAATTATGAAATAACACTCAAATTCAATATGAGCTTTATACCATCATTTCGTTCAGAACACTGATTTAAAAGAAATAATTATTTTTTGTAATTAATAACTTTTCTAGACAAATACAACTTTTAATTCATAAAATAGTTTATTTTGCAATAAAAAAACGAGCAACCTTTAAAAATGCTAAGCAAACGTAGGCGACCAAAGAGGCAAATTAAGACACGAGTATCAAGATTTAAAAAAATATATTTTATTAAAGAAATTTTACTAATAAAAGTATTTTATTAAATTCCTGCTGGGAATAATTCATTCAATGAGGCAAGTCTCCCCTAGTATTTTATTAATCTTCCGAATCTATTTTCAGACAACTGCACTATGTAATTTATTTAAGAAGCCTGATTTCCCTAATCCCTAAAGCAATTCAGTGAGTTTAAGGACACGAAATAGTGATCCCTTTAAGATAATAAATGAATGATACATGACCACCAGAATAGTAAGAGGGTGGCTGTATACGGCTTTTATGAAAATATTATTACTTTGCAGAACGCTGGCACGAAATATCTTTTTTACTATCTCTTCCTGTTTTTCCTGTGGAAAAGAAAACAATGTTACCAACAAGAATAACATAGAAAATTTACGGTGACTTAAGACAACGGACGTTTACAACGATAAAATAATTGTTGTCTTATTGTCTTAAAACAACAGAACAATAATTATATACCGTTAAGTTCCACAGAGGCTAATCCACTTAGTGGGCATTAAATAAATAATATAAATGACCGCAATAAAAACGAGAAATTTGTTCCCATCCCATCAGTAATATATCTATTATAACTTATTGTATAATATTCAGACAACCTAAAACTTAGGAGAGGTTATTTCTAAAGTAAAGACCGGTTTCATTGTAAAAAACTTTATTCTGAAAACTTTATAAATATTTTTTATTTCTCTTAAACTACATTCCTGATACTACTTCTCTACATAATCGCCATATGAATTAAGAGAGACTTATCGTAGCGATACACCAGCTTCAATATACCCTCGTCGTAATCTTCTGCCGCCAGTCCATTTAGCCACTGATTAACAATATTTTTAAGTTCATCGTCACCCGCGAATTGCTTACCACTGTCACTAACATTTGTAGTCGAGTAAAATTTGTATTTTCGGAGTACCACTATTTCCAAAACTACATTTAGTACTGAATCTTCCTGGAACGGAACGCAAGGATAGCGGGGGTTTATTATTGTCTCCCTGCTAATCGAAGAACCTGGACAAAGTCCGTTGCTGCTGTGTCTTTCTTTTATCGGTCGGATTATTAGTTAGTGGCGCTTATATATTTTATTTATGGACGGATTTAGTTTTTGCGTTCCGGTCCTTTAGACCTATGCGAAATGATTTACAGGGGGTAATCGTGGGAGGCGTAAATGAGCCTCGTACTCCCGGCGAAATTCCCCTTCAGTCCGTTCGCTGAAGTCCTCTCGGTGCTAGCGCCTTTCGGGCTAACAGGAATACGCCTACCGGGGCCCTAGTTTTTGGAGGAAGCAATTCACTCTCTTCTCAGGAGGGAGGCACATGTATTGGATGAAGTTATAGAATCTTCCTGAGTTGGGATAATAAATAGCGAAGTTAAGCTCCTCCCACCCCATCCTTACTGTTATGGCCTCTACTGCTTTGTCCTTGCCGCTCTAACGGTTATACAATTTCTTGAAACTAACCCTTACGATTTTCTTTAATTTAACAATTTAGATTTTTAAACATTATATCGGATTATGTGTTTATTTATTCATTAGTTATGTCCTATCCTCCTAATTTTAGCTTGAATATTTCCATTTTTTTAAATATTTAAACGTTTTCCTTTTTCTCCATAATATAATATTATCCGAAGTAAATTAGTCTCATAATGTAATAGTGAATATAGTTGCGTAAAAACTATTAGAAGAGATTACATGCAGAATATAATTGAAAACGTAATATACAATAAATATTTTTATGAAGAAATAAAAAAATAAATAGAAAATTAAATTAAACATTTTAAAAGAACATAAAAGAAAAAATTGATTATTTAAGTGCTTCAACTGTGGAAATAAATAATATTTTTAGTTTATTAAATCAACGAGAATAACAAAATAAAACATTCACAGAAAAAAGAGAAACATAAATAAAAAAAATGAAAATAAAAGCAAAAATTAAAATATGAAGAAACATTTACAGGACTAAGAAGAAAAAAATTGAAGTTCAGAGGAAAAGTTATAACGACACTCGTAACTGTTTATCTGTTACTGACGGCAAATTGTTAGCCTATAATTTGTAGAATAAAAAGTAAAACGAATGAAATCTCATAAAAAAAGCAAATAAAAGACTACTTATTTAAAAAGTAAAACTGTGTTTATTTAAAAGAGAAAGAAATCGTTAACATTTATAAAAAAAAAGTAGGGGAAAAATTAAAACGAAGAAATTTCAGAAGTAAGAATCTTAAAACTATTTTAAGAATCTTAATAAATTTGTATTAAGAATCTTAATACAAATTATAAGTAATATTTGTCAAAACAAACTCTTATGAGAATTAAAAAAATAAATAAATTAATAAATTAATACCATATTCAAAGGTCATAAAAAAATGAATTATAAATGAGATCACAGGAATTTTAAAGAACAGAGCCATCATACACATCCTGATTAAGAAAATTCACATCTCGATTAAGTATTTTTCAAATAAAATGAATTAAATAAACATAAATTTTCAGTATCCTGAAGGAAGAGTAAATTTTAAGCTCTACCTAAGTGCTAGAAAATTTTAGCAACATTTTTACCAAAAAATAATTTTATGGGATATTATTAAAAATTTTTTAATCATGGTTATAAGGACTAAACTAATCAAATCTCTGCTGATGAGTTTGAAGGAAAATAATTCGCTTCATAATAACGATGAATTCATAAAAAGCCGCGTTCCGCGTTAAGTCCTAAAAATGTAGGTTGTTTCTCACAGCACATACGGCTTACACACATAAATTAATTAAAAATATTTATAATTTTATTTAAATATATTTTCGTTTATTTAATTCAATGATTCTAACTAAAGCGCGTGCACAAACAGTATTTAATTTGCGCAGATGTGGCACTAATTAAGCTAATGTAATTTCACAACTTACATAGAACAAATTTCGCTTGTACGGTCGGCAGACTGGTGTAGCCGCGAGGCTGAACGCATCAGGTAGTCGACCAGGCAATCGAATTCGTGACTCAGCCAGATAGAGTTACTTTTTTACACTTTATAAGCGTAAAAAATTTATTCTACTGTTCATCTGTGACGTTATAACATAGAAGACGACTACAACAGGATTATTTTGGGTTGGAGGGTGATTTTGAAAATTTTTTCTGCAAATATTGTAATTTTTTAATCGTTAACAAATATACATAAAAAAAAATATGACCTTAATTAAGTGAAATCTCGAGCTTTTGCTATAAAGCAAGAGAAAGAAGACCTTGTTCTACAGTTTCACCCCCTTGACCTTTTAAATTGGAAATTGAATGGCATCAATGCCAAAAATATAAAAGTAATCTGACAAAGGTTGGTCAAAATCGGTCCAGTAGTTCTGTAGATTTAGAGGCCAATACCGAACACACACATGTATATACGAACATTCGGAAAATTTCAATCCGGTTTTTTGGGTTCCTTAGGTCAAAACGTCAAGAATCCAGTAAAACCGCATATGCCCAAAATGGATCGATACAATACTTTCCCTTCTAGTGCTATAGCTCTGCTCTACAGCATTATTTAGACGGGAAAGTAAAATTGAAAATGATCGTACATTATTTTTTAATGTGTATATATATAGGCAGAGGATTATTTCGGGAGGTGATTCTAAAACATAAAGGGAACTAAAACTAAGACATAAAGAACAAAAAAAAAATTATTTTGATTATGTTTTTACTTTCTTGTACGAAAAAAGGAAGTATTACGATCGCAAAAAATTTCGATTTCGGATTTTAACGAAATAATCCAGTCTGACCATCCCTGAATCCATTTTGACTAGTTTCGGCGTGACGTCTGCCATCCTATAATTGGCCGTAGGATGTTGAAATTTGGATTTAAGACTGTTTTAACATCTAGTTGCCCTTTGAATTGCAATCGACTGAACTAAAACTGTCTAAAAAGTCCAAAAATTTGGATTTTGAACTTTTTCTTAACTGCAGTAATAAGCCCTCATTGAGAGCTTTTCAACGATACATCATTCGTAGTAATTTTCATCGGTTCCAGAATTGTAGTCAAATGAAATTTTAATTAATGAAATATATGGATCTTAGAAGGGGAAGGCACGTCGGTTCGAATCAGACTTCATATCCTGTTTTTAACTTTTTTTTTTTTAATTTAAATATATTGATTTATTAATAATTATTAACCTTTGATTGTAAAGAAAGTTTTACGATGAATAATAATTCAATAATACCAACAAAAAAATGAAAAAACAGCAGAAGTTATTAATGAAATAAAATTTTATGTACTTTTAAAAATGTGTATACGTAATTTAATAGGCATACAAGGATATCATATGTTGCCCACATCAGATTTTTTTGTTTCAATTTCCTCTTTATTTTAATTAAAATCGAATTTTCAAACAAGTATTTGTTTTTTATTGACTATTTAAACCTGTTTTCTCAAACTTAAAAATTTTTTACAAAAAATTTTAGTTTTATTTATTTGTAAATTAACAAATTATCAAAGTTATTTTACGACCAAACTAAAAAAAAAGATTCTGCAGAAAAAGACCAAGTTTTCGATTTTTATATTGTATAATAGTTTGTAAAAAACATAAATTAAATGAGAAAACTAAAGGAGTATAATTTGTTATTTATTTAAATGTTAAAATATATGCTGCATGTTAGAAGCATTTGAGATAAAAACAGACTTAAAGTAGGGTGATGGAATCTCCCCAGTTCTAATAAACAGTGTCTTTCAAAAAATAATTAACATAAAATAACTGGTTAAACATCGAATCTCAGAATCTGTATATTTAGAAATGCGATAAAAGATATTAGCCATTAATTATTATTTAGCCTTTACAGATTTGTAGTTATCCTAGCTAAAACATAGAAGAAGCAAAATTGAATGAACATCTATTGACAGAAAACAGCAAAAAAAAGTTTAGAAATGTCCTGTGAAAAAACAAAATTTATAATCAATGATACCAACTGTATAGAAGAAATAATCTTTGAATAGGAACAAAAAAATACAGAAAGTAGGCAAATATAAATATCTTGAGGAGATAATAACACCAACTGTATACGAAAAAGAAGGAATTAAAAATAGGATTTGTAAAATGATAACAGCTTATATAATAAACCGGATGTTTACAATAAGAAATTCTTAAGCTATAGAGCTAAACTACGACACTACAAAACAGTAATTTGCCCAAAAGCCTTATATCCAAGCGAAAGGTTGGGAAAATTTAATTAAAGAAATCTTTTAAAAGAACAAACGAGAGTCTCAAGGAACACTTTTGAACCCAAAAATAACAGAGGAAGGTTATAGGCTAAAATCTAACAAAGAAATAAAAGATTTAGAAACGAAAATATTGAAAAGAAGAATACATTTTTTTTGACATATTTATAAATAAATGACAATAGACTTACAAAACAAATATTTAATTTTTGAAAGATAGAAAAATAAAATAGGGTGGCACCGGGGAGTAAACCAAGAATAGAAAAAATAAATAAAATTGGAAAAAAATAATAACAGATAAAATAGAGTTTTGAAAAACAACTGAGGATTTCAAGCCAGATTAAAAGAAAAAACCAAAAAACAGCTATAAAAAATTTAGAGAAAAGCAAAAACAAGCAATCTTGGAAAGAATGAAGAAGTACTGGAAAAAAAGTAAAAAGAATGAAAGAAGAAATAAATGCAACGAAATCCAATAAAGTCTAATCGAAAGAAAATAAAATATGTTTCTTATTTATAAGAAAATTAAATTATTATAACTGTAATTTGATGAAACAATAAAAAATAACGAGCTGACTCTACACACAACGGTAAAGTATAAACCGCTCACCACTGTGACTCCCTGAATAAGCGCGTATGAAATATACACCAATACACAGTAAACATAACCTCAAGTTGAGGTTATGTTTTCTGTTGTCAAACTTAAATTGGACGTAACTAAAGAACGACTCAACTTAACTTCATCATTTAACTTGATATAGTAGTTTTGGAGATTTTCAAGAAGCAAATTTTATACATGGGCATGCGTACAAGGACACACACACACACACACACACACACACACACACACACACACACACACACACACACACACACACACACACACACACACACACACACACACACACACACACACACACACACACACACACACACACACACACACACACACACACACACACACACACACACACACACACACACACACACACACACACACACACACACACACACACACACACACACACACACACACACACACACACACACACACACACACACACACACACACACACACACACACACACACACACACACACACACACACACACACACACACACACACACACACACACACACACACACACACACAAGGAAATCATATATTAAGTGAATATATCATCATACTCCTCATAGCTCAAAACGTAAAGGAAATTCAGTTTAATCTTCCAATCCCACACTGCGACCGAAAGTAATAGCGTACTTTAATTCGAAAAGCCGGTAAAAAAGTCGTATTTTTTTTTACCATAATTAGTATCAAAATAGTTTAGTATTGCATTATTATCACCGGACCAAAAATCAAGATGAAATCTTTCATCAGCCGTAATTCAAAAATATAGCATTTCCCGACTTACATTTACATAACATTTTTTTCATTTTTAATACTAAAATAATATCCCGAAAGAGTACCCATTCCTCAAGAAATACCTAATCAATTACAATTTATTTTTGAAATTTTATTTTTAAAATATTGAAAAAAAGGGCTCTGCAGAAGTACGTTTTCCTAACTACTTTACATGTCGGTGAGCAAAAACGTTTTGAAAAATCAGCTTTAAAAATATAAAATAACTTAATAAAAGCATTAAGCGGTAAAAATATCACTATTCTTTAAATAAATAATTTAAATTTGAAATGTTTAAGTAACCGCAAAATTGAAGGGAAAAAATGTAAACCCTTAATTTGGCGGGGATTTTAAAAAGTCAAAATTAAACAAAAATACTGTTTTAATTATTAGATTTTATGAAATCGGTTATAAAAACGTTATACTTTTTTTTATGATTTATAGTTTTATTTTTATTTAAAATATCGGTAGGATTCCGTGAAATGCTATCCGTAGGAAAAAAACCTTTTGGCACGCCGTAAGGCGGAAGAAGATTTCACCGGTGCTAAGTAGGGATAAAAAAGATTTCTACCTTAAAGTTACGAAAAACTTCAAATTTACTCAATACGACAATGGTTACATGTGAAAAAAAGTTTCACATGTTTACATACAAACCCCATCTTCTTACAATTCCAGCAACATTTTGGTCATCCCCTGCCGTAAGTGTTGGTCATATCAAAAATTGTTGCAGATAAAACTGTTAGGTAATGTTTACAGGACTAACGACTACTTTAAACCGATTCGGTACTGTGCATATTAAGGGAGGTATGATTTTTTTTGTCTTCGAAACCCCATCTTTTCAACCCCCTGGGCCGATGGTTGGTGATGTCAAAAAACTTTACTTAGATAGGTTAACAGTAGGTAAATAGATAATAACAGTAGGAACCTTAAACGAGTTAGCCCCCCCCCCCCACTTCCACCCCAAAAGTTTGATTTTGCCCATTAACGAACTCGGCCCAGATTTTGGGTAGTTATATTTTATATATCAATTTGAAAGTAATTGGCGCAAAATTACGGAAGTTATCGTGTCCACAAGAAAGTGAAATATATGTATGTATAAATGTATATAAAAACATTCGAATTGACAGTGGTTTTGGGGTATGGGGAATGTGAAACATGAAGATATGTCGAAATTTTCCGGAATTGAAATCATGGTATCCATTAAAATAGTTAGCTTTCTTATGAAATCTTCCTAAAAAAGAAAATAATGCATATAAATGACGTAACTTATGTACTGCTGAGTGTATGCTAAGTCTACAAAAAACCAGGTATATCTCATTACTTTTTATTTCAAATTTCCCGACGATTTTTTTTAAAGTTACGCTGTCATCGCAACCACGGTGACGGCGATATCAGTGGGAATGTGGTGAAAACAAGTGAACAGTACGTCAAGAATATGCCAGCGTGGACAGTGAGTGAATGCCGGAAGTTGTTCGGGGAGTTATTGGTAAAAAGTAAAGAAAAAGAGTTATATTTATTTACAAAGTGTAGAGTAGTTCAATAGTAAATAGTTAATAATTGCAATATTGAATCGTATTAACTTTAGACTGTTCTATTGTTATCTTGGTAGTGAGATATTAGGTTCTAGCGGTCATTATAAAGTTTTCAGTAAATTCTCGCTTCTAAAATAACTGTCATAAAACAAATCTTGACCTTTTTATTTGAATTATTACTTTGTATATTATATATATGTATTTTTATTATTAATACTAATATTATTATTAATATTATATTTGTTATTATTATTATTGAAATTATTATGTTTATTATTTACTTTGTTTATATAATTTTAAAGTATAAATTGTATTTATAAGAAATTTTTTTGTTAGATAGTCTTTCAGCATCCTTGTCGAACCGCGAACACGCGTCAATATATAGAGTGTCCCATATAAAACGCAACCCATCAATCACTCATCCATGAAATTTCAAAAGTCAAGCTTTCTCCCCTACTTGTTACTGAAATAGACTCGTCTAACATCTGAACATCGCGGCGACGCAGTAGGACACTACGGATAGTAACAACAATGCAATCATAACGTTCAGTGTGTTTTTAGAGACAAGATGGTGTTTTCGCTAGATGAACGTGTTTTCATTGTTGAGTCGTACTTCAGTACGAAATCAGTGATTGCAGCGCAAGATTTGTTTCGCCATAAGTACCCAGATAAACCAGCTCCTAACAAAACATCAGTATTAAGGTTAGTCGCAAAATCTAGAGAGACCGGTTCTGTTAATAACAAGGAACACGAAAGATCTGCGTCAGTGTTGAATACAGATACAGTCACTGAAATCAAAGACCGATTACTCGCATCGCCAAATAAATCGATCAGACGTTTGTCTGCTAAATTAATTTGTCTAAATCAACTGTTCATCGGGCGACCCAACAATTACAATTACGACCTTATCGCATTCAAACGGTTCATCGACTTCTTGAGCCCGACAAAGAAAAACGTCTACAATATTGTCAACGGTTCCGTCGATTTCTGCGTGAGGGAATTAACGTTATGGATTCGTTATTTTTCACAGATGAAGCACGGTTTCATTCGGATGGCTACGTAAACAGCCAAAACAGTAGAATTTGGAGCGCTGAAAATCCCCACGTTTATCACGAAAAACAATTACACCCGCAGAAGTCGGGCGTGTGGTGCGCGATATCGCGGAAGAAAATAATCGGTCCTATTATTTTCGAGTACACCATTAATGCAGAACGGTATCAGGATATTTTATTTCAGTTCATCGCACTCTTGGAAGAGGAAGACAGACACTGCCGGCTACATGACAGTGCGACATCGCATTACGCAGGTTCAACTTCTGATTTCTTCGGTAATCGTGTTATCGGTCGAAGCTTGTGGCCACCAAGATCTCCAGATTTGACTGCGGCGGATTTTTTTCTACGGGGTTACCTCAAAGAAAACGCCTACAGCAACAAACCACGAACACTTGAACGATTGAAAGTTAATATTGAACAAGCTGTATTAAATACCCAGCCACAAACTTTGAAAAAAGATGCAAGAAACGCTGTAAAAAGAATTGAAGCTTGTATTCAAGAAGATGGCGGCCACTTCCAACATTTACTCTAAATGTAAGGTAATGGATGGTAATAATAAAAATTACATTTACATTTACACATGCCTTTTTATTATTTCAATACGTACCTTGTGGGAGCTGCAAATGGCATTATGTCTTGTCTGCACATGGTAGAAAAAATGGGAGGATTAAAGTTAATCTGGATAAATGAAAACACGTTATATTCGCAATGCGAAAGAGTGGCTGTCCCAGTATGTACTTGGATTGTGTGTTGATCCCACAAATGAAGAGTTTGCGGTACCTAAGGTTTTATCGAGGTCTGCGTTTGACCTGGAAGTGTCACGTGAGGATGAAAAGAAAACAACTAAACGCGAGATATAGGAAACTGCATTGGTTGCTACGCAGAAACTCCCCTCACATTATCAAATAAAGTAGTGATTTACAAGGTTATCCTACGACCAATCTGGACTTATGGTGTAGAATTGTGGGAAACAGCAAGTAATAGTAAAATAGATATCATACAACGCTTCCAAAACAAAGTAACGAGAGCAATTGCAGAGGCACAATGGTTCACACGGAATGATGAAATTCTCGAATAATGAGGGTTGGTGAGCTTCCGACGTTTCGTGAGGTTATGAAACAGCGCAGTGTTAAGTACCAGCAACGACTTGAAAATTACGTCGTCAACCACTTAGCAATCAATCTGCTTGATAACAGCAGGGATGTCCGAATGTTAAAACGTCTCCACGTACTTGACTTGGGAGGCTACTGCGTGACAGTTTGATAAATTACAACTCCAATTCTGGTGATATTTTATTTTTTACTTATTAATGTTTAGTTTTTGTTGACCATGAAGTGTTGGAAATTTTTTTTTTTCTAATGGGCTTTAAAATAACCGATAACAATTATTATGATTTACTTATTATGGGAGTTCCTTAAGAACACCTTATCAAGCGACTTACTTATGGTTCCACTTAAGGTGCCGATTTTAAATATACTGGGTGTTGAACAAAAAAAAACCGATTAATTTAATGTCATACATTCACTAGAGATCAGTAGAGAAATTACTCAATAAAATAAATATAGAATAACCGAAATCGATTGATTTCGTAGACATTAATGGTTGAAAAAATAAATAATTAAATGCTGATTGAAATGAAAAATTCAGGTTTTTTTTGGAAACTGCTTAAAAATATATGTTTTAAGTGTCCATAATTAATTTTCCTAACCCAATTAGAACACTTTTAGACCAAACATGATCGGTAACAAATAATAAAGCTATTTTACTTAATAATACTTAATAAAACGACGTCAACGAACTACTTTTACAGTTCTAAACATGACCTAACCCAACAGTGAAATGAAGGTGGGGGAAAAAATAAAGACTAAAAGCATTATATTTCAGTTCAATTAGATTACTAATAAAGAATACTTCCAAAAAATTCCTTGAATTTTGTTAGACTTTTTTTTTCCATTTGATGAACCGCGGGACTCGAAGATGTCATTTTATTAATTTTTTAATGTACCTTTACGAATTGCGCCACTAGATAGCTGTACCTGATAGTACTAGGTAGAGTACAAAAACTTGATGATGTACTTGAAATAATAAAATTTAAAAAAATTACACTACAGTTTGTTTTATTAGTAAATGCTGTTATGTAAATGAAAGAACTGAAGATTAAAAAATTTGTTTAATTTCCATCATTTCTATGAAAAAAAAGTATTAGTTTACAAGAGATTATACTAGTTTTATAAAAAATAAAATAAATCAAACAGAAATAAATTCCTTGGTAAATCGAATTTAACGATAAAATTCGAGAGTTACATTTAGAAAGTAATAATGCAATAAAACATCACGGATTTTCGATTCGTAAAGGTCATTATCCTAATTTTATTACAAAAAGAAAAAATATGGTTTGTAGTGAATATGACTATAAACAAAAAAAATTGGGGTGAAATTCAATGTTTGTTCGAAGGCAATAAATTTTAATAATAAATTCCTAAGATAACAATCAGTAATTCATAAAAAAAAATATATATATATATAAACGCAGTAATATCCAAAAAATTACAATGAAATTGTAAACCGTACGGTAAAAGTCTCACAGATATAATTTCATCCGCTCAAAAAACAGCAATTTCTCTAATATAATAAAACTGTTTTTAACAAAACTATACTGATATCAAAAAAAGGTAAGACACTACATTTCTATTATCAAAATCTGTTATTAATTACGAATAAAAAAAAAGAAGTTAAATATATGTAATAGACAATAGATATACAATAATCGATAATAAACAATGTTTAAGCGTTTCATATAATGAGAAAAAAAAGGAAAACTTGTTACAAAACTCTTACCGGCCCGATTTCATTTATATGTAATAGATATCACATTTACAGAAATAATACAATTCTCATTATTCGTTGTTTAATGAATGAAATCGAGTCGGTAAGAGTTTTGTAACAAATTTTTCTATTTTTAGCTTATTATATGGAACGCTTAAACATTTTTTATTATCTATTATTATGTATTTATTGTATACTACATATATTTAACATGTATTTTTTTAAACAAAATTCTAAATTAATAACAGATTTTGATAGTAGAAATGTAGTGTCTTACCTTTTTTTGATATCAGTATCGTTTTGTTAAAAACAGTTTTATTTATACTACAGAAATTATTGTTTTTTGCAAGACTCTTACCGTACGGTTTACAATTTCATTGTAATTATTTGGATTAACTTAAAAAATAAAATTATTTATAATTTTAACATTTTAGTAATCTAAATAATAAAATATTTTATATTAAATAAAAGCGAATATTATTAACGTCGAAAGCGAAGGAATATTCGTATTTGAAAAAAATATTTTAAAATAACTGCTGTTCAGCAGAAAGCACTAAATCGGTCATGTATTATACAACTACAAAGCTGCTGCTTTTAACTGCTGTAATAAGACAAGGCAGGGCAATTCATTTTCCTGCGAAAATTTACTGTACATGATACGTATTCTCATAAAATATTTAATTACATTTTTCTTTTCAAAATAAGTATTTCTTTATTCATTAATTACTAAAGGGTATTTTTATTAAATTTTCTTAACAGAGTTATAAATAAGAGTATATTTACTAATTTTATTTTATAAATAACAACTTTTGATTGAAATATCTATTACTTAAAATAGGACCAAATATCGAATAACTGTTGGTTTAAAAAACGTCGGACCTGAGTGAAGTCAATGACAAAAGGTTACTTTATAGGACATAGAAACCAATTAAGTTGTCGACTTTCATGGTAAAGCCACTTAGCTTTCATTTCGAATGATACCAGGTTCTAATCCCAGTTAGACATGACATTTTCCACATGCTACAAATTTTTCATTCCAAATTAATATAAACTATGTATGTTTTACAACAAAGTATTAAAATAATATCATTTTCTTGTTCTTCTTCAGTTTTTTGAAACGAAACTTTGGTAATGAAAGGAAATTGCATAACGAGAGAATAAAATAAATTGAGTAATAAATTCCGACCAACCTCATTTCATGCTTCAAACAAATAGGAAAAGATAAACGCGGTAAATAAATTACTAACTAAAATTTATATGACATAATTTTAGCATTATTCAATTATTCTTTTCAAAAACAATATAAAATACTATAATTTACTTAAAACACACACACATACAACTCAATAACTCTAAATAAAACACAATATTTTAGTGATAAATAGTAATATCCATCACAAAGATATTTAATAATTCAACATAATTTACTTTAAAAAGAAATTAATTTTTTTTTTCAACGTAATGCTGTCTAATTAGGAAATAATTAATAATAAATCCTTCAATAATGGATCGTGAAAATATAGACTGAATTTGTGGTTTGTTTGTGAAACAAGTGGGCGTCAGTTTTAATTGAATAAAAGCACTGTCAAATACCAAAATCCTGATTTGTAACGTCACTTCACTATGACGTCACTCCAATAGTAATACGTATAACACAGCAAAAAAAAAGAAAGGAAAAGTTTGATAATGTACAGCTAAAATAAAATGATTAATGAATCGATATATTTTTCTGTATGAAAACAATGGATTAAAAATAATCCTTCGTAAAAAAATAAAAACACGTATGTGTAACTATGTATGCACATATAAAAGAGCTTCTCAAAAAGAAACAATGAATTCCGAAGTAAAAGGTAAATTTTTAAAAGAAATATACTGTTATTTACTACATTAACAACGTAAAAATAATATCTAATGAAAAACAGGAGTAAAAGGAGACAGAAGACATCGTTGATGGTAAAAAGAATTCGAAAGGTTTTAGTTTATTTGTTACTGTAAAATCACTTATAGAAAAACATTATGTTCTCCCGCGTTACAACGTTCACATAATAAAAGAGTATTGCTAATCCGAGAACAAACAATTCAGTTGCTAACATCCGATTCAACATACAACAATATATATAATATTATATACTGTGTTCAATAAACTTTTATATAACATTACCACCTTTATATATATTTATATTGATACTTTAAAAGAATACGGCGTAAACGGAAAAACAAGGGCGCTTATACAACACTTGACGCTTGACGCTTGAAGGTGGTGCGACACTCATACGCTCCACCTTCAAGATAAAGTTTAAGGGAGAAACTTCAGCATAATTCGAGTTAAACAAGGAAAAGACCTTGTTTAACTCCTATTTGTATCGAAGTATTCTGAACAGAACATAAATATTAACTCCTGAACAGTAATGGATCGGAAATTATGAAACAGCGGGAAAAACAAGTCAAGGAGAAACGTCTGGGAAGAGCAAAAGATACCAAAACAGTCATCAGATGCCTTGCATTTCCATATGACCTGGAAATATTCAGTAACAGTAGACAGGAAGCACAAGAAACAGTGGAAGTCTTACACGAAATCGCTACCAAAACGAGATTACAAATATCATACGACAAAAAAAAATGTAAAGGCAAAACAACGATACAAATCTTACGCAAAAAATACGGAAACATAAAAACAGTTGAAAAATTCAAATATCTAGAGGAATATATACAAATGAGAGGATCAAACAAAACATCCAACAAATCCCAGAATATTGCTCCTTACAACAAAGTTCTCGGTTCTCGGAAAAAGCCACAAGGACTCAAATCAGGTGAATGGGGGGTTAAGAAACCGTAAGAATGCGTTTTGAGATCAAAAATTCCCTGATGGAAATGGCCGTGTGACACGGGGCATTGTCATGATGAAGCATCCACTTCTCTGCAATGTATGGTCTCACGCGAATCACTATTTTCCTGAGTCTTTCAAGGACATCTTTGTAAAACACTTGGTTGACAGTTTGTCCAAATTCTTTATGCACGATACCCCTACTGTCAAAAAAGCAAATCGGCATGGTTTTGATCTTTGATTTGCTCATTCAACATTTTTTCGGTCGAGGAGATGCCGGAGTGTACCACTCTTCGCTTTGTTGCTTTGTTCATGATCGTACTCAAATATCCAGGATTCATCACCTGTGATCGCACGATTGAAGAATTCTTGGTCGTTTTCGATCCTCTCAAGAAGATCAACGCACACGTTTCTTCGACTGTCCTTCTTTTCCGTTGTAAGGTTTTTCGGCACCAATTTCGCACAAACCTTTCGCATGTCCAAATAGTCTGTCAAAAATTTTATGTACGGTGAAAATGTTTAAATTTAACCGTTCACTCATCGTCCTTATTGTTAAACGAAGGCCTGATCTCACAAGAACCCTCACACACTCAACGTTTTCGTCAGATTTTGAAGTTGAAGGTCTCCCCGAGCGAGGTTGATCTTCAACGTGTTCTCGGCCTTCCAAGAATGATTTGTGCTAGGAGAAAACTTGTGCTCTTGATAAGCAATGTTCCCCGTAGGCCTGTTTCAACTTTTCAAAGGTCACACTCTCGGATTCCCAAGTTTAACACAAGACTTGATTCCACAACGCTGCTCTAAATTCCGATACTCCATTTTCGTAACACAAGTTCACTGATGGCGCTGTCAAAAATAATGTGTTGGCTGAACGGAGTTGAAATTCGTACTGAGTATGTGGAAGTGATGAACAAATCGGTCTAGCACAGACCAGTAGAAACAGCGTTGCCAGATCGCTCGCAGTGTTACCAATCTCATTACTTTTTTCACACCTCGTATATATAATATTTCATTTTGTTTATAAATGTGAATGAATCATTGAATTTACAAAAATAAGCAGATGTAGCCTAGATAAGTATATTTAATTAATAGGTTACAATAAATTGATATTATTATTGTAGAAACTTAATAAAATCATTCTATATTTCGTTTTATGATTAGACGTTTTAATATTTAAATGAATATGTTTCTTACCGTTATTAAAACGAACATTTACTTATTGCTATTTTATCTTTTGGTTTTTTTTTTTAAATAGATTGTGTCATTTTAAGTTCATATTTATACATAATTTTTTGTACATTCATTTACAGAACGTATGAAAAATGTTCATTTTCCAACAACGAAAATTTTTAATTTATAGCTTTATTCGGGCGTCCGATGTCATGTTACTTTTGCGGTAATGATGACTATCTCAAATGACCGATCCGATTTTTTTTCTTATGTACTCCTTTGTATTCACCGATCACATTATCGGTTTTTTTGCAGTGTAATGACTTTTTGCCGTATTATTTGATGACTTTTTACATACAAATATCATCGTCTGTGCCCGTAAAAATAATGTATTCCAAGTTTACTCCGATTCTTAAGGCTCCGACGTCCGGTCGGTAAGTGTAAGGATTTATAAAAAAAATATACGATTCCCTCACTATCATTCGATTTTTACAAAACCGTCGTAATTTTATTGGTCGATCCATGTTTGTGTTGAACTGTAATATTATCCGACAAAAGCGATTTCTTTTAGGCATTGTTTTCATAAATAATATTACTGGTGTTGTAGTTGTCCCAGTACTGTAATAAATGATATTATTACGGTGC
Source organism: Lycorma delicatula (assembly GCF_047948215.1). Classification (NCBI taxonomy): domain Eukaryota; kingdom Metazoa; phylum Arthropoda; class Insecta; order Hemiptera; family Fulgoridae; genus Lycorma; species Lycorma delicatula. The sequence continues at coordinate 116,239,592 of NC_134463.1, read as the reverse complement.
CTTTATTTTATTGGAGTCTAATCTGCATAGCTTTCTTCGTAGAAGGTGACATACATTAAAAAAAATTTAGAATGTAACACTTTTTGTAAGATATTGTACCAACCCACCGGGTTGGTCTAGAGAAGAACTCGTCGTCGCAACTACACTTCGAGAACTCTCGAAGTCGAGAGTTCTCCTAGTAAAGGCAGTTCCTTTTATACGGTATTTGAATACTGCATTACGATTACCGGTGTTCTTTGGAGGTTGGATTTCAATTAATCACAGCTCAGGAACGTTTGACTTGAGACTGTACAAGATCATATTTCATTTAAATTCATAAATATCATCCTCTGAAGTAATACCTTACAGTGGTTACGAAAGCTAAATAGAAAAATAAAGAAGATAAGTGTAAGATCTTTAAAAGGTCTTTCATCATCAATAACTGCGTTTTTCGCACTCAAAAAAAAAAAAATCATCAATAACTATAGAAAATAAATTGTACAATTTTTTTTAAAATGAGATTATAGTTTCTTGCAACAGCTATGCTAAATTAAAGTTAGAACCGGTTAAACTAAACTGTATGCATTAATTTTGGTTTTAACACGAATTCTCTGAAGTAACATCATAGAATAAATAGCTACTTCATCGATCAATACGATTCATCGATTGACTTATCGATCGGTAAATGTGATCTAGCGACTACTTAATTCTTATTTCCAGGCGTAATTCACGTCAGAATATTTATTTATATTATTCAGTATACAATTTTTATTATTATTATTATTGTAATGTAATTCAGCTCCATCAGGATGTAACAAAAATAAATTACAGTTAATTAAAAACAGCAAGTTGTTTCAGTATCGTGGGATATATTCATTTCCATACTGTAGTTTAGGATATGATTAGTAATTTTTTTTTTTTAATATTTGAAGGATTCATTTTTCTTGAGTATTTATTGATATCTTCATAAATTTTTTAATTTAAAGGACATGAATATATTGAAGGAATTCTATAAATAGATAAACTATGTATAGATATTTATAAATTATATTGATTTTGCTTATTTATTTATTTTTTTAAATAATTCTATCATAACTCTTCCTAGCAGAGTTTTAACAACTTTAATTTATTATTGATTATTTCTTTCTTTTGGCCTTTAAATTGCACGAAAGACACTAATTACCGGGAAATATTATATTCTATTATGCCCTCCAGTGTTATTTGAAAAGTAAAAGCGAGTCATCGCCCTTTCGTCTTCTTACCAGTACCGTATACTGCCGGTTGAATTTCACCACCACTCTTTTCTTAACATCTCCTATTCTTTTTTTTCATTTTACCTCAGATGTTTTTCTCTTTTTAATTGCTAAAGTATCGTGTTTATTTTATTATTATTATTTTCTTACAGAGTAGTTTTTATAAGTACTTTCATTTTATATTTAACGTATTGGATTTTATTAATTATTAAATTTTAATTCATAAATACTGAGTGTCCGTAAAAGAACACCGCGGTTGTAAATTAAATTTAGTTTATTACATTTAGGGTTACAAGTGTTTCCGTTTTATTACATGAAATTACGGAATTAAAATTTTTGTTACCCCTTAAAACAAAAAAAGAACACCGTCGGTTTTTTGGAACTCAGTAAATTTGCAGCCCTGCAGACGTCAAATCGATAATTCATGTAATACACTCTGGTGAAAGTGACTGAAAGAATTGTTTCGAAGCTGTTGTTATTCTTTGGCACGGTGATTGGATATTTGCTCGGTATACGATGTCTTTTTCGTAGCCCCAAAGAAAAAATCCATTAACTCACATCGGAACTTTGCGGTGGTTCTCTGTCTGTCAGCCTTCTGAGAACGTAGCGTTGAATGCAATCCGCACAACTTTTGCGTGATGTGAAATGAAGGGGCTCCATACTTTTGCAAAATCGGGCCCCATATATTTTCAAACTGCGGAAGCACAGTTTTGTAACATATCCGAATAGGGTATATCCGCAAAAATTAGTCTACTTTCTTTTTCTGTTTAGCCTCCTCCTAGGGAAGGAGGTATAATTTCAGAGGATGATGTATATTAAATTAAATGTTGTCTTGTACAGTCTCAGTTCATACATTCCTGAGGTGTGTGGTTAATTGAAACCCAACCACCAAAGAACACCGGTATCCAAAAACTAGTCTCCTTGTAGAAAAGACACGGCCCATAATAACTATATTGCTATATAAACTCGTCAATTATGACGATTCGCTACTCCATTATTATGAAATGTCGCTTCATTAAGAAATAAAATGCTCCACAGGTAGTTTTCATCAGCCTTTCGGTTGTAAAACAGTGCAATATATATACTGTGTCATTTATGATACGGTATATATTGCACTGTAGGTACCGTGTCGTTTATAACACGGTACCTTTATTGCACCTTTCCACAACTCATCTTGAAATACTTCTTATTACTTAACGCTCCAAATTGTATTTTGTTGTTAGTATAGTCGAAAAAATTACAAAATTCAATTTATCCGAAAGTCAGTATCAAGATTTGAAAGTTTTTGTTAAAACAACACAATTTATTTGAACTTTTTTTTTACTTCCTTGTACGAATTAAAGAAATTAAAAAACTATGATCGCGAAAAATTTCGGTTTTCAGTTTTCAACGGAAATATCCATTTTGACCATCCCTGAATCCATATTGACTAGTTTTGGCGTGACGTCTGCACGTACTTACGTACGTATGTATCCCGCATAACTAAAAAACGATCAGCCGTAGGATGTTGAAATTTTGGATTTAGGACTGTTGTAACATATATTTGCGCACCTCCCATTTCACTGGAATCGGCTGAACAAAAAGTGTCCAAAAAAGCCCATAACCAAAAACATTTGGATTTTCGACTTTTTATTAACTGTTGTAATAAGACCTCATTGAGAGCTTTTCAACGATATATCTTAAATGTACGTATTGTCATTGGTTCCAGAGTTATAGCCAAATTAAATTTTAATTAATGAAATATTTGGATCTTACAAGGGGAAGGCAAATCGGTTGGAATCAAACATCTTCTTTTTTTTATTGATTTATTAATAATAATTAATCTGATAATCTGATTGTAAAAAAAAATACAATAAATAGTAATTCAATAATACAATAAAAAAAAATTATGAAAAAATATCAGAAGTTATTAATGAAATAAAATTTGATGTACATTTTAGAAAAAATGTGTACATAGAACTCATGTGGTATCAACATCAGATTTTTTATTTTAAGTAAATAAAAAGTATAATTTTTTAATTGGTTGGCTAATAGAAAAATATATATACAACAAAACTCTTTTGTAAAAATAAAAAATAAAACATTCGTTTTAATTGTAAGTACTTGTTAAACGTTCATTAAAACAAACATTTTAAACAAAATCTGCTTCGATTTCTACTGGATTACCTAAAATAACAAGTTATCTATATATATATATATAGATATATATATATATATATGTATATAGATATTTAGTATATAGATATTTTTTTTATTTATCTAAAAAGACAGTACTTAGTTTATAATTATTTTACTGTTTGTAGGTCGACTAATATTTATTATCATTATCTATTTATTTATTTTTACATATCTTTTCCTCGGTGTCTACTGATAGATTAATAATATTCAACAGTCAAAACGGGCGTTATTTTTAGAATTTAATTAAAATATTAATAAACGATTTTAAAACGTAATATTTTTTAATTACATCGGATGTTAGGGCCATTAGCCGTGTTGATCCTGATAAAACTAATAGACATATGTGGCCGAAAAGCCGAAACATGCCTAAAGAGCATTACTCATCAAACCATTAATTACGCATCTGGATAGAGAAACGTACAACTACCTATAAAACATCTTCAAATTCCTGCTAATCTCGTTTGAGTAGGGCAGAAGACACATCAAGAGAGTATGTTACCACCCGCTCTCCCGTGTGGTAGGAGTAATTTTATTTTCCAAATTGTATTAATAATAATTTATTTTTACCATTGTTTAGTCAGTTTCTAATAAACTGTTATTTAATCTTTAATTCAGTTCTATTAGAGTTACTGATAGAATCATACCCGGTTATTCTCTGCCGCTTGACTGATATCATTTAAAAACTACATCAAAAGAAATATATTGGAAAAAAAAAAAATATATATATATATATATAGGAAAAAAAGAACTGTAAAAGAGAAAGTCAGCAAGAGAGGATTAATTACAACAAAAACCGCAGAAATATGAAGAAAAGAGGAATAAGAAAATGTTAATTGAAATTAAATTTCAAGGAAAACAAAAATTATTAAAGAGAACAAGAAATACAGTAATAATAATAGTAATACAGTAATAATAGTAATACAGTAATAATAATAATAAAATGTGTTTATAAAAAAGGTAGATAACTTTAAAAAATAACAGTAATAATAATGATAAGAGGAGGGGAGGTTATTTTAGCGGGTGAGAGCCCCGCACTGGTTGGCAGAGTTTTTTTCCTCCCCAAACAAAAAAAAAAAAAAAATTATAGTAAACCATGCCCATAATGGTGAGGTGGAAACAAGTGAGAGATTTTTATCGTCACAATTTTACATTTTGAAGATATTAAGATGAAGGAAAAAATGAATTCCTTCGGTTATAAAAAATGTAATTGTTATTAATAGATAATGAGTTAATGATTACGGACGACATGTTAAAATATGCTATATATCAATCAATTACTTAGTGTTTAAAAATTCAGACATTATGAAAAGTGATGGATTTATGGCGTATCTAAATATATAATACATATTATAAGAAGTAAGAGAATACAGGAATTACCCATCTATTCTGGAAAAAAATTGAGTCGTCTCGTTTTCACAATTATGAATACAATATAAAATTGTAAGCAAACAACCTGCTATTAGATGGGACAAAATGTGTTTAATTTGATGTTTTATGTTAGAAACAAAATGATTGCACTTTCACTTTTTTTAACATAAATATTTAAAAAAGTAAATTCTTAAAGTCTGTTACATTAAAAAAAAACATCTGTTGGAGTTGATTATAAACGACGTTAAAATTAGTTACGCATGTTAAAAACATATTTTCACTTAATTATCGTATATTTCGTAGTTATAATAAATTAGTTGAAAAATGGATCATCAGCTATTAACTGTTTATGTAATTGAATGTACGATAAAACTATGTTTAGTGTATACAAAAACAGAAAAGTATACTTAATAAATTTCAATTTTTGTAAATGTTAAAATAGTTATTTTATTTTACAAATATTTTAATATTACATAACTAATTAAAATTGTTTATAATCAACAAATTTTACTATAATTCTGACTTCAGTAGTTGGCATCAAATTAAACAAAAACATAAACAACTGTTGACATCAAAAGTAACATTAACGGCACCGTGAATAATATCTTAGATGCAGCCGTTAGAGCTTTCATTCCGGGTCTTGAGTTTTGCGGTTGAGTTAAGCGGTATTTCAACATTTCTGACAGTGTTAACGTTGTATATATTGGCTTTATAGCTGTCATTATTGCTTTAGATAATGAAGTCTATGTGTGTACTTACAGTTATTTTCTTCGGCTTTATTATGATTACACCAGATAGGTATGCTTGGGACATAGAAAAATGTTTTAAATTTTTCAGAAAATTTAGAACCACGGATAAGAAAGAGACCACGAACACTATGACAACGGAAAAAAAATTCATAAAGTTTCTACTGTTCGTAATTTAATAAATTGTCATATTTTAAAGCTAAAATACCAAGTAATCCTTCAACAAGAACTTATTGCGACTTCGCAAACCATATATAAATTCACTTTTATCACTACGGGGACTTGTTAATACAACATTAAATCATTACTTTCAGAGAAATCAACTCCCGTTAGTAGCCGTTGTATCACAGAATGAATGCTTAATTCACGCTTACGGAATTTGAATGCTTATGAAGTCATTTTATTCAAGTACATACACTAAAATCCTTTAATGTTTTTCGTTAATTATCTACTGGATGAATGAGTATTTAGAAACAATTTTGTAAATATTGTACAATACATTACACGATTAAAATATTAAAAATTGTAGTTCATACGAAATGACGACCGTCTACAATTAAGACTATCAGCCGGTGAGAAATTGTCTCTTTAAGGTTGGCGAACCTGTTTTGTTAATGACCACGCTAGTAATGTATAGACTGCATTGTTGTCTGTAAGTTGTCGCGTTGTAGTATCTTTGATTACGTGTGAGTTATTACGTTATAAAATGAATAGGAATCGATGTTGCCGCCGACTGTGAAGTACGTGGTCGTACATTCTTGTAAACCATCAAAACGTTAAGCCTGCTGAAATTCATAGGCAGTCGGTTGCTGTGTACGGCGATAATGTAATGAATGAAAGAAATGTCCGAAAATGATGTGAAAGGTTTAGAAATAACAGAATTAATGTTCACGATGAAGAATATTCAGGGAGGCCCTCGATAATCACCGAGGACTTGTTGAAACGCGTCGATGATGAAATCAGAAAAGATCGTCGCTCAACGTCTTCCGATTTGGTCCTTCATTTTCCTGATATTTCATGAGATGTTATCGGTCGCATTGTTTGTGACCATTTAGGCTTCGGAAAGGTTTGTGCACGTTGGGTGTCGCGCGTCTTAACGAATGTCACAAAAAAATCAGAATGCGATCTGCTTTGGAATTTTTGATGCGCTACAAAGAAAAAGGATACGATTTCGTTAATTCAATCGTTACCGTAGATGAAACACGGATTTCGTATTACACACCAGAGAGAAAACTGTAGTCAAGTGAATACCGTCATCCTCAATCACCAACCAGACCGACAAAGATCAAGCCACAGCCATTTGGACGCAAACTGATGGCCACAGTCTTTTGGAATCGGTCTGGCACACTGCTGATTGATTTCATGCCACATGGAACGACTATAAATGCAGAAGCCTACAGCGAAACTCTACGTAAGTTATGGTGCGCCATTCAAAATCGGCGAAGGGGCGGCTGACCGACGACGTTGTCCTGCTGCACGATAAAACACGTCCACATGTTGCGGGTCCGACACGTGATTAACTGAGAACATTTGAATGGGAAGTTTACGATCATCCCCTATATAACTTCATGTTATAAATATACAATCCACAAACGAATTATTTATTTACAGGATATCTTTCATTAGATTCAGTCATTTCTATCTTAACTATCTATTAAAATATCTATTTTAATATATTTTATTTACATACTTGTATAAATACTTAATAACACAAATCATATAATAAAAAAATCGTCAAATTTTCTCAAATATGTTGACTGAAAATGCAAAAACTCTTGTCGGCCCGATTTCATACTTTTAAGAACGAATTTGAACTTAACTTCAATATTTTACGCTTAACATTATTATTTATTGTTCTACGCAAACGCATTACGATCTGAAAAATAAGTTTAACTTTGTCGGCTACGGCGAAAAAATTTTATAAAGGACTATAATCGATTTCTGATTTCAGTAAAAAGATCACTTAATGAACAGATCAAGTGTTCATCGAAAATCAACAGTAGGAGCAGTACGAGTCGTTGTTAACAATTTAAAGTGAATGTTACACACCTTATTATGGGAACTAATTATCATTCGTAGGTTTCTACCGATATATTTATCATATGTTCCTAATGGTTAAAAAGTCACACAATAGTAATCGTATGTAATTTTCCCATTAATAAAATGTTTCCTTGATATTTTGAAAATTCAAAGTGACGAAATCAATTCTAATGTCACCTTCATTCTAAAGTATCATTCTACCAGTACTGCCTCTAATTGTGGATTAATTAGCTTAGAAAAAATTAACTTAGTGAATAAAAAGATTATTAAAACATATTTCAATTTTGTGAACGAAATTTACATTTTGTTTTACTATTTTGAAATTATACAACATTTTTTCTTAGAACAGAATAATTTTTGAAAAAAATAAAATTAAGAACCGTTAATATTTTTTCAGCTAATTAATTAATTATTTTCTATCATTGAATCATTTGATACTCTCACGAATTAAAAATAATACATCAATTTTTTTTTTCATTAACTTTTTAAACATTTACAAAAATTCAAAGATAAAAAATTAAGTATATTTTCAAGAAAAATTCGAAAATAATTTTATAAATTAAGATGCACATTATTTTGCATGATACTCCCAAATTGCTTCAAATTATTTTATACCATAGAACTTCTTATAAATGACTAATTACGATTTAGAACTAGAGAATGACCATTCGTATGATTTGCATTGGGAATTATCGTCTTTCAAAAGCAAGTAAAGAAGCAGAACACTCGCTTATGGATCATGAATTATTAGGATTTATGAAGTTGTTTAAAGTATGAAATCGGGCCGGCAAGAGTTTTTGCATTTTCAATAAACATATTTGAGAAAATTTGACGAATTTTTTATTATATGATTTGTCTTATTAAGTATATAAAAAATTGCGTATCTCCAATTATATCTCCATAATTTTATATTTGTTTTGCATTAAAAAATTTCTATCATTTAGTTACAATATTAGTAGAGGAATAAAATATTTAATATGAATATTTAATGTTCAATATATAGGAATAAAATATTTAACGGTGTATACTGTTGTGTTTGAGAAAATGAAGTAGGAAATATATATAATAATTATCTCGCATTTCGTACATATCTGTACTTTTTTGATTCGGAAAATGTCTTTTTGAAGAACTATAAATAAATAAATTGTGTAATTTTGATTCTCTATTTTTGATGTTTTCAATTGACGGCAAACTCTTGCCGTAACCTTAACAATTTTATTGTTTTACGAGTTTGGAATTATTACACAATACTTTATTTCTGAACTTGTATTAATTTTTTTGAGATTAATTTGGGACATAAGATCATTGTTTGAGCGTAACCAATATCTAATATTTGTAGCGTATAATACATAACATTCTTGATTAGGATTGGAATCCAAAAGAAATTTCAGATGAAACAGGACGAAGGTATCACTCCGTTATAGACGTCTACATTTACTTTAAAATTTTTAGTAACAAGGCACTATAATTATAAGGTGTAGACGATTACTATTAGCGTAGAATAAATTAGCAAGTTACAGTTTTTCATTAATGTAATCAATTCAAATAAATAAAAAAATTATTATTACAAAAATAATAATTTTAAGTAGTACGTAAAATAATTTTATATAATAAAATTATAGTTTTTATTTTTTGAAATAAACTTATTAGTTGTTTTTTTTTTTTTTTTATGTAAAACTTCAACCAAGACAATCTTTTATCGCACACTTGCAATAAAAGCGACTGTACCACTCTCATAAAGGATATCTCTTTCTAGCGCTATTTGAAAGGAATAAGTACTGCTGTTTCGTGTAGATAAATAATTAGCTTACCGCGTTTCGCTACATCATTTAATAAGTATCAGCACAGGACGAAGTATAATTCAGTTAATAATTTTCATATAAATATCCAGCTAGTGTAATATATTATTTAATATTTCTTGTTAAATTAGAAATATCTTTAAACTTATAAGTTATCTTAATTAATATTCTTACTTTAGTAACGGTGCTATTATTCATTATTATACAACTCAATTAAAAACTTTTATATTTCTTTTAATATTTATTAATTTTCCGTATAAAGATGTTAATAATAAAATAATATTATTCATGAAGTCAATTCCAAGAATTTAAGATGATATAAATCGACGAAAATATAATAAACTTTTAATAAAGATATTCATTCGTTAACAATAATGTTGAAGTTATAAATTAGAAAACTCATTTCTTAAATATTTTATATATATATATATATATATATAAATTTTAAATGATTATGTAAATCAAAAAAAGCTTACCCACGCAAGTCCTCTGATAAATCTAATAATTTTCTTATTCTTTCAACTCATATAATTTTCATAGTACTTTTTGTTATTATCTCATTTTTAATAATTATCAAATAATTAAGCATAACGTTCAACGTCATAAAATATTCACTTAAACCTTATATTAAGATTTAATATAAATTTTCTATCAAATGGTCATCGTTACTTTAAAAAACCGTAATGTCATATTATGTTTACCATTATTATATATAATTTGTTTACATCAAAAATTTATTTAAATGTCAGGAAAACATTTTTGAGAGTATATTATTGGAGCGTAGCTTTATATGGAAGTGAAACTTGGACGATCGGAGTACCTGAGAAGAAAAGATTTGGAATGCGGTGCTATAGGAGAATGTTAAAAATCAGACGGGTGGATAAAGTGACAAACGAAGAGGTGTTGAGGCAAATTGATGAAGAACGAAGCATTTGGAAAAATACAGTTAAAAGAAGAGACAGACTTATGGGCCACATATTACGGCATGCTGGGATAGTCGCTTTAATATTGGAGGGACACGTAGAAGGGAAAAATTGTGCAACGTTTGGAATATGTAAAATAAAAAAATTGCTGAGGATGTAGGATGTAGGGAGTATACCGAAATGATACTAAATTCCGAGGAGGTCAGTGAAGGACCGAATTTCTAGTGTGTACACGTTCGATGCCATTAAGGTGACGTCACAAGTAATTCCAGGTGGACAGTACATTAAAACAAGAAATGGTTCGGTGAGTTACTGATATTATAAGTGGAGGAGAATGTACTAAATTTCACTCATAAGCTGTTGGGTAGTTTTAACAGCTCAGGTATTTGCAGTTAAAGAACTTTATACTTGCCTTATCTATTGTACTATTATTGTTAATACAAGAATAGTTAAAAGTGTCGAGATTAGCGGCCATGCTAATGTCTTTTGTCAAAGAGACTGAATTATGCTTTTCATTATTTATCTACCTGTAAATAAATCCTGACAATTATTTTAAATTCCGTTTAGTATGTAATCACTGTTTATAATTATTATTATTGATATTTACTATTTTTATTACTATTATTATTATTGATTTGTCTTGTTTTATTTATGTTCTTAAAGTACTAAATTGTAATCATAAAAATTTTTAATTGTTAATCTCTCAATATCCTGATCGAGCCGCGAACATACGGCAATATTTTTAATGGAAAAGGTCAACAAACATATTTCATAAACGAGATCGTGGTCGTAATAAACTAGCTCTACTCTATTACTGACCAAACTACCGAGGTATCAGGAAATATATAGAGATATCGTGAAAAATAAATACTAAGCTAACTTTAGCGACAGTGACCATATAGTGTAATCGTAAATCGCAGTACTGTTTGTTAGCTGTATCACAATAATAAAGCTATGCTACATAACTTAACGTATGACTTTGTCGTGAAGTGTACCGTCAAAAAAATAATAGAAAAGATTTAATTACACAATGAGATGCATCAATTTTTACTTTCCCGTTTAGAGAGCGTTATGGCTCTAGAAAAGAAAGCATTATAATCGGTGTAAGTTTAAGCATGCTGTACCAGTGGGAGGGGTTTTAGTCGGCAAGAACCCTACACTGCTGTCTGTGCGGGCAAGCAGCGGTTGGCAGATCTTTCCCATCCTCGAACAAAAAAAAAGGAAGGGTAAACAAAACTAAAAGCTTTGAATAAGTTATTTGTTTTTCAGTAAACTATCTATTTGAATATTTTAAATAATGGTTTTACTAATCTTAATAAAAGATTTTCTTTCAATAAAAATAACAATTTATAATTTTAATCTACGAGTATTTTTTATTTGACACTGGATGAAAAACCAATACCGGCTGAAATCGATTGATATTTCATTTTAGTCTGAATCTCATGTTACTTAAAAAATCCGAAAAAATATATCCAACATTTAAAATTCAATGATAATAAATAAATATAAAAACCAATTCTAATCGGTATTTATTAAAATAATGATTAATATTTTTCGATTTTGTGCAATCAGGGATCGGGTAAATTAATCCCCTCAATATAGAATGTTCCATGACGTTTAGCTTCATTATTTCCTACGATAATACAACACCGACCAATTTAGACTGAAATATTTACTCCATTATTGTTGTGGTGGCTTTTTATAACCTGCTTAAATTCTTTTATATCTTTAGTAAACTTGCAGTTAAAACTTTTAGATCCTTTTTTTTTAGATATATACATCACGTATACATTTAAAAAAAAGCACATTGTTTCTTTAGGGAATTTTAACCGACTTCAGAAAAGAAGAAGATTCTCAATTTGATGCTATGTTTTTTTCTTTCTTGAAATATGAACAGTGATTACTCTTGAACTGGTAGACAGAATTTAATAAATTTAATCACTTATGAAAAGGAATGATCTTTATATACGAGGGATATCTCAAAAGACCGCTGTGAAATTTCTCACTTTAAGGTTGGCGAACCCGCGTCGTTTATGGCCAAGCTAGTAATGCACACACTGCATTGTTATCTTTAAGATGTCGCGTTGTAGTATCTTTGATTGCGTGTGCTCACACGCAATAACTCTATTACGTTATAAAATGAATAGGAATATCGATGTTGCCGCCGACTGTGAAGTATGCCACATATTTCACAGTCATAGTTTTTTAAACCATCCAAAGGTTAAGCCGGCTGAAATTTATAGGCAGTTGGTTCCTGTGTACGGTGATAATGTAATGAATTAAAGAAACGTCCGAAAATGGTGTGAAAGGTTTAGAAATAACAGGATTAATGTACACAATGAAGAATGTTCGGGGAGATCCAGGATAATCACCGAGGACTTGTTGAAACGCGTCGATAATGAAATCAGAAAAGATCGTCGCTCAATGATTTCCGACCTGACGTTTCTTTTTCCTGAAGTTTCAAGAGCTGTTATCGGTCGCATTGTTCATCACCATTTAGGCTTCAGAAAGGTGTGCACGTCGGGTGCCGCACATCTTAACGGAAAGTGACAAAAAATCCGAATGGGATCTGCTTTGGAATCTTTGATGCGACAGAAAAAGGTGATGAGTTCCTTAATTCAATTGTTACCGGCGATAAAACACAGATTTCTTATTACAAGTCAAGGAGAAAACGACAGTCAAGTGAATGGCGTCATCCTCAATAACCTACCAGACCGAAAAAGGTCAAGTTATCAGTCCGATAAAGGTCAAGGTCAGCCATCTGGACGCAAACTGATGGCCACAGTCTTTTGGGATCGGTTTGGCATACTGCTGATTGATTTCATGCCACGTGGAAGAGCTATAAATGCAGAAGTCTACAGCGAAACTCTACGTAAGTTACGGCACTTCTTTCAAATTAGGCGACGTGGATGGCTGACAGACGGCATCGTCCTGTTGCACGATAAAACACGTCCACATGTTGCGGGTCCGACACGTGATTTACTGAGGTCATTTGGATGGGAAATTTACGATCACCTACCATGTAATCCGGACTTAGCTCCTTCTGATTACCATTTTTTGGGGGAAATTAAAAGACTCTTTTGAGTGGTAAGCAATTCACGGGCGACGATGAACTTAAAAATGCTGTTAATCAGTTGGTAAAAGGACTGGCGGCAGGAGAATAGGACGAAGGGTATATTGAAGCTGGTGTATCGCTACGATAATGTCTTACTTCATGTCTTACTTATATTCTTTTCTGAGTATAAGGTATGGAAGAGAAATAAAAAATATTTATAAAGTTTTCAGAATAAATGTATTTACAATTAAACGGTCTCTACTTAATAGACAACCTGTCGTAATTAGTCCCATCCAAGTTTGACCGTGTTACAACCACGTGTTCTCGCGTCACTCCGTTCGGTAATTTAGTTAACCTTTTAGTATTAAGTGAATAATAATTTTTAATTAAATAGTGGTTAGTATTGAGTGTATATTTTAGCCGTGTGAAGTTAAATTTTAATCGGTGAAAATCAAGAGAAGTAAATAAAATTTTACAATTTAGGTAAGAGGACCGTGTAAAAAACCACATGTTTTTCACGTCTCTCATTTTTAGCTACATATAACAAAATTATTTAATAACTATTTAGTAAATTTTAGTGAATGAAGAATAATTTTCTGTATATTTTGGTGTTTTTAGATTTAAAATAAGCTTAAGAAGTGATTAGATGTAGAATTTAATAGTGTTAATTAAAATATAGTTACCATGGTTACAATCGTTACAATTGCTAAGTGTTGTGTTTGTTTCTGTGAGAAAAAATTATTAAATTATAACTATAATTACGAATTACTAGCTGGTTTTTAATGTCAAACGACATTTCTTTACCAGAGATTATTTGTTTGAGAATAAAAGTTTTCTGCAAATTTTAAATTGCAAATTAACTATATAACATATCTCGATTATTCTCAAACTAATTGGAATTTTTATTAGAATATATACATATGTTAATAATTAAATTATTTAATGATCATTCTTGGCAGAATGTTTTGCTAAGACTGTCATAATTGTTATATTGAGTACATTTATCCAACTTTCCTTAAGATAAATGGCTGGATGCAATGAAGCATGGTCACTCCACTGACTGGGGTCCCGGGGACTTCCCCCACTTCCGAGCTAAAGCTGATGGCATATAAGTATGCGTATGGTAAGTATGAATATTGCGAGAGTTGTTGATGTATGTGTGTGTTTAGTGCTGGTTTTTTAGTTATGTGTGGATCAGTTTTTGTGTGTGTGTCTGTACGTTGCTATTATTTGCTTTGTTGTCTAAATGTGTGTATGGGCGCTTACCCATCCCCCTCTTTCTGAAGTAATGCTTTACCAGCTATTCCCAGGCGGAGCGGGTCGCCAGGGGTGGAGATTTAGTCGGTAGTGCGTAGGAATACATACGCCTTTTTTACTATTTTACGGAACCTGTTAGCGAGTCTAACACTGATTCGGCGCCCGTAAATGGAGTTCCTCCACCCCTTAAAAAGATATAAAGGAGGATTGGAAAGGCAACGGTAAACCACCCGTAAAACCTACCAGGAAAATTCCAATTCCAAAACATCAAAATTTTTTACACATTGTGGTGAACATTCGCCTATCCGCTTGGAATAGCCAACGGTTGAACACCACTGAATGGATAAATATTTTGTTTTTACGTTGTTTGAGTATTTGTGTAGTACTCTGAAATCAAAATAAATTCAACCTTGTAAATATAGGTAATTATTAATAATAATAATTATTAGAAAGTCAATTATATATAATGAAATTAGTTACATTTATCATTATTTTTTCTAGAAAATCACGTAAATAAAAACGTATTATTTTTCCCTATTTTCGTAAAAGCTGTTAACTGGTTAGCTATTAATGTTGAAAAATAATTTTAAACCTTACTAAACACTCTAGACTTTAAAAGATATTTTCTACAAATATACGTTATAGTACACAGAAATGGTTTTTTAAAAAACATTCCATTTTAGATAATCATAGATATTTTCTTGATCTTAGTTTTCATATATTAATAAATGCCCTGAAAATTTTAATTTTATTTATTTTTATAATCTTTACGTAATTTTTTAACTAATATTTCGGTTTTGCAGTATGAATAAAAATTATTAAACAGAGACGAACTTTAAGCTTTCTTTTATATATATATATATATATATATATCAATGAATATATCAATATATATATCAATGAATGTTTGTTTGCGGTACACGTTCCTCTACCATTCATCCGATTGCGATGAAATTTTGGCGAGTTGTGCGCTCGCCTGCGAAGGTTTCTGAGTTAGTTTGGACCAGCTAGCTGGCGTTGGGGGTCGAGATATTTCGAAAAATTGTATTTATGGTCCGATTTAGCTCGTAAACAGAATCTACATTAGTTGCGTGAAAATAAATATTTTTGTAAAAAAAATGGACCCGCTAGGGTCGAGATATTTCGAAAAATTGTATTTACGGTCCGATTTGGCTCATATTCAGAATGTCTTGCTTACGTGGAAAGAAATACCTCTGCAAAAAATGGACCCGCTAGATGGCGCTGAGATTGAGATATTTGGAAAAATTGCATTTATGGTACGATTTGGTTCATATTCAGAATATAGTGTCGAGATATTTACGAAACAAACAAATATATAAACAGAGTTTCTTCTACATATATATATATATATATATATATATATATATATATATATAGCGGACACACATACAGACACTGCCTTAAAAACTACTGGACCGATTTACGCCGGAAAAAATGGAAAATAGGAAAAAAAGGAAAAGTGAATGGTTAAATTGTGTGAATTCCGTAATGTTCAGTTTGTTAATGTTTTATCAAACTTTCAATATTGTTCATTTAATATATATATACTCAAATCTAGCAGTAGCGAAGCGTTGCCGGGTCTGCTAGTCAATTATATCTTCCATTTTGTCCGATAACCTTTTGCCATCTTTCTGGCGACTTCATGATTCCTCGCTCGTAGAACTTCTGGTCTTTTTGAGCAAAAAACTGAACCGAGAGCGATTTCAGGTCATCATCATTAATGAAAGTTTTAGCGTTTAAAGAGTTTTGTGCACTTCAAAATAAATGGTAATCTGATGGTGCATAATCTGAGCTGTATGGGGGTTGAGTCATCGCTTTCCAACCAAGTTATACAAATTTTCCAAGAGTTCCCAAAAATGTGTCAGGCCTTGGATCGTCTTAGTGAAACAAGATTTCTTTGCGATTTGCCAATTCTAGCAGTTTTTCTTTGATGTTTGATTTCTTGGAAGCAGTACAAAATATACACGTTTTTAATCCACAAAATTGACAGAATGATCTTTTCTTGATGCAATTCAGCTTTCCGATTCGCTTGTGTTGGTTCATCACGCTAGGGCAATGATTGTTTTCGACTGATAGATTAGTGATGAGCCATTTTTCATCACCAATGATGATTCGTTTCAAAATATCGAATTTCTTAACGAGTCCAAGACATTCGATGTAATTTTCAATCGTATGTGATATATTTAACAACTCTGCAATCTCTCGCACAGTTGTATGGCGATTCGATTCAATTATGAATTTTATTTGGTCTTCGGTAAGACTTCAGTAAGCCTACCAGATTATCAGTCATCTTTGAGTGAAAAATCTCCAGAAAAAAATTTTTAAAACCAATTCTGACACGTGCGTTCAACACTTTAAATTTCACATACCTCTTAGTCAGCCTCAGCAGCTTTCATACGTTTACAAAAATAAAATATTAAAATATATCGAAAATGTACAGTTTTGCAATCCATGTTGAAATTGACCAAAAAACTAACAGGTTCAAACAAAATTACGCTAAATTGGCTTCTAAAAGTGTGCTAAAAGTGACAGCTTGGCATCAAATGCCAAAAGAAAATAATCAAAACATTGACAACAGTCCTTCAAAACAAACTTAAAGATTTGTGAAAATCTAAATACGGGTAACTCTCTTGCTAACCCCAATATTTTGTGTATACGTAATTATTATTTCTTATTGAAGAAATAATATTTCACATACATTAATAAACATGAATAAAACTTTCCTTTTCTTAAGTTTCTAATTCTTCATATACTATAAGACGCATTTTCAACCAATCCACCTTCTTTGAAGGTGTTTAAATATTATTTAATTAAATAAAATAATTATTTTATTAAAAATACGAAATATAAAATAAAGTACAAATTAATCGGATAATGTAAAATAAAAATTGCTTAAAAAACATCGGAGAAACCACAGGCCTGTGAAAAAAGCTTCATAAATTCGCCAATAAAAAAATCCAGAAGAAAAAAACATTAAAAAATGTAAAACGTAAAAAGCATTCAGGAAATTTCGAATCTTTTATTTACAAAAAAATGTTAGTTAACATACCCAAAAAAATTACAATGAAATTATAAACCATACGGTAAGAGTCTCGCAGATATCATTCTTCCATCCACCGGTTTGGTCTAGTGGTGAACGGGTAATAGCAAATCAGCTGATTTGGAAGTCGAGAGTTTTAAGGTACAAATCCTAGTAAAGGAAGTTACTTTTATATGGATTTGAATAATAGATCGTGGATACCGGTGTTCTTTGATGGTTGGGTTTCAATTAACCACACATCTCAGATATGGTTGACCTGAGACTGTACAATACTACAATTCATTTACACTCATGAATATCATCCTCACTCTCCGTCTGAAATAATCCTGACGGTGGATCCCGAACCCAAACAGAAAAAAAGAGATATTTTTCCGCTCAGAAAACAGAAATTTTTATATATAAATAAAACTATTTTTAACAAAATGATACTGATATCAAAAAAGGTAAGATACTACATTTCTATTACTAAAATCTGTTATTAATTTAGAATTTTGTTTAAAAAAATACATGTAAAATATAAGTAATAGGCAATAGATAATAAACACTGTTAAGCGTACCTTATAATAATAAGCAAAAATAGAAAATTATTTTACAAAACTCTTACCGGCCCGATTTAATTTATTAAACAATGAATAATCTTAAGATTTGTATTATTTCTGTAACTGTAATTATATTGCATTTACATGTATTACATTTAAATGAAATAGGGCCGATAAGAGTTTTTAACAATTTTTTTTTTTCTTATTATATTGAACGCTTAAAAATTGTTGATTATCTATTATTGTATATCTATTGTCTATTACATATATTTAACTTCTTTTTTTTTATTCTTAATTAATAAGAGATTTTGATAATAGAAATGTAGTGTCTTACCTTTTTTGATATCAGTATAGTTTTGTTAAAAAAAAAAATTATTTATATTACAGAAATTGTTGTTTTTTGAGCTGAAGAATTGATATCTGCTAGACTTTTAACGTAAGATTTATATTTTCAATGTAAATTTTTGCATATCATTGCGTTTTGTTAGATTGTTTTTTTTTTTATGAATTACAGATCGTTTGTTAACTTATGGTTTTATTATTAAAATTTATTGCCTTCGACAAACAAATTGAATTTCACGCCAATTTTTTTTGTTGATAGTCATATTCACTTCATACCATATTTTTCCTTTTTGTAATAAAATTAGGATAATGACCTTTACGAATCGAAAATCCGTGATGTATATTGCATTATTACTTTCTAAATGTAACTCTCGATTTTTATCGTTAAATTTGATTTACCAACGAATTTATTTCTGTTTGATTTATTTTATTTTTTATAAAACTAGTATAATCAATTGTAAACTATTACTTTTTTTCGTAGAAATGATGGGAATTAAAAAAATTGTTTCATCTTCAGTCCTTTCATTTACATAACAACATTTAGTATAAAACAAGTTGTAATATATTTTCTTTTAAATTTTATTATTTCAAGTACATTATCAAGTTTTTGTACGCTATCAGGTATTGCTATCTAGCGGCGCGATTCGTAAAGGTACATTAAAAAAATGAATAAAATGATATATTCGAGTCCCGCGGTTCATCAAATGGATAAAAAAAGTTTAACAAAATTCGAGGAATTTTTTGGAAGTATTCTTTATTAGTAATCTAATTGAACTGAAATATAATGCTTTTACTCTAATTTTTTCCCCCACCTTCATTTCACTGTTGGGTTAGGTCATGTTTAGAACTGTAAAAGTAGTTCGTTGACGTCGTCGCCTCTAACCGACAAAGTTCTACCGAACTTTGTGATTATTAAGTAAAATAGCTTTATTATTTGTTACCGATCATGTTTGGTCTAAAAGTGTTCTAATTGGGCTAGGAAAATTAATTATGGACACTTAAAACAGATATATTAAGCAGTTTCCAAAAAAAAACTGAAATTTTCATTTCAATCGGCATTTAATTATTTATTTTTTCAACCATTAATGTCTACGAAATCAATCGATTTCGGTTATTCTATATTTATTTTATTGAGGAAATTTTTCTACTGTTCTCTAGTGAATATATGACATTAAATTAATCGGTTTATTCTTTTTTTGTTCAACACCCAGTATATTTAAAATCGGCACCTTAAGTGGAACCTTAAGTAAGTCGCTTGACAAGAAGCACATGATAAGGTGTTCTTAAGGAACTCCCATAATAAGTAAATCATAATAATAGTTACCAGTTATTTTAAAGCCCATTAGAAAAAAAATATTTCTGCCAACACTTCATAGTCCTCAAAAACAAAACATTAATAAATAAAAAAGTATTTTTTTTTAAACAAAATTCTAAATTAATTTTGATAATAGAAATGTTACGGTCTTACCTTTTTTGATATCTTACCTTTTTTTGATATTTTCTTAGAAACAGTTTTATTTATATTACAGAAATTGTTGTTTTTTGAGTGGAAGAAATGATATCTGCGAGACTTTTTCCGTACGGTTTACAATTTCATTGTAGTTTTTTTTTTGATATCACTGCGTTTTCTTAGATTATTCTTTTTTTTTATGAATTACTGATTGTTATCTTATGGATTTATTATTAAAATTTATTGTATATCTAGAACAAACAAATATACATTATTTGTTTCTCGGCCAATTTATTTGTTGATAGACATGTCATTCATTCACCTCATATCATATTTTTCGTTTTTTAATAAAATTAATATAATTAATCACCTTCACGAATGAAGATCCGTGATGTATTATTGCATTATTACTTTGTAAAGTGTAACCCTCGATTTTTATCGTATTCTGGGACACACGTTTTATATTATTATTAAATGAACTTTTTTTTATTTCTCTATCAATTAGTTAAAATAATTCTAATTATAGAATAAGAATAACAATTTTACGGATCGAATTTGTTTCTGTTTTATGTAACAAATCTTTGTTGCCACATTTGCAACAATTTCCTTCTGTAAAACTAAGACTTTTATTTTTTTTAATGAAGTGACAGGAATTAAAAAAACTGTTTCATCTTCAGTACTTTCACTTACATAAAAGTATTTCCTATTAAAACAAACTGTAGAATATACTCTTTTAAATTTTATTATTTCAAGTACATATCAAATTTTTGTACGCTACCTAGTACTATTTGTACTACCTAGTACTATAGGCGTTATTCATAAACCTACCTTTCTGATTAAAAGTGACATATTTGAGTCCTGCAGTTCATCAAATTGAAGAAAAAACGTTGTCTATCAAAATTCGAGGTATTTTTTGAAAGTATTCTTTATTACAAAACTAATGGAAGTCAAATATAACGTTTTGATGCTTATTTTTTCCCACATTTTCATTTCTCTTTTAGGTTAGATCATGTTTAGAACTGTAAACATAATTCGTTGACTTCGCCCTGCCGTCCAGTTCTGCGGACTCTTACCGGCGAATTTCTAACGAACTTATTGACCATTTAAATTTATGAATAAATATATTTGAAAAAAAAAGAACTTCGATTAAGATACTAGTACCACATTCTACAGCAGTTTCGGTAGAATTATTGAAATAAATTAATTTTAGTATAAATGCCATCAAGGCAGTTTTAATTAAACGATGAATAAACTCCAAAGCATTTGATTCCATCGAAAACGCGTAAAGCTGAAAAATAAAAAGTTAATTAATACTATAATAAAGGTAAAATTCATCATTATAACAAATATTTTAATTTTTTAAATTTAATTATAAATAGTAATAACATTTTACTCTGACACGACAGTTTTCTATGCTCTTGCACACATACAGAAATAGTATTATTATTAACCGTAAATTAGTTTACCTTCCATCGGTTACGTGAATTGAATAAGTGTTTCTTTCTTTTATGATCTGCAATTTTAGATGTAGTTAGGAAAAAATTGTAATAAAAACTATTCTTCTTAAAATAATAATTCCTAGTTTTATTTTTTTACGAGAAGAGTAGAGAAAAAGACAAACGTAGACAGCTGATATTACAGCAAAAAAAGCTGGCAACATATTTCATGACTCCCCTCTATTCTGGTTGTCGTACAGAACCTTGTTCAGTTTTTTATCACAGTTTCATTCTGGTTTCCGGAAAAGTTTTTCTTGTTCAAATATTAAAGGTCTGACTTTTATTTTTATAATAAAATAATTTTATTTTTTATTAAACAATAACAAAAATTCATCAACAAAATTTGAAATTTTTTTGTAACCAAATTTGTTAATGTTCGTAATAATATTTAACATTATAATGTTAAAAAATTAAAAATCTGATGTGGACACCACATGACTTCCTTATACGTCTATTAAATTACATAAACACTTTTTTTCACTTCATTTAAACTTATTTTATTTTAAAGTGAGGTACGAGTCCACAATTCTTTAATAAAGTGGACAGTTACACAATTGCATTGTGATGGACACCACATTGTATCACATTTTTTTTGTGGTGTCCGTATAGCATTTTAAATTAGTTTATATATTAATTTTTTTCGCTCAAGTAGTTACGTGGTGTAAGTGAGACGTGCCGAATCCCTAACCATGCACACATCGCAACGGTTGAATCAGACTTTTCATATACAAATATTTTTAACTCTTTTTTTTTTTTTTTAATTTAAATATATTGATTTATTAATAATTATTAACGTCTGTAAAAAAAATGTTGAATTAAAATGATAAGTACATAAAATTTTATTTCACTAATAACTTCTGATTTTTTTCATATTTTATTATATTATTATTGAATTATTGTTTATTTTAAAATTATTTTTACAATCATAGATTAATAATTATTAATAAATCAATATATTTAAAATTAAAAAAAATTAAAAAAAAAGAGTCTGATTCGAACCGATGTGCTTTCCCTTTGTAATATAAGGGTAAGATACAAGGAACAATAATAAGAGTACAAGGAACTCATGTATGCCTAATCATGTACCTCCCTACATCATGGGGGATCCCCGTGGGGGTTCCCTATTAGAGGCTAAGGCACCTAAGGACCGAGACTCGGCCGCTGGCGTACGGATGTCATACTCGGATCGGCATATTCAGTTCTGGTGCATCCCTATAAATATTTTACAATACTAATTACCTTTTAAATTATAATAGAATGTGTAAAAAAAAACCACAGCAATATAAATGATATCTTCAAACTGTTAACCGCAAGGGCTGATTGTAATTTTGATCATCACTACTCTCAGAGAAATAACTTGTTACTAGTCCAATTTGTACCTAAGATATTTTACATGCATTACAGTGGTACAAAAGACTAGCAAAACAAAGTGAAGAGCAACAAATGAATGTGGACTTCATTCAAAAAAAGTAAAACAGTAAAATTCTTTTTTTACTATATCCTTCATTCTATTGAGAAACATCGTTGTATAAACTGCTTTACAGGCTTACAGAATTTATACACTTTACCTATTCTTACCAACACTTCATCATTTCTCATTTTATAATGTCTTTCTTATCCGCAATTAAAATATATTTATTCTGTATTCCTTATACAATCTATTCAACTAGGAAATAATAAGCAACCCCCCCCCCCCTACCACGAGACCAATGAGATGAGAATGTATAACTTGCAAATGAAATGTAATCTTTTATTACACCTCATTCCAGAAAGGTCAACCATTCTTGAAACGTTTGATTAATTGAACCTCAACCAGCAAAGTACAATCCATCGAGTTGGCCTAACGGTGAATGCGTCTTCCCAAATCAACTGATTTGGAAGTCAAGAGTTTCAGCGTTCAAGTCCTCTTAAAGGCAGTTTTTTATACGGATTTGAATACTAGATCGTGGATACCGGTGTTCTTTGGTGATTGGGTTTCAATTAACCACACATCTCAGGAATGGTTGAACTGAGACTGTACACGACAAAACTTCATTTACAATCATATCCTCCAAAGTAATATCTTAATGGTAATTCCCGGAATCTAAACAGGAAAAATAAAACCAGAAAAATACACCGGTATCCGCTGTCTAGTACTAAAATCCGTATGTAAGAAACTAACTTACTACAATTTGAACCTTAGAACCTTCTATTTTGAAAATAAGCTGTTAAATAACCAACTTGCGAAGAATTAACCACTATAACAGCCCGGTGGGCTTTAAATATTCTTACGTACATTTTCTTGATTCTTAACCATAGAATAACTATTTATTCAAAGGATTTTAAAAGCACAATTTTTTGCAAATAAAATATTCACTGGATGAAAATTTAATTTTTCCAAAATTTTTTGAAGTTTTCTTTTTTACTTTAACCTTGAAATAAAGGTTCCACTCTCTTTTTTTTAATAAATGTTTTATCAAAAAAATTTCATTTGGATGTTCTTTAACAAAACATCTTTTTTCGTATTTATTTATTTGATATATTTTGAAGATTTCAGGGATAAAATTAAAGCAAATATGAAAAATTTTCATTAAAAAAAAAATTATCGAACTTTAAGGATTCTATCCAGAATAATATATAAGAACTGGTATCCCGAAAAACATTGGGTAATTCAGACTGTATTTTATATGTAAGGGATATAAAAAAATTTACGTGATAGAAAAACAGTTCGTTTTTTTCTCTCTCTTTTTAAAGAGATAAGAAGTTTTGGCTCTGCTATAAGTCAGTCGTGTTTGTCTTTATAGAAAGGTTTATCGTAGATTGTAAGCACAATGTAAGCTTTTGTAGCCTATCTATAACGAATAAACTTGAAAAAAGTAATTTCAACTTTAATTGTATACGACTGACATTAAAATAGTAAATAAATAAAAAATTATGATAATAAAGTTATGACATTGATAAACGAGAATAATCTTTATTTTACAGAATATAAAATAAAAAAGGAAAATTTACTACTTCAATTTAGAATATTTGATAAATGAGAATTATACGTGAGTTAAAAAAGTCATAAAATTCATTACTCTTATAATAATACACTTTTGACCTCCCTGATACGCGAGTACGCAGAAACAAATTATGTATCTATGGTAGTACATCTGTCATGGATTTGGGAGTTAATTATTCGCTTCATAATACTAGTAAAAAATCACCGGTTGTTTTCTCTAATAAACTTTTTTTTAATCAACACAGTTACATTTCGTTATTAAAAATTTTTTCTTTAAAACCCAGAAAACTATCTGTTTTATTTTTGTGTTTTTTTTTTAAATATTTTTTTCACATAATTTGACTTTATTATACTCGTGTGAAAGGTGGAAAATAATTTATAAACTTCTGTTCTTCTATTACCTGTCTAACAAATAATCTATACTTACTGTCTTCACCCGGTACTTGACAAACAATTTTCTAGTTATCGGGTATTTTTCAAACGATAAATTTTTAAATATGAATTTTAAATGTGTTATTTAAATTTGCTAATGTGAATAAGAAAACCATAAATTCATGAAAAACAAGTAATATTACGTTATTATTGAATAAAATGTGATGAAGTATTTCCTCCCAAAACAGAAGATGTGAAAAGTAATTGTTCAGCAGAATTCAAATTCAAATTTATTACAATAATAATTCTACAAATAATTATTCTCTGGAATAACTAGAGCAACATAAAAACTCCAATGTCATATGTATTAATACACAAATGAGTCTTAAAATGAAACATAATCAAAATATAATTAATCTACAGTTTGTCTCATCGAGCATAATTCATATTACTAAAGATTACACGTAAAACGATGTTCGGTACACTAATGGTTTGATTTGCAACAGTAATATGAAACCTTTCATCATAATGTAAGATTTGAACACTGTTTTAATTTAATTCGTTCTAATTTAAAAACAAAACATTAGTGTCTTGAAAACCTATTCTCTTTCTTTTCCTGTTTAGCCTCTGGGAATTACGGTTCAGATATTACTTAAGAGGATGAATGAGGATGATATGTATAAGTGTAAATGAAGTGAAGCCTTGTACAGTCTCAGTTCGACCATTCCTGAGATGTGTGGTTAATTGAAACCGAACCACCACAGAACACCGGTATCCACGATCTAGTATTCAAATCCGTATAAAAATAACTGCCTTTACTAGGACTTGAACGCTGGAACTCTCAACTTCCAAATCAGCTGGTTTGGAAAGAAACGTTCACCACTAGACCTATCCGATGGGTTAGCGTCTTGAATACCGGCAACCCATTTCTTTTACCTCTTTAATGAAGATATTTTCAACAGTTATACACTATTGTCTAACATGTTAAATATTTTAGGTCCTAAGTAGATAAATGATTTTCGAAACCGTTCTTTAAATACAACCAGGATTTGCGTGTTTTCTGCATGCATACTTTTTGTATTTTATATTTTATTCTATGATCTTTACAACTATTGAGAAATACTCTTAATACTTTGTATATATATAGATGTATAGATTCTTTATGGGTAAAATATTCAGTTTTTTGAATACATCGAAAGAAGGGTTGAAACTGGTTTTGAAATCCATAATTCTAATTATGCTCTGTGTTTTTTCCACACTTGTGAGATCTATAAGTGCGTGCTCAACATTTGATTCCAAATTCACGTCTTGATTTAATAAGTGCATTATATATAAAAACCAACCATTTTTGATCGCAATAATGTAGTAACTTGTAAAATTTATATGAGTATAATAATAATTCTTTCTTTAATTTCAATATATGTAGCTTCCAACTTAATTCAGAATTTGTAATTAGGCCTAAATATTTAGTGGGATTAGTTTTCCTATGATTTTTTTGTTTAATTATCGGGCATCGACTACCAAGGTCATTAGACCTAGTGAATTCTTAAAACGAAGTCTTAGTTGTAATAAAATTACAACTAAAAGATAATATACTAGTGATATGTAAAAGGTCGCATTCAGCATAAAAGAAACAGAAAACAATAAATAAATCCATTTTTCCTCCGGGTACAGAAAGTTATATCGGGAAGGATTGCCTTTCTAAACTTAAATTTAAATACTGCAGAAGAGACCCGCTGCAAAAAAAAAGACAGCAGGAGTCTGACAGCGCATTCTTCGTTTCGCAAAATTTTCTTTATTCCACCTTCTGTTTTAATTGACGACGTAGGCCCCCATATCTTTTAGTAAATATTTGACCGTCAGTGGTTCCTAACGCTCCTCAGAAACCGGGATTGTCCCCGGTTAACATATATCTAGACGTTAGGTTCGTATGTACTATTCGTAGCCTTGTTATAACAACTTGTTCTCTCGCTTGATCGTAGAAGGACTTGCCCACTTGCGAAGAGAGTCCTTTACGGCGTTGAGTTCGTCATTAATCCTCTCCAAACTTTGTTTCATTTACGTCTGACACAAGCAGACACGTGACACATAACATCGTCAGGTCTGACTGGAATTTCCTTATTAGACTCAGATGCGTCAGTAGTCGCTCGAGCTACCTCGTCCGCAGCTTCGTTTCCAGTAATGTCGGAATATCCCGGATCCACATCAGTGCGCATTGTTGCCCCTTCCTACTTAGTACTTGGAGCAGTGCAAGTATAACTCACGGATGGGCGACGGTGATGATGCAGGAGGATTCTGGATCCCCTGAACGCAAAGGCATCTCCCTGGGCCGAACTGTGGGTTCGGCCCCGGGAGGTGAGTTGGTGAGATAGGAGGTTGGTGAGTTGGTGAGATAAAATGTGTGCGCACATGAGTTGTGTGTGTGTGTGGGCGCGCACACATACAATTTTATAATACACACACACATTTTATAATATCTTGTGAAACCTGTTAGCGAGCCCGACACTTTTGCTCGTAAATGGGGTTCCTTCGACTCACCTGGAAAAAAGTATCATTTGCACCAAGGGATTCATTGGCACATCCTGGTCTTCAGGCACATCCTGCAGTGCCTGAAGACCACTCATAGAGTCGCTACAGATCAAAGAGGATGTTAGACCATAGTGCTCACAGTACCTCAGAGCTTGCCTAATGGCACACAACTCCGCAATAAAAACAGACGCAACAGTCGGCAAGGACCACGAATGACTAACACCTAAACAATGGAAGATACTGCCCATCCCGTGCGCTCTCATAGAGCTATTCAAGTATAAAACCAGTTCCTGGTCACGTTTGCTCAGAATCTTTCGAAAACTATGAATTACTTCCAGAGAGTTACATTGTTTAAAAGATGCTAAATCCAATCGACAAAGGGTCGATTTTAACAATTATCTTTTCACAAAAGCAGTTCATATGTTACATTAGTGCATTTGATGGTTATAGTACTTTTTTTTCACAGTAGTGAAAAGAATTTTTTTAAATATTATTTTGTTTTAATTGAAATAGTGTTCATTTTAATTACCATATAAATGTTTTTATTTAAGCTAATACACATATTCTTTTTTAATTTAAAGATATTATTCCATATTGGAATAATATCAAATAAATTCATAATTAAATTCATAATTACTACTAGTAGTAAATT
Organism: Lycorma delicatula; assembly: GCF_047948215.1. Classification (NCBI taxonomy): domain Eukaryota; kingdom Metazoa; phylum Arthropoda; class Insecta; order Hemiptera; family Fulgoridae; genus Lycorma; species Lycorma delicatula. The sequence continues at coordinate 116,211,570 of NC_134463.1, read as the reverse complement.
CATAATTTACTACTTTTTTCAAAACAACTAAGAGCCAAATGAATGATAATTGATCAAGTCCAAATTGGTCGAGAAAAATGAGAAAATGTTTGGGTTGTTGGATTATTATAGAAAACATTTTTATCATTATTAATACTTATTTTTGCAAGAACGTAAAACCAAATAAGATTATAAAATAATAAAGAAAAATACTTTCCTTTACTTTTTCGTAAAAGAAAAATGTCGTTATTAAAAACTATATAATATAACTGAAAACTAATTGCGATTAAATTAAGAAAATCCACGAATTTTATCGTTATTATGAAGAGTTTAAAACTTACGAGAAAAGATATATTGTGATAATAATAACACACACATACAAACATTAGCATAACTGATAAAAAAAAAGGAGCAAGATATCACCGTAAATAAATTCCCAAATTAGCATGACCAAGAAAAAATCTTTTAAGTTTAAATAAATTCACCGTTTGTATATCTAAGTATGCAAATTTGTATGTATCCATCAGTGACATATACTGATCTAAAATACAGTTTGCTGTAAATTCCATTTGCTTTTAATTACGTAGATAATGTATAAAAATAACACTAATACAAAAAAACTTGTTTACACAGCGATCAGCTTCAACGGCACAATGGATTAAAGCGGTCGCAGGTGTACTAGAAACTCGAATGTTATTTAGGTTGCGTAACACAACCATTGAAGATTGTTTGCCATTATTACATACGTATTTGCCATTATATACGTATTTCGTATTTTGACTACACCATTCATGAACATTAAGTCATTAATAATGAAATAGTGAAATAATCAACTAATCGAGGAGATTGTTAATTCGACAATTTATATATATATATATATACATACAGAGAGAGAGAGAGAGAGAGAGAGAGAGAGAGAGAGAGAGAGAGAGAGAGAGAGAGAGAGAGAGAGAGAGAGAGAGAGAGAGAGAGAGTGTGTGAGAGAGAGAGAGAGAGAGAGAGAGAGAGAGAGACAGAGTGATGAAAAAATGTATAATCTGTCAAAAAATCACGTACCAGGTTTTTGGCAAATCTAGATGTTTCACACCGTAAGAAGTGAATTAAAACCTAAAAAAAGCGGGATGGAAGTACGTGTACTGGGTGATTGAAAAACGACTTCACAACTTTAAAAGGATATAAAAATTTATTGAGATAACTTACAGATTCGGTCTCATTTCATTGAAAAACACATAAAATTTGTCAGCCAACATTCATTATGGTTCAATATGGCTTCTATTTGTAATGCAACATATATCCCTCCTGACGTCGATTTCATTCCAGACTCTAGTCAGCAAGTCGGGGGTTATCTCTGCAGCTGCGTGGTCAGTTCGAGGTCTTAGCTCAACAAGATCAGCATACAAAGGTGATGCATATATCCGATCTTTAATGAAACCAAAAGAAAATATCTAGCGGGGTCAAATCAGGACGGCCATGCAATTACACCTTCACGACCGACCCACCGGCTTTTAAATCGAGTATCAAAAAAATTTCAGACTTCTAGGCGATATTGAGGTGGTTCTCCGTCTTGCTGATAATAATGACATCCACATTGGTCATCATCGTCTAACTGAGGAATTAGAAAATTTTGAAGCACTTTCAGATAAACAATACCGTTTCCGATTGACTCCTGGAAGAACCGGCTGCACAATCTTTGTTTGCTTAGACCACAAAAAAATTGACCTTAGAGCTATCACAAATGTGTTGGAAAGTTTCATGAGGGTTTTCGTTACCGCATATCCGGCAATTATGGGTATTCACCTTGCCGCTGGTGTGAAATGTTGACTCGTTACTAAAAATTACATTATCTAAAACTGTATCATTATCTGCAATTCTATCCATCATTTCCAACAAAACTGCAGCCGAACAACTTTATCGTCATTTATAATGTGTTGAACCAGCTTAGTTTGTATGGCTTCAGTGCAATAGTTTACGTAATAGCGTCAAAATGTGGTTTTCGGAATATAAGTCTCTCGTGACGCACTTCCGAATTGATTTCTTAGTATTACGGGTAAAACTTCCTTTGAGTTGTTCACAACAGCTTCAGGAGCGCTTAGGCATCTTGGTGAAATTATATGTTTAACCTATCTCAACGAAAAGTAAATTGTATGCCTACTAGGAGACTCCCTATTATATACTATTTTTTTTCTTTCTTTTTCCTGTTTAGCCTCCGGTAACTACCGTTTAGATAATTCTTCAGAGGATGATATGTATGAGTGTAAATGAAGTGTAGTCTTGTACATTCTCAGTTCGACCATTCCTGAGATGTGTGGTTAATTGAAACCCAACCACCAAAGAACACCGGTATCCACGATCTAGCATTCAAATCCGTGTAAAAATAACTGGCTTTACTAGGACTTGAACGCTGGAACTCTCGACTTCCAAATCAGCTGATTTGGGAAGACGCGTTCACCACTAGACCAACCCGGTGGGTCCTATTATATACTCTACGAAAATTACTTTGAACTGTAGTTACTGATTGGAAATCGTGAAACCAAAACACACAACGAGCACGTTTCACACCATTAAACGTATGGTAGGTGAATTAGGAGAGGTGGTTCAATTTCCTGGCTCTCCAGATCGCCAGAGATAGTCCCTGTGAACTTCTTCTTCTGTGGTTATGTCAAAGACAGGGTTTACACGACAAAAGAAGCAAATATCTATAAGCTGCGTGTTCAGAATTTCATTTCAACCATCGCACCAGAAATGCTTCAACGTAGTTGGCAAGAAATTGTCTATCAGCTGGATATTCTTCGGGTGACTAGTGGGGCAGAGGTGGAAGTGATGTAATGATATTTTTATACGGATTTGAATACTAGATCGTGAATACCGCTGTTCTTTGGCGTTTGGGTTTCAATTAACCACACATCTCAGGAATGGTCGAACTGAGACTGTACAAGACTACACTTTATTTATACTCATACATATCATCCTCATTCATCCTATGAAGTAATACTTGAATGGTAATTCTCGGAGGCTAAAAAGAAAAAGAAGAAAGTGGAAGTTATGCGATGTAATGTGATTGTTTTGTTATAACTTGATAAGACAGACTTTATTTTAGTGTTAGTTTCATGTCGATATGTGTAATATTTTGGGAAATACAGTTAAATAAAAATAAGGCATTTCAAATGAAACACCCCTATATAATTGCGTGTAATATTACTACTATAAATGATAAAATTATATATAAATATTCATATAAAAATATATCTGATGAATGTGTATTTTATGTAACTTTATAAAAAAGATTTTTTACTGTTAAAAATCAACATTATAAAAAAATAAACAAAGAGAAACACCACCATATACATTATCAGAATAAGCAAATTTTTTCAATAAGCTACAATCAGCCAAAAAAAACATGTGATTATCAATATACATTTGTTTTTAAACTTAAATTTAAAAACAAACACTGATGAAAATTTATAATAATTTACCCACAGAAAAATGTTCAATTTTAATAAACCGCATAAAAAATGACATATAATAATACAGTAACAAGTTAAAATTAACATTTTAGCAAGTTAATACACGCAATATAAATTTTAAACTTCATTTTAAAGTTGAATCAATAATGGAAAACAAATTATGATATGTTCCAACGAATAGTTAACAACGAAATTAACCTACATATATAACATTGAAATAACTTAGTTTTCGCATGACACGATAAGAAATAAACCGTTCGGTCAAAATTATATTTTTAAACTTAGTTTTATATTATTAAATATAACCTTCTGGTATACTTTTTTCTTGATTGTGAATTTTATTTATCTGATAGTACAATTACAAAACTTAAAAAAATAAATATGAAATTATTCATGAACTACCATGCAATCCAAATAGCATGACAACACTTTTACTGTAATTTAATCGGTTGAAAAAAAAATCGTCGTCGTCAACCGGTATTACCATTATATATTTTTACTTAATATAAACAGTTTAGAGTAACTTTGTAAACGGGTTTTATTATAAAATAAAAAATCCAGTAAAGAGTTACGTATGTTCTCTCAACTGAGGGCTTTAGCTCCTACAGACTTTTTAAAAAACTCTGACAACTCTGAATAGGATATTCTCGTCACGCTGCTATTTAAAATAAAATATAATTAATATATTAACGACATATTGAAAAAAATTCCTTTCGGCACGCCGGAAGGAGGAGGTAGATACCACCGCTGCTAAGTAGGGAATGAAAAAGATTTCCACCTTACCGTTAAGAAAAACTTAAAATTTACTCAAAACGACTATGGTTGTATGTGAAAAAAAGTTTCACATGTTTAGCATACGACAAGTCCCATCTTCTTACAATTCAAGCAATATTTTGGTCATCCCTTGCCATAAGGGTTGGTCATATCAAAACATGTTTCAGACACAAGTTTTAGGTAATGTTTAGAGAACTAACCAACACTTTAAACCGATTCGATACTGTGCTTATTAAGGGAGATATGATTTTTTTTTGTCTTCGAAATCTCATATTTTCCACCCTTTAGGTCAATGTTGGTGATATCAAAAAATCTTACTTACATAAGTTCTAGGCCCTTATCCAAAAAATAGTACGAACTTTAAAAGAGTTCGATATTTTACTTAATAAGAAAGTTATAGCGATATTTTGTTTTTTCGGAAAAGCCTCCCAATTTCCATCCCCATGGTCCGATTTTACCTATTAACGAACTCGACTGAGATTTTGGGTCCTTATATTTTGTGTATCAATTTGAAAGTGATTAGTTCAAAATTACGGCAGTTATCGTGTCCACAAGAAAGTGAAATATATATATACATATAAACATTTGAACTGACGGTTGTTTTGGGGTCTGGGGGATGTGAAACGAGAAGATATGTCGAAATTTTCCGGCGGACATGAGGGACAGCCCTCTGCGGAGCTGCCGTTCGCACGTGCTTGAACAACTGGGAGGTAGGGAGGTAGCGATGAGGCATGGGCACTCTCGCACTCTCGAGCGAAATAGACCGAGTCCCGGTGGGGATGCCCACTCGGGGACTATTCCTCTAAGTCCCCGTTAGAGGCATTGGCATAAAGACCGAGTCCCGGGTCACGGAGTGGGAACCCAGGGACGGCATAGTCGGGCCCAGTGGATGCTACTCTGGGGGTTTGAGGCGGGCGCAAAGTTAGATCCGACCGGCGGGCCGAGACGTGGAGGTCCGTTAGAGTAAAGGACACTCCCCTGGGCTGTGTAATACTTAACTGCAGGATCCGGCCCGGGGAGAAGATGAAAAAATAAAGTGCTGTAGTTAAGTCGTTCTACTTATCAAAGAGAAAGATCCATCAGAAAAAAAATCATAATCAAAGAAAGACGAAATTTTAAATGTAACGACAATAGATCAGGGAATCTGGTATTACAATTTTGCTTAACATTCCTTTTTTTCTGCTGGTTTTTTTACCACAAAAAAAAAAAAAATACCATACGATATTTATTGCCCTTCAATAGATGTAGAACTATCTAAGAGATTTTTACAAGGAATGCAAGATTACTAAATCCCCGCAATACACTTTGACGTTTTTAGAAATCTTAGAAATTTAAGATAAAATAAATCATTTCAACAAATTCATAAATAAAACTTTTATTACTGAAACGATTAAAATAAATTTCTTGTTAAAATACATTGATTCAAATCTATTTGAACTATTTATATAAACCATACATTTAATTATATCGCTGATCATTTATAGACAGCAATTGATCAGTAATAAATAAACAGCAGACCGCATTAAAATACTACAACCTCCATCTTAAAAAAAAATCTAATACAATTGAAGGAATAAAATCAACGGTTATTGATTGAAGTAGTCTATTTACACTTTAATTAACAATTTAACAATTAAAATCCAATAACAATACTACATTTGTTACTTTTAAGTTCAAATAGCTTAAAATGTTTAGTAATACAGTACCGTGTAAGTAAATTCACTAAAGCAAATTACCTGTGATTCGTATTAAACGTGATACGGGATCTGATTGAACAATCACAATCAGTCAACTCATACAACGAGCTTAGAGTCGATTGACCTACTAATCAGATCGAAGTTCAATGGCTTCAGTAATACTGGTTAATTTTGTAAATTTCGTATGTAAAGCATTGACTCTAAATATAGTACTATACAGTACAACAGAGTTAAATCATGCTGACTTCAAAACATCGAATAAATATAAACAGGTTGTTTTAACAAATTAAAAAATATTATTTTTTAAAGATATAATTCAATAATTCTGCTGATGGAAGATATTTATGAAAAGTGATCGTATTGCATATTTCATTAAAGACGAATAAAAAATATATAAAAACCCGGTAGATGTTGGGCAAAGTTAACGGACTAATTCAAGAAAAAGTAAACAAAAACGTTCATGTTAACAAATTTCCTTCCTTTCTTTTTCCTGTTTAGCCTCCGGGAATTACCGTTCAGGGATTACTTCAGAGGATGATATATATGAGTGTAAATGAACTGTAGTATTATACAGTCTCAATTCGACCATTCCTGAGATATGTGGTTAATTGAAATCCAATTAGAAAGAACACCGGTATCCACGATCTAGTATTCAAATCCGTATAAAAGTAAGCCTTTACTAGGACTTGAACGCTGGAACTCTCGACTTAAAATCAGTTGATTTGGAAAGACACGTTCACTACTACTACACCAACCCGGTGGGTTGAACAAATTATCTACCTCACTTCATGTTCCCTCTGGCTACCATTTGGTATACTTTAAATAAAAAATGTATATCTTAACAATGGATTGAGATATTTTAATAAACTTTTTTGGTTTATATACCCGGGAATATCTACTACAAAATAAACTTGAAAATTTTATCTTTGAGAATACCTAAATGGTAACCATTAAAATGTTTTATCATAATAGCTATGTAAGTTTTAGTTTTGTCGATTAATATTTTATTAGAGGAAACGTCCACGAAGGGAAGGTGGACCTGTAAGTTGATACAAGAGGTTGCAACGTGAATAGAACAGAATATCGGTGACATCAATTGTGATTTCACCCAATTCCTGACTGGCCAAGAATACTTCAGGTCCTACATATTCCTAAGAGTTAGAACAGAAGACGAACTATATCCGTAGTGCAGTAAGGTAGACAATCCAGAATACGTGTTTTTTCACTGAAGTGGATAGAGGGACAAGAGAACGATGTTACATAAAGGCAGGTTTTCTAGAAGTAGCCCACCGGGTTGGTCCACTGATGAACTCGTCATCGCTAATCAGTTGATCTTGAAGTCGAGAGTTCCAGCGTTCAAATCCCAGTAAAGGCAGTTACTTTTAAACGGATTTGAATACTAGATCGTGGATACCCGGTCTTCTTTGGTGGTTGGGTTTCAATTAACCACAAATCTCAACAACAAAAAAATTATTTATTTTTTTTTACCTTTTTCAATTAATGGCTATATTTTTTCTATTTTAATTTTAGAAGTTTCAATATTATCCCCCAATCCTCAAACTGGTTACCCCATCACAGTAATTGATATTTGTTGTTTTTATATGGAAAAAAACACAGTTTTAACCAAACATAGATAAAAAAATAATCAAAATTTGTTAGTTTTTTATGAACACAACGTTTTAGTGTTTGAAAATAATTATCTACGTACATATTTTGTTTTTCTTTATATATTCTTCTAAAAGTTCTTAATGAAGCATTGTAAGCAGTATATATAAGTTTTAACCGCTATAAGCTGTTTCCGTATAATCTTGGATTATGTGCTTAACTGATCTCAAAATCTTCTTCAAATCAATATCTTCTTCTTCTTCTCAAAATCTTCAACTAATCTTCTCAAAATATAATTAACCGATTTCTATATTATTATGGTTTAAATATTTATTTTAATTTATCCATCGGATTGTTACTTGAGGGGTTATACAGAAAAAAAAAAAACACGTTTATCGAGGAACCCTCGACAGCCTTCTTGAAATTCAAACCGTTTTTCGTGATGACCAATGAAAAACTTATGAGAGTCTTCGCGAACAAGAAGAAACACGTTCAGATATATCTAGATGTTGATGAGGACAATTTTTAACAACTCGAAAATATTCGATGTTATTTATTTTACTAATGCATGACATGCGTACAGTTTTATTTTCAAACGCACTTTGTATTATGCGACCTAACTAACTGGAAATAGAAAGTGAATCGGAAACGTGACCACCGAGCCTTACGAAAAAAGAATTCAAAATATCGAATTTTGTGAAAACGATATATGGATGTTTCCTTACCCGTTTTTCAGTTTTAACACTTTTTTTCTCCCATTATCACAGATTTCTATCTCATATTCGAGACAACTGAGAATAATGCTACTTATACAGTATACAACCTTTCTTTCTCGCTCTCTGTCTTTGTGTGTGTGGGTGTGTGTGTATACGTGTGTAAAAAAAGAGAGAGAATAACAGTGACATAATGTGAGGGGTGTACTGCGGCGTGCTGATTCTCCAATTCCTGTTCGACGTTAAAAAACACACTTCATAACTGGAAAAAAACATACGAATGAATTCCAATACAATCCGTTTTCTATCACATATAACAACTTCACCCTCCCCCCAACAATTCATACCGCCTTCTTTTTCTCGTACTTAAGTAGGCGTATGCTGTTTACTTGCTTCTATTTTGATGAGTAAGTGTGGGTTACGGAGGCAAATGGGCGTCAACGTAAACACATAAATAATTCTTAAGTAGTATGAAATAATAGTGATGCAGGCTAGTATAAGTCCTAAGTTACTACTGCAGTAATACTAACATAGTGTTTTCAAGCATCAATGCTTTTTCATTTTTATAACTCGTGATTTAAACTCCCGTGTATATCAAACAGAAGGTAGATACGATAAAATAATATAAATTGAAGCGATCCGAATATAACAAAAATGAAAAGATATTACTCTAAATAAAAGTAACAATAAAACAAATTATAAGAAAATCATCGATTACAAAATAGAGTGAAATTAATTTTTCACATTTTAAAGATAAATCATAAGTAAAAAAAAGTATAAAAATAAAAGTAAATAAATATATTTTTGAAAGGTTATCCACGACAAACCACGTTATAAAAATAGGAAAAAAAATACTATACTTGGTTATTTTTTAAACATTTCAAAAAAAAACATCACAAGCTAAAATAAAATACATTACAGAGGTAAAGAGAAAGTAATTTTTATTTATTAAGCTTTATTCACAAACGTTCTTTGAAAATATTAATTAATTGTAGGGGAATATATGATGCATTCAGGAAGTGTGTGTAAACCCACGCACGCGTGCACGCGTATGTGTGTATACACGCGACAACGAAAAAGACTGATAGATATAAAGAAAAATAAATAATTTTCTATTAAAAAGAAGTCTCGTATAAAAAAAAAAAACACGATTCAATTAATTTCTCTTTGATGAAATGCAAGTCGATTTAAAACTTGATAAAATACACTTTAACAGAAAGAGAAAAGTATTACATCTAAATGACACAAGTAATAAACAAATGAAAATATATGGGACCCTTTGTCAAACAGTTCAACACTAAATCACTTTAAGACAACAATTTAAGATAAGTAATTTTGAAGTAGGAATTTACATCAAAGTAAAGTGAGGTAAATTTTACGTAAAAATGTAGTTAAGAAAAATTAACGAAATACGCTATTAAAAATAAAATAACTATGAGTACTGTATTATGGCAATTATCAGCGAATAGATAAGTAAAAAAGGTTTTTATTCAGATAAAAACACAAACATTTAGATAAATCGTGGTAGAAATGATATGTGCATTATCTCACGAAAAACAAAAATCGGATATGGACCCCACATGACTTCCTTGTACGCCTATTAAATTACATATACACATATGTATATAAATTTTAATTCACTAATAACTTTTATTTTTTAATTCTTATTACTGAGTTATGATTCATTGTATTTTTTTTTACAATCACAGGTTAATAATTAATAAATCAATATATTTAAATTAAAAAAAGGGAAATGAAATCGAATTTGAACCGATGTGCCTTCCCCCTAGTAAGATCCAATATTTCATTAATTAAAATTTTATTCGGCACTAACTCTGGAAACAATGAAAATAAGTACCACTTCTGATATATTATTGAAAAGCTCTCGACGAGGGCTTATTACTGCAGCTAAGAAAATGTCCAAAATCCAAATTGGCTTTTTTGGACACTTTTGGCCCAATCGATTGCAATAAAAACGGTAGGTGCAGAACTAGATGTTACAACAGTCCTAAATCCAAAATTTTAACATCCTACGGGTAATCGTTTTTGAGTTACGCGAGACCCATAAGTACATACATACGTCACGCCGAAACTAGTCAAAATGAATTCAGGGATAGTCAAAATGGATATTTCCGTTGAAATCTGAAAACCGACATTTTTCGCGATCATAATACTTTCTTTACTTCGTACAAGGAAGTAAAAAGAACTGCACCGGCGCGTATCTGGAAGGAACAACGGAAATCGAGAAAAACCTTGCCGATTATTCAATTTAATAAATAGAAAAGAGAGAAACTTATCTTATTTATTTTAGCGATTTCAGGCTAACCGTTCAATTACTTTTATTAATGAAAGTTTAATTTTTTAGCGTATGAAAAATGACAAACCGTAACCCAGTTTTCGAACAGAGAACCTTACAGATAAAAGGTAAGACGCTAACAGTCAGCCATAAGGCTTACGAAGTCCATGCTAATATATAAAACTAATAATTACAATAAATATGAATTATCAAACTACGTGAATATGATAAATAAATAAAAAACGGTTAAGAATAAAATAGCCTAAATAATTTTCAAGGCATTAAAAATAATATAAATAGATAAACATTTAATTTAGATGTAAAATAAACCTTTGAGAATGCGGATAAGTTAATATTAATATGTAATAAATTCCAGTTTCTCTAATTATATTACATACATGAAGTAGAAATATAACTTGGAGGACTGAAATTAATTCCACAAAATCAGTAAATATCACTTTATCTTACACAGCGATATCTTTTTTTATTTTTCTTTCTTTGCGCATCATTATTTTTAAATAATGATACAACTATTCCCAAAACACTCCACGGTTTGCTATCTCGCCTTTATCTGGACAAACGACTTACTCAGCAACATCATTTTTAAAACAAAGCGTCTAATCTTTAACAATCCAACGACATAAATCTATCGGTTTATTTCAGTATGTCATCCCTTCATTTAAAAATTTATTTCTCTTCTTACCCCTATGTCAAATTTTTTATCGTGTTAAAAAAGTAATTTAAAATCTAACCAAGCCTTTCCATCAGCCGGTCTCCGCGACGTGAGGGGTAACGTCTCAGCCTTTCATCTGCAGATCCAGGGTTCGAATCCCGGTCAGGCATGGCATTTTCACACGCTACAGAAATTGTCATTCATCTCATCCTCAACTAACGGTGGTCCCGGAGGTTAAAAAAAAAATAAAAGAAAAGCCTTTACATCCAAATTTCTCCTTATACTTACCAATTTTCAATTTACATCTCTAATCATAAATTAACATTGTGATTTAAATGTCCCTTTGATAGAAAATGCTATATAATACAGTTAAGATTTCACTCCAAATAGGCTGTCCAAATAGTACAGTCAATTTGTATTTTTATTTGAAAATTCTTACCTACCGATTGATGTTTTTTCCATATGTTAGCGGTGATGAGGGAAGTTTAACTCCAGATTTTTAACATCCCCCTCCCGTAACGTTTATTTGTTAAGAGGTACGGAGACTTCTCGGAGATTTTTAAATATTAAAAAACTACATCAGATTTTAATTAATTACTATAACAATTCGATATTAATTAATTAATGTAAATTGTTTGGTAAAGAAAAAAGTTTGAGAAAGAAATTTAACTTTCCTGACACCGGCATTACGTAAATAATAACAGGAACCTTATTCATACCGTTAACTGAAATAAAATTATTAAATGATTTAATTATCAACATCAGCACCCCTACATTAAAAAAAGTACTTATAATTTGGTAAACAGTAGACCACTATGAGACGGTAAAGGCAATTACCGTTGATGGGCAATAAGAAAAAAAAAATAGATAAATGTTAAAATATGAAAAAAATAGTAGCACAAGAAAGAAAAATGTGGAAACCTTCAAAAAGAAAATATACTGAAAAAATAGTGTGTACGGGGAAGTAAAAAATACAAGACTAGTGTTTGGAATTAGCCTGAGGAGTAAACCGATGAACGACTTCAGTTCGAACGGGAACTAGGAAAGGTATGTACATAATAGAAGACGACAAATGTACTTTGGAAGGTAAGTTTCAGAGATAATAAATAACCAAATAAAAAATATAATGTTAGAAATAACGCCGATTTTTTGTCACTCTTCTTCTTCCATAATAAGATTAACAGGTACTGAGTTTAATTTTTGTATAATTTATTTTATTCAAACATCATATATATATATATATATATATAAACAAGTGAAATCGGACGAGGATATTCAGAAAATTTGCCTTCAAAATACAAATATTAAAACACTTAGAAACCAAATCTAACCCATTCACAACTATCATTGATTTAAAATCCTTCAACGGAACAAAACAATCAATTATTAATCAACATAAATAAAAATTTATTTTAAAATTATGTATAAAGCGGAATAAAATAATTCACACGCAGATAATAAGTATTAAATAGACGAGGAATTTGACAAAGCTGGGCTTAATTATGTCCTTTATCAAGCATGAATTAAAAACGAGAATGCCATTTATTTTTTACATTACGGTTAGTTTTTATTGTATATCAAAGTAATTAAAATATTTATCCAAAAAATGATTACTTGTTTTGTAAAATATAACATTTTCAAAGAATGGAAAAACTTTAAATATTAGATAATTGGTTTTTACTACCAATGAAAATAATGATTGGCGAAGTAATGTAAAAAATTTCAGCGCCTGGTAAATCTTTTGATGTTTATATTATTATTTAATAAATATCTTTCATAAAAACTAATTTTGATACAACTTGTAATAATTTATATCGGTGACAGATGGTATACAACATAGACTAAAAAAATAAACGAGTAAAAATCTTTGAGAATAAATTGTAAGAAAATTCTTAGAAAACACTCAACAAAATGGATTACAGAAAATAAAAAGTAATACACAACTGAGAATAAAGATACTGATTCAGATCTAACTGCAGATGTTAGAAGTAAATGGTCGCAGGACGTTTTTATATATATATATATATATATATATATATATATATATATATAGAACAGATCGGTATACATAGTGAAGACATTTAAGGAGAAAATACTAAAAAACTAGGGTATTACGAAAAACAAAATTAAGATGGCTGGATGTAGTTTAAAAGGTTGTAAAAAAATTGGAGCAGACAAACTAATGGTTTGAAATTGAGATAAATGTTAAAAAAGGCTGGTTAACGAAGAAAAGATATTTTGAGATTTGGGGCCCACTGAAGCACGGGAAGTAACAATAGAAATCATTAACAATATTATGGAACAGTAAGTTTTGTTGTTAATTAAGTCCAAATTATTTCGAGTATAGTGCACTCAATTTATGCAGTCGAGAAGGGAGGGAGGCTCTTTAATATTGAATAATTACTCTTCAGAGTTCTTTAATGTAGGACAATTACGATTCAGAGTCCCTCCCCCACGGTCGGTATTTAAATATGTTCGAAGAAGAACAAAATTTTCTTATCGATGTAAGACCTGGTGAAAACTTAATCGTTGGACAACCTTAGTTTCCTGCTATTTCTACAAATGAAAAATATATATAAACTAATTAAAATTGTCAGAAAGTTGATCGGTCACCCATTTTTTATTTAATTAAACACTCCATAACGATGTTTGGTCCTTTATTTCCATACTACGTTTATTTTTTTACTTCTTTGTACAAAATAAAGGAAGTATTGTGATCGCAAAAAAATTTCGGTCTTCAGATTTCAACGGAATCCATTTTGACCATCCCTGAATCCACTTTGACTAGTTTCGGCGTGACGTCGGTACGTACGTATGTATCTCCCATAAGTCAAAAACGATTAACCGTAGAATGTTGAAATTTTAGATTTAGGACTGTTGTAACATTTAGTTGTACACCTCCCCTTTTGAATGCAATCGACTTAACTAAAAATGTTCAAAAATTACAAAAACAAAACAAATTGGATTTTGGAATTTTTATTAACTGCAGTAATAAGCCGTCATTGAGAGCCTTTCAACGATACATAATAAGTTGTACTTATTTTCATTGGTTCAAGAGTTATAGCCAGATAAAATTTTAATTAATCAAATATTTTGATCTTACAAAGGGAAGGCACATCGGTTCGAATTCGACTTCATTTCCTTTTTTTTTATTTAAATATATCGATTTATTAATAATTATTAACCTGTGATTGTAAAAAAAAAATTACAATAAATAATAATTCAATTATTAAAAAAATAAATTTAAAAAATCAGAAGTTATTTGTGAAATAAAATTTTATGTACTTTTAAAAGTGTGTATATATAATTTAACAGACGTAAAAGGAAGTCATGAAGTGTTCAATCAGATTTTTTTAGTTCGATTTATTGTCCTTTTTTAGTTCAATTTATGTATTTTTTAACGCAAACTTGGAGTTTATAGACTAGAAAAGGCATTCGATAACGTAGACTGGAATAAAATGTTCAGCATTTTAAAAAAGTTAGGGTTCAAATACAGAGATAGAAGAACAATTGCTAACATGTACAAGAACCAAACAGCAACAGTAATAATTGAAGAACATAAGAAAGAAGCCGTAATAAGAAAGGGAGTCCGACAAGGATGTTCCCTATCCCCGTTACTTTTTAATCTTTACATGGATCTAGCAGTTAATGATGTTAAAGAACAATTTAGATTCGGAGTAACAGTACAAGGTGAAAAGATAAAGATGCTACGATTTGCTGATGATATAGTAATTCTAGCCGAGAATAAAAAGGATTTAGAAGAAACAATGAACGGCATAGATGAAGTCCTACGCAAGAACTATCGCATGAAAATAAACAAGAAGAAAACAAAAGTAATGAAATGTAGTAGAAATAACAAAGATGGACGACTAAATGTGAAAATAGGAGGAGAAAAGATTATAGAAGTAGAAGAATTTTGTTATTTGGGAAGTAGAATTACTAAAGATGGACGAAGCAGGAGCGATATAAAATGCCGAATAGCACAAGCGAAACGAGCCTTCAGTAAGAAATATAATTTGTTTAGATCAACAATTAATTTAAATGTCAGGAAAAGATTTTTGAAAGTATATGTTTGGAGTGTCGCTTTATATGGAAGTGAAACTTGGACAATCGGAGTATCTGAGAAGAAAAGATACTCCGCTTTTGAAATGTGGTGCTATAGGAGAATGTTAAAAATCAAATGAGTGGATAAAGTGACAAATGAAGAGGTATTGCGACAAATAGATGAAGAAAGAAGCATTTGGAAAAATATAGTTAAAAGAAGAGACAGACTTATAGGCCACATACTAAGGCATCCTGGAATAGTCGCTATAATATTGGAAGGACAGGTAGGAGAAAATTGTGTAGGCAGGCCACGTTTGGAATATGTAAAACAAATTGTTGGGGATGTAGGATGTAGAGGTATACTGAAATGAAACGACTAGCACTAGATAGGGAATCTTGGAGAGCTGCATCAAACCAGTCAAATGACTGAAGGCAAAAAAAAAAAAAATTATTTTTTGTTAACTTATTTCTTTATTTTTCTGGCAGTCGTGTTAGTTTAATTTTTATAACGGTTTTTATTATTTAATACTTTTTAGTGACCATCGAGAAAAATTCATGATTCGGAAACTTATGGAAAAAAACGTATTTTACGTACTCAGCCAAAAGATGAAACTGTAAACACTTCAATTTATTTAATTGGCGTATGACAATCTAAACTTACCGATTTTTAAAGCGATTGAGTTCCCAGAAGGGCTTTTTATAGTGCGGATCATACAGCAATTTTCTGGGACCCAAACAATTAATGGCTAAATTCTCCGATTGTCTCATGTGACTCAGTGCTACATAGGCTTGGTTCTTGGCAAAGATGCGAGTGCTCGGATCTACGACAGCTCTATCTAGGGTAGTTCCTTACAGTTTATGCACCATCATAATATTCATGGCAGCATACGCCATTCTACTTTGTCCTGTACCCTTAAAGCATCGACAAAGCGGGCTCGATCCTTAGTCCGATGCCGACAGCATTACCACAAATCGTAGTCGTCAAACTCTACAAAGACCGCTTTGTAGGAGTCTATCGGTTAATTTTTTTCTAGTTTGTTTCCATCGTGATTTTGTATTATAAGAGAAGATACCCCGTTTGAATTTTGAAAATTGCAAGAATGATAGCGAAGATACAACAACATTGTACCTGATGCACGCAAAAGTTAGCCTTCAACTTGCTAACAAATCCCACGTATGAATTTTGAAAATCGGTCGATTGTTTGCAGAGAATATTACGAGAACCCATTGCCCCTTCGATAAATATAAGCCTAACTGTAATTATTGGTGCTTAAATTAAGCAGTAAATTTAGTGGTATTATATGAAATTTGACTTGAAAAATTAGCAAAAATATGTCTTAGAACTATATTTTTAGTTCTATATTTTTATACTACACTATACTATTTTTGTATGTTATATTTTTTATAAGAAATGTGGGTAAAAACAAAAGAATGAGATCGAAAATCACAGTTTTATTTTTTTCCTTAAAATAATTTTGTTAAATGGGTAGTAAGCACGCAAACATTTTAATCAAAACTGAGATTTTCAGCAGTTTATTTTAAAGTTTGTATTTATATTTAATACTCTTCTAAAATATTTAATTCTTTTGTTTTGTAATATTGAAATTTTTATTTCGTATAATTCCTAGTTAAAATCTATCATTTTTTATATATTTTGTTTTTAATAAACTTTGAAATTCTTAAGTTTGTATTTATTTAGTTTCTGTGGACTTTAATTAAACCAATTCACTGAGAATAAAAATATCTACAAGCACATTTATATGTTTTATGTGTAGCCATTTAACAAAGTAATTTTACGCCCAAAAAGTGTGTTTTCGACCGCAGTATTTCGTCTTTTACGCAGATTTCTCGAAATCTAATAAAAATAGACTTTTGAGATATATATTTTTCTATTTTTCATGTCAGATTTCATATAAAACCATTACATTTATTCCTTAATTTGGATCCCAAGAATTACAATCTGATTTAATTTTACTGACTGCGCAAAAATCAGAGCGAAATTTTTCGCCAGCCCGCCGACATTTGTTAATGAAGCTTTCCGAACCTATATTTATATGAATATTCTTCTACATTTTCACCAGTAGAAAATGTCCTTGAGGTTTGTTACAACCTTCGTGAATCGCTAAGTATAAGTGAAAAAAACTATAGTATTAAAACTGCAAGACATCAAAGTAGAAAAAAAATTCTATTTAAAGATTTAAATTGAAACAACAAAATAAATAAATATACATTTATTAACATTTTAAAGGTAGAGAAACAACTGGAAGTGGTTTCAAATCGTAAATTAAAATAATAAAAAAAACGTCAAAAGACGTCTTTCTATTTCTATTTATCACGGGCAAATAAGAATTGAAAAGAAAGAAAAAAATCTTTCAGACAGACGCTCGCTGATGTATAATAGACACGTGTCCCTGGCATCCACTGAAATCCATCGTATTTAATAATCTAAAAATAGAAAAGAATTGCTTTTCGATTACTGGAAGAATATAGAACTCGACTGGAATGTTCAGGCACCAAGATAATAAATACGTGCACGCACTCTATGCTATGCTTTCTTTTGTAGGAAAGTTTAAAAAACACACGAACACACACACACAACGCCGTAAGATTGTTCCAAATAGAATGAGATAAAAGCGTACTTTGAATAAGACTTTCAAATAAGTTAGTAGGAAAAGGTATCCTTGTTAAAGAAATAAAAAAGCTTTTTACAACTCGAAATTTATACTCTTATGAGTACTTTAATTTTTAAACATAAATAAAAAAAAGGTTATTGTAAATAAACACAAACTTTTATTTCGGTGTATAACTTTACGTTGAAATTAATATTAGTTATATTAATATTCTTGTATTTTATCATTATTGAAGCAAGGACTCTCAAAATCAAAAAAGCCTTCTACGCGAATTTTTGCCTTAAAACTAACAAGATGTGTGAAAAATTAAAATAGTAAATTTACACTCACAATCGAATTCAGGACCTAAAATTTATCAGCTATGATATGCGATATGAAAAAAAATCATGCCCTCCAAAGAATTATATGTTAGGAATTTTTTTGTTTGCTTTTTTAACTACTAAGTTTAATGACATTATTTCAGTAGTACATAATCGTATAATGCGATATTATTCATAATTATTCACGACAGTATCAAGATATTCTTGAACTGTAGCCAAACCATTCTTGTTTACTTTACCGTAAATTAATACATCCTCCTCAAATGAATACATATTTGCACTGTCTCCCATTATATGTATTAAAGAAAATTTCAGTAAATTGTGTAAAAACTATTTTCTGGATTGTACAGAGAATCTCACATACCTTAATAATAATATACACCGAATAATATACCCGAAAGGGTACGCCGAAAGGCGGAGGTAGATTTCACCGGTACTAAATAGGGGATAAAAAAGATTACCACCTTAAATTTAAAAAAAAACTTCAAATTTATTCAATACAACGGTTCCATGTGAAAGAAATTTTTCATGTTTAGCATACGTCAAACCCCATCTTCTTACAATTCCAGCAACATTTTGGTCATCCTTTGCCGTAAGGGTTGGTCATATCAAACTTGTTTCAGAAAAACGTTTTAGGTAATGTTTAGAGGACTAACGACCACTTTAAACCGATTCGATGCTGTGCCTATTAAGAGAAGTAGATAACGACCACTTTAAACCGATTCGATGTCGTGCCTATTACGGGAGGTATGATGTTTTTTGTCTTCAAAACCTCATTTTTTCCACCCACTGGGCCAATGGTTGGTGATATCAAAAGACTTCACTTAGATAGGTTTTAGAAACTTATTCAAAGAAGATTAGGAACTTTAAACGAGTTCGATATTTTACTTAATAAGAAAGTTATAGCGATATTTTGTTTTTTTTTTTCAAAAAAGCTCACCCCCATTTCCCATTTCCACTTTTCCATTTTCTTATGAAATCTACCTAAAACCACCAACAAGATTATTCAAACACCGTTTCAAAATTTTAATTGTTGATCAGTAGATATTGCCAACTTATGAAAATAAATTAATTCATTCTGATAAAAAAGTAGTAAATAAATTATCGACTGTTCCAACGTAGGAACAAAAGTAAGTTATCTCAAGCTGTTACAATGTTTTTTTTCATAATTCAGTCTGTTTTGTTTTTAATAAAATTAAATTTTAATATCCTGTATTTAATTCTTTTCTCAAGTAAAACATTTTGGAATTAAATGTTTCTACATTTCTAATTGGAAATAAAAATACAACTTAATTAACTATCTAAGAAAGTTTTATTACGTTAACTTAAAAATCTGTTATTTTTTTAATTTTCGTGTTTTACGTCAGATATATTTAAAACTAATGGAGGAACAGTTCTGGGACCCAATTTTTTTAAAAATATTTTCAGGTCAAAAACGATAAGAAACAACTAAATTCGCCCGTTAATTTACCTTGCTATAATTTCAGCAAGTCTTCATTTCAGCGGAAGAACTGAAATCCGGACGAAATCTTTTGCTAGCCGAAACTCGCTAACGAAGCGTTTTCGGTCGTATGATTATGCGAACGTTTTTCTTATTTTTAGCTATAGAATCAGCTGCCGAATTAGTGCCGTATAATTTTGAATGACCTGTATATAAAAGTACCAGATTTGATAAGTATCTGTAAAGTTTTTTGCTGTATATCAATGTGAAATAACTACTCATACGTTCATTCCGACCGACTCAATTTTATGCAGGGATTAGATTCAAGGAGCACGCGACTGGACTTTATGACCGGCTGTTAGTCTCCACTAACATAAGCGTTAACTGCAAAATATTTACAGTCTGTTAATTAAAGTTTGGATTCGTGGAGATGCACTGGTAATCCAAATCGCTCTGGGCAGGAACGAACATTACATTTTCATACACAGTAACCTCTTCAACCAGCTCGTCTTGCGTTTTATTTTCATTTTGCAAATAGTGATCCCGAAAATCATAACACGTAAGCGAGCGGTCGATCGTCATCGGCGTTCTGTGGCCTTGGTCTGGTGCAGTAAGTTGTCTTGGCTGATGAATGCGATAGGATAAGGCTGACCACAACTGATGATGAAGAGCGGATCAGATCCACCCTCCCTCTAAAGTACATCGCTGTTGTTATCGTGGGATAATTAAAACGGAAAGGATTGAGTGGCACGTCCCTCGGGCAAATATGCTTGTGTTTGATTGCTAATTGTGAAAGCCGGTTGTGAATATCAAATTTTGTTCTGCGGCCCTCGGCGACACGTGTGTAATAGTAGGATAGACTTTAATCAATCGCGGTGGAATACTATATTCGCCAGGTTCGGGAAGTATATATAAGTACACTCACTCAATAGTACAGTAGTGACTTAATAAAGGGGGATCGAGCAACATACAATATTATAACTCCACAGGGTTAGATGCAGGATTATTTTATGTTCCGTTTTCTGTGCTGTTTCTTGAATGGGTGCTCGTTCTGTACACTTATCCAACAACTTTTCTTTCCGTTATAAATCTTACCATCTGCTAGTTAATTAAACTTATGAGATTATATATATATATATATATATATTCAGTAATAATGTTAAAAAAAATACAGTTCAGTTAAAAAAAAATATCCTTTACTTCACTCGTAGTCGAAATAGCTTTGTAATCATCTCACATAGAAATCAAACAATTTTCAGATGTGTTTAAACGAAAATAAATCTCTCTTTTCTTAAACATAGCTAAATTTAATTTATATATGTATGATCTAATGAAATTACAGAACGTTAAAATTAACCTACTGCAAACAAAACTAAAATCCAAGAAAATTTTATTCGTAATTTTCTACAGCCTTTTCAAACAAACTGCAGCTCTCATCAATGAAGAAAGAACAATTTTTAATATAACTCAAAACTCTATTTTTAGCGAATTTCCAAAAAAAATTGTAGAAATCGCTCCTGCGCCCGGTCAGATTTTCTAAGAGGGTGTCGGGGGAGGAGGACTAACTTTTCTTTACGTTTTGGAGTCTTCTGAACACAATTCTGCAATATTTATATACATATACTTGACTTGGGGGGATGGTACTCCTATAGTTAGTTTTTAAGGGCAACGGGAACCCAAGTGCTCTCCAACCAAACAAATTTGAACCAATATTTGTTTCCTTTCCACCTGGCAGATGATGAGCTGTGCGTCTGCGGGGAGGTCCAGACGAACGAACGCATGATTTTCGACTGTCTACCTTTTGCGGGAGAGGGGCCAGTACTCAGGCCACTGAGTAACTTAGAAGTCAAGGGGGAAATTGGCCGCTCATAAGCGGCGAGTCAACGTGGCGTGAGCCGCATTGTCGGACCGTGTGGGAGTTCCTTGATGGCGTTGCTTTGTTCAACCGGCATAAGTAGCTTAAGCGATATAAGACTCCTGCCGTTTGCTGTAGGAAGCTACCCTCGAGAAATGGCTGGCCATCGATCAAATATAGCTCCAAGCGCTATATTATGGTGGACAGGTACTTGCTGGCATTCAGCGACTTAGGCGTGGCAGCGAATTGCTGTCCTTGACGGAATAAATTTTAATTTATTGACAAGTCATATATTTTACAATGTAGACGGGGTGCGCCTACCCATTTTAGTAATATATGACAAGTAAGTGGTGGGACACACAAGCGAATGGTATAGGGCAGCACGCTTATTCCGCTCACGCAGTTGGGTAAGCTTAGGAGCTAATTAAGATATTGGTCGTTAAACCGTTTTGAGAAACAGTAGCCGTTTGTGGTACGGACGTTCGGTCTTATGCTTTACGACGATCGAATGGGTTGGTGGTGAGAGAAATGCCAGACAAGCCAACCATTATTAATATACATACGTACGAACAGTGCGTACTATGAAAATAAAATCATGCTTGCACGAGGCAGACAGTCGATGTGCAGAGCATTATATTACTCTTTTCTCGTAACTTTAGACTCATTCAGAAACTGAACGTTCTCCACTAAACCGTTTTGAGAAACAGTAGCCGTTTGTGGTATAAACGTTCGGTCTTATGCTTTAGGACGACCGAATGGGATGGTGGTGAGAGAAATGTCAGAAAAAAAACAATTATTAATATACATACGTACGTACAGTGCGTACTATGAAAATAAAAGCATGCTTGCACGAGGCAGACAGTCGCTGTGCAGAGCATTATATTACTCTTTTCTCGTAACTTTAGACTCATTCAGAAACTGAACGTTCTCCACTAAACCGTTTTGAGAAACAGTAGCCGTTTGTGGTATAAACGTTCGGTCTTATGCTTTAGGACGACCGAATGGGATGGTGGTGAGAGAAATGTCAGAAAAAAAACAATTATTAATATACATACGTACGTACAGTGCGTACTATGAAAATAAAAGCATGCTTGCACGAGGCAGACAGTCGCTGTGCAGAGCATTATATTACTCTTTTCTCGTAACTTTAGACTCATTCAGAAACTGAACGTTCTCCACTAAACCGTTTTGAGAAACAGTAGCCGTTTGTGGTATAAACGTTCGGTCTTATGCTTTAGGACGACCGAATGGGGTGGTGGTGAGAGAAATGTCAGACAAACCAACCATTATTAATATACATACGTACGTACAGTGCGTACTATGAAAATAAAAGTATGCTTGCACGAGGCAGACAGTCGCTGTGCAGAGCATTATATTACTCTTTTCTCGTAACTTTAGACTCATTCAGAAACTGAACGTCCTCCACTAAACCGTTTTGAGAAACAGTAGCCGTTTGTGGTATAAACGTTCGGTCTTATGCTTTAGGACGACCGAATGGGATGGTGGTGAGAGAAATGTCAGAAAAAAAACAATTATTAATATACATACGTACGTACAGTGCGTACTATGAAAATAAAAGCATGCTTGCACGAGGCAGACAGTCGCTGTGCAGAGCATTATATTACTCTTTTCTCGTAACTTTAGACTCATTTAGAAACTGAACGTTCTCCAATACATATGTTTAAACTATCTTCATAAATAGCAAAAATTCTTTCCACAATTAAAATTTATTATCATTTTTTCAATTTCAGACAATAATTTCTTTGAAATATTTAACGTAGTTATAAATATTTCTTACTGTATATAGCACAAAAACGAATAAATTATACTTGTATTAATAGATTATTATTATACTCCCTCCATCAAGTGAGTCATAAAACCAATGTCCACTTTATACGAATAAAGTTTATAAAAATATTTCATTTCAGTTATATTTATATGCTCGTATTTTAATGGGTATTAAACATTGTTTATGAATATAATAAAACGTTCTGTATTCAAGCTCGTAAAATAATTAAAAATATAAACGATTTTATGAAGAAAAAAGCTATAAAGTTAGGAAAATAGAAGATGACAAACATTTAATACGCATTCAGAAATGGGAAGAAAGAACCGCTGCAACTGCATGCAGCTTGTGGGATTTCAAGATCACAAGTTCAAAAACTCTGAAAAGAAAAGCAGCATCTTCTTAAATCTAAATCGCAGTCGTGCTCATTCAGCACACCACAAAGTTTAAACAATGTTGAAAACCATTTAGCGGATTAAACAGTTTTATCAAGGTATTGTAAGACGAACGGTTAACGAGTTTCACGCAAAACATAATGAACTGCCAACATCAAATAAATTACGCGAAGAACTTCAAAAGTTGTATTCAATTTAAAGTTTCTACAAGTACACTAGCAGTTATACTGAAAGAGTTAAAGTTTAAGTGGTGTAAAACCGATAATAATAGGAAACTTTTGATCGAGAAATAATATTTAAGAAAAATTACCGATGGCCGAATAGAAAATTTTCCGATCGTTTATTTAGACGAATCGTACTTTAATATATTTTAACATCCCATTCGACGAAAAAATCGTGATCACATGACAGTGGTGCAGGAGCAAATGTGCCGATTAATAAAGGCGGTCGATTAATCAGAATCCACGGTTGTGGAGAAGTGGGGTTTATTTCGAACGCGATAGTCACCGGTTTTTGAACTCGTTTTTCAAATAAATAATTACGATAGCATAAGTAACAACAATTTCATAAAAGGGGAATCTGAAAAATTTTCTAGTCTCCCCCCCCCCCTCAAATCAGTGGTTGTTATCGATAATGCGCGATACCACAATTCATTTCTGGAGAAGCCTTTGAATACGTATGATAGGCGTGATTAATTGGTTAGAAAAGAACAATATTCCGTTTAATAATATAATGTTAAACCGTAGTTGTGCGACATAAATTACATACAAATTAAAAAATAAAGTACCATTTTGATGAACTATTAAATAAAACAAGGATATCAGGTTCTGCGACTTCCACATTACCATTCCGATTTAAATCTGATCGAGACGATATGGTCCGCTCTGAAAAGATATTTTGGTAGTAAAAACAAAACATTTTTTATATCAAATATTAAAAAATTAGCTGAAGATGAATAAGAATAATTGGAAACCACATTGTGGTTTCCAATCATCCACACATTTCGAACATGTAAAAAAAACTGAAACGGACTATAAAAAGTTGTAACCGCTAATCGACGAAATAACGGATAAATTTATCAAACATCCAGACAGTGGTAGTAAAAGTGACTGTTCCAATGAAGACAGAGAAGGGTGAACTTGTACAGAAACCGGACATATAATACAAATTTTAAGTAAGAATTAATTGTAATAATAATAATAACCTATCAGAATATCAAGCAGGGTTTAGACCTAACAGGTCATGCCCGGAACAGATCTACAGCCTGAAAACGATAATCAAAATTAAAAACAACAGAAATAAACCCATGATCTGTACATTTGTAGATTTCAAAAAAAGCCTACGACTCCGTAGACAGACAATCTCTTTTCCAAATTCTAGAAGAGAGAGGACTGGATCAGAAAATTCGAAGATTAATAGAACAAACATTAACTGGGACTAAATCTAAAATAAAATTTACGAGCGAAATCTCAGAACCCTTTGAAATTAAGACGGGAGTGAGACAAGGGGATGGACTCTCCCCCTTGCTATTTAACATCACAATGGACAAAGTGATGAAAGAGTGGGAAGATACACTCAAACAACAAAAATACTGGAAACCGATTTCATTGGGATTTGCGAAATTAAATTTAAGTATTCCTTACCCGGCATTTGCAGACGATTTGGTGGCAATCCTTGCGGAAGACGAACGGACTGCGATGAAACAAATAGAAACACTCAAGGAATGTAAAGGAAAAGTGGGACTATAAATTTCGTTTGAAAAAACAGTGTTCATCTGCTCCAGAATAGAAATCCCAAATTTAAACACAAAATATGGTGTAATAAATAAAGTCCCTCGCTTTAAGTACCTTGGAGATTATATTACGCCGAATAGCTCTGAGAAACCAAGTCAACTGGACCGTCTGCAGAATGTCAGGAAAGCTCTAGGTTTAATGCAAAATCTCTACAGCAAAAAATCCCTCTCGCGCCAAACGAAAATCCGGCATTACAACACAGTTATTAAACCCGCAGCATTATATGCCGGTGAAACATTAACCTTAAATAGGAAAACCGAAATAGAAGAAATAAAGAAACAGGAAAGGAAGACTATAAGGAAAATACTGCATCGAGACAGACTGAAGAAGGATACAGATTACAACCGAACGAAATTGTTGAAACATACTCTAATATCGAAACAGACATAAGGAAAATACGAATGAAATTCTTTGGAAACCTTTGCAGGCTGCCGGAAAACCGACTGACCAAAAGAATAATCGCGTACTAAACATCATTAAAAGTTGCAATCCCCTGGCTCTCAGAAACACAAAAAGATTTAGAACACGCCGGAATTACGCTGCAGGGGATCATAGACATAAACACATACAGAAATAAAATAGATAAATGGGAAGTTAAACCAGAAGCGACGAAGCCTAAACAACATCTTCCGAAATGGTCTGAAGAATGGAAGAAGGCCTTTTCTGGAAGAATCAAAGAATTTTGGAGGGAAACAAAGAATGCCAAGAGAAAGAAATATGAATCATGAATGCTTAACGTTTTCCATTGGGAAGTTCTCGACTTATAATAATAATAATTGTATAATCAGCAATGTAAACAATCGTACGAAAAAAGAATCTGAATATTTTAAATATTCTACAAAAAAGAATCGTACAATAATAACTGTACATCTAATTTAGTCTAATTACGGGGAAAAATATATATATTCAAACACTAGTTACGATTTTTCTAATTTAAAAAGACACTTAAATTAAATATTTTCTTTTTGCAATATTTATTTATTGAATAATTAATAGTAATTATTATATAACACAGAATTAAAACTAATAAAACATGAAACAATAATAAATTAAACGTGCACAAATAAAAGTAAAACGATTATTATTGTTGTCCTATTAGACGAGTATAAATGTTTTCAGGTTCGGTAGTAATGGAGTGCCAACCTTCTCCAACATTAACTTCTATTTTCATTGCAGGCACTATACAGATGAATGAATGTATAACATATTTTCGTCCGCTCTACCAGACGAAAATCTAAACCGTTTTTGACGAAATTTGGTGGGGGTAAACCTAGTAGACGCAACAGGGAATTTTAGAGTACGGCAGGGTGAACAGCCTCTATCCACCGGGTTGATCTAGTGGTGAACGAGTCTTCCCAAACCAGCTGATGTGGAAGTCGAGAGTTCCAGCGTTCAAGTCCTAGTAAAGGCAGTTACTTTAATACGGATTTGAATACTAGATCGTGGATACCGGTGTTCTTTGGTGGTCGGGTTGCAATTAACTACACATCTCAGGAATGGTCGACCTGCGACTGTACAAGACTACACTTCATTTACACTCTTACATACCAACCTCTGAAGTAATACCTGAACGATAATTCCCGGAGGCTAAACAGGAAAAAGAAGAAGGAATTAATTAACCAAGGAAAAGGGATGTAGATCTCTTTTTGCCATGTTTTTCCCTTTTTTCTTTATATTTTTTTTCAATTTTTTTTGTTTTTATTGTTCTTATCGTTTATAAATTATATTATTCAGTTATTTACAAAAAAAAATATCATTTTATACAATATAATTTTTAAAAGTTTAAGAAAATATCTCAGTTCAACCATTCCTGAGATCGAACTGAGACTGTACAAAACTACACTTCATTTACACTCATACATATCATCCTCTGAAGTATTATCTGAACGGTAATTACCGAAGGCTAAACAGGAAAATGAAAGAACGGTGAACAGCCTCAGTTGTAAGAGCCGGAATGCCGAAGTGTGTCGGTTCCAATGATCGGCTAGGATAAAGAAAAGACCCGGTATCGGTGAGGGGAAGCCATTTATGGTGTACCCTCATTAGATTAGAGTCGGGCATAAAAAAAAAAATTTAAGATCCAACCGGCGAGCCTACCTACCATGCCGATAGGTGGGAAGGCTCGTTTGAGTTCAAGAACACCCTCTGGATCCGAGTATTACTTAACTGTTGGTCCAGCCCAGAGGAGTAGTGGGGAAAAAATTAAAATCCTATTCATTTTCAAGCGAATCTTTTCACAGGAACCGGAGTAAGAGGCAAAAACTGGGTTTTGGGTACGTTTACAAGGTTTTCATGTTGTTACTTGAAGGGTCATATATTACAAAATCAAAATTAAATTTTTGCGAGCTGGTTTCCCAATGGTGCCAAAATATCAAGTTTTAGCCCAAATAAGATTTCTGTGAGCACCGTCAGGTACGAGCTGGTTTCGGATTGATTCAAATTCAAAATATTATTTTTTAAACCAAAATTAAATTTTTGCGAGCAGTGCCAAGTGCGAGCTACTTTCATTATAGTACTTTAGTACTATAGAATCCAAAATTGCAATCCAAAATGTGATCTGGCATGAAGGAAAGTGTCCAAAGCAAAACCATTTTTGAAGTTTTAATCGCTTTGGGTCAATTTGAATCTTTTATTTTTTTGTGAGCATTGCTCAAAAACCACACAATTATGGGTAATAGTATCGAAATTGGTTGCTAGCAGTAGCAATGTTAAGCAATTGGTACGTTATAGTTCGTCCTTCTTATGGCTGTGACGTATGTAAAGCACCAGATATACAAGTGATATCAATTAATGTAAGTTTCCTTGAGAGTGAAATGTTTACTATACAGCTGGTCCTGTAACGCAAAGATTGACTTGTACAACTGAATGTCATCTGCATTTTGGCGGGTTTAACAAACTGTTTAAATTTTACTCGGTTAAAGAAATAAAAGAAAAAATTATATTTAAATAACAGTGAAGACAAATAACTGGAAAACACTTTACTCGAAATTTTTCCTAATAAGTCAGGCATAGAATTTTCGTAAAAAAAACTTTTAATTTATCTCACTTTAAAACAATTCGGATTATTAGTTGCTATTTTATAAATAGTGGTTGGAAGGAATTTATATTTACGCAATCTCGAAATCTAATTACAAAAACAGCTGACAACACAGTAGTTTCTGATACACGGCTTACTCACAACTTAATTTAGAATGTTTATCATTTTATTTAATTATTATCGCCACATCCACGCGAATTCGGTATGCGTAATAGCCAAGTTATGGCAGAAAATTGATGTATTTATGTGTCTTCATGTCCTCCACTTTACGTTCAATTCGATGAAATTTTAATTGTTAATTCTGGTATTGTAAATTACTATCAAATTAAGTAATAATTTTCTCACAATTATAGACCTGATAATTATCACACAAAATTACAACATAAATTTTTTCCCATAACTCGACTATTTGTTAACCGATTTAAAAAAATAAAATGCCACTTTGTTCAAAATAAATGGCTTAATATTTTAGCAATAATATAAAGTTTGATAAAATGAATATTTAAGGAGATATAACGGATTGAAAAATAAACATGGCCGCCAGTTTTTAATTTGCGAAGGTCCTGATTATTTGATAATTTAAAAATTTTATTATCAAGACGCTTACCTAATATTAATGTGATTCGTTTATCCGAACTTGAGATATAAATTATTATATAAAAATAATAAAATGGTAGACAGGGGGAGAATGAAGGAGAAATTGCCATTTTTCCTAAGGGTATTTTTCGTTTACTTTTACAAGTAGAATCCGAAAAAGTATAGCTAGTCCACCATTTTAGAAACACTGTATATAGATTAGTGTTTCCATGTGTTTCTACGTGGAATTCTATGGACAATTCCATCTTCGACTCTATGTAAAAAATGAAATCAAAACACATACTGTCAACCTTAAATTTTCGTTCGATTTCCTACTACATGAAGTTTCTTTAATATTTCAATATAAGTCATTATTTTCTTCTATGCGTAAACATATCTATGTTGAGCTAATGTTTTTTACAAACCATTTATAAATTAGACATCAACGAAAGAGATGCGATGAACAAAATATATCATAGCTTATTTTTAAACAGTATTATTAATAGTGATTCGTGTCTTACTGAATTCATCCTGTAGAATTCGTAACAGGATAAAAACAATACATCTTGCATTAAAATAGTTTCCCTATAAAAAAAAGGAATCGACCAAGTAACCCACTTCGTTAATCGATATATTTTCAATCGAAAACATACGGGACTTTAACCGTACTTGATCGGTCTTATTTATACATCTGACCACCACGCGATATATACTAACGAATCGGGATTTTCCACTAGTGATCGGTACATTCCGGTGCTTACTTTTTGGTTATCGTTCATTATTTTATGAAGAAAAACAATCACATAAATAATAATAATATATTATTATTATATATATCGATTAAAGAAATAAATATACACTACAAGTATAAATAATAACAAGTACAAACAATAAATATAACAATATTAACAAGTACACACGTGACCACCACAAGACATGTACCAACAAATCGGGGAACACACACATAGACACAAATGCCCTTTTTAAGTTAGGATAGTAATTAAATATATGAACGATTTCAGTACAATTGACTATTGATTCGACAGTCTATTTCTAAGAGTAAAATAATATCTGGACAAATATTAATAATTTTCAATACATTAACTTTTTTCTTTTTTTATAATGATAACTTAACAATCTGTAAAAAATAAAAAAGCCATTTTTTTAATAAAATAAAATTAAATAATACATTACTTCTCCAACTAAGATTTCATCGGCTATATATAAACATTTATACTGTAATACTCTCTTTCAGTTTGATTGTTTATTTCTGTGGTAATTTTCCTTATACAAAGGAAAGTACAACTTCAGATAAATCACGTATATTTATTTATTTATATAATTCATACAGTTTCATCTTTGAAGATAAATAAATTTATTTCGTTTAAACAAGTGAAAACGCTAATAATAACCAAGCTATATATTTATATATAGAGAGAGAACTAATAACAGTACAAATTAAACTTCAAAGAAGAATTTTACTATTATTTTTTTTTAATTCGTTTAGTTCTAAATATAGAAACAATTAAAATAAAGAATTCACTAATAAAATTGCTTAGCTTACAACATAAATTAAAACTTTTCACAAAAACTTTGCGTAAATTAAGTTAAAACTTTAAATCCATCCGTTTTTATCATCCGAATGCTATTAATTATTTTAAGTTTCAGATAATCACGAGTAAATTTTAACGTGCCTATTTTATGTCAATTAAAATATAATTTTTATAGGTGAACTAAAAAGAGATTAAAAATTCCGTCAATTAATAGATGGGAAAGATTTAAAGCCGATCAGTATAAATAAAATATTCAAAAACTACAAAATATTTGTAAAAATAATTTTTTTTTTGCAGTAAAATAAATTAATTTCTCAAACAAAATAACTACGGAGATAAATAACCACGTACACACGCAATGCTTGATAAGAGTCAAGCCTCTATATCACACACACGCGCGCGCGGGTGGGTAAAATTCAACATAAACGAACAAGACAAATTTGAATTCTAGATTAATCGTTAATTCATCAACCACTACACGGTCTTCGTTTTTTTTTTATCAGGATTCACCAATAAGAAAATATCCTCTCAACAGTGGGCGGGGCAAAGATAGGGAATACCGAATAACTTACTCTGCTCACTCACAAACCTTTTTCATAATTGGTAGAGAATATAAGATCAAACTAATTATAATTAATTTAATATCGTTAAACGTATTACCTGACACCATAATTATACTATTCATAAATACTATTAATAATTGACCGTTTTATACTATTGATAAATATTATTTTTAATCGTTTAGTTTACTTTACTTCAACTGGTTTTCTTCCTCTATTATATAAATATATATAATAAGATATATTTTACTTAAAAATATTATCTTTATTAATCTCTCGGGTTAACCAATCAACTATACAAACTTTTAAATTAAATTCACTTAGAATTCTCTAAGCTTCCTCAGATGACAATACACATTCATACACACACAGAATTTTTTTTTATGTATATACCGGGTGGTTCATTTAAATTGACACATAAACTGGGCCTGGATACCCCACCGGAGAGGGGTAACCAGGCCCGACTTGTCGTTCCTGGACCCCACCCCTGAAACCGGGACTCGGTCTTGACGCCAATGCCTCAAACATCCCCGAAGGGGCATCCCCACCGGAACTCGGTCTTTTTCCACATGAGGGGTTCGGGAGTTCCCGTACATCATTACTGCTCATCCGTGCAAACACAGACGAACACTGGCTCCGCAGGGGGCTGTCCCTCACCACCATGTCATCCCTCGCAGGCATCTCAGTCTGCCTCTCGATCACGGATTTCCTTCCGCTTAAAGATGTCAGCCACGAGCCCCTCGATCTCCCTCCACTCGGCCATACCCCGCAACGTATAGCCAACGTATCCGGTGTGAAAATATAAACTTACTATGGTATTTTGACACTTAATAGATTTTATTTAAAATAGTACAAGCTTTTTAACATAAAATGAATAAAACCATATTCTATTCCCTAATAAATAGAATTCCTTTAATTTTTTGGAATTATTCCTTTAATCTTTTTTTAAGATTTGTGCCTGAAGAAGAGGTTAAAAGAATTTTTTTTAAGAAAAAAAGAATATTTAAATAAATCGTAAAGCCCATGAAAAAAAAACTTTTATTCCAATGCTGCCAAGCCCAAAACATTTTAATTTTTTTTTAGATGGACGTTTGTTTTTGTTTGTAGGTATGTATTGACCTATATTTGGTCTAAAAACTTGGGTCTTTTTGGCCGATTTTCTTCAAATTTGGTAGACAGGAACTACCTAATTTTTTCCCTTTTTTGTCTAATTTTTTTCCTTTTCCTTGAATCCGTGGGAATTTTAATCCTTAAATAATTGCTTGAATTATCAATGCAAACGGTATCGAAATTATTAAATATAAGTAAGAAACTCAACAATAAAAAATAACGTTATCAAAAAATAACTAGTAATATTTTTAATTTCTAAGCCGGAAAATTTCATCAGTTTATGTGCTTAAATGTCGTATTAGATATAGGTATTTAAATTATCGTATTTTTAAATATTTTCACGGAAACCCCCTTTTTTAGTTCTCCATGAATATCTTGCCGAAGAAGAATGTTTTGTTAAAAAATTCATTAGTTATAAATTAAAATGTCTAAGGGAAACTTTTTTTCAAAACTACCAACGACATCAATCTTTGTATAGACTCACAGATTTCTGAATGAGTACGGAATGGAATGGAATGGAATGCAAAGTTGGCGGGAGTTTATTTCTCCCTACTTATCGCAGAACCTGGACAGAGTCCCTTGCTGCTGGAAGATTCTAATCGAGCGTGTTTTTTTAAAAGGGTTATTTTAAATGGCGAGTCTAATTTTTCAAGTTTTGTTTATTATTTAGTGATTTTAAGACGGATTTAGTTGCATTCCAATCCGTTGTTGAACCGGCGTTATCGAACCCATTTTATGGGCCGACCGCGGAAGGCTAGGCTTATGAAGCCTGTCCTCCCGACGTAATTCCCCTTCAGACCGTCCACTGAAGTCCTTTCGGTGCTAACGCTTCATAGGCTAGCAGGAATACGCCACAACGGGGTACTAACTATAAGGAGGGAGCAATGCGCTCCCTTTTCCGGAGGAGTCGCAATTGCTGATTTGTGTTAATTTTTATGTAAGTTTTAAAGGAAGGGTTGAGTAGAAGCTCTTCATCCACTTCTGTTATGGCTGCCTTTCAGGACGCATCTCTGCTGGGCCAATGAGTACGTAATAGAATGAACATCCGTGCCGATTAATGATTCCACTACGTTTTCCTTATTACCGAACATTTAAGTCTACTTTTACTGGAAAATATTTTTATGAATGTGTAATGATAAAAAATTAATTTGAGGTACAGATAATAACAGGAACATTCTACGAAACAACATCGCGGGATTTTTCTTTGAATAATACCTTAACTGCTAAAACTGGATTGAGCATTAATTTCCTAATTAAAAGTTTATAAAAGCTATAAAATAAAAAAATTAAATTCAATAATATATGAGAAAAATTGGGGCTTCCTTTTGGACAACTTTGAATTATATATGAATTGCATAAATGTTATCGGTTACGCCGGTCAAGTTAAGTTGATTTTAAATAGATTTAAAAAAAAGTATAAAAGTTTCTTTTTTAATTTCGGAGCTTCCTTTCCGGGAAGAAAATTATGATATTTTAGTAACTTTATTGTTTAATAAAAACCATTTTAAGCATTAATAACACCGATAGAAAAAAGTTAATGTTTTTCTAAGTGTGATATCATTTCCTGAATTGCTTTTTTGCATACATTAAAGATCAGTAATAAAAATTTTCTATCACCCTTAGTTTTCAATAAATTACGCTTCAAAAAAAAAAAGGGAAAATATAGTTAAAATATATAATTTTGCATGGCCATACCTGTGTTAAAATGATTCGCTCATGCTTTTCTTTTATAAATAGTCTCAGGCACATCCCGCATTAATGTCAAACAGTAATCAGCTAGCAAGTTACTATTTCCCTTTATAGCGGCTTTCCATCACCGAAATGTCTTGGTGGAAACGTTCACCGTGTTCGTCACTTACGTCTCCGAGGTTGTCCGGGAAAAAATCCATATGCGAGTGGAGGAAATGTATTTTCAAAGACAAATTACATCCCGTATTTCTGTATGAAGTAAGAAGTTGATTAACAATATCGTGGTAATTATCGGATTTTTGTTTGCCGAGAAAAGTTTTGCAAAAGACTTTAAATGAAGCCCAAGCTGCAATTCTACATTATTTAACATCGAGTTAAATACATCACCTTTGACAAATTCTGTTACTTGAGGACCAACAAATATTCGGAAATGTTCACAATGTTCTTCATTGCTTTTACAAAACTTTTCATAAGTCCTAGCTTGATATGTAGAGGGGGTAAAAATATTTTTTTGAGTTCAACTAAGGGCTCATGTCATGAAATAATATATTTCCCATTTGGAGTTAAGTTGCCTCGTTTGTTCCACTCTTTGGTAACATAATGTTTACCCCTAGCTCGGCTGTCCCATTCGCAAAGAAAACACACGTACTTAGTATAGCCTAAGTGTATGCCTAATAAAATAGCTATAATTTTCCAATCAGCACATATGTTCCAGCTTTTTTTTTTGTCTTCAGTCATTTGACTGGTTTGATGCAGCTCTCCACGATTCCCTATCTAGTGCTAGTCGTTTCATTTTAGTATACCCTCTACATCCTACATCCCTAACAATTTGTTTTACATATTCCAAACGTGGCCTGCGTACACAATTTTTCCCTTCTACCTGTCCTTCCAATATTAAAGAGACTATTCCAGGATGCCTTAGTATGTGGCCTATAAGTCTGCCTCTTCTTTTAACTATATTTTTCCAAATGCTTCTTTCTTCATCTATTTGCCGCAATACCTCTTCATTTGTCACTTTATCCACCCGTCTGATTTTTAACATTCTCCTATAGCACCGCATTTCAAAAGCTTCTAATCTTTTCTTCTCAGATACTCCGATCGTCCAAGTTTCACTTCCATATAAAGCGACGCTCCAAACATACACTTTCAAAAATCTTTTCCTGGCATTTAAATTAATTTTTGATGTAAACAAATTATATTTCATACTGAAGACTCGTTTAGCTTGTGCTATTCGGCATTTTATATCGCTCCTGCTTCGTCCATCTTTAGTAATTCTACCTCCCAAATAACAAAATTCTTCTACCTCTATAATCTTTTCTCCTCCTATTTTCACATTCAGTGGTCCATCTTTGTTCCAGCTATGTTTTTTTATAATTTATTTTTTCAAGAACGTTTTCATCACATCGTATGTCTCTTTTTATCATAAGCGATTGGTATCGAAAGATATTTGTTCCCGTTGTGTAGCTTTTAAACTATACTTGGATGAATCTAAGAAAAGGCGCCAGTCCTCAGGTCTATGAACTTGTCCTAAGTGTAACAGAAGCTCATTAATATTTGTGCAATAAACCAAATTATTTTCATCAATAAAGTACTGAGAAAGTTCTTTCAGTCGGTTTCGAAAACCCAATTTTTTTGTATTTTTTGAAGTAAATTCCAACCTTGCAGTCTTGATCCTAACAGTTCAGCTTTATTTTTTGATAAATTTAAATCACTAAATTATTTATAGCTTACAAATTATGTTAACAAAGGTAATAAAAAATGAGTTAACTATATGTTGAAAAATGAAAAAAACCCTTTTATTAAAATTTAAAAATCTTTCAAAAATAGTGAGCAATAGAAAGATTCTGAGTTCATATTCGTTTTTAGCATCAAAAAACATATTAAAATCATGTATCATGTTAGGAAACATAAATTATGTTTATCAGTGTAATTTGAAATTGAACATGTTTTCAAAAGAAGAATTCAAGACAATCAACCCATTCTTTTATTCCTTATTGATTCTTCCATTTTCATCGGGATATGTCGTATTATTAAATGCGTTGCATAATTAGAATCTGGTTTTTGATTTTCAAAAGATCTCATGTGTTCGTTATATTTTAATTTTCTTCCCGTTTGTCCAATGTATGGACAATGTATTTATATTTTATTCTGTATATAACATTACTGTTGTATATATGCTTTTCTTCTACATGATTAAAAATCTTTTTTAATGTACTATTTCTATTCATTGTCATTTTTATATTATGTATGGCTATTAAAACAAATATGTATGTGGAAGAAATAAAATTTTAGAAAATCTAGAAATTTTTAAATTAAAAAGTAAGAAAAAAAACGATTATAAATGAACAGATCAACAATGAAGCGGATGTCCTTTCCAAGAACGTAAATTTATTAAAAACAGGAAATAGATAAGTAAAAGATAAGTATAGCCGTTAATATCAAATAAACAAGAAGACCAGATAAGGAATGACTTCAAATAAAAGGAGGGACGTTGAATATACGCCATAACAGAAATTTAAAAGTACCAGTACAATAAATTCTGACAATGGAGTTATTTCGAAGTGCGTAAACAAGTGACAAAGGACGAAGCTAAAAAAGGTAACAGTACTCAACGTAAAATGTTTTTAATATATCAGATAGTTAATAAAAATTCAGCAAATAGATTAAACGCAAAATTCTACAAAAATTTCTTTATGAGATTCCAACATTAACATTAAAACCCATTCATAAACAGATAAAATTTCAGATTGTCTTGACTACATAAATTTCGCATTACAATATATTTTTTGGGCTTGAAAGAACTTAAGAGGAGAGCTTAAAAAATGCAGTATTTCAGCGAGAAAAAACAGATCCAAGATATTTTTAATAGGATTAGATATTGATTATAAACCCACCGGGTTGGTCTAGTGTATAACGCGTCTTCCCAAATCAGCTGATTTGGAAGTCGAGAGTTACAGCGTTCAAGTCCTAGTAAAGCCAGATATTTTTACACGGATTTGAATACTAGATCGTGGATACCAGTGTTCTTTGGTGGTTGGGTTTCAATTAACCACACATCTCAGGAATGGTCGAACTGAGAATATACAAGACTAACACTTCATTTACACTCATACATATCATCCTCATTCATCCTCTGAAATATTATCTAAAACGGTAGTTACCGGAGGCTAAACAGGAAAAAGAAAGGAGATATTGATTATAACTTTTAACAAAATCATGTAATGTATCTGCAAGCGGGGAGAGGGTAACAACATATATGTACAATACTAACAACAACAAAAATAATAATTTTACCTTCCAAGCTGAATATCCTATCATTTGTACTTAATAATTATTTATTTTACAGAATTATACGTATTTAATACACGTAAAGTTAAAAATGATTGAAGGAGCTTACATTATAAGTACCCCGCTTAGGCTTAATTACAAGAAAACTTTTCTCATACAGGTCATTCACACGCACATCATTTACTATTTATCCGGCTTACTTATTCCAAAACGGTAACAAAAAAAACGCTACCAAACTTCTAATGAGAATTTTAAAATGAAAATTCTCTTTTCCGTCGTTTTTAGAATCATTACTACTTTTTACTTCTCTGTAAGTTTACGAGTAGCGCACATGAGCGAGTTAATCTAATCTAACTTTACTTAGAGGTGAAGGAAAACATTTTACAGTAAACTCAAGTGTTGGTTTTTGACCGATCAAAAGACCATAGTATTCGACGTACAAGGATCCGACAATGCGTGCTTGTGAATATAAACTCAATTAATCAACACCCGGAAATTAATTTCCTACTCAAAGTATATATAAGTTTTACATCAGTGTGTGTTATAAACGTAACAGTGACAAGCAAACCGGAAAATTACACGCTACAAAGAAGCTTTTACTAAAGTTATGTAATGTATATATATATATATATGTATTATTTTTTAGATTTCTGAATGCAAACTTAATACTCAAAAGGTAAAAACTTTAACACTCTTAAATCTATCGTAAAAAAAATAATAAAGCGACATATACTTTATATTAATAAAAAAAAATTAAGGCGTTTTTAAATTTGGATTTTTTCCGTAATCTCTTAACGTTATGTTTACAAACAAAAAAATTCATATATCCTACCTTTCTGAACAGTATTTGTAAGTATATCTGTGTGTACATCCTCCTTAGCTTAGCACCGGAATGTACCGATCACTAGCGGAAAATCCCGATCCGTTAGTATCACTTTCTAGAATTAAATTTCTAATTTAACTTTCGTTACGGTTTGCTTGGCATTTCTCCCGATACCACCTCATTCGGTCGCCTTAAAGCATCGACCAAATGTCTGTGCTACAAACGGTTACTGAGCAATGAATAGTTTAGGGAGCAGTATCCTAAATACCTCCTAGAGCTTACCTAACAGCGTGAGCGGACTAAGCGGGGTGCCGTACACCAACGGCTTAATTGTCCCAACCTCTCACTTGTCATATATTTACTAAAATGGGTAGGCGCAGCTCGTGAACTACTAAAAATATATATGACATCCATAAACTAAAATTTATTTCGTCGAGACAGCAATTCGCTGTCACGCCTAGGTCGCTGAATGCCAGCAAGTACCTGTCCACCAGATTAAAGCGCTTGGAGCCTTAACTGGCTGGTAGTCAGCCATATATATCTCTAAATTAGGTTCCCACAGCAGTGCAGTAGGAGTCTTTTCCTTTAGGTAAACTACTGATGTCGGTTGAATAAAGCAACCGCATCAAGGAAATCCCACACGGTCCGAAAATGCGGCTCTTGCCACACATTGACTCGCCGCTTGTGAGTGGCCAATTTTCCCCTTGACCTCTAAGTTCCAGAGTGGCCCGGTGTCTGCCACCCCCCCCCCCCAAAGCAGGGCAGTCAAACATCAGGTGTTCATTTGACTGGACCTCCCCCGCAGACGCCCAGCTCATCAGCTGCCAGTCGGAACCGAAACACATATTGATATGACTTTCGTTATAACATTTTTCATCATTCAAAAAAAAAAATTTTTACATAAGAAGTATTCAATTTTGAATACCTAATAATCCCTAACTGCAGGGCGTGCCCCGCAGCTAGTATTTAGATAAAATTTTATACACAATTCTTCAGATCTCTTCGAAACATCAATTATTAGAAAATCTACCAATAATGATTACATTTCAAAAAAATTATGAGTTACTTAGGGTATCCATTTACTGAATATCAGTCGTATTACAAAATTGGTAACAGAAGAAAATACAGTAAAATATTTTATAACAAGAGTAGGAAACATTTCCTATATAAAACAATAAAAATATTTCCTATATAAAACACTAAGCAAGCGAGATGGGGATCTACTTCACAACGCATAACAAATGCCTTAAAAAAATGTTACTCTTATGGTAAAATGAACCATTCATGAAATAACTTTGGCCGGCAGCTCTTAAACGTTAATCCTTTCAGTAATTTTGTAAACTTTTTTGGGTAAGTTCCAGCTTAATGGAAGCCATTTTTTTATTTTGTGTGTGAATATACACACACACACACACACATATATATATATATATATATATATATATATATATATATATTTATATATATATGCTCGTATAAACTCCTGTACACAGAAACACACAAAGAATGTTCCCTAGAGTGGCTGACCAAGCTTAAGGATCAAGTTTTTTAGATAATAAAAACAGAACACAATAAAAACCAAACATAGTTTGTTATGTATAGTTAAATAGAAGCGAATGATACTCGCTTCAATTTCCGTCAGTCTGCCATTTTATATTTTTTTTAACACAAATTTATTTATGATTTAGACGATTATCTTAAGAACGGATTGAGATGTTTTAATGAATTCTTGTGAATACGTACTCTCAACCACATCTACGAAATAAATTTAATTTCCAAAATAAAGTCTGAAAATTCCAATAATGATTTCAGCTGCTTACGAACCGATTTCAAAAAAAATTAGGTGTAATTTTTTTTCAAATAAATGACTTAATATTTTTACCAATAAGCCATAATTTGGTAAAATTAATATTTACGGAGCTTTTAAAACATTCTAATGGCCGTCATTTTTGGAATTTTCAAACTTATTTATTTAGTAGAAAATGTAGTTGGATCAATTTTCAACTAAATTCATTAAAATATCTCAGTCTCTTTTGGCGGTCAGAGGAAAATAAAGTGAGATAGGATATTTTTACTTTGATTCTCCGAATCAGTCCCTTAAGTCACATCTGTATATATATATATATATATATATATATATATACGCACGCGCGCGCACACACACACACACAGTCAAGGAAAAGCTTCCATTAAACTGAAAATTACCCAAACAAGTTTATATTATAAGGTAATTAACGTCAACTGCTGTCGATCAAAGTTTTTTCATGTATATTTTAACAAAAGAATGGAATTTTTTAAGGAATTTATTTTAGGTTGTGAAGCAGATCCTTATTTTTCTAGCTAAATGATACGATATGATGAAGGAAGCTTCAAATTTGATAGTAAACAAAATTAATTTTTTTTACCGGTCTGATTAAAAATCCTCGCCTAATTACGACGAAGTAATTTAATGTACATGGATTTCATTTTTTGTGCAGGGTCATTAAAAAAAACAGTGTTTTGGGATTATTTTTTAATGAAAATATAACAGGGAATTTAAATTTTAAAATTTTATGAGATTTTCCTTAATTAAGAGTTATTAAACAACCCTGAATTTGAAATTGGTCATCCGTATGTTAAATTGCAAGATGGGCAACTACAAGTTTATTAATTATCTAAAACAAACTTTTTTTTTTGAAAAGAGCATGCCGATGAACAGTCGAAAGGTCGCCATGTACGTGTGAAACAAAACAAACAATTGAAACGAACATATAAAAAAAACCAATCTGACGTAAAAGGTAATAATAAGATATATAGAAGATAAACGTAAAAAAATAACAACTGTTTTCTTCTCCTAACGTAGGCGAATTGTTCAATCCCGTTAAAAATATTACATAATATTATTAATTTATAGCGCTACAAAACTAAACTTGTATTATTATAATATACTAGGTTAGAACTTGCAAATTTTAGAGGGATTTATTTGATAGAGTGCTCATACGTAAGGGATAAATAAATGATAGAAATAGAAAAGGAGGTAATGTTAGAAAAAGATAAAATAACGGGTGAAGATGAATCTTACGTGATATCGTTACTATGGTAACAGCCTTCTACAAAATGACGCAGTTTCAAATGTGTTTCAATTCAGTTACAATTTAACACCACGCTACATAAAATATTCGGCTGTGATGTAAGAAATAAATAAGATGAATTCAAATAAAATACAGAAAGTATATTCAAATAAACTATAAGATCGAAGCTAATTTAAAAATAAAAAAAATAACAGTTATTAATAGTTATTGTAAAATCTAATTTAAATGTTCAAAATATAAATAAAACTGTAGATATGCAAAGAGTAAAGGATTATAAATGTTTTTTTTTTTCTTTTCGTACGGGGAAGAAAAGGCTCTGCAGTCGCTGTCAGGCTCACACTGATGGCAGTGCGAGGCTCTCACCCGCCAAAAAAAAACTCCCCCTCTTATCATGCAGGAGCCAAATCTAAACCAAATGGTATGTACACAGCCCCTGCATGATCACCCAGACACTTTATTATCCGAATCTAGATGACCGGAAGGCGTCCTCAGAGGACGAACGACGACTCCGAGGAGCCCGCCGCCCATCCAAAGAAGCTGGCTTCCCTTGATCACCGATCATCGAACTCCATGTCTCTTCGATCCGCATCTTCTCAGCCTGTCGTCGCCTCTCCTCGTAGGCCTTCTCTCCTATCGTAGTCGAGATACATTCCCATTTGTCGCTATTGCTGAGCATCACCTCGATTATATTGTTGGCCCCTCCACACCTTGATTCTGGAGTACTACTCTTAAGTCGCGCCATCTAGGGTAAAAGAACACCCACCATATGCTCTGCTGTATCCAGCCCGCTGCAATCATGACAGCGACTTTTATTTAATCTGCCCATCCTGTACAGATAGTCCCGGAAACATCCATGTCCAAACAGGAACTGGGTGAATTTGTAGTCTGTTACCGTGCTTTCGTTCCACCCAGTTCCTGACGTCACTTATCAGCCCATAGGTCCATCTTCCTTTGTCCGAATCCAGCCATCTGTCATGCCAAGCCATGTAGAGACCATTAGTTGCGTCCTTTCTGTCCCGTCCGGCAAGTATTGAAGCTCTCATTTGCGCTTATATGTGTATCGGCGGTACTCCAGCTATAACCGCTTCCGCCTCGGCGCTGATCGTACGATACCCCGCGATGATACGTAAATACATAACTAAATAAAAATGATATGTTTTTGGATAGAATCTTGTAAAACTGAAAATATTTACTAATGGATACTAAGGCACCCATTAATAAACTTGTTTCTTAAGGAATGTTCCACTTTTTTCTTGTGAAATAACAAATTTGATATTAGATACAGATGAAATTTTTACGAATTACCAACATCTAAATTGTAACAGGAACAGCGAAATAAAATTAAAGTAATAATAATAATGACTAGGAAATCTTTGCAAACAAATTCTTCCCTGACTCTTGTTTGATTACATCTTTTACAGAAATTAAGTTGTTAAATTATAGGTAACGCATCTCAAATTTTAATTATGTACATTTTCACAATAAAAGAATCAAACTGTGTGAAAATTCAGATTACATAATATTTCTTTTTGAAAGTAATTTCTTCTAATTTGGTTTTGTGATTTGTTCTGTAATTTTTCGTGATATTTATTCATTAAAAGTTTGAAATGTTAATTTCAATATTGTTTTTCAATTTGTAAAACTTGTGGTGGAAGAAGAACTGGAGATTTTGGCAGCCATAACATCGGTTTTCGTTAGTTTTTTTGTTAGTGTCTTTTAGTTTTTTTATAGTTTTCGTGTTATCATCACCGTTCTAAACAAAAATACCATAAAAAAAAAACAAACTAAAACTAGATCAAAACTAAAATATTAAGAATTAAAAACTTACCGATAATATCACAGCTAAACTATCACTTAAAACTAATATCTCAGTCGGAATCCTAAAAATAAGATAAAGTTTAATTAAAAAGAAAAGCAAACATAAAAAATATAAAATTTATATAAACATAAAACCAAACTTAACTAAAGCTAAAAGGTGTATAAAGGAGCATTCGCGAATAAAAAAAAAAGAACTACGATGTAAACTCAAATAACAAAAACGGTTAGCACTAGAATAAAATATACATCACAAATACAAGAATTGAATTTAAAATTGTCAGGTGGAAAAAAAATTAAAATTTACGAAGCATATTGATATTTCATAGGAACAGCAATACACGATCCATAAAACCTTTTTATCATCATTGCCAGATTAATGTTTCTTGGCTCTTTAAATTTATGAAGCAAAGGTTACATTACACATAAATCCACAAGGATATGACGCACAGTCAAGGGGCAAGCGCATCGTAAACATAGCAGTGCGTTTTCTGCTGACATCAAATACTAGTTGAGTAGCCCTCCTTCTTCTTTTTCCTGTTTAACCTCCGGTAACTACCGTTTTAGATAATATTTCAGAGGATGAATGAGGATGATATGTATGAGTGTAAATGAAGTGTAGTCTTGTACAGTCTCAGTTAGACCATTCCTGAGATGTGTGGTTAATTGAAACTCAACCACCAAAGAACACCGGTATCCACGATCTAGTATTCAAATCCGTGTAAAAATAATTGACTTTACAAGGACTTGAACGCTAGAACTCCCGATTTCCAAATCAGCTGATTTGGGAAGACGCGTTCACCACTAAACCAATCCGGTGGGTTCCGTTGAGAAGCCCTGGTATG
Organism: Lycorma delicatula; assembly: GCF_047948215.1. Lineage (NCBI taxonomy): Eukaryota > Metazoa > Arthropoda > Insecta > Hemiptera > Fulgoridae > Lycorma > Lycorma delicatula. Next base: position 116,167,738 of record NC_134463.1, on the reverse strand, counting down.
TCCTAACCGCAATCGGCAGAGGATCACTTCCTCTTGGCGAATTTTTCTACTTGAACACTCCACGGCAGCACAGTATCCTTGATGTGTCGGAGTTTATTATCTACTGTAGCAGTCGAGTCACCTAGCCACCTTCTTGGAGAAGAGTGTTTTTTAATGCAATTAATAAAATCGGCAGTAGTAACAAGAATGGTGAAAGACGGTTGACTACATCTATCTTTAGCAGCGGAATCCGCACGTTCATTACCCGGAATTCTCAGATGGCTAGAGATCCAACAAAAACTCGTTGTGTGTAGCGACCGTTCAACTCAGCGATTTCGTTATAGGTTTCGGTGACGATAGGGTGCCTAGAATACAGATCTCTAAAGCTTGGAGTGCATTACACGAGTGGCTACATATAAGAATATGATGATATTTTTGGTAAATGATGTTCAAAGCCCGTTGTACCGTTCCCCAAGAAAGTCACTTGTAATATTAAGTAGACCGAATATATAGGTTTACCTATTTGTGTATACTACTGCGTTTGGATTTGACTGGTAGAGAAATTCGTAAAAAATTCGTTGAAAAACCATAGGTGTTGTTGGTCTTTAATTATATATATATACGTGTATATATATATATATATATATATATATATATATATATGGTAAGATCAAGATTAAAATTTATAGAGTCGAGTCATTCGTCTTCTAACAATACAATAAATTGTTTGTTTAAAATAGAGATAAAATACGCCTCTTCAGTTATAAAAAAAATTAAAAAGTGGTGAGAGTTTACAGAAAAAACATCAATATTTTGATATAAAATAACGTATATTAAAATTTTCAAAATTACTCTGTAAAAGTTCGGTTATTTAAACTGTTTGAATAACCATCTAAGTGAAAGTAATCCTCGTTAATAAAATAAACACGATCCATCACCTCAATCCGAGTTTCAACAAAAAAATCATGGAAACGATGACAATCCAGTAAATGTTTCTTTTTTCATTGTTTAACGAAAAAAACATTTTTTTATTATTTCTTTCAATTCCTCAATACTAATAATAAAGTAAGTATGTAATTTTTTACTAATTAATAATACAACAACCTATTAAATTAGTAACACCATGTTAAGAAATATGTCTTTGAAAATATGAAATACGACGTACAGTTTAACATGACGTTAAAGTTTTGTTGTTTGATTTCTATCAACAACGAAAGTTGTTGAAAATTTTACGAACATTTACAACTTTTAATTCGGTATTTATTATTCATTAAGCTTAAAAACTAAATTTTATAAGCTATGAAATACAGATAGTTCATATTTTATCACTGATAAAACTACAATTTTTTTATAAAATTTAATAAACAACTGAAAATTGATCAATTTAAATGGAACAAACCCTGCTATGAAAGTCTAATTCACTAAATACGATGATAAACAATTATTAATTTCCCGTCTAGATAGCGCTATAGCAGAGCTGTACCTCTAGCCAGGAAAGTATTGTAATCGGTCGAATTTGGACATATATGCGGTTTTCACCGGATCTTGACGTTCTCACACCTAAGGAATCCAAAAAACAGGATAGAAATTTTCCGAATGTTAATGTGTGTTCGTACGCACGCGCGCGCGTGTGTGTGTGTGTGTGTGTTCGTTACTGGCCTCTAAATCACCTTATATCTACAGTACTATTGGACCAATTTTGACCAAACTTTAACAGATTACTTCTATATATGGGGCATTGATACCATTAAATTTTCAACTTAAAAGGTCAAGAGGGTGAGACTGTACAGCAAGGTCACCCTCAGTATCTCGAGCCTAATTATGGTCACTGTATTTTTCTTAGGCACAATTGTTAACAATTCAAAAATAATATTATTTGCAAAAAAATTCTGCAAAATCACACCCCCACCCCAAAAAATGCTCTAAACTACTGCTATGTTGTGACGTCATAGGTGAGCGGTAGTATTAAATAAATGAATAATATTTTAAGTATAAGATGAGTAACCTGGTCTGGCTGGGTCTCAAAACTCGTTCGTTCGATTGACTCGGTACCTGGTGAGTTTAGACTCGCGGCTACACCAGCTGCTGACCGCAAAAACGAAATTTGTTCTATGTAAGTTGTGAAATTACATTAGTCTAGTTAGTATCACTACATCTGCGTGAATTAAATACGATATGCGCGCACGCTTTAGTTAGAATCATTCAATTAAATAAACGAAAAAAATATTATCTTTAAATAAAATGACAAATATTTTATATTAAGTTTTGTTTGTGTGTGTGTGTGTGTGTGTGTGTGTGTGTGTGTGTGTGTGTGTGTGTGTGTGTGTGTGTGTGTGTACATGCATCAGAAAAAACTGTTGGTCGGCTTTTTCATTTATTATGGTTATATAGCTGTCAATATTAAAAATAAAAATATTTATAATAATAAAAGATCAACTAGATACGAAATGAAACTGATTATTAGTATGTTTTATTTGATATAATTACGTAATTTGTACTGGAACAAGTGATGAGATGTAACTAATTTACGGTGACAGGCGAGGTGTACAGTCGATGCTCCCAAAGAAGCAGGCTGCCACAATTTAGTCGTAGCTTGATACATTCTACAAATTATATGAAATAAATAATGTCAATTTAAGACAGATGATATATTAAGGCTAAAAATATATTATCTCAGTATAAAAATGGAAATAGAATGTGCTCAGATCAGTCAAACTACAAATGGCGTAAATAAATAAAAATGTAAATGTAAGTAAGATACTAACGAATGATAGTAAAAATAATTTACTAATAGAAAAACATCTGCCATAATACAAAAACAATTATCATTTAAAATGAAATTTATAAATAAAAACTAAAAGATAAAAAATAACCATTTAAAAAACAGCACAATTAATAAAATCTAATATATTACCTCTACATATATTATTTATTATTATTATGCTTTTACGGCCAACATGGGACCACTTAAGTCAATTTTAGTTGGATCTTTTCTGAGAAAAGCGTGTTATTTTACTCATCCGAGCTGCCCAGTATTTCTTCATCCGTTCAGATCTTGCTTTCTTTTCTTCATCCGTAAACACCCTCTTCGTTGTAGTTTGTCGTTTGTCTGTCTTTTGTTTAAATCTAATGCTTTTGTCTTTTAGCTTTGTAATTTTTCCAGTTTTATTCTGTAGGTCGGTCAGGGAAATTCCCAATTCTTTCATATCTTCTCTAATTTCTTTGATCCATCCTACTTCTAGCTTTTGGAACCAGAGCTTTTCAATGATATTTCTTGACGGTCTTGTTTCCGGTGTCCTTATGAGATGACCAAAGAAAGAGATTCTTTTTTTCCGCATAGTATCAGTAACAGGCTCTATTTCTCGATACACCATCTCATTTGTGGCACAATCCACCATCGGCCTTCTTTTTGGTGTTTTTTATTGATACACGTTCTGACAATTCTCCTCTCTATTTTCAGAATATTTTCAATTCGGTTTTTCTGAGTGATTTTGAAAAGGGTCTCGTGACTTCTGGCTGTACTACAGTTTTATAATGTTTAAGTTTTGTTTCAGCAGAAAGGCATTTTTTGTTATATGTTGACAAAGTTAATTTTTGGGATTTAATCATTTTATTTGTCCTGTTTTGCCATGTCACTTTTTCATTTAAATTATAAGTTATTATTTCCCCTAGATATTTAAATTGTTTTATTATTTTAATTTTCTGATTGTTTACCGTAATGTGCTCTACTACCAGAGGATCTATGGCCATTAGTTCAGTTTTTTCGAAAGAGATATGAAGCCCTATCTTTTGTGCTAGGTTTTGAAGGCTCATGATTTGTGTTTTGGCTTCTTGAATATTATTTGCTAAAAGAGCGAGTTCATCTGCAAATCCTAGGCAATTTAGTGCGATGGAGTTTTTCTTAGTACCCATTTTTATATTTTTGGGATTTATTTCATACCATTTTCTCATGACAAATTCGAGGGCGCAGTTTAAAAGGAGTGGTGAGAGGCCGTCTCCTTGCCTCAATCCAGTTTTTATGTAGAAGAGTTGAAAGAGACCTATTTTTATATATATATAAAAATTAGTATTACTATATAAAGAAATAGGTCTTTGAAAATGTGAATATGGAGTAATTTCTATCAAACATCGAAACTTCATGAAAATTTTACTGCAAGAAATTTCGTAAATATAATTAATATTTCCAAAAAAAATACAGAGAAACAAATAGAAATATACATAAATAAATTTCATACAGCCTAAATAAGTTAAGTTTAATACAAAATTTAAAACATTTTTATTAAAAAAAGAGAGTATTTTATCTGCAGTGTCAAAATAACAAAGAAAAAATCTTAAGGGATGCAAAAGGCTAGGTTTTTGTAGAATTTCTGGGATAAACAGCGCATACTATTGTGACACACTTAACAAAGCGAAGCCAGAAGTGTTGAAAAACGTCCTGGATCGCAGCGAAGAGGCATCATTCTGCTTCATGATAACGTCCGAACCCACATGACTCAGATAATTCGAGAGACCATCGAAAAACTGCATCGGGAAGTAGTACCTTATCCTCTATGTAGTCCTGACTCGTCCCTTTGGATTTTTACTAGTTCGGTCCATTCAAGAAGGTACTACGTGGTTAAAAATTTAATGGCAATGCGACATCAAAAACCGTGTTAAATTGGTTTCAACGTCAAGGCATAGATTTTTTTTACAGCAGACACAAATAAGCTGTTACAGAGATGGGGGACAAATTCAATAAATTTATCGCTGGAAATTATGTTAAAAAGTGAAAGTCACATTGATTAAATAAACCATTTTATCTCCACAGCAATTTGCGTCTTAATTATTGAATGATTTTCGTAATTAGTATAAGAACGCGTCTTTGAGTCCAGAAACGACAGAAAAAGGAAAAAGAGATTTTTTGCCTGTATATCCGTATTTTCCTCCTCCCTTGAACAATTCTAACCGACATAAAATAGTATCAATGACTTATACTGGAAATAGTGTAGCGCTAAATTTTATCGAAATCGATCCAACCAGTCTGGAGATATCAAACAAAGGAAGGCCATCAATATATTTTGGCCTGTTTTTCCCGGAAAAGTATATGCAAATCTTTCCGGAGTTTTATCAGTACTAAAATTGTTTTTTTTTTCTGTTAAAGTAGAGTCCTGAAATGTTAAAAAAATATAAAATTTAATCTGATTAGCTACTTTCCTTTATGTATAAAATTACAGTTTTACAGTATAACAGCCGGGAATTTATGAAAAGTAAATAATTATTGAAAAATAAATAATAACCCGCCGGGATAGTCTAGTGTTTAAAAACTGGTCATCACAAAATCAGCTGATTTTCAATGTCGTGAGTTTAAAGGTTCAAGTTCATGTAAAAGCAGTTGTTTTTATATGAATTGCTAAACTACGGATAATGGTGTTCTTCAGTGGCGACTGGGAGTCGTGGCGGCTCTTATAATCCAACTACTTGGAGGTCGAGTATTGTGGACGAGTATGAGTAAATTGGTTGCTTATGCACGTTTCTGTTTGGTTGGTATGTTATTTATTCAGTTACCTCGAATTTTATGAGACATTTACGCACGAATTGGCACTGTATGTGTACAACTAGGGTTGGTGCTTCAGCGAACTCGGTTAGATAGTTCAGAGGGAAACTATGTAGGATATTCAAGATGTACGGATGAGGCCTGCAGCGAAGCCAAAAGCCGAGTTTATAAATCACTGATGTAAATGTCTACCGAGACATTTACATCGTTGGCATCCCAACGAGGCCTGGCTTATTATTTACTATGAGATGTAAAAAGTTAGAGAGGGAAAGACGACTTCCGTTAAAGCCCATCAGGGCTAGGAACGGGAGGGGGTTGGTGTGGCAACCGGAAGTGTCACAAGGCGGGTCCCCCTATGGGATTGGGATGTTCTTTGGTGGTTGGGTTTAACTTAACCATATATCTCAGGAGGGGTCGACCTGAGCCTATTCCAGACTATCCATTTTCCGTTACATTGCAGCAAAGTCAGGCCTAGCACGCCGGTAGCAGTAGTTGCATTTACCTATATACACAGACCCAAACCCCACAGTAGCTGCAAAACAGGTTGGAGAAATATATATAAATAAATAATACTTGCGAAACACTGTAAAACGAGTATTCTCAGAATAGAGTAAAAAACATAAATATAAATAAACTGTTGCCATTTTACGTAATTTCAATTTAAATCTTAAAATTATATTTTAGAAACCTTATAAACCACTTAAATCCCCAAGCAGGTTACTCACTACAATCTTACCCTCTCTACCTAATTAAGATACTATTTTCTAAATATCTACTAATGATAATCGTTTAATAAATTTAAATTTTAAGTAAAATTTTTGTAGAAGTCTTTTTATAGCCTTTTCTTATTCTTCAATTTAAGTCGTTTGAGTTAATATACTAACAACAATAAAATCTTTCAGAAAAACGTTCGGATCGAACATAATACAAGAGCTGATCGCACAAATTACAAACATGAGATACTAATACTGTTCTTAAAGATAATATATCGATTTAGAAGTAAATTTTAACCGCTGATATCGATGACAATCTGTTTTCTAGTAGAAAACAACAAGTGGCCGTTTCCTATCCTAAAAATAGTTACTTAAAGACTATTATTGGAATATTTGAATTTTTTTTTATTAAGTGATTGTTGAAAATAATAATGCAGGAATATTGCCAATTATTAAGCAAACGAATGCGATTTGATTCTACCGTAACAATATTTGCCAAGAAAAACATTGGCAAATATATTTTTCAATTTCATTCATCCAGCAGCGAAACTATATAATTTTGCTACCAAGTACCGGGAGCTACAGAACAAAATGTGACAACCAAACACCGTATAAGACACTGCAGGACTATGAAGTTAAGATATAAATAAAGATAAGATAGATAAAAGCAAAAAATTCCACTTCGATATAAAAATAAAAAAATAAAAACATAATAAAAAAACAACTGAAAAAGAATCAAGTTAAATTTAATTAAAAAATAAAATTAATTAGTACACTAATGTTAAAAATAATAGAATTTTATATACGATAAATTAGATTTACTCTTATTTTCTTTATCGGATTTTATTTTTTATCACAAAAACAAAAGTGCTTTTGAATTGTGTTTCTAAAAGGAAAAAAAATCTAGGTGGAGTAGTTCCAAAAAAAAAGAAAGCTAAAAGAGATACAGATACGACACAATAGACTGACAAAATAGCTGTTCACGCTTGTATCGACAACAGTTAATGTTAAAAGAGAAGAGAATTGAAGCTGATCAATCTCTTAAAAAACTCTTCATACATCCATCTTCCTATAGCACTTCTCTTCTCTCAGCTTCTTGTTCACTTTTACATTTAAGCTAGAACATTTATAAAAAAAAGTAAAAGAAAAAAGTAGGTTATACAGTGTTGCTTTTATATCCACCCTCATAAATTACAGATAAGAACGATGTAATTAAGATGAAACGGATGCGGGTAAGTATAAATTATTTTTAAATTCTCGATTACTAACCCAAATTTAAGATTTAATTCTTATTTTTTCATAAAATCGTTTAATAGCCAACACTGTATCTTTTACTTCTATCCCCCGTCCCCAAAATTAAAAATTTAACTTTTAGTTCAAACCCAGTTCACACAATGATAGAGACTCGCAGTTCATTAAAGTCAATTCATTAAAATTTGTGTTTCAACCGGCAAATACCCACTACTACATACATACATATATATATTTTTTTATTTTTTTTCGAAAATTTTTCGAGACAAAAACCTTCTCAGTTATGCCAACACGGGTAAAAATTTGGTTGCGATTGATCGAGTAGTTTTTGTGTTTATCTTCTCGATAAATCTTCATTACAACATTTCTATATATATTTTTAGGTAGATTTATTTCATAAGAAAACTAACAATTGTAATGGGTACAATGATTCGACTTCCGGAAAATTTCGACATATCTTCGCGTTTTACATCCCCCAGACCCCAAAACCACCATCTGAGTTCAAATGTTTATATATACCTTTGTTTATATTTATGTTTATGTTCATATTTCACCTTCTTGTGAACACAATAACTCCCGTAATTTTGCGCCAATCACTTACAAATTGATACATAAAATACAACGACCCAAAATCTCAGTTCGTTAATGGGCATAATCGGACTATGGGGGTGGTACCGCGGGGGCTTTTTCGAGAAAAAAAAATCATTAACTTTCTTATTAAGTAAAATATCGAATTCGTTTAAAGTTCCTACTATTCTTTGGATAAGGGCTTAAAACTTATCTAAATAAGGTTTCTTGATATCACCAACCATTGGCTCAGATGGTGAAATAAATGTTGTTTCGAAAACAAAAAAAAATCATATCTTCCTTAATAGGCACAGTATCGAATCGGTTTAAAGTGTTCATTAGTCGTCTAAACATTAAAAATTTTTGTCATAAACAATTTTTGATATGACCAACCCTTACGGCAAGGGATGAACAAAATGTGTTGCTGGGATTGTAAGAAGATGGGGCTTGCATGCTAAACATGTAAAACTTTTTTCACATGCAACCATTATCGTATTAAGCTAATTAGAAGTTTTTCTTAATTTTAAGGTGGAAATCTTTTTTATCTCCTACTTAGCATCGGTGAAATCTACCTCCGCATTCCGGAATGCCGAAAGGGTTATTTTTTGCAAGATTTTTGCTAGATGAAACATAACTAAAAACCTTCTGTAACGCCAAGAAACACAAGTAGAAACTTGGTTGCGATTGATCGAGTAGTTTTTTGTTTATCCCGAACAAACAAAAACCCTACTCTCTTATGCAGGGTGTCCCATATAAAACGCAACCCATCAATCACTCATCCTTGAAATTTCAAAAGTCAAGCTTACTCCCCTACTCGTTACTGAAATGGACTCGTCCAACATCTGAACATCGCGGCGACGCAGTAGGACACTACCGATAGTAACAACAATGCAATCATAACTTTCAGTGTATTGTTAGAGACAAGTTGGTGTTTTCGCTAGATGAACGTGTTTTCATTGTCGAGTCGTATTTCAGTACGAAATCAGCGGTTCCAGTGCAAGATTTGTTTCGCCATAAGTACCCAGATAAACCAGCTCCTAACAAAACATCAGTATTAAGGTTAGTCGCAAAATTTAGAGAGACCGGTTCTGTTAATAACAAGGAACACGAAAGATCTGCGTCAGTGTTGAATACAGATACAGTCACTGAAATCAAAGACCGATTACTCTCCTCGCCAAATAAATCGATCAAACGTTTGTCTGCTGAAATTAATTTGTCTAAATCGACTGTTCATCGGGCGACCAAACGATTACAATTACGACCTTATCGCATTCAAACGGTTCATCGACTTCTTGAGCCCGACAAAGAAAAACGACTACATTATTGTCAACGGTTCCGTCGATTTCTGAACGAGGGAATTTATGTTATGGATTCGTTATTTTTCACAGATGAAGCACGGTTTCATTCGGATGGCTACGTAAACAGCCAAAACAGTCGAATTTGGAGTGCTGAAAATCTCCACGTTTATCACGAAAAACAATTACAACCGCAGAAGTCGGGCGTGTGGTGCGCGATATCGCGGAAGAAAATAATCGGTCCTATTTTTTTTCGAGTACACCATTAATGCAGAACGATATCAGGATATTTTATTTCAGTTAATTGCACTCTTGGAAGAGGAAGACAGACACTGCCGGCTACAACATGACGGTGCGACATCGCAGTACGCAGGTTCAACTTCTGATTTCGTTGAGGAATTCTTTGGTAATCGTGTTATCGGTCGAAGCTTGTGGCCACCAAGATCTCCAGATTTGACTGCGGCGGATTTTTTTCTACGGGGTTACCTCAAAGAAAAAGCCTACAGCAACAAACCACGAACACTTGAACGATTGAAAGTCAATATTGAACAAGCTGTATTAAATATCCAGCCACAAACTTTGAAAAAAGTTGCAAGAAACGCTGTAAAAAGAATTGAAGCTTGTATTCAAGAAGATGGCGGCCACTTCCAACATCTACTACTTAAATGTAAGGTAATGGATGGTAATAATAAAAATTACGTTTACATTTACACATGCCTTTTTATTATTTCAATACCTACCAATATAAGGTTGGGTTGCGTTTTATATGGGAAACCCTGTATATAATAATACAGATTGAATAACATTTTCAAAAGGTTTAAACAAGTTTTACTAAAACTGGAAAAGTTTAAATTGAACTCTTGTTATTTTTTTAGGTTTCAAATTACTGAATTTTAACTGATATTAGCGTTAAATGGTAAAGCACTAATATAACATAATAATACAAGCTTTGAAACATAATGAAACGTTTTAACATTTAACCAAATACACATTAGTTCAATAATTATTTACACATTTATAATGGATTGAAATTGTATTGTGGTTAAACGGTGATAAATTTCTAATTAATTACAAAGTGAACTCCATTTATTTATTTATTTTTATTTTTTTAAATAGAAATACAAAAGAATAAATAAATATTAATATCTTTTCAAATAATATATTAAAGAAATAAAATTTTTCAACATTTTGTTGACGAACTGTACAATAAATTACCACTTCCACGGGTTTTTCGGTCTAATAGACAAATTCTAACTGTACTTATATCGATTACTTCATCCATTTGCGTTTAACTAGAATTGAAATAATGTTGTCTCTCTTTCCATACCACTCGGTAAAGTTTTCATTCAAGGATATTAATAAATTATCCACTGTATTACACTAAATGAATTTATTACATACACAAATAAAAAAACGCACAAAAGTTTGCATGAAATTACAAAAAAAAATCCCTTTACAAAAGTATTACTAATATAAAAAAAGCCCCAAAAAAAACTAAGTTTTAGATTTATTTTCCAAAACATTGTGTAGCTTTATTAAACAAAACAGAATTATATTAAAAAAAAAATAATAATAATAAATGCGATGATAATAAAATGTATATCGGCGACAGTCTGTCGCAAACGTGAATCTAATACTTGTACGAATATAAGACTTTTTCTGAAACATTTCCAAATCGTAGATATTTGTTAGCGAGACGTTGCGTTTTTATGCTCATTCAGATATTAAATACAGCATCTAAATCTTGATTTCCATAAAAAAGATAATACTTTTATGATTTACGACAGCATAAACAATAAAATAAATATGAGAAAAGAAAAAGTACAAAATCGTAATTATTATTATTACTAAAATTAGTATTCTACATAATTTTATACAAGTATATTTGTCAAAATGTTGTTTTTACATCAAATAAAACAATACCCTTAAAAAAACCGGTTTAGTCTAAATATAACATTTTTACCGTGTAAAGTGATGCAAATTTGACAACATGAAAGACTAACCGATTTATCTGTCATAAATTGAAATCCGCTTTAAATAATTCATACCAAATAGATATGATATGCATTTCTACAGTACATAATTCTATAAATATTTTACGAGGCTGCTTCAGAAATTTCCCAGAATACTTAAAATAAAAAAACGTTTACCTTTAAATCTTTTATAATCCAATTCCCTTAAAGTACTTTCCTTAAATTTATACTATAGTCGGTAAACCTTTTGGAAAATTTTCTAAAAAAATATTTTAAAATTTATTTTTTAATGCGTAAGCGTTCAGTGTTTTAAAAAGGATGCAACCCCTATTGTTTGACGACGTGAATTTATTACAAAAATATAAATTTTAACAAAATACTTAGATAATTGTTAGCCTGAATGTTCTCAACTTTAATCTTTTTCAAATTGAAGTATTTTGAAAAATATGTTATATAATTAATAAAAATACAAGTTTCAAAAGTCGGAAGAATGAAATTACCTCATTATTCTTCATCAGAATCTGTAATAGCAGTAGCGTTGTTAACCCCTACTTAAATCCAATTGATTGCGTACATAAAAATAAAATCACCTATACATATAACTTATGGTATATAATTTTTATTGTTGAAGTCAATCAGACGAGGTTAGCGAGCGAAGCGAGCGTTGATTAGATTATGTTGATTCCGTATAATGACGTATCCGTGTACTATATCAATATAATCTTTTCTTTTTCCTGTTTAGCCTCCGGAAATTACCGTTCAAATAATACTTCAGAAGATGATATGTATGAGTGTAAATGAAGTGTAGTAGTCTTGTACATTCTCAGTTTGACCATTCCTGAGATGTGTGGTTAATTAAAACCGAACCACCAAAGAACAACGGTATCCACGATCTAGTATTCAAATCCAATAAAAATAACTGATTTTACCAGTACTTGAACGCTGGAACTCTAGACATCAAAATCAGCTGATTTGGGAAGACGCGTTCACCACTAGACCAACCCGGTGGGTTCTTTCTTTCTTTTTTCTTTTTCCTGTTTAGCCTCCGGTAACTACCGTTTAGATAATACTTCAGAGGATGAACACCAAAGAACACCGGTATCCACGATCTAGTATTCAAATCCGTGTAAAAATAGCTGGCTTTACTAGGACTTGAACGCTGGAACTCTAGTCTTCCAAATCAGCTGATTTGGGAAGACGCGTTCACCACTAGACCAACCCGGTGGGTTATATCAATATAACCTAACCAAACATAACCTACGCTCGCTAACTTCGTCTAATTAACATTAAATATACAAGTTTTATATAGCTGCCTACTGGCATATATATATATATATATATATATATATATATATATGCCAGTAGACAGCGTCATTTTATCCTGACTATATGATTGGGGTTGCCCAAAACAGCTGATAACAACGCTACTGCCATTACAGATTCTCAGGAAGAATACTAAGGTAATTTTACTCTTCCAGCTTTTGAAACTTGTATTTTTATTAATTATGTAACCCCCTTTTTTTTGAAAAAGATTAAGGTTGAGAACGTTCTGGCTCACGATTACCAATACTTACACAAAAATATTCAAATTACTTTTAATAACTTTACAATAGATGTTCAAAATGATTTCCTGTGATCCCGATGCAGATTCGTATAAGTTTCATAACATTTGCAGTCACTTTTTTAATGTTTGCTCAGTAATTTTTGAAATCTCTTTTCAATGTTAGGCTTCGATTCGTCAACGGTATGAGGACTGTTTTTAAAAACTACCCTTTTTAAATATCCCCAAAGGAAAACGTCTGTTGGTGTAAGATCTGGGGATCCTGGAGACCACAACCCTTTTGATATCAAAAGATGGCCAAAAAATTCCCATAACATATCCAGCGTTTCATTAGCAGTACGACGCATTGCGTTATCCTGCAGGAACTGACATTTTCGTTCGTGTATAAAGTGATAGTCAACCTCATCCCTACGTACACTAGTGGGCGTTCCAGCTTTCATGATGGGAGGCAGGGATTTTGTCCGACACTGTAGCACTTCTTTCTTTTTTTTAATTAATTGCCTTTTTAAAAAATTTCCATAGCATTATTTAAAAACATTTTCATTAGGTTTTCATAAAATTCACCGTGACAATTTCAGAAAATATATTATTTTTATCGCCCGCGCATAAGTTTAGTTCACGTTACGTAAGTGAACCTCTGTACTATACTAGATAGTGGATACCGGTGTTCTTTGGTGGTTGGGTTTCAATTAACCACACATGTCAGAAATGGTCGTCGACCTGAGACTGTACAAGATTACACTTTATTTACACTCATACATCCTCTGAAGTAATCCCGACTGTGGTTCTGGAGGCTAAACAGAAAAAAAAGAAAAAAGTGAACCTCCATGACGTGAGTGGTAGCGTCTCGGCCTCTCATCCGGAGGTCCCGGGTTCGAATCCCGGTCAGGCATGGCATTTCCATGTACGCTACAATTCATTCATCTCATCCTCTGAAGCAATACCTAACGGTGGCCACTGAGGTTAAACAAACAAAAAGAAAAAAAAAAGGTGAAACTAAATGGCCCTACAGTGCAACCATAAACAAAAGAGTGTTGTCCCAAAATAGCTCGCGTATCTGGTCAGTACCCAGTTAGAATTGTAAGAGTGAGCACGTGTCTACAGCTTCAAAAATATTGTGAAAGCGAGTAAATATATTAATATAAATGATATAGTTATCAGCTAAGCGAGTAATAATAAACCGGTAATATAATTTCACTTTAGTTATACTTCAAAATATGTAAAATATTGTGAGCCCATTTCTCTAAAAAATAAATAAATAAATACTTCGTGGCTATTTGCCGGAGAATCTGAAGATGGGTTTCATAGAATATGTTGTAATAAACAACATCCAATGCGTTTATTGTGTTATAAAACATTATCCAAGGAAGCAATGAAGTCAAGTCGATTGCGAGAACATCTTTCTACAAAGCATTCAAATGATAAGGACAAGCCCACTGAATATTTTCCGGAAATATATACAAAATTTCAAAATCGTTCAAAAAACTTTGCATTTAAGAAATAACATGCAGCGAACGAAGATCGATTAATTGCCGCTTAGTGCATTTCACAATTAATGGCAAAAAGTGGTAAAAGCTATAATATTGGAGAATCTGTAATAATACCCTCTATAAAAGAATTTATCTCAACAGTAATGCATCAGGTTATACCTGAAATTTTAAAAACGTTGCCCCTAAGCGATAACACAGTAAAGCAACGAATTGAAAAAATGGCAGTTAATGTTGAAAAAAAACTTATAAGTAATCTCCAAAACTCTTCATTTTCCTTGCAACTGGACGAGTCTACCATTGCAAATAATAAAGCTTTATTGATGCCATACGTAAGTTATTTTGATGAAGACAATACATTACGAGAAGAAATGCTACTCGCAGTAAATCTCATTACAGATACAAGAGGATCCTTTATACTGTGAAATCATATTTTACAAAAAATAACATTCCTTTGAATAATATTGTTGCATGCACTACTGATGGAGCACAATCAATGGTAGGTCGTTATCGTGGATTTGTTGCCTATTTGAAGGAAAAATTGACAAATGTTTTATGTATTCATTATGTGGTGTACACACAAGATCTTGTAAGAAAGTATCTAAGTACAAGTCTCCATTCATCATTAACTATAATAATTCAAGCCGTAAACAAGATCAAACAAATGCAATGCAAAAAATGATAGGATGTTTCGACAGTTTTTTCCAAGATAATAATGAAAAAGACTTTATTAGGTTAGATTTGCACACAGAAGCACGGTGGCTGTCAAAGGATACATCTTT
The DNA here is from genome assembly GCF_047948215.1 of Lycorma delicatula. Lineage (NCBI taxonomy): Eukaryota > Metazoa > Arthropoda > Insecta > Hemiptera > Fulgoridae > Lycorma > Lycorma delicatula. The sequence continues at coordinate 116,152,597 of NC_134463.1, read as the reverse complement.
GGCTCTTTTTGTATCATTATATGATAGTGTCATACAATTTTTTGAAAGTAATAATGAGACGCACCCTAATAAATATGTGACGCAATTTTTTTCCGGCTATGATGCTTTTAGGGACAGACTGCAGAAATTCGGCCTGGTAGATTCTGGGATGTGATCTCAGGGTGGATAATTGGACGACAGTTACCATGTTCTTTATGAGTACTCTAAGAACGAGTTAATGCGTACGGAGACCATCTGTCTGCTTGATCTTATCGAGTCGGCGTTGAATCTCCGTGCAAACTGGAGGAGCCAGGCCGAATGGGCAATAGTGGAGACTTTTGTAATTACTTAGCAAAGCAAAGGATTGCTGAGGAGATCTACAGCTCTGCTTGGATTTCTCTTTTAATCTATTTTTGTTGATGTTTTGTTTTATAAATTATGATTTTGTTGTTGTTCTTGTCCTTTGTTTTATTTCAATGTTACTGTGATATTGTTCCGTGTAATATTTTTATGTTTCGTGTTGTTTGTTGAATTCAGTTTTACCTTCTACAGGTAGGTAGTTCAATTCCTTTGTTAGTTAGATATTTTCAGTCTTTTTTAAGACTCAGTGAGATGTGTTTTGAGTTCATTTACTAGTAGTATACTGATGGGAATGTCACTCGTGGTATTCGCATCGGTGGCTTCCTGGCCGAGGCGGACTGGAATATGTCAAAAGCCGAGGTTTCGAAGATGACCTCCGGTAAAGCCCATAAGGGCTCCAAAGGAACGTTGGGGATGGCGGAGGGTGTTTTCCCCTACGGGGTCAGGATGTGTCAACAGTTAAAAACTGTAAAGAATGATGCCTTTTATCTGGCAGATATTTTCAAGAGATTTACTGATGTAAATTTTCCGCTTCAAGGAGCTAATAAAACTCATATAAGTTGATAAAGTATTGTGTCATTATTTATTGACACACTTTAACTACTTCGTTGTAATCTATTGAAGAAAGAATTTCATCAGTTTCCTAAATTATCATCTATAAAATGATGATGTAACTCTACCTCAACGAACTTAAATTCGACATGGAAAAACGATTTGAAGATATTTTGAAATTGAAGGTGTATCACTGGATGAAAAATCCTTTTACCGCAAATATTGAAGATACTGATTCGACTTGCCATGAAGAACTGTTAGAAATTAGATATGATGGAGAAAGTAAACATAAATTCGATAGTGATGGATATGAAAACCTATGGCAAAATAAAAAAGCGCCTGTCTTATATCCAAATATGTGGAAAATTATATTGTCTATAGTCTATTGATACCTTTTTTTACCTTATACCGTGTGGAATCAGGCTTTAGTACTGTAAATCATATTATTACCGAAGAAAGAAACCGCCTGGATATTTCCAAAAGACTCCTCTTTTGGAAATATTCAGGAATAAACGAAGGTTATTTAACCTTCGTTTGTTCCTTACAAAAATTGAGTCAGATATCCAGTATTTAGTTTCGTAGCATTAGCCTCAGGGATCTCATTAATAATTTAATTAATAAGATGTAATTTCATTAGACTTCATGCTTCTATATATGCGAAGTATAAATAAGAAGATAGATTTAACTACAGTAAGTTGTTTTATAACGATTAATTCTGCCAAACTTAGCGAAAGTCCGACATAAAGTATTTAGTAAGTAATTATGATTATATGCTTTAACTTTCTGTAACTCTGCTTTATAAATTTTATAAAGTTACTTCCCTACTTTATAAATCACCATTACTATGGAAGTGGTGGGCGGTTGAAACTTTAATACTAACACACACAGAAGTAGGCAGTAGGTTTAAAAAACGTTGACTACCACTAGGAAGTAAAAATTAGATTGTTTTTGTTTTTTTTGTCTTCAGTCATTTGACGGGTTTGATGCAGCTCTCCAAGATTCCCTATCTAGTGCTAGTCGTTTCATTTCAGTATACCCTCTACATCCTACATCCCTAACAATTTGTTTTACATATTCCAAACGTGGCCTGCCTACACAATTTTCTCCTACCTGTCCTTCCAATATTAAAGCGACTATTCCAGGATGCCTTAATGTGTGGCCTATAAGTCTGTCTCTTCTTTTAACTATATGTTTTCCAAATGCTTCTTTCTTCATCTATTTGCCGCAATACCTCTGCATTTGTCACTTTATCCACCCGTCTGATTTTTAACATTCTCCTATAGCACCGCATTTCAAAAGCTTCTAATCTTTTCTTCTCAGATACTCCGATCGTCCAAGTTTCACTTCCATATAAAGCGACACTCCAAACATACACTATCAAAAATCTTTTCCTGACATTTAAATTAATTTTTGATGTAAACAAATTATATTTCTTACTGAAGGCTCGTTTAGCTTGTGCTATTCGACATTTTATATCGCTCCTGCTTCGTCCATCTTTAATAATTCTACTTCCCAAATAACAAAATTCTTCTACCTCCATAATCTTTTCTCCTCCTATTTTATATCGCTCCTGCGATATAAAATGCCGAATAAAATGCTTCGTACAATCTGTATTAGATTGTACGAAGTACAAGGAAGTATTGTAATCGCGAAAAATTTCGGTTTTCAGATTTCAATGGTTATAACCATTTTGATCTTCCCTGAATCCATTTTGACTAGTTCGGCGAGACGTCTATACGTACGTACGTATTTCGCATAACTGAAACATGAGTAGCCGTAGAATAATGAAATTTTGGATTTAGGACTGTTGTAACATCTAGTTGTGCACCGCCCCTTGCTGTTGATTGAACTAAAAGTGTCCAAAAAAGTCCAAAATCCAAAAATAAATCGGATTTTGGACTTTTTCTTAACTGCAGTAATAAGCCCTCATTAAAAGCTTTTCAACGATATATCATAACTGACACTTATTTTCATTGGTTTCAGAGTTGCAGCCAAATGAAACTTTAATTAATGAAATATTTGGATCTTACGGGAAGGTTACGGTTCAAATCAGATTTCATGTCATTTTTTTTTAAATTAATTTTTTCAACTTTTTTTTAATTTAAATATATTGATTTATTATTAATAATTATTAACCTATTGTAAAAAAAATTTGCGATAAATAAATTCAAAAACAAAAAACAAAAATGAAAAAATATCCAAAGTTATTAATGAAATAAAATTTTATGTACTTTTATTTTTTTTTAAATGTTTATAAGTAATTATATTACACAATATTATATAGTATATTACATAATATTATAGTACACAATAGGTGTACAAGGAAGTCATGTGGTCTCCACATCAGGTTTTTTTTATTGGTATACATTTTTACTGGAATTTTTTTAATTTCTTCCGTTTATTATAGCAAATTTAGAAAAATCAAAAAATTTCTTGGAAGGTGATGTTGGAGATGAGAGAGCAGAAAAAATAAAAAATACCGATTTTTTGAATTTTTAAAATCTTTTTGGATTACTTGAACATATAATAGTAATTTTACATTAAAAGTTAATCATAAATTACCCTCTACCCAAAAAGGAATCCTTACTTAATTCTTTTCATGTATAACTTTTTTTCAGTTATATAGTAATAAATAACCAATTTCCTGGTTTCCAAAAAAACCAGGAAAGTACTACAACTTTGTTGTCAGCTTTTTTCATTTTGTAGTCACGGTTATGGTTTTACATGTTTCTTTGGTCCCATAGGGATCGGATTTCTCGCAATAATTAAATTAATTTTTCCTATGTTCTCAAAAACGTTCACGACAATCAACAGACTGAAGAATAAACAAATTCGTTTGCCGGCTGACAGACGGTCGAAAGAGTCATTACATTTGCACTACTCTGATAGTACAGCGTGTATCTGTTTTTTATAACGCTAGCTGATATAGGTATTTGCTGACTTTTCTACTTACTATTCATCCGTTGGCTTTTCCGCTTACTATGGAACCGTACCTTACTGGCATACATAAATTGCTGACACAATGTCTTGTGTCAGCACAAGACTCGAAAAAGAACCGATTTTTTCAATTTTTTCCCCGACTGCATTCTTTAGCCAGATAAAGGATTATATATATATCATTACAATTGTGCTTAATGACAATTTCGCACAGCTTAATTATTTAATTAGCCTATCTATCATTCCTTAAGAGGTTTACAGCCTATTAATAGGTCTATTTTTTAATTTCCGTTAATACAGTTTTTTTTTTTGTTTACGTAAAAATATACTTTTTATTATATTTAAATGATATCTGAATGGTAATCGCGGTCAAAACAGATGGATGCAGAGTTGTCGCAAAACCAGGAAACCAACGTACATTTCCTTTTCTACTAAAAACAAAAAATATCATTCCGGAAAGCCGGAAAGAATTTATAGTGAACAATACCCCGCAAAAACATTATCTTTTACGCTTATGGAATTGAAATATATATATCAATGGAGATATAAAACAGTGCGCGCGCGCGCACACACACACACACATACACCTATTTATTTCTGATATGTAAGAAATATTTTTTGAAAAATATTCTAATAAACATGAAACACTTTTAAGCTCATTATAGAAAAGTACGTTAACATTCCCTGATGTAACCAACTTGCAATGCTTTTCACTCAACAGTTTTACTTCGACTATCTTTTAGATTTATAATGAAGTGTTTATATTTGTATATTAATTGGTTTAGACATAACTTATATAATCTTGTTTGACGTATAAAATGAATAAAACAAGATTATAGCTTGTAGATTGTAACATGTTCAAAATAACAAATAACATGTTCGATTTTTATATTAAAAGTATGATATAAAGCAATGTACCTAGGCGGCTTGTTTTATACATATGTTATCGTGAAAAACCGATACCTGGAAAAAGTCGATATTCTCCGTTGAATGTCGACACATACCAAATACGTCAGTGAAAGACCGAAATATTTGTTTATTCGAACATTCGCCTGTATATGTTGACAAACACAGATAAGCTCTGGTGGGGGTCGAAACGATAAGTAGAAATTAAAAAAAAAAAACACCCAATACCAATTTGTAAGGTACATAGCTTACGAGAAGTAATCTTTAAAAAAGTTAACAAAAAAGAAGTTTAAATTTAAGTCAAATACAACCTACGCTCGCTAACTTCGTCTTTAACGTAAATATACAATTTATATATGTCATTCTCTAACACTGAAGAAGATTAATCAAATTCACCGCATTTATAAAAATATTTAATCAAATTTTCAGCATTTTATAAATTGAAAGGGCAATCAGAATATACAAAATATTTCAACTGCATGGATGAATGATACCGATACAAATAAATAGTTAAATTGTTCAATTTTTTGTTCAACTTTGTTCATTTTGAACAAAATTTTATAAACCCTTTGTTCAACTTTTTTATAAAAACATTCTTATTCAAATTTCATCATCAGTGCATGTTAAGTGCGGTAATTTGATTAATCACCACCAATGTTAGAGAATGACTTATACTCGTATAATTGTATATTAAGCGTTAATTAGACGAGATTAGCGAGCGTAGGATATGTTTGAACCCACCGGGTTGGTCTAGTTGTTAACGCGTCTTCCCAAATCAGCTGATTTGGAAGTCGAGAGTTACAGCGTTCAAGTCCTAGTAAAGCCAGATATTTTTACACGGATTTGAATACTAGATCGTGGATACCGGTGTTCTTTGGTGGTTGGGTTTCAATTAACCACACATCTCAGGAATGGTCGAACTGAGACTGTACAAGACTACACTTCATTTACACTCATACATATCATCCTCATTCATCCTCTGAAGAATTATCTAAACGGTAGTTACCGGAGGCTAAACAGGAAAAAAAGAAAGAAAGAAAGGATATGTTTGGGTTAAATTTAAGCTTAAATAGGGTTTCTCGTTATCTATTTACCTTACAGATTGGTACTGAGTGATCTTTATTAATTTCTAGTTATTCTTTTACCACCCACCAGAGTTTATCTGTGTTTGTTGACATACACCGGCGAAGGTTAGAATAAACAAATATTTCGGTCATTCACCGACGTATTTGGTATATGTCGACATCACCGGAGAATAATAACATTCTCTAATTTTGGTCTATCACGATAACTACACTGTAATAATTTAATATTATATTTTTAATTATTACAATTTTCTTTTTATAATTCAAAGATAGTTTTAGGGGCTTGCGCGCGCGCACACATACACTTTGCTTGATGATATCGCCACAAAGTGTATGGGATATGGAAATGGAATTTTGTACCGTATGAAAAATGCCATGCCTTACCGGGATTCGAACCCCGGAAGAAAGGCCGAAACGTTACCACTCCGCCACATTAATCTTAATTAAATTAAGAAAAATTCTAATCAAAATTAATGTTCATTATGAGATCTAGGAAAACGTTACGGAAAGCTTGTAAAATCATCATGCTACGTAAAGATTAAAGAAAATAAATAAATAGAAAAAAGAGCACATTCAACATTTACTACAGCAAATGGTATTTTACTAAGAACTGTACGAAATATATACAAAGAAGTATAAAATATGTAGGTAGATAATGACCAACCCGGTGGGTTGGTCTAGTGGTGAACGCGTTTTCCAAAATCGGCGGATTTGGAAGTCGAGAGTTCCAGCGTTCAAGTCCTAGTAAAGACAGTTACTTCTATACGGATTTGAATACTGGATCACGTGGATACCGGTGTTCTTTGGTGGTTGGGTTTCAATTGACTACACATTTCAGGAATGGTCGAACTGAGACTGTACATGATTACACTTCATTTACATTCATACACATCATCCTTTGAAGTAATACTTGAACTGTAATTCTCGGAGGCTAAACAAGAAAAAGAAAGGCAGATAATGACGAAAATTATTTTCAGGCACAAAAAAAATAACGAACGTGAAAAAATTAAATGAATTTTTGGTACTTACATATTAACGCCACCGCAGCTACAGATTTATTTAAAAACAAAGTAGTCAATCGGATTTCGGTGGAAAACGGGCCGATATAGAGTTTAACATAGATTCAAAACAGTCTCTTTATTAATTTTAATAAATGGTAAATATTATTTAACCAAACTTAACCTACGCTCGCTAACCTTGACTAATTAACAGGAGTGTTTTGATTATTTAAATAATAAATTAATGCAATTACTGAATTTATTAAATAAATACTCAAAAAATTACGGTGTTAATTAGTCAAGGTTAGCGAGCGTAGCTTAAGTTTGGTTAAATTATATTTATAAAATAAATAAATATAAATAACCATTTATTAAAATTAATAAAGAGACTGTTCATTTTCCACCGAAATCCGATTGACTACTTTGTTTTTAAATAAAGCTGTAGCTGCGGTGGCGTTAATACATAAGTACCGAATTTTTTTATTAATGTTTGATCAGAACTGGTTTATCATTTTAATCACATGAAAAAGTTATAACCGACAACAAAATTTTATTCATAAAAAAGACACCAATTACCCTGATAAGATAACCAGCTTGAGGATTTGGGGATAATATTGCTATTTTTAAGATTAAAATAGAAGAAATGTTAATTGAAAAAGATTAAAAATATAATTTTTTGTATCTCATAGGTTATACGACCACCTCTATGAATAGCTTCATGTTCGATTCCAAATATATATATAAATTTATATCTATATATAATAAATAAATCTAAAAGTATAAATATAATCTAACCAAACTTAAACTACGCTTGCTACACAAGGTTAGCGAGCGAAGCGAGCGTAGATTAAGTTTGGCGGGTCTTTTAATAAATAAATATATATACTTATTTATTTTATTATTTGGTTATCTCATAACCGAACATGGACAGATATTTATTGGATATTTACGGTGTGGTCGTATAACGCATTAGACCCAATTTTTTTTTATTTTAAATTACTACTTATAAGAAATTAAAAAGGCTAATAATAATTTATTTAGATAAATCGTTCTGTATCAATAAATCCAAATAAACTTTCTTTAAATATAATTAAAAATGATTGGTCATAAAATATTACATATTTAAAAAATGAAGTGAAGTGAAGAGATGACCGTTATTTAATAAAAGAGTATTTGTCCAAAATGCTTTATTGTTTTGATGAACGGTACTACTACTACTTACGACAACTATCACAAATAAGAAACCACGCCAACATTACTAGATAGAATAATAATCGTATAATTGAAAATATTAAGTCGATATTTACGACGAAATAAAAAAAATTATCTAGTCGAACTTCTCTATAACGAAGTGTTAAGGGAGAATTGAAAAATTTCATTATAAAGAAACACGCAATATACATAGTATTTCTAACATTACGTACCTACGTATCGGATATCCACAAACCACATAGTACATTAAACAACACAAACCATTTTAAAACAGCTTCGTTGACATTCGAAAACACGAATTGTTGTTAACGTTTTCTATTTTTTAATTCAATAAAACCCTCTTCAGAATGCTTTTTAACTGTTTAGCGACTTGAAAAAATTGTCGATAATGAACTGGTTGCTATTCCGTAACGTAAGAACATCCTTCTTTTTACGTCTTTATAATTTTTACGCTTTGACATTATTTTGAACTGATGGTATAAACAACCGTAGATAGTAAATTAAGTACAATGCTACAGTACGCAAACTAAACAAAAAAAAAAAAAAAAAACTAAAGACAGCCCGTCTGTTAAGAAATTCATTGACTGTTACACTCCGATATTAAACACGCACTCTAACGTAAATGCTAACTGGAGCAGTAAACAAACATGGACTGCCTTACGATGAGTCATGTAGCCGCTGTCTTCAAGGACGTAGCATACTGTATTGTTATTGCTGTTTCACCCTAATAAAAGCTGGCTACCTAAAACTAATTCACACAAAACAAACATAAAAAAAATTTTAACTCTTATTATACCCAACACATTCATTATAAAGAAATCATTCGTTCGTTGTACTGAAGTAAATATACACAGAAAATTCCCTTAAAATCAAGGTTTCGGGAAAAATTTCGTACTGCAGAGAAATTCTTAAGTTCGACCGTAAATATTTTCAATTTCAAAAGTAAACAGGTGTTTAACAATATTTGGATTTAAAATTATTTCTTAATAATATTAATAAAATACTTTTAATATATATATATATATAAATGGTTTCACTTATAAGTATATCACCAAATATTTTTTTTTATTTTGTATACCACAAGATGAGAGCTTTTAATATTGACAGTTATAGTTTCAATTGATTTGCAAATTTGTTTCGAAAAAAGTAATTTTATTAAATTCAGTAATATTACTTCAGAAATCGCTGACAACGTAAAGAAAAATATTGATAAAAAAACCTTACATCAGAATAATGGAATGCAAGGATCAGTTAAAGAATAAAAAAATTATTGTCTTCCGAAGCACCAAATTTTTTTTTTTTAAATAACTTTAACGTTACCTACGTCTACAAACTGGTCTGTAACCGCAGAAATGATAAAAATAAAATAAATCCGTTAAAAAGGCGAGCATTTATAAATAAATTTGTAAAGACAATATTAGCCAAATATAATATATTATTATAATAATATTAATATAATATATTAATATGTTTGTAAACGCAATATAATTGCAATTTAGAATGTGTAGGGAAAAAAAATTGTGGACACCACTTTACTTCCTTGAACGCCTACTAAATTACATTAAATTTTATTTCCTTAATATGTTTTATGATATGTTTTCATATTTTTCTTTTTTTTTTATTGTTATTATTAAATAATTATTTATCGTAAATTTTAATTACAACACAGGTTAATAATTATTAACAAATCAAATATTTAAATCAAAAAAGTTTAAAAAAAAAAAGAGATAAAGTATGATTCGAACTGATGTGCCATCCCCTTTTAAGACGCAAATATTTCATTAATTACATTTTATTTGGCTATAACTGGAACCAATGAAAATACGTACCACTTAAATATATCGTTGAAAAGCTGTCAATGAGGACTTAATACTGCACTTAAGAAAAAGTCCAAAATCCAATTCTGTTTTGTTTTTTTGGACCCTTTTGGTTCAGTCGATTGCAATCAAAAGGGAAGATTCACAACTGCATGTTACAACAGTCCTAAATCCAAAATTTCAACATCCTACGGTTAATCGTTTTTGAGTTATGCGATATACATACGCACATACGTACATACAGACGTCACGTCGAAACTAGTCGAAATGGATTCAGGGATGGTCAAAATGGATATTTCCGTTGAAATCTGAAAACCGAAATTTTTCGCGATCACAATATTTCCTTAACTTCGTACTAGGAAGTAAAAAACGATAACTAGAATAAAGAACGATTTTTTTCATTGTAAGAAGACTCGAAAAACGACCAAAATTATCTGGAAACAAGTAACAAAATTAGTTTACCAAAATGAAAGTTTTAAAATATTTTCATACTCAACGAGTTCGGAATAGGTGGGAAACTTATTCTATTAATAACGATGTAAACCCTTCACTACTGAAATTTTTTGATCATAGGAACATTAAACGGTTTTCCCCTCCTACAAACATTTCTTACAGCAGGGAATATCTCTTTGATTGGTTAAAGGTTTTTTGTTATCTCTGTCTTTCTTGTGATACATTTTTATCTTATCCAACAGCATATTTGATGCGTAAATTAAGGCACGGTGGCGTATTTTATTCTATTAACTCCATTAGAAATATTAGTTCTATAATTGTTTCTAAGTATTGTATATCTGTTAATTAATATTTATTCATCGATTTATTTATTTATCGGTTTATATTTTTAATTATTAACTTGTTATCAGCATTTAAATGGTTATCGCATTTTAAGTAAACTTTTTTTGATAACTTTTCAGCATTTACTTGTTTCTAATATATTTAAAGAGACGTGTTAAAAATACGATAATTCTTGATTTCTCTTCCGGTATTGTTACGGATATCGATAAGGTGTCTTACCGTAATATCGAGCAAAATAAAATACTGTTGAATATGTAAAAACTCAACAAATGATGAAGTGGCTGACAGGAAAGCTCATCTCCACATTAAACCACTATATATTACAATAACTAATACAAAAACATAATGACGTGGTAAATAAAAAAGAAATAAATAAAAAGTAAGTTTTATCCAATAATAGCACAAGATTCTTAAATTTCAACCATAACTCAGAGATTTAAAATCCCATTGAAATTGTTATGGAAATAATTAATCTGACACAAAAACGGATCTACATAAGAAAACATTTACATTTTATAACAAGAGATAAATTTTAAAAATTAAGAAACACGACTACAAAAAAACATTTCTGACAAACATTCTTTAATATAGAATAATTACTAATACAGGAAAATTAAAGAGCGTGCAGGGGACAGTTTTGTATATAGTATTAATGTTTTCAAATTTAAAAAAGTTTTTAAACATATATATATATATATATATTTTCACACACACACACACACACACACATTTATGTAGTCTATGACACTCCTGGTAGCGTAAGGATTTCAACGTGAGGTCATTCATATAAATCGGTTCATCCGTTGAGCTGCTACATTGGAACAAACATACATATAAACATACACACTAAATACATTATTCCTTTTTGGGCAGTTGTGTAAAAACACTAGTAAGATAACAACTTTACACGTATCAAATACAAGATTTCTGAATCATTCACGATTCAGCAATCTTGAAGAAGCTTCAATCTTCAGAATAAGTCGAATCAAGCTCATTCTGAAGAATGAAGCGACTTATTCAAAAACACCTCATTCATTTCATAAATTTTTCAAATTTGATTAATTTACTTAAACAACATAGTATATATAACCTATGACACTCCCAGTAATGTAAGGATTCCAACGCGGGGTCGTTCATCTAAAAACAGGTTCAGCCGTTTGGCTGCTACAGTGAAACATACATAAATCCTCAATACATAACACTCCTTTTTGGGCAGCCGTGTAAATAATCTCTATTTTTTGTTTACCCTTGATTTTTCATTATTATTATTAATTATTATAAAATACGATTATTATTAATTACTATAATTAATTTATTTAATGAAATACTGTTTATAATTCAAGTATAATTTAATTAAGAACAGATTACTTAGTTTTTCAGTTACTGCTGGCTCTCTCTCTCTCTCTCGCTCTCTCTCTCTCATTCTCTCTCCCCCCCTCTCTCTCTATCTCTCTCTCTCTCTCTCTCTCTCTCTCTCTCTCTCTCTCTCTCTCTCTCTCTCTCTCTCTCTCTCTCTCTCTCTCTCTCTCTCTCTCTCTCTCTCTCTCTCTCTCTCTCTCTCTCTCTCTCTCTCTCTCTCTCTCTCTCTCTCTCTCTCTCTCTCTGTGTGTGTGTGTGTGTGTGTGTGTGTGTGTGTGTGTGTGTGTGTGTGTGTGTGTGTGTGTGTGTGTGTGTGTGTGTGTGTGTGTGTGTGTGTGTGTGTGTGTGTGTGTGTGTGTGTGTGTGTGTGTGTGTGTGTGTGTGTGTGTGTGTGTGTGTGTGTGTGTAGCTTAGCATGTGCAATTACCGTAACCGTCTTGCCAGGCCTGAGGTTGCTGCAGATGTAGTGCAGTTTAAGTATAAATGTAGTGGTAAATATGCAGTCTGGAACACCGCGGGTTGGTCTAGTGGTGAACGCGTCTTCCCAAATCAGCTGATTTGGAAGTCTAGAGTTCAGCGTTCAAGTCCTAGTAAAGGCAATCACTTTTATACGGATTTGAATATTAGATCGTGGATACCGGTGTTCTTTGGTGGTTGGGTTTCACTTAACTACACATCTCAGGAATGGTCGAACTGAGACTGTACAAGACTACACTTCATTTACACTCGTACATATATCATCCTCTGAAGTAATACCTGAACGGTAATTCCCGGAGGCTAAACAGGAAAAAAACATCAAAGAACACCGGTATCCCAAATCTACCATTCGAATCCATATAAATACAACTGCCTTTACAATGCCTCAAACCTTAGAACCCTAGACTTCAAAAATCAGTTGATTTTACCATGACAGTTTAACCTCTAGACCAACCCGTCGGGTGTTAATCTTTATCTTATCCAACTGCACATCTTATGGTATATATTTTGGTATAAACAAAATATTAAGAATTTTCCTAAAAGTAGACGAATTTTATATTATTTTCATCAATAAGAGTTGAGTCATTAAATGACGCTGTTACTGAGTAATAAATATCGGTAATATCGCAATAAAAAACCTACCTAATGAAATTAACTTTCGTTAAGATAAATTTTAAAAAAAATTTAATTTGGCATTTCATTAACTGATTTTTCTTTTTATGCTTCCTTTTATTAAGGAACTCATTAACAACGAATTTTCATTTTTCTTCTGCCACAATCATCGACTGGAAAAACCTTTTGAGAGAAGTCTATCAAAATTCCAAACTTAATAACTCAATCGGCACAGGAAAAATTCGTCAAAATTATTCATATTTTTCACGGTAGAAATAGGAAGTTAGCCAGAGTAATTACTTTTTTTATTAACATATGCCGATAGAATGTGCAATATTGGCTTTTTGGTGTGACAACTAGAATAACTGAAACACTCCTTATCGCAACCTAACGACCGGTACGTTGCATATGAATAGGACGCAACGTTTTCGAGATACGGCCTATTTTTAAAATTCGGCCGAATCTTTTTCTGAACCTCGGGAAAAGAACAGATTCGTGTTTTGGTATGGTTTTTGCAGTAGAAAGACGTTTGCATCTGGAAGATGGGGCGGAGAAGAAATCTCACATACGGCTTTAATATATTGGACTCGATTATAGAAAAACGGGTGTAATATATTGGAATCGATTATAGAAAAAAACAGAGTCGGTTTTGGTATACATTTTGCAGTAGAGAGACGCTTGCGTGGTGAGAATTTAACTGAAAAGTGGCAGTCGACTCGTGAGAAGAGACCTCGGTGGATTCTTTAATGTGTTTGAATAACCTGTTTATATTCAAGACCAGTGACCTTGGTTCAGGACTGGTCAGCCTGGTCTTAAATGTAAACAAAACATACTACTACTAATATGAAAAACTTTTTTTTTCTTTTTATCCTTTCTTTTTTTAATTAAAATATATTGATTTAATAATTATTAACCCGTGATTGTAAAAAAAGTTTTACAGTAAATAATAAAAAAAAAATTAAAAAATTATTAGCGAAATAAAATTTTATGTACTTTAAAAAATGCGTGTATGTAATTTAATAGTCATTACATATGTGTATATGTAATAGCTTTGGTGAAACATCTGATTATTTTATATTAATTGAAAATTATAATTTAGAATGGTATTATTTTTGAATTTTCTAGTTTAATTTTAATTATTCTAGAATTTCTATTTAATTTTATCTACATTAATGTTAACAACAAAGTGACTGAAAAATAAACCCTCACAAGAACATATACACTGAGGCACAGATGCTCGATCTTTAATAAACTACAAAAAAATTCTTATCTTTACTCCTCTGATATTGTCGAACAATATTCTCAAGTCGGAGTTGATCATCATTTCGTTTATTTGTTTTTTGTTGCCAATCATTTAATCGCTCGCTCTTTGGTTTGATATAATTCTTTTGAACTTAAATTGTGTATACGTTCTCTAGTTTCCAAATTTTTACTCTTTCATCATTCTGTCTTAATTTTTTTATTCTTCCCTTATTCTTAAAATTTTCTTCCTCTTCATATTCATCTTCTTGTCGTTTTATTGAGATAGAATTTATTCATATTATCTTTCTTTTTAAAGAAAGATCGTTTCTTTTTCATTTCTGACTATTCAGCAAATAATCTAATAATAGAAACTGAATATTTTACACCGTAAGGTCGAAATTAACATTTGCAACCAGTAATCAGGAGTTCACTAAACGGAATAGTTTAATTATTATTAACTTTTTTTTTATACGACACACCAGAAATCTAAAAATTTTGTTAATCGGCAACTCACGAAGATACAAATAATAATGATCTAGTAATACGATTAATAAAGGGAATTTTACTCTATCTGAATATTTCATATACGATTGTTGAATTAAGAATTGTATAAATATTTGATGTTAATAAAAACTAATATTTCAGCAATTGTGTAATTGCTCACTTTAATAAAAAAAATTAGACGATCGCATCTCACTTTCGAATAAAATAAGTTTAAGTGAACTGCTGCAAAAAAAAAAAAAGTGTATATATAATTTAATCGGCGTACAAGGAAGTCATGTAGTGTCCACATCAGATTTTTTATATTTACTTTTGTTGTTTTACCTTTTTGCCAGAATCTTTTACATGTACGGATATTTTTTGTGTATTTTATTTTGAAAGTTGTAAACGTTCATTAGTTATGTCTTAAGTAATATGATTAGCTAAACAATATTATTTAGTTCAATCCAAACTATCCTATGTCAGAGACTCAGGATGCTTTGGAAGTGACTCTCATTTTAATTTTGGAAAATGAGACTAACTTCAAGTTAACTGTGGAATTAGAAAAAATTAGGTAATCTTTCTCTATTAGAAAATAAAATATTTACAAATTTTCATCTGAAAATACTATTGCAGAAATTATTAGTGTTGTTTTTAGTTTCCCAACAGCTTGAAAAAAATGTCTTAGGAAAGTTTGAATACACCTCTTGTGAAGCGCTGAAAAAATTGAATGTTCTTGAAATTATTTAGATTCGTATGGATATTTACATATATTTTAACTATACCATAATTATAACATGAGCTAAAAAAAAACTCTTTCTTATAACTACTTAAAAAAATTCCTCGTACATAGTCTATTTCAATAATTCATTCTCAGAGTAACGAAACAATAAAATTTTAGAAGTAAAACTAATGCATATTTTTTAATATACTACTAACACAACTGAAAGGTCAATAAAAGTTCCATATTCTATAATAAAAGGCCAAGAAATAATTTTAGGAGAGGTAGTATTAACTTATACTCCTCCCGGTATCGTCAATGGAGTTTAGCAGTGGTGAAGAGAAGATGTACTATAAGATTTAGCTCCGGGACTCGTTGAACTAAATTTGTTATAAGCTATTAAAGGCAATAGGGATTTAGCGGATGGGGTAGGGAGTTGCGTCCGTGACTTGTCGGCTCCTCTACAGATTAGCTTTCTGAAAACCGTTACAGTATAGATTAAAAAGATCACTAAAGTTAGAAGAGCCAGTCTACACTAGACGAACAAACATGAAATCGAACCGTACTAAAACTGTCTTTGATAATAATTGGAATCTCTGTAATTGGAAAATAGACCGACATAAAATACTGTTTGTGACATGTCCGTAAATACAGTATAACACTTATAAATTACAAATTATCATTATTTAAAAGAAAGAAATTTTAATTCTATTTATGAAATACTTTATAGTCAGCCATCAGTCAAACGAATTTTTATAACTAAATTTTCGTATAATATATTACAAAAACGTTTAAAAACTTGCTTTATACTTTTTAGTCAAAATTTAATCAAATTATTATCATACATTGTATGAGTTTAATTAGTAGGTTAATTTGGATTTCAAAAGATAACATCATATATTGAAATTTCTATATATATATATATATATATATATATGAGTGACGACGAAATGTTGTCAAATTCAAAACCATAAAAACTCCCGTACCAAGTTTTTCACATTTTTTTTAATGTCAACGGCTGTTAGATTTGTTATCTGCGACTCCAAAAACCCGGCATAGCCGTTTTGCAGATTTTGCAATTTTTTACACCCGCACCCTTAATTTACCCCCGCACGGAGGGATGTTTGCAAAAGTAACGGTTGATTATTGTATTGTCACCCGACTTTAATAACTGTGCGAAATTTCATCTGTAGGCAATTACAGGAAGTACGTTAAATTAAGGATGCAAGATTTGTGGACAAAAATGAAAATAAAACATTGTCAGTTAAAGAAAGGCAAGTAAAAATAATTTTTTATAAATAAATAATACGAGGGTTATTTTTTTTCAAGGTCCGATCGGTCACGAAATTAAAACCAGAGTGAAAATAATTTTTTTTTAATTTGTAACAAGTACTTACATAGTTACACTATTTTTGTACATAGTCGCCACTCCGAATTTAGACATTTGTTGTAGCGTGGTACCAATTTCCAATACCCTCGTCGTAGAACGGAGCCTATACTATGGATACTATGGGATATATTTCCCATAGTATACCGAAATTCAATGGATTAATTAACTGCTATGTTGTTGTCGGATATCGCATAAAAAATATACATTAAGCGGTTTCCCGGCTAAATCGGGAAAATTATACACAGCGGCACAGGGAAACGGGAAATTTTGATAGTAGTGGCAGCCCTGAGGAGGTGGTAGAAAGGTTGGAGTGGCATCCTTCTGTGCACAACTACCTGCCATTTAGTAATCATGGACCAGTGGGTACACTATGAGCATTTGCCATGAAGGCATTTTACAAGAATAGTGACAGTGTGAGTGCAGTTCAACGGGAATTCCGATTTTATTGCAATTTAGGATGTCATGGTCGCATTCCATCAGGCCACGACTTGGGTTGAGAATTTCGAGGAAACGAGTTCAGCTCTCAAAAAGAAACCACCAGGAGGTCAACGAACCCCAGAAATCTTCGGGCCTCAATCGGAAGGAGCCCACGGTGACCGGGAAGGAAACTCGCAGCAGACTTGAACCTGAACCGAACAACTGTCCGTCGAATACTCCAATGATTTGAAATTTCGACCTTACAAAATTTAAGTTGTACAGAAACTAAAACCATCAAATTACGTGGTCCCATGAATTCCCATGGAAGTGTTTCAAAGTGCCATGCAAAATCGCAGCATTTCGCTTCCTTGAATGCATACGTTCAAACGGTCATCATCTTGCGGACATTATTTTTAAAAATTGAAATTTTTTGTGGTGTGATACGTAATGGCATGTAATTACTTTTTTTTCAACAATAAAATTATAAATTCATTTTTTTTAGTGTTGTGGGAGTTACTTTAAAATTTCCCGTTACGTGCCACTTGTATAAGCGACCGAGGGCTACGTTCTCGGATTACTTACTGTTTAGAAGAAAAATTAAGTGAAACACATTAAATTACGTATGTACAAGATAAAGAATTATGTTAAAACCTCCGTGGCTGAGTAGATAGCGTCTAAATATTTCGTGCGGAGGTCCCAAGCTCGAATCCCGCTTAGGCATGGTATCTTTTCATACACTGATGATTCCAATCGAGCTAAAGACCATCTGTTGATTTCTGCTCTTTCATAACAAAAAAAGAATGATTTATGTAAAAAACTATTTTATTCTAAGTAACATTTTGAGATTCTGGGGATCCATAATGATCCCACCTAACAAATCGCAAGAAAAATTAAACGGCGTAAACGATCCGTATTCAGAAGTCATAAAAAACCTCATAAAATAAAGATTAATCCCGTTCTGACGGTATTAAGAAAATGATAACTGATAAGAAAAAGCAGATCTATTAATCTTACTATCCCCACGCCTAAATGAAATTGCCCATATATATATATGGGCAATTATATATATATATATATATATATATATATATATATATATATATATATATATAAAAGTAACATACAAATGTAATGAAATCGTCCAATCAGTAAAAAAAAAGTGACTTTCTATCCAGAAACGACAGAAGAGAGTTTTTTGCACCCATCCCGACATCGGGGTTTGAATATAATACTAAATATCATCGGAAAGTATCTTCGTTATTAGAGGCATTACATTTTTTTTTAAATGTAGCTATTTTTTAAGTAAGAATTTTGAAATACGAGACCTACAAGGTTTGTATCTTTCTGCCCCTTTGACCCTGTGATAAAAATTAATGGCACTAATGTCTCATGTATAGAAATAATAATGCCAAAAATAGTCCATCCAGTCTAGAAAAATCAAGCAAAATATTAGGCCAACATAAATACATTTGGTTAACTGGCACTTCTCCCGCCACTACCCCATTCGGTTACCCTAGAGAATATGACCAAATATCCGTGACAAAAACGACTACTGTGCCTCAAAAACAGTTTAGCGACCAATAATCTAATAGCTCCTAGTGAGCTTACCTAACAGCGTCAGCGGACTAAGCGAGGTGCCATACACACCACCTGCTTACGTGTCCCAACCGCTCACTTGTCATACAATAAAACAAAACCGGGGAGGCGAACCCCTTGTTATTATATTAAAAAGACAGTAATTTCCTGTCAGGCCTCGGTCGCTGAATGCCAGCTAGTACCTGTCCACCATTTAAAGCGCTTGGAATTTTATCTAGTTGGTGGCCAGCCATTATCTCCGGATTAGCTTCCCACAGCAGCACGGTAGGAGTCATTATACTTTAGGAGAGGAGAGCCTTTCCCAATAGAGTAGTAGCATCGTAGGAGGTTGTTTTAAAAGCACCAGTACATACAATTAAGGCTCTCCGCTGGGCACTCCTTAAATTTTGAATAAGTGCTCGATTTTTATTCAACCTATGCGCCCAAACGGACGCCGTGTAATAGATCATACTTTCGAAGACATCTCGGTACACCATGTACAAATGACGGCCCGACAGTCCGTAATCCTTTCGAGCAATCATCCTCTAAGCTTGTGCATCACACAGTCGGCGTCCACCGCTACTTGCCTAATGTGGTTGCTAAACAGCAACTTCTCATCAAACAAAACATCTAGGTACTTATAAACTCGAACTCGGCTAATTACGCAGCCTTTATAACATAAATACATATATCATTCCGGAACTTCTTAACGCTGATATTCTGATTTTTTGTTAGAGGAGGCCATGAAACGTCTAGAACTGCAAAACCCCCGGCATGCAAAATTTGAACCGGTTACGCTATTTAATCTTACTTTTTTAAGAAAATTTAGTTTACTTATTTTTAATTTATGTTAAAAAAATATTGTTTTTTATATCATAATAAAAACGAAATAAATGGGAACGGAATATCAATTTATTCTTAATGAATTAAAAAGTTGACTTTAAATTTTAAATAAAAATTGATTTGAGTACTATTTCTGCTCTTCCTAGCATTGTCACTCTTACATTCGCAGTTGTTGCGTGTCGGAGTACCTCCATTCAAAAAACTAAAAGTAGTTTATTTTTAAAGCTAAAAGTAGTTTTGAGGATGAGGAAGAGTAATTTTACTACTGAGTGATACTGCTAATATTTTCAAGGGCGGAAAATAACACTCAAATCAATTATAATAATCACAGCAGAGATATAAAATATTGAAAAATTTAAATAAAATTGTATTTATAAAAGTATCAAAGCGGTAATCATACAAATGTGCAGTAATTTTATCTGGGGGTGTATAAAGTAATGTTGACTGTTGACAGTGTAACAGAGAGACTGGCGAGGACGCACAGGTGTGTGCTCCAAGGTGTTGTGTCCGCATACAGGACAGTGTCCTATGCCGCCCTATGCGTGTTATCGGGTACACCTCCTATTGACCTAATCGCAAAAAAGAGGGTGGAGAGGGCACAAGGCAAGCCAGAACAAGAGGTCAGGGATGCTGTTTATAATATCTGGCAGGAAAGATGGTCGCAGGAAGCTGTGAGTCGATGGACGAGAACCCTCATCCCCAACATCAAGCCATGGTTGTCGAGAAGATTTGGTGAGGTTGATCATCACCTATCGCAGTTTTTTACAGGACATGGTTCCTTCAATAACTACCTGCACAAAATAGGCAAGAGAGAAGAGCCAATTTGCAACTACTGCAACGAGATAGATAATGCTGAGCATACCTTTTTTGAGTGCAATAGGTGGGACACAGTTAGACATAGTAAGGCACTCACAGGTATAACTCCAGAGACAACAATAGACTACATGATAAGAAGCGAGTCAAACTGGAACAATTTTGCTAGCTTAGTTAGACAAGTTGTTGTACAGAAATACTCCGATGAGAGAAGACAAGGTGTTGGCTAGAATAGGACTGGGTGGACAGCCTTGCTGGTGAGGTCCAGCATGCTGCGGTGTATCGGCACTGATGAGCCACCAAGGACTCCACGGGTAACAATCAGGTAACAGCACATTGAATACTGAATGGACCCGGCGAACTGGGTCTGGCGTGGTGTCCAAAAGAGCAATATTAATAAAGAACTCTCAAAAAGAGCTAACCGGTAGGCCGACCTGCCATGCCGGTATATAGCCGGTAGGTGGGGAGGCCTTTTCTTTTCTTTTTCCTGTTTAGCCTCCGGTAACTACCGTTTAGATAATACTTCAGAGGATGATATGTATGAGTGTAAATAAAGTGTAGTCTTGTACAATCTCAGTTCGACAACATCTGAGATGCGTGGTTAATTGTAACCCAACCACCAAAGAACACCGGTATCCACGATCTAGTATTCAAGTCCGTGTAAAAATAACTGACTTTACTAGGACTTGAACGCTGGAACTCTCGACTTCCAACTCAGCTGATTCGGGAAGACGCGTTCACCACTAGACCAACCCGGTGGCTTAGGTGGGGAGGCCTATTTGAGTTTAAAGACACTCCCCTGGGCGGCGTAATACCAACAAGTCGGTCCGGCCCAGGGGAGCTGAGAGAGAGAAAAAAAAAAAGAAAAAAAAAGTGTAACAGAAGAGAGAGTAATAACATCTGATAAGGATAGTCTCTCTGAATACTGTATTCTGTTCCAGTCTAATAGACAGGCTTTTACTTTCCCGTCTAGATAACGCTACAGCAGAGTTATACCAGCTCTAGAAGAGTTATTGTATTCGGTCCAATTTGGGCATCTGCGATTTTCACCGGATCTTCGAGACCAAAGGAACCCAAAAAGCCGGATGGAAATTTTCAGGATGTTCGTATGTACGTGTGTGTATGTTCGATGTTGGCCTCTAAATCACCTTATATATTAAGAACAACCAGACCGATTTTGACCAATCTTGTTCAGATTACTTCTATATACGTGGCATTGATGCCATTAAACAATCAACTTAAAGGTCAAGAGGGTGAGGCTTTGACCAAGGTCATCCTTAGTATCTCGAGATTTCGTCTAATTAAGGGTATATTTTTCTTAAGATAAATTTGTTAACGATTAAAGAATAGCAACAATAAATGGAAAAAAATTTTTGCAAAATCGCACCCCCAACCCAAAAAAATTGGTGTTTTTAATCGTCTTCTATGTTGTGATGACATAGGTGAAGGGTAGAATTAAATAAATGAATAATATTTATCCCAAAAAATAACAATTAAATTGTAAAACGTTCGATAAGGGTCTCGCAGATATCATTTCTTCTGCTTAAAAAACAAAAATTTCTGTAATACAAATGTTTTTAACAAAACGATACTGATATCAAAAAAGATGTCACTACATTTCTATTATCAAAATCGGTTATCAATTTATAATTTTATTTTTTTTAAAATACATGTTAAATATATGTAGTAGACAATAGATATACCACAATATATAATAAATAATGTTTAAGCTTTCCATATAACAAGTAAAAAATAGAAAAAATTTTTACAAACTCTTACCTCAACTCTATAATTTCATTTATTAAACAACGAATAATCATAATAATTGTATTATTTCTGTAAATGTATATAACATTTAAATTAAATCGGGCCGGTAAGAGTTTAGTAACAATTTTTTTCTTTTTTTTGCTTGTTATATTGAATGCTTAAACATTGTTGATTATCTATTATTGTCTATTGTGTATTTAACATGTTTTTTTTAAATAAAATTCTAAAGTAATCACAGATTTTGATAATAGAAATTTAGTATCTTAACTTTTTTGATATCAGTATAAACAGTTTTACTTATATTACAGAAATTGTTGTTTTTTGAACGTAAGAAATGATATCTGCCAGCTTCTTACCGTACGGTTTACAATTCCATTGTAATTTTTTTGGACATCACTGCGTTTTGTTAGATGATTATTTTATTTTTTTATGAATTACTGATTGTTATCTTATTGATTTATTATTAAAATTTATTGCATTTCTAGAACAAACAAATTTACATTTTTTTGAATTTCTTAGTCAATTTTTTTGTTGATAATCGTATCATCATTCACTTCATACCACATTTTTCCTTTTTTAAAAAAACTAGTATAATGAACTTCACGAATCGAAGATCTGTGATGTAATATTGTACTTATTACTTTGTAAGTGTAACCCTCGATTTTTATCGTATCCGTGGACACACTTTTTATATTATTATTATTAAATGAACTTTTTTTATTTCTCCATCAATTAGTTCAAATTGTAGAATAAATTTTACCAATCAAATTTTGTCTGTTTTATGTAATAAATCTCTGTTGCCACATATTGCAACACTTTCCTACTGTTCCTGTTTTTTATGTTTTATTAGCGATTATATCTCTTGTAAGCTATTTTTTTTTTTTTTAATGAAGTGATGGGAATTAAAAAAATTGTTTCATCTTCAGTACTTTCATTTTCATAAGAGCATTTACTATCAAAACAATCTGTAGTATATTTTCTTTTAAATTTTATTATTTCAAGTACATTATCAAGTTTTTGTACGCTACTTAATACTATCAAGTACTGCTACCTACCGGAGCGATTCGTAAACTCTCCTTTTTCAGGAAAAGTGACATTCGAGTCCCGCGATTCATCAAATAAAAGAAAATAAACGTTGTCTAACAAAATTCGAGGTATTTTTTGAAAGTATTCTTTATTACAACTCTAATCGAACTGAAATACAATGTTTTCATGTTTATTTTTTCCCTATTTTCATTTCATTTTTACGTTAGGTCATATTTATAACTGTAAACATAATTCGTTGACGTCGTCGTACCCTCCAGTTTTGCGGACTCTTACCGTCGAAGTTCTAACGAACTTTTTGAAAGTGTAAATAAATAACTTGGTCTGGCCCGATCTCGATCGCCCAGTTCACTCGGTATCTGTTGCGTTAGGCCTCCTGGCTATACCAGTCTGCCGACCGTACAAGCGAAATTTGTTCTATGTGAAATTAGATTAGTTTTGTTAGCGCCACAACCGCGCGAATTACATACGGTATACGCGCGCGCTTTAGTTAGAATCATTGAATTAAATTAACGAAAAAAATATTATCTTTAAATAAAATGACAAATATTTTAAATTAAGTTGTGTTTGTGTAAACCACGCATCAGAAACAACCCAACGTGCAGGACTTACAACCAGTCCTACAACCGTGTGTCGCCTTTTTTTAAATAGAAATAAGTAATTTTTTTCTTCTTTAACATATACGTAACTGTTAATATATACCTAATTTTTAAATTAATACCAATTTACATTTTCACAAAATACTTCAGACTGTTTTAAGAAGCTCCTAAATTGTATTATGCGATATTTCAGCCAAATCGATCAGTATATAAAAAACCGTAAAAAGATGTAAACTTCGTCGTGTAGAGAATATTATAACAATTATAAAAAAATTAAAAAACATGTGATAGAAAATATTGAAGAAACCTTAGATAACGAAAGAAAAGTTTAATAAATCTTATTTCACTATCTAAAAGAAATAAAAGAGCAACGCTTTAGTAATATTATTTTAAGGGTGAAATATGTACACAATCACACGTAAAAACACATAAATCGTAAAAAAAAAAAATTATATATAAATTCAAAGAAAGGAGGAAATAAAAAAGGTAAGAAAATCGTAATAAATATTAAACAAAAATCTTGGAAAAAATCCAAATAGTAAAAAAAAAACTGATGAATATATATACACGTATATAGTACAATAAATATATTTTTTTTTAAATAAAAGAAGGAATGAAAGGAAAATAAGAAACCAATAAATACATCGTTTACTTTTTCTAAAAAAAAAAAAAAATACCATCGTCGCAACAAGTTAAATAACGATAGAAGGTCGAATATTATAACAAAATAAGAAAAAAAACACAAGGGAAAGAAAAGAAAATAATGATGATTTTCCGTGGTCTGATCAAGGAAACTGAAAAAAGGAAAAAAAATTGTGCGTATTTGTTCAACAATGTTTATCTTAACGAAAGATAAAAAATGAACTGAAGTTTATAAATTATAAAGAGAACAACACGAAGGAAGAAGAAGGAAGAAAAAAAGGATAGAATAATGAAATAATATGTGGTATTATAAAAGAGTGAGAAAATATAAAAAAAAATGAAAAAGAGGCCAAACAAGAGAGAGAGAGAAAGAAAGATTCTATAGAAATTTAATTTATGAAACCAAAATCAGTATAACACAAACTCACATATAACAAACAATAAAACGCTACGCTATGCTACGACACTGCGGTAAAAACAATTCACATGTAAAACAGTCCATGAATATAAAAATAAAAGTAAAATATTGAACTCCGTATAAAATGCATATCACGCTATAAACAAAATAAAAATTCCACAATAATGATAATAAAAATGGCTAATTTCCATCTTTTTACAATTACAAACTACGATTACATATACTTATTTATTTATAGGATCTATCCTGAAGAAAAAATAAAATCGGAACAAGAAGGACATCAAACATCAGCATCACTATAGACAAAATCGAAAAAATTAATAACCGTATAATTTAAGTTTTAACCTTAGTATATAGTTTTTAATTCTTTACTAATAAAACTAATGGCGAAATAAATAATTTATTATTTCCTATCAGAACAAATTTTTTATTAATTTTTATAGCAGGTACGTTGCCCTTTGTTTTAATCCGTTGAACACTTTTATTCCAAAACTTTTAAAAGAAACTTTTCTACAAAAATAACAGCTTGTTCAACATAAAACAATTATTAAAAAACAAAAAAAAAACATATGCAAATACAATTGCAAGTTTTTGGACGATAGGCAGTCAGCTGATTTTGAAAAATGTAATCAAGAAACTAATACTGAACCCAATGTACATGGAACTCGGCCAAAGAGTAGTTTCAAATGGTCCTTCGATCCGAACCGGAGGTGGTAAGAGATCACTAAAATGAAATCGGAGAGATCTAATTAAATTCATATTTAAGTACAAGTAATGAAATTGCTATCTGAAAGCAGCTACTAAAAAATAATTTATAATACAGAGAAGATTACATTTTATTAATTCAAATCCAAAATCATTGCTCTTTAAAATAACTGTAAGGGAAAATAGTGCGGAGATTATCGAATCATTAATTTTATAAAACACATTCTAAAGTTTTAACACGCTAACTTATAAGCGCATTTATCATACGAATAAGATCAAAAACACCCACCCCGGCGGTTGATGTCAAGGGTTTTAGAAAAATAAACAAATTGTTTTCGATTAAAGTTTTGGTATATAACAATGAAGCCATATTAATTGTACATCCAAGTATTTCCCGTTAAAGCCCATCAGGGCTAGAAACGAGGGGTGGAGGGTGTGGCCACCGGAAGCGTCACAAGGCGGCTGTCTTCCCCTATGGGGTCGGGATGTACATCCAAGCATCCAAAGCCCTATGCGGTGCAGAAAACTAATTTAGGAAACAGGAGACTCGACTGTACTACCGATTGTAGGCCCGTATACAAAAACTGGCTAAAATTTTCGGTACCACGAGTGACTATCACTGCCACAAAATGTTCAGCATCAATCAATTGATGTCTGCAACGCCGGATATATGACAGATCAACTTCTAGACACAGAGTAAACTTCTGTATTGCCCGGGTACTGTTGAATTTCACCCAGACGTACTGAGTAGTGGCTTCTGCTGTATACTTTTTCAGGTCACTCAGGTAGAAAAATTCATAGCTGGTGGCTTAAAATTGGATCATTCTAACCGATTGTTTATCGGCGGAATAATTGTGAATTACATGGTAAATCGAGTAATCACCGGGTTAGAGTATGGCCTTATCCATTAGTGTGCCTCGAACCAGGTCTACCCTCGACAAAAAAAAAATGATTTCGGTGTCGTACCTCGTTCAGATATGTGTACAGCACAAATTATAGTTCCACAGCCCGTGGGAACACAAGAGTATCAGAAGAATAATCTAAGGCTTAACAAGACTACAACTGACGCTGATTACGTCAGGTGTGGTACTACCGGAAAGTGTTGGTGATCGCATTTGAAAGTAGGCTGGTGATTATAGTTTGTTGCCGCATGCTGTACTTTCTATCGGCGAGTGCGACGCCAACCGTTAGATATCACAACATCTGGTGGATGCGACGCTACCAACCAAGCCAGTTGACCGCCCAACTCTCCCACCAAAGCGGCCCCGCCACCCGTAGGCGCCTATAAAACACCAGTACCAGCAAAGTTATTCAGTTGCTGATCTCCACCAGGAGAAGAAGAAGAAAACCAAGAAAAAGAAAGAAGAAGTTCCTTTGCCGGCCCAGCATGGGACCTTCCGGTAGGTGCCAACATCTCCGCCGGAGCAGCAGACCTGGTCGGCCCACCAAGGAAGCCGCTGGGCGAGGACGCTACTTTCCCGCCCCAGTTTGCCGGGCTTCAAGCGCCATGGCCGGTCTGGCACGAAGCTCGCTTGGAGCCTAGCAGCGAACACAGAACCGGACGAGCACCGATCAGGGAAACCACCTCGGCCGCACCCCAGCAGGGGGCTCTGGAGGCCACTACTGCCAAGTGATAGTGGAAGCCCACTCTGAGAGGGAGCTCGGCCCGATTCAAACGGACGAGCCGACATCGCCGGAGATCAGCTTCCGGATCCAACAACCCTTCTCAGGGCAATCTTGCTAAAGCCACAAACGGCCCTTTTCCGGGTCATCACTCCACAAACGTCAAACAGCCCTTTTCATGTTTTAACGCCACGTATCGTCGAAGTCATTCGGCAACAAGTGTTTTCATCGGTGTTCGGAAAGCAGTTCACTCCGATCGGAAGCTTAATTACAGAACAATGCGTGTTCTATATAAGGATGTATGCAAAGCTATAATACTATACACTGCACCTATCTGGGCTCATCAAATGAGGTAATGTTATAGAAATATTAAGTTGAGAGTCCAATCTGTATCCAATGGACTGCTGTTTTAATTCCGATGCAATGCGAGACAGCCATATAACGTTACCTATAATAATTCGGCTTAAAAACTGATCACTTTCATTGCTGTACCCCGTGAGAAAAATCAAAGCACTGGCTAAACGTTTGTTCTTCCGTTCTTTCATAATGATTATTTATTTTTTCAAAATATAAATTAGTTAAAAGACGAGCAAATCAAAAGATAAGTTAGTAACTTTGAGCTACTGTAATGCCTCATTTTTATATAGTACTGGATTTTATTAACTTAAACGCTCTCTGTATAGAACTGATACAAATCAAAAAACTTACTTTCTCACTACCATTTTCAAGTACCTTATTAACAATAAATACTCAAGACAAATTGCTAAATTTTTCTGTGTGCTTAGTATAAATTTAACTTTTTTCCCCCTGCCCCCGGAACCAGACCCCCAATTAAGCATGAACACGGTTGCGGGAGGTGCCTTTACCTCTAGTCGCCAGACAAGGCCCGGCTATTCCGTTCCCGGCCTCCATCACCCAGCAACCGGGACTCGATCCTTTGTGCTTCGTTTCTAATGGAGACACTTCCGGAGGGACGGCTCCGCCGGGACTCAGTCTTTAAGCTGAAGGGATCGAGAGTACCCTCACTTCATCTACCATCCGTCCATCCGTGCAAGCACGGGCGAATGGCAGATCCGTACGGAGCTATCCCTCACCTCCTCTCTTCCCTATATAAACTTCACTTGACTGTACAATTCTACACGTATTAAAAAACATTAAGATATGTCAAAAATTGTATTTCACTACAAAAAAAAACAGCATTTTTAATATGACATTTTAAAAAATATTGAATTTTCATTTAAAATAAAATCAACTATCATCAGTTTTTTGAGAAACCTCAGTAAAAGAGTAGTATTAGTAGAAAGTAAACAAAATCCAAATTATTTAATATACGAAGCAACTTAAATGTTTACTTTATTAGGATAGATTCAATTAAATTGTCAAAATTAGGATAAAAAGCTAATTTGCTTCACTGTTGAACGATATTTAAAAATGTATAATGAAAAGGAAAAAAATTAATTTTATTTCTATCACGGAGTTCGTTAGAATTTCGTCAGTAAGAGCGACGATGTCAATGAACTACTTTACAGTTCTAAACATGAACTAACCTGAAATGAAAATGGGGGAAAAATTAAATAAGCGTAAAAGCATATTTCATTTCAATTAGATTTGTAATAAAGAATACTTTTAAAAAATACCTCTAATTTTGTTAGACAAGGTTTTTTTTTCATTTGATGAACCGCGGGATTTGAATATGTCATTTTATTCATTTTTAATGTACCTTTACGAATTGCGCCACTAGATAGCAGTACCTGATAGTACTAGGTACTGTAGAAAAACTTGATAATGTACTTGAAATAATAAAATTTAAAAGAAAATATACTACAGATTGTTTTCATGGTAAAAACGCTGTTAAGTAAACGAAAATACTAAAGTTGAAACTTTTTTTAATTCCCATTAAAAAAATAAAATAAAAGTATTACTTTTCTAGAGATTATACAAGTTTTATTAAAAAAGGAATAAATAAAACCAAAATAAATTCGATTGGTAAAATCGAATTTAACGATAAAAATTGAGGGTTACACTAACAAAGTAATGCAATATATTACATCACGGATTTTCGATTCGTAAAGGTAATTGCACTAGTTTTATTAAAAAGAAAAATATGGTATGAAGTGAACGATATGACTATCAACAAAAAAAAAAAAAATTGGCCGTGAAATTCAATTTGTTTGTTCTAGAAAGGCAACAAATTTTAATAATAAATTCATAAGATAACAATCAGTAATAATTCATAAAAAAAATAAAAGAATAATCCAACAAACCACAGTGATATCCAGAAAAATTACAATGAAATTGTAAACCGTACGGTAAGTCTCGCAGATATCATTTCTTCCGTTCAAAAAACAAAAATTTCTGTAATATAAATAAAACTGTTTTTAACAAAACGATACTGATATCAAAAAAGGTAAGACACTACAACATTTCTATTACTAAAATCTGTTATTAATTTAGAATTTTGTTTAAAAAAAAAAGTACGTGTTCAATATATGTAATAGACAATAGATTTACAATAATATATAACAAAAACGTTTAAGCGTTCCATGTAATAAGCAAAAATAGAATCATTTGTTACAAAACTCTTACCGGCCCGATTTCATTTATATGTTATACATACCACATTTACATAAATAATACAAGTCTTACGATTACTCGTTGTTTAATAAATGAAATCGTGCCGGTAAGAGTTTTATAATTTTTTTTTTTTCTATTTTTTACTTATTACTCGTATATAGAACGCTTAAACATTGTTTATTATCTATTATAATATATCTATTGACTATTACATAAATTTAACATGTATTTTTTTTTTAAACAAAATTCAAAATTAATAACAGACTTTGATAATCAGAATGTGATGTCTAACCTTTTTTGATATCCGTAGTTTTGTTAAAAACAGTTTTACTTATGTTACAGAACTTTTTGTTTTTTTTTGAGCGAAAGAAATGATATCTACGAGACTGTTACCGTACGGTTTACAATTTCATTGTATTTTTTTGGATAAATTACCTACTATTTATAATTTTTGTCATTATTACTTTTAAAATAAAACAAAGTAAAAAAAAAAACCAGTCACAAAAAGAAAAAATTATGAAAAATATATTTTTTAAAAATATATATATATATATTTGTAATATATATATAAATATATATATATATATATATTACAACGAAAAAATATTTAATCCAGGAAAAGTGCTAGAAATATAAAATAAAAGTAAAGTCGCAATTCTAGACCAATAGTACACAAGGGGATGAATGAAACGGTTCGGCCATCACACTAGATTCTACCGTTAAATTCCCCCACCAATTAAGGTGAGTACCCTGCAGTAGATAGGCAAAGAAACTAGGGAACCATCAATCAGGTTACCAATTCAATCCAATCCAATGTAAGCCGTATTCACACATTCATTCTTTTGATTAAATATCATTAAGCCTTAAAATCCATTATCTACCACCGAAGTAGATTTTTTATAATACGTATTTTTATCTAATACGTAGATAAAAATTATGACTTTTTTTTAAAAAGATAAAAATTTGAGGTACTTTTCTATTTTACGCCCCACACGTTTTTTGAATTTTTTCACATAAAAATTGCTTAATATAGCACATGTTTTATAATAATTAAAGAATAAAACATTTGAGAAATACCGTAGTAACCTTATAACTCGATAAAAATAATCCAATAATATATTAGAGACCGGTAATAATATATAATGACCGGTTTTATACCGGTCATTTTCCTCACGAAATACATTAAATGATGTATTCTTTCAACAAATGTTTCATCTCATCCTCTCCAAAGCAAACCCGGAACCAGTGGTATACACGGATGGATCGAAACAGAACGATGCCGTTGGATGCGCGTTTATTGTTAATGACCGAACCTACATGTTTGGTCTATCCAGTCTTACGAGTGTATTTACTGCTGAACTATACGTTATACATAAGGCTTTGAATACCATTAATCCTAAGTACCGTCATATCCTTATTTGTATCGACTCGTGTAGTGCTCTCCAAGCCTTAGAAAATTTTTATTCCACACATCCTATCGTCACCGAAATCTACAATGCAATCGCCGAGTTGAATCATCGTTACACACAAGTTTCTGCTGGACCCTAGCCATGTGGGGATTCCGGGTAATGACCGTGCAGATTCCGCTGCTAAAAACACATGTAGTTAATCATCCTTCACTACCCGTTTTACTACATAAGACTTTATTAACCACGTCAAACACGCACTTCGTGCGAAGTGGGAAGATGTCTGGATTTCCGCGATAGATTAACAAACTTCGACATGTCAAAGATTCCGTGTTTCCATGGGATTCCTCCCACAGGAAATTCCGCCGATAGGAAGTGGTCCTCTCATACGTGAGCTAAAATGCACCGATACGCGTACGATTAGTGATGGGATCTCTCAAATGAAAAAAAAAAAAACAAAAAACATTTAAATATCTTGAGATATCTCGAATTACTAACTGCATCATTCGAATGATGGTCTTTTTTTGTCCAGTCAGCATGTGCTTTGGTCCAAAAGAGTTTTTTTTTGTACATTGTTGGTATTAAAAGGTGCTTTTAAGCTGGCCAACGAGCTTTCCGTCTAGCTGCAAGAAGTCGGCGTCGTTGTCACCTGTAAATCTGTTCCAATGGATAATAATTCTCGATTTCAGTCCACAGTACATTATTCTGAATCAAGTTTACTTTTTCTCAATAATAATCGATCCTGTGTTGGGAGTATTTTTTCTTTTACGGCCATATTTTCCTTTCCTTTGAGATGAAAAGGGACCGGTTAAATAGTTTTAAAATAGCATTCACTGTACCTAATCAACACACCACTCAGAAGCTATTTGTCGTTGTGTCATACCCATTTGCTCTTAATGAGAAACAATTTTAGAACGCTTTCTTAGACTTGGGTCCATTATTATATATTCAAGACATATAGAACAAAAAATCTGATATGGGCACTATATGACTTCCTTGTACGCCTACTAAATTACATATATACATTTCAAAAAAATGAAAAGTACATAATACGTTTTTGCATTAATAACTTCTGATATTCTTTAATGTATATTTTTTTTTTTTACTATTGAATTATTATTTATCGTAATTTTTTTTATAATCACAGGTTAATAATTATTAATAAATCAATATATTTAAATTAAAAATAAAAGGAGATGAAGTCTGATTTGAACCGATGTGCGTTCCCCTTGAAAGAATCAAATATTTCATTAATTAAAATTTCATTTGGCTATATCTATGGACTAATGAAAATAAGTACTACTTATGATATATCGTTGAAAAGCACTGAACAAGGGCTTATTACTGCAGTTAAGAAAAAGTACAAAATCTAAATGTTTGGGATTTTCAACATTTTTGAACGCTTTTGGTTCAGTCGATTACAATCAAAAAGGAAGGGGCATAATTATTGTGACAACAGTCCTAAATCCAAAATTTCAACATCCTACGGCTAATCGGTTTTGAGTTATGAGAGATACATCCGTACGTACGTATAGACGTCACACCGAAACTATTCAAAATTGATTCAGGGATGGTCAAAATGGATATTTCCGTTGAAATCAGAAAACCGAAATTTTTTGCGATCAAAATACTTTCTTTATTTCGTACAAGAAGTAAAAATACGAAAATATAATATTATAATAAAAAATTAAATAAACTTTCAAAAAACACTATTTATAGCATGAAAATTACTAAGTAACCAAAGAACAATAACCTTACATTACACAAATAACTTAAAGAGTGGGTGTGGTCAAACAGTGTAGCCACAACATAGAAATAAACAAAAAAATCCCTGTTTTCGGATTAATTATCAGCTACTGTAGATTTTTTCTGATAAAATAATTAATTTGGAATGAACGAGTTACAACTGAATTGATAAAAATGTTTCATTTTATTATAAAGTAAGGCTAAAGTTAAACGTGTATGGTCTATTATTAATGATGAAATCCTTTATGTTCAATTAATAAACAAAATTACATATTACATTTTTTGAAAATACTAAACCGAATATAGTCAAATTTAGATTAATGTGTGACGCAATAAAAAACAAAACACGTTTGAAAGTCAGCTAAAGTTATATAAAATGACATCAGAACTGATTACTGTGATTCTACAACAATAATTAATTAAACATGGATGCTCAAAAATAAGAAGCACAATGCTATATAAAAGGAGTAGAAATATCTTTTCTAAGGATTTAAAATGTTTTTTAAACTCCTGTCATATCTTTCAGGAAGAACGAATGTTCGTTTGTTATTACAATCGAAACGACTGAAGTCGTTCACATGAATAACCAAGTCATACCCAAAAGCAATAAACTGTTCACAATAATATGTGATGGACACCAACTTGCCAAGCCCATCGAAATGCAAAGGTGACTTTAAGCCCTAGAAATGGCACATTCATTCTGGTCACGATAAGAATTACTTGTAATGTGAACATCATAACTCTCAAAGAAAGCAATTCTGATATACAACTCTTTGTTGGAAAGCAGAGCATTATAATTACTTTTCAATTCAAAAAGAAAATACGTATAGATAAGGATATATATGAAAAAAATTTGAGTTAACCTGATAATTTTTCCCTAATTCGGAATAAAGTTATTTATATTTTTTATTAAAAAAATAAATAAACAGAATGACCACCTTAGATTAGTGACCGATTAATGAATACATTAAAAAGAGATTTATACGAAGTGAGATAGCGGTAGACCGAGGAACTGACGGAAATAAGCTAGAATAGCTTATTTAGCTCGATGACCTAAACCGTGCAGTAAAATGACTGTGCTATTTAATAATAATAATATAATACGGACATGGTAAACATCTAGTCATATTCTTCAGTATATTCGTGGAATTATGTTTAATAATGAGATATGAAGATGTTCGAAAACCTACTTCAAAAATTTCAAGTCAGGAATCGAAGACAGCACAATGCGAGATCGGTAATTTACAATTCCACCGGTTTTACGATAAGGGATATATAAAAGTCGAAGTAATTAAAAAATAAGCGAATAATAATAAATAATTTAACAATATAAAAATTACTCGTAACTTAATTCGGAATTAATTAATAATAAAAATTATAAATAAACATTAAAAAATGTTATGTTATTTATGATAGATGATACAATATGTTTTACAGTAGTTATTCTAAAAAAAGATTTTACACAGATCTAAATTTTGTTGTTACGAGAAATTTTTTATTTATTTCATTCTTTCCAGACTTTAAAGTAGAAGAGAAGAAATATTCATCCTATTTTTCATCTAAACAAAACACACACGCAAACGCGCGAACGAACAAAAAATAAAAACTTTTAGTTCAGAGAAAAAGTTCACATTTATTTAACATATAATACAAAAATATATCCTTGGCAATAAAAATGCTTAAACAAAAACTGTTATGAAACATTCAGTTCAAATTAGGCGTTAAAATATTAATTAATAAATGGTTAGTTGCATACGAAATATTTTTAACTAAATAATACTAATATTACTAAAATAATATTGTAATATTACAATTATTTTTTATAAAAATAGTATCTTAGAAACCAAATTTCTTTTATAATAATATTTGGGCAATTATCCAGTTACTATCATTTCTACAGTAAAAAATAAATCACGACAGTAAACAAAAATACTTATCATCACCTAATATAAACTATAAATATCGAAAATGAAAAAAGTTTAAAAAATTATGTTTTATATGTTGGAAAGATAAATGGTTGACTTATTTAAACATAGATATATTTGTTTTGACTTTAAATAATACTTTATTACATAACTATTTTTTTATATTTTGAAATATTATTTAAATAAAATGTTCCAAAGAAGTTATATAACATTCTACAAAGAAAGTAAAATTTCGCTGAAAAAATATACAACTCTTTACCGACAGATTCGACATCGACAGACTACTACTTACAGGAAAAATTAATAATTAGGTAGAAAAATATATAAACATGTAAATAGAAGGATACTAAAAAAATGTACTGTTTGAGTAAAATTTTAAGTATGGTAAGCTCCCAACCAACTTCACAAATTTCAACCGAAATAAAATGGCATCCGAATTCATTGAACAAAATTTCCTAAAAATCGGTTAATCCAGTCAGAGGACATCAGTAAAAACTATAACTAATGAAAAAAGATCAAAACAAAAGGTAAATATTAAAAATTAAAAAACTCGACCACAAAAAAAAACATCGCTCTTTAATATAGGATAATTTTTTACATACAAGGATAAATCAAATATAAACGGGATTTTATTTTTTTTTTATTTATTTATTGAAAAATAAAAGACAAATATAATTTATTTTTCTACATAGTTTCCTGCTTTAAAAATACATTTTTCCCAGCGAAAAGGAAGGTTTTTTATCGCAGCATTGTAGAATGCTAGTTGCGTCAGAAACAAATTGCGCACGAATCCCTCCTTCGTCATCTTCAAATCGTTGCCCTCCTAGAGCTTCTTTAAGCGTTCCAGACAAATGAAAATTGCAGAACGATAGGTCCAGGTTGTAGAGAGGATGACCAAGTTGAGTTCAGTGCATTTCTTCTAGTTTTGAGACAATTAGAGCTGTAGTATAGAGCCTGACGTTGTCGTGGAGGAGGATGGTTTCTCGAATCGGTTGGTCTCGTCTTTTGCAGCGATATGCAGTCTTCATCTCGTTCAACAGCTTGCAGTAGTAAGCAGCATTGATTGTGTGTCTCTCATGCAAAAAATCAATC
Organism: Lycorma delicatula; assembly: GCF_047948215.1. Lineage (NCBI taxonomy): Eukaryota > Metazoa > Arthropoda > Insecta > Hemiptera > Fulgoridae > Lycorma > Lycorma delicatula. The sequence goes on along the minus strand of NC_134463.1, from coordinate 116,116,486 downwards.
AACAAAATGTCTCGCCGGTCGAAAAAACCGGTTGAAAGAACCTTGCCAGCTGACAGTCGAGTCTTAATTTTCACTGGGCTGCCTCCCCTTTCTACCGTCACTCAATATTGGCTTGTTTCGACTGAGGAGTGTAGTGGTGGACCCACGTTTCATCGCAGGTGACAATCCGACTCAAAAGTGTATCACCTTCTTTGGCAAACCTTGCTTTAAGTCGTTGACAGAACCATTTGCCACCGTAAATTGTGTGTCAAATGGTTCCTCGCCTTTTGACCGCAGATGAGAAGTTGAGACGTTTGGAGGTCGTTTGTGATGATCGCTTGATAGCTTCCATAACTTATTCTAACCTGTTCTGCAACTTCGGATACTCTAACCCGTCGATCTTCAAGAATGTCTCGAACCGCGCGAATGTTTTCGTCTGTAATGCTTGTCTAAGGACGGCGACCGAGTACCTGATTTTCCACTCATTCTCGACTTTCCTTAAACTCTTTATACCAGATAAACACACGAGTCCTTGACAACGCTTGGTCTCCGAATTATGCAGTTAATCCTCGGAAAATTTCCGTCGCTTGAACTCCTTCACGGGCAAGAAATTTTATAATTATGTATTACGCAGGTAAAGGGTGCACCTGTTGCTTCGACATCCTGAGAGTTACTGACGAATTGGTTGAAAATGTGGAATGGCCGGCTCTCCCCACACCTTTTTTTTGAGATGGAGGTGGAAATGCATTTACGCAAGAGGTGTCGGACTCCTGCTGGTGGTCGAATCCAACCGCCATCAACAGACTACCGATTAAAACCACCCCCGTTTAGAGTAACCCTACGCATCCCGGAATCACCCCGAGGCATTACTTCGAGATGTGTAGGCCCCCTTACGAAGTCGTACCAACAACACGTCTCGAATGCTCAGTGAAATCACAAAACTAGTAACACGTCGATGTATCACGACTACAATAGCAGTCTACGACTCAACACATTTCTATTACCGTCAACCTTAATGGTAATTATGGATAAAACCTTGCCTCCTTCTCGGTTTTCGTTTTCACGACTACCTTGATCACGACAGCCCAGGACGTCTCACTTCTTAGCATTGTCTCTCCGATACTGACCGAGGAGATGGGACCCACTACTTGGACTACCTGCATTCTCAAAAGCTCCCATCTAGGACACACAAAAAATGTGTGCTCGGCAGAATCGACTGCTGCCGAGCAATACACGCACTCACGGGTGTCTCTCCTCCCCCTCTCAAACAGATAGAAGTTAAAACAACTGTGTCCATTAAATAACTGGGTGAGATAAAAGTCCAACTCCCCCAACCCTCTATCCACCCAGTTTTGGACGCTAGACAGCAGTCATCTTGTCCATAGCCCTTTTTGGGAACCCTCCCATCTACTCTGCCAGCAAGTCAACAGATCTCGCCTAGTCTCGTTTCTGTTCTTGCTCTCCTTCCTCTCCTTTCTCCCCACTCCTAATGAGCCCATCCAAGCATACTAGATGAGCGAACACAGTCCTACCAATCGTAGACGTTCAGGAACAAAAATCTCATTTATATTTGATTTACCCTCGAAGTATTAATAACCCTCGTAAAATTAATTTCATATTTTTTTATCTTAAATAATTCTTATAGACTTTAATCATATATACGTTTTATCTTGTAATTAGTTGTATGGTCTGTAATATTGCACTTATTAGGGCAACCACGGTTTCCCTAGAATCATTCAGACAAATACTGGGGCAGGTTCTTTTCTTTTATTATTAGTGGAGTAATATACCTATCCATCAGAACAAAAAATTTATTTCTTTGATGTATTGTACCCATTAGATTACAACCCTTGTTCTATTGTAACCTGTAACAAGAAATTTATAATAATAGGATCTTATAAATCGGTATAGGTTATCAGCTGCGTAACTATGAACGCGCTGTATGAAGATTTTCAGTATGAATACTAAATTATAATAATATTGTTCTTGAATAGTAGAAGATTTTACCGTTTATTTACATTATATGATGAATATATTCTGTATTAATTTAAGTTACGAAGAGCGCGTACGATTTGAAACATATATCTGAAATTTAAACTTAATTCAACTATGAAACACTATAAAAAAAAAATTAATTAATTTTTTTACGAACTTAGAATTACAAACAGAAAGGCTAAAAAGCAGTTTAAAAAAAACTTGTAAATAAATTCGCATGTTCTTTATTATACATACATTTACATAATATAACAAATTATTTTCTATTAAAAGCTTCAAAATTCGTGAAAGATAATACTTTTATATCTTTCTTCTATTTACTTCTACAGATCATTATCATTACTTTTACCCGTTAATATAATTTCTCAGCTGTTCATATATCTTAATCATTTGATACATTTATTGGTTTGCTTGGCATTACTCCTGCCACCACCCCATTCGGTCGCCCTAAAGCATAACACCGAATGTCTGTGCAACAAACGACTACTGAGCCTTGAACAATTTAGCGACCAGTATCCTAACTAGCTCCTACAGCTTACCTAACAGCGTGAACGGATTACGCGCGGTACCATACACCACCGGCTTACGTGTCCCAACCGCTCATTTGTCATATATTTATTAAAATGGATAGGAGCACCCCGTCAATTACTAAAAATATATATGTCATCCAAAAAATAAAATTTACTTCGTCTATACAACAATTCGCTGCCACGCCTAGGTCGCTGAATGCCAACAACTACCTGTCCACCATATTAAAGCGCTTGGAGGCTTAATTGGCTGGTGGTCAGCCAAACCCCACTTTTTCCAACTCCTAGGCCAATGGATGGTGATATCAAAAAACTTTACTTATATAAGTTTTAGGCTCTTATCCAAAGAATAGTAGGAACTTTAAACGAATTCGACATTTTACTTAATTAGAAAAATCTTCCAATTCCAGCAACATTTTGATAATCCCTTACCGTAAGAGTTAGTCATATCAAAAATTGTTTCAGACAAAGGTTTTACGTAGCTTTTACATGACTAATGACCACGTTAAACCGATTCGATACTGTGCCTATTAAGGGAGATATGATTTTTTTTGCCTTCGACACCCCATTTTTTCCACTCCCTGGGTCAATGGTTAGTGATATCAAAAAACTTTACTAATATAAGTTTTAGGCCCTTATCCAAAGAATAGTAGAAGCTTTAAACGAATTCGATATTTTACTTAATAAGAAAGTTATAGCGATATTTTCTTTTCAAAAAACCCCCATTTCAACCACCATAGTCCGATTTTGGCCGTTAACGAACGACGGAGATTTTAGGTCGTTATATTTTATGTATAAATTTGAAAGTTATTGGTGAAAAATTACGGCAGTTATCGTGTCCTCAAGAAAGTGATATATATAAATATAAATGTATACATAAATTTTTGAGCTGACGTTGGTTTTGGTGTCAGGGGGATGTGAAACACGTAGATATGTCGAAATTTTCCGGAAGTTGGATCATGGTACCCATTACAACAGTAGGTAGCTTTCTTATGAAATCTACCTAAAAGGAAAAATGAAAAGAAAAAATAAATAAATACAACCATTCTGGGACGTGTCAGAGATAAAAAAAATCCCAACTGAAATTACAAGGAAAAACATAAAAAATATTGTTTCTCTTTTTTAAAAAATAATATCAAGTAATTTATAACAGGAAAATCACAATAACAATCTACAACGTACTCTTAAAAACTTTATCTACGATGAGTGTAGAAAAAAAAAGTAAGTTTGAGTAACTTGTAGAACAAATTACGCACACAAATACAGATTCATGCACGCGTGGTGACATAATATATTAGTACAAGGATAAACTTATACAACCCCGTTTGTCAGATACCGAACTCCTGCTGAAGAAATTAAATTGCGCAATATAACATTGCCACCATCATCTCCTCGTCAACGCCATTACACTACAAAACACACACATAGACCGCCAAAATACATTATACCAGTTATTAAATTAGACACATGTACTCTTGACTGATCAATGAGGACATAACCTAACTCCCTTAAGCAACTAACCATATATATAGCCTACATTAACTAACGAAGCTACCGTATCTCAGACGAAGGTTTTAAACAAGTTTACAACCAATAACTTGTGTAATAACAGACCAAACATAATTATAATACGTGCCAGAATAAGTACTTCTAAACACTAGGAGTTACAATCTAATTATACAGCACACTAGAGTTACCGATGATTCAATTTCAAGTTTTCTTAGATCAACATATTATACATAAAGATTAGTTTATACATTTTATTCCTAACTTATATTAAATAAATAAATATTGTGTAACATCAAATAAATTATAAATCTAATTTTCGATAACATCCGTTATGTAAAGCAAATATATAAACAAAATAGGCTCAGAAAAAGATAAAACTGGGCTTTGATAAGAACTTATTATGAATCTGACATTTAACTGAGAGAGCGGGAAACAATTTCTCTAAAAATGCCCAAATTGATGTGAACAGTTAAAGAATTATTGTTATTGAAAAATAAATAAAACATATTTATTGATTATCTGGGCGTTTTATACAGCCTTAAATTCGATTACAGTTAAAAAGCACTTGAAAATTCTCTTTCATTTTTCTTAAGTTTTTTTGGATAAAACTCAGTGATAAAATTATAGAGCGAGTTGATGTCTTGGTGTTTACAGGCTTTGTGGAAGGTGACTGTTGCCCAGTGTCTGGCTTTTCAGTTTCTCCTACATGGGGGCGTTCCGGTTAATTGCAGTACCATAAATGGTGGGGTAGCAATGAAGTGCTGGACAGCCCCTTTTGGAGTCGGCGTCTGTCCAAGCTTGGGTGGGTAGCCGTCGATGATGAAACACGAAGACTCTGGTGCCCCGAAGCTAATAAAACCGAGTTCCGGCAGGTGCGACCTGTAGGTCGCGTTTGTTAGAGGCAGGCGCTTAAAAGACCGAGTCCCGGCGGAGGTGACCTACGGGTTGCCTTCGTTTGAGGCAAGCAGTGCAAGACCGAGTCCCGTCTTCCAGGGTGGGGTCGCTGGGCCCGACTTTGTCGGACCTGGTGGCTTTGAACAGGGGTTAGAGGCTGGGGCAAGGAAATTAAGATCCTACCGGCGGGTCTGCCTGAAATGCCGGACTTACAACCGGTAGACTCGTTATAATGGACACTCCGCCGGGCTGTGTTTATGCTTCACGTTGATCCAGCCCGGGGGAGGATATGAAAAAAAAAAAATTATAAATTGAACCGTAATTTTGTACAGTTATAATTTAAACGAATAATTAAACTACAAGCGAAAAAACTTTTGATTAAAAATCAAACTAAAAAGTATAGTGCCCCAAGTATTATCATCAAATCAATTATATATATATATATATATAAAAGCATAAAAAATTATATTAAGAAAAGAAAATTTTATTTACTAAAATAATTTTTGTAGTTCATACGAGACGATAATGATTAATCAAAACGATTAAACTTAATCGTTTAATAGAAGCGACTTTATAAGTCTTTCTAGGTAAACATAAACAGAACTAGTGCTTCTCCCTCATCTGAATTAAATTGTTAGCTTTTTCAAATAATACATAAACTTATAAATAAATAAACAGATCAACAATTATACGTGCACGCTTTTACGAAAACATGTATCTCGTTGGTTTTTAATATTAATGATATTGAACTCTAAAAAATATAGATAACCAATAACAGCATTAAAAGAGACCTTCCTAAAAACAAAGAACCTCATTTAAATCAGTCACGTTTTAAAAAGATATTTCTAAACCGCGTCACGTTTCACAACAAAAAGAAATTTTTGTTTTGGGAGTACCCACATCTTTTCGTTACGCTTATCATACATACATAATATAATCTAATCTAGAAACTCAATTTAAAAAGTTATCAAAAACATTAACGTTTAAAAAATAAATAGTAAAATTCTTTTCTTTTTTTTAATAATTCCAATGATAATGCAATTCAAACAACTGTTTTTCTTTTATAAAAAATTTCATGTGGACACCACGTGACTTTCTTCTACGCCTATTAAATTGCATATATTTTTTATTACATTTATTTATTTATTTTTGTTATCATTGAATTATTATTTATTGCAACATTTTTTGTTACAGTGTTATAACGATATATACTGCTTTCGCTCTAACGGGAAAGTATACAAAACGATAAAAACAAAATCTAAAAAAATTGTTTTTTTTTTTAGGTTTTTTGCCTTCAAGATGTTAAAAAGAATTTTTTTACAAAAAAATTAGATGTACATTACATGCCTTCCTTGTACGCCTATTAAATTACATACACACAACTTTTTAAAAAGAAAAGTACATAAAATTTTATTTCATTAATGACTTTTATCGGCAATTAAGAAATGCTATAAACAGGAAGTGCAAACTGGCGAAAGAAGAGTGGATTAAAGAAAAGTGTTCAGAAGTGGAAAGAGAAATGAACATTGGTAAAATAGACGGAGCATACAGGAAAGTTATGGAAAATTTTGGGGTACATAAATTAAAATCTAATAATGTGTTAAACAAAGATGGTACACCGATATATAATACGAAAGGTAAAGACGATAGATGGGTGGAATATATTGAAGATTTATACGGAGGAAATGAATTAGAAAATGGTGTTATAGAGGAAGTTGAGGAGGCTGAAATGAGAGAAATAATACTGAGATCTGAATTTAAGAGAGCATTAAAAGATTTAAATGGCAGAAAGGCTCCTGGAATAGACGGAATACCTGTAGAATTACTGCGCAGTGCAGGTGAGGAAGCGATTGATAGATTATACAAACTGGTGTGTAATATTTATGAAAAAGGGGAATTTCCGTCAGACTTCAAAAAAAGTGTTATAGTCATGATACCACAGAAAGCAGGGGCAGATAAATGTGAAGAATACAGAACAATTAGTTTAACTAGTCATGCATCAAAAATCTTAACTAGAATTCTATACAGAAGAATTGAGAGGAGAGTGGAAGAAGTGTAAGAGAAGACCAATTTGGTTTCAGGAAAAGTATTGGGACAAGGGAAGCAATTTTAGGCCTCAGATTAATAGTAGAAGGAAGATTAAAGAAAAACAAACCGACATACTTGGCGTTTATAGACCTAGAAAAGGCATTCGATAACGTAGACTGGAATAAAATGTTCAGCATTTTAAAAAAATTAGGGTTCAAATACAGAGATAGAAGAACAATTGCTAACATGTACTGGAACCAAACAGCAACAGTAATAATTGAAGAACATAAGAAAGAAGCCGTAATAAGAAAGGGAGTCCGACAAGGATGTTCCCTATCTCCGTTACTTTTTAATCTTTACATGGATCTAGCAGTTAATGATGTTAAAGAACAATTTAGATTCGGAGTAACAGTACAAGGTGAAAAGATAAAGATGCTACGATTTGCTGATGATATAGTAATTCTAGCCGAGAATAAAAAGGATTTAGAAGAAGCAATGAACGGCATAGATGAAGTCCTACGCAAGAACTATCGCATGAAAATAAACAAGAAGAAAACAAAAGTAATGAAATGTAGTAGAAATAACAAAGATGGAACACTGAATGTGAAAATAGGAGGAGAAAAGATTATGGAGGTAGAAGAATTTTGTTATTTGGGAAGTAGAATTACTAAAGATGGACGAAGCAGGAGCGATATAAAATGCCGAATAGCACAAGCGAAACGAGCCTTCAGGAAGAAATATAATTTGTTTACATCAAAAATTAATTTAAATGTCAGGAAAAGATTTTTGAAAGTATATGTTTGGAGTGTCGCTTTATATGGAAGTGAAACTTGGACGATCGCAGTATCTGAGAAGAAAAGATTAGAAGCTTTTGAAATGCGGTGCTATAGGAGAATGTTAAAAATCAGATGGGTGGGTAAAGTGACAAATGAAGAGGTATTGTGGCAAATAGATGATGAAAGAAGCATTTGGAAAAATATAGTTAAAAGAAGAGACAGACTTATAGGCCACATACTAAGGCATCCTGGAATAGTCGCTTTAATATTGGAAGGACAGGTAGAAGGGAAAAATTGTGTAGGCAGGCCACGTTTGGAGTATGTAAAGTAAGCATGTAAAAGTAAAATCAATAAACGAGAAACATTTTGGTTGTACTATTTTGAAAAAAATATCTATCGTAGCTTTTAATTCAGAAACCCAATAAATATGATATTCAATTTATAAATTTGTTATGCAATGTATTTCACTTGAATTTTAACATGGGTAGTTTTTTTATAAACGCGATTAAATTGTTTTGAAAATTTGAAAACGAAAATAGAAATAAATGAAATTCAAAAGTAGGTACTTATGTCCATACTGTACATTTATCCTAATACTGAGTACAATAATTAGAAAGGAATTGTTTTGAACAATATATAATTTACAATACAAACTACTTATTTATTATTAAGATATGAGAAGAGAACGGTAGACTTCAACAAAAACGATACGTCACGTCATATTTAACTACGGTTTATGTAAACCGTTGTATATTTCATAAAAAGTACCACATAGAAATCTTAAGGATAAAAATTATAGAATATAAAATTAATGGCGTCGTTATTAAAAAGAAAGCCGATAAAGGCTCATAAAACTTTCCCGGCTTGGCTCTTGACAGCGTTTATTTCAAATACACCATTGGATCATTAAATATTAACGACTTTATTATTTTTACTCGGAATCAATCAAATAAATTATGAAACAGTCAGTGGTAGCGTCTCAGCCTTTCATCCGGAGGTCCTGGGTTCGAATCCCGGTCAGACACTGCATTTTACATACGCTACATTCCATATCCTACGCACACGCTTTAATTTTATGTGGCGATATCATCAAGAAAAAAAAACAATACAAATCGGAAACGATTTTGAAAATCAATATTAATCATATAATAATTTCCACTTATCAACTATTTTTATTTTTATGTCCGAGCGCTTTCGGAAATTAATCCATCATCAGGAACATTTATGGGTTATGCATTATAATTATTTTCCTTTACAAATTAATACATTAAATGAATTTTGAATTTTAAAAACAAAATTTATAAATACAACAATTGATAGTCATAAGATAAAAATAATGTAGACGTCCGTCATGTCAGTATGAAGTTCTCAATTGTTATTTTTATTAGTATGAAGCAGTATAGCCAACCTAAAAATCAAAATTATTGTTTAATATTTATTTAAATAATACATCATAAAAATCAAAAAATTTCGACGTTTAATTCGTTAATATACATAGCTATAAAATATTTAAGACGTTACAATGTAAAATTAAACATTAAATTAAATAATATCAAGCATATAGCTATAACTAATGGATACAATGAAAACTTAATAAATAAATTATATATTAAAATAAAAAATAAGATTTATATAAACGATAATACAAAACTAACAAATAATAATAACGTATACAAATATGCTAAAACTGAATACAATATAAATTAACAAAAATTTAATAAAAAATATTTAAATCTTTTGAATTAAAAACTGCACGTACAACGAATAATAAAATAATTAACTATATAAAAAATAGAGATCCTTCTTTTTCTTTTCCTTTCCTGGAATTACCTTTTAGATAATACTTCAGAGGATGATATGTATGAGTATAAATGAAGTATGGTCTTGTACAGTCTCAGTTCGACCATTCCTGATATGTGTGGTTAACTGAAACCCAACCACCAAAGAACACCGGTAGCCATGATCTAGTATTCAAATTCGTGTAAAAACAACTGACTTTACTAGGACTCAACACTGGAACACTCGACTTTCTAATCAGCTATTTGGGAAGACGCTTTCACCACTAGACCAACCCGGTGGGTTATAGAGATCCTACTTTTCTTTTTCCTGTTTAGCCTCCGGTAACTATCGTTTAGATAATACTTCAGAGGATGAATGAGGATGATATGTACGAGTGTAAATGAAGTGTAGTCTTGTACATCCTCAGTTCGACCATTCCTGAGATATGTGGTTAATTGAAACTCAACCACAAAAGAACACCGGTATTCACGTCTAGTATTCAAGTCCGCGTAAAAATAGCTGGCTTTACTAAGACTTGAACGCTGGACTCTCGACTTTCAAATCAGCTGATTTGGGAAGACGCTTTCACCACTAGACCAACCCGGTGGGTTATAGAGATCCTACTTTTCTTTTTCCTGTTTAGCCTCCGGTAACTATCGTTTAGATAATACTTCAGAGGATGAATGAGGATGATATGTACGAGTGTAAATGAAGTGTAATCTTGTACAATCTCAGTTCGACCGTTCCTGAGATGTGTGGTTAATTGAAACTCAACCACAAAAGAACACCGGTATTCACGTCTAGTATTCAAGTCCGCGTAAAAATAGCTGGCTTTACTAAGACTTGAACGCTGGACTCTCGACTTTCAAATCAGCTGATTTGGGAAGACGCGTTCACCACTAGACCAACCCCGTGGTTATAGAGATCCTACTAGAATAATAAAACATAACAATAAATTTAATTTAGATAAACAGGGAGTATATAGTTTAAAATGCGCAAATTATGATTTGGAATATATCAGGATGACAAAAAGATCTTTTTCGATCGGAATTAATGAACACATTAATTGTATAAATAAGAGAAATGAAGAACTATCTAATTTTTCTGAACATATGTTAGAAAATAATCATAATTAGAACCCAGATAATTTTATTAATATTCTTGAATATTCCAGTAACTTTTATAAAACAAATATTATTGAAAATATTACATATACGTAAATAATAAAAATTTGATAAATGAACAAACGAAATTTGATAATGATGTATTATTTAAACAAATATTAAACAATAATTTTGATTCTTAGGTTGGTTATACTGATTCATAACAAATGGTTACTGATTCATAACAAATGAGAGCTTCATATTGACATGACGGACGTCTAAATTATTTTTACCTTTTGACGATTAATTGTTGTACTAATAATTTTTGTTTTTAAAATTCAAAATTCATTTAATATTTAATTTGTGAAGGATATAATTATAAAGTATAACATATAAATGTTCCTGATGATGGATTAATATCCGAAAGCGCTCGGACATAATAAAAATTGTTGGCAAGGAAATTATTGTATAATTAATTTATGTCAATACCAACGGGTTATGATTAATACTAAAATTAAATCAATATTAGAAAATAATTTTATAAATCGTTATATAATGAGTGTTACTAAAGGACATTGGAAGGTAATTAATTATCCTGCAGGATATTCATCCGGGTAATACTTCACAAGCTGTAAAAATTAATAACCTGTATATTTCCCTTGTACGGAAACATTTTAACTAAATCTCGAGCATTAATATTATAAAATCGATTTAGTAATAGAAGAAAACTAATAAAAGTGAAATCAGGTACATTACCCGTTTGTTAATTCGAGTGCAACCCGACAATTCTACCTGTTTCGCGCATAATTTTTGCGTCCCATTTGAAGAATTTCAGTCATATGGGAGCTATTTACCAATTAATTTGATAAAATAAGGGGTCATATTATTCACAATAAAAATCTTAACAATTTATTTATTAAAACATTATTCGATAAAATATTTACGGAATTACTAATGATTACAAAATTTTAATTTGTCGCCGTTGTGGAATTTTCAAAAGTAAAATTTTCAAATATATTATTTTATAGGTTTTTTTTGGTACGTTTACACAAAATTTCATTAAAATATATATCTCAATTCGTTCTTATAATATACACTACAAAAAAAGGCGTGCCAATGGCCCGCCGCGAAAATGTTACACGATTTATGTTTCTTTAAATACGATTTTGTTTAAATACTTTTGCCAACTATCACTAAATAAGTTCATGAATTAGCGTACTAACAACAACAAAAACGTTTAAAACGAAAAGCTTCAAAATCCTGAAAATTTTTATGTATTTCTTGAGTTGTGATTTTTTAAAAAAGCTCTAACCCCAATTTTTTCCTTTTTTATCCTCAAAATACAAATGTAATTTTAAATACAGTGAAATCTCCATATTCGCGGTACAATATTTCGCGATGTCTTCTCTATATTCGCGACTAAAATTTCCCGTATTCGCGTAGATTAAATTATGTAGTGACATTAACAAATAAAAATATTAAAAAATTTAATGGCGAAGGTAGAGTATGAACGAGAAGAGGTAGAAGATACGATCCCTGAAAAATATTTAAAGGTCAAAACGCTTACCGAAAGCGTTAAACTATTCCATGATCTTATCTAGTTTTTTATAGATGCTGATCTATCTTTGAATAGATGCTTAATCTTTAAGCACAAATTGAAGATGCCATGCAAGAACACACAGAACTCCACGGATTTAAAAACTAGAGAAAGACAAAGAAAAATTACGAATTTTTGTAAATGTAATCCGAAACACTGTAGGTTAGTTTTGTAAATTTCCTTTACAGTAATTTTAGTTTTAGTGTATGTAGTACTGTTTTCTTGACTTTTTAAGGCGATTACCGAATACGATTTGAACATGTAATACCGTTTTATAATGCAGTATGTACTGTAGTGAGTTTTTAAATCAAACAGTTCGGTAAGTGCTTACGACTAAATTACAAAATATACTGTATTTTGTTAAATATTTTTTGTGTAGTGTACCTATGTACTGTACTAAACCAGTGCTTTAGATTAATGTTGCCGTCTGTATTTCATCAATAACATCGCCCTAAGTAAGTACACATGATTTTTTTTTTTCATTTTACGTAGAACCTAACCGTTCTTCCTTAAATGAGTATTAGTTCCGTTCTATAATCGCGGTTTTCTGTATTCGTGGCATTTTTACGGTCTTTAATCCTCGCGAATAAGGAGATATTATTACTATAAATCAATCTTATAAAGAAGTATAAATCGTTCGAGAAGTACAAATCGTTCAAACGAATGAATCGTTAGTGCGTTGTGCGCAGCCACCGGCGCACCACGTCGTCCGCTCTGCGCCAATACCAGCTAAAGTAAAATTTTGAATACATACATCAAACAAATAAACGAACCCACGCACCATCCTTTTTTATGGGAAAACTTTTGATGGAAAAAACACAAAATGGTGAACAGAGGGAAAGTCAATGGAGGTAGGGGACATTTATCTACACGAATTATTTATTTTGATGTCCTAAATCGCTCACTTAATTTTGTTCAAAACCTCTCAGGATATTCCTGTCGAGGAAAAAATAAACAAATACAGGTACCACGATACGATGATGCTGCTTTATCTTTCAAGAGGTCAAAAATCTGGCCAAACTGGGATATGCTTGTACGAGGGTAAGTCGATTATTATCCGCAACGTAGTTATAAATTTTACTGCAATACAAATAGGAAACATACATATACTTCATTTTTCACCATAGTCCCCTTGCATTTCAACGCACTTGGTCCATCGTTGTACAAGCTTCCTGATGCCCTTATAAAAGAAGGTTTTCGGTTGAGCTGCGAGCCAGGAATGCACCACTTCTTTCACTGTTTCGTCCGAAGTAAATCGTCGGCCCCTTAATGCCTCTTTGAGTGGACCAAACAAGCGGTAGTCAGAAGGGGCAAAATCAGGACTATAACGAGGATGAGCCAGTACTTCAAAGTTCAGTTTCTGAAGCGTTTCAGCAGTGTGGGCAGCAGTATGTGGACGGGCATTCTCGTGCAATAACACAACACCTTTCGACAGCAATCCTCGGCGTTTGCTTCGAATTGCAGCTTGGCAGTAAGCAACTCACTGTAACGCGCACTGTTTATTTTCGTGCCCCTTTCCTCATATGGTTCCAGTACTGGGCCTTGTGAGTCCCAAAAGACCGTAAGCATCAGTTTTCCTGCGGACGGCTGGGTCTTGAACTTTTTTTTTGCAGGGGGAATTTGGATGTTTCCATTCCGTACTCTGCCGTTTACTTTCCGGTTCGTAATGATGGATCCGTGTTTCATCACCGGTGATGATTCTGTCTAAGATGTCCCGTTCGTTACCATAGCGATCTAAATGTTTTTGGCAGATGTCCAAGCGCGTTTGTTTATGCGACTGTGTGAGTTGTTTTGGGACTCATCTTGCACAGACTTTATGAAACCCAAGTCTGTTGTGAATGATTTCGTAGGCAGAATCGTGACTAATTTGCAGACGATGTGCTACTTCATCAATAGTTACTCGTCTGTCTAAGAAAACCATGTAACGTGCACGCTCAATGCTTTCCTCATTTGTGGCGGTAAACGATCGACCGGCTCCTTCGTCGTGCGTAACACTTGTGGGACTGTTTTTGAATTTTTCAATCCGTTCATAAACACTCCGTTACGGCAACACACTGTTCCCGTACTGTAACGAAAGTGTTCAATGAATTTCGGCTCCTGGTACACCTTCCGACCACAAAAAACGGATCGCTGAACGTTGCTCTTCTTTGGTGCAAATAGAAAGCGGAGCAGTCATGGTTAACGGCAGGGCAGCGATAATGGAACTAACCTAGCAGCATCAAACCTGCACAGAGATAACAACAATTAAACCACGCATGTGTCATCTACGCAAAACGACAGTACTACCAACATAAACAAAAATATAACTAAATTACGTATAATAATTGACTTACCCTCGTATATAGCCAAATTTCAACTTATTTAGTCAATGGATTTTAGAGATGTAAGGTTAAAACTGTTTACAAATAACTCTGAATATCTTCACGCTCCTAATTACGATCGATTTAAAATTGTGGAATTTTAAATAACCTTAAGTACTTCAGTCTTATTAAAGCTCAATTTTTCTATGACCCAATTACAAAAAAGACTACCTCTCCGCTTTTTTAAATTTTCCCAAAATTTAATCCCCTATAAGTAAAAATGTTTTAAATCATTTTGTATAAATTTAAGTTGAGCCAATCAGCAGATATAATCAAAATACAGACCAACACACGTACGTACGTACATACATCTTTTGGAGATTTCTATGATTTCTTTATGCTTTTCAGACTAAGGAAGTCGTTAAACGTCGATATTGTCAAAAAATCAGATTTCAATATGTTTGTTGGATTTATATATTTTCCCTTTAGTTAAGCTGCTGTATAGTAGCAATAGCACTATATCAGAGAAGATAAAAAAAGAAAAATCTAGAGAAAGAGAAGGATGACACGGTTACCTTCTTCATTTATCTCAACATACCGCTGAAAATCAGTCGGATAAACCCAAGGTTTATGCAGGTAATAATTATATCTCTACTGGTAACACCGCTGCTCACCACAGGGAGTGGCTGCATAACAGAGATCATTAATCTCAAAGAAAGTAACTCTGAATGACTTTGACTTATATAACCAAGACGTTTCATAAGTTACAAATTAAAAAAAAAAAAAAGATTAGATCGTACACAAAGTGTATCATGAAATTCTCGTAGGACCTTTTTAGCCTATTCCATTCGTTAAAATAATGGAAAAGGTTCGTATAAATATACGTCCTAAAATGCTTCGTTTGCGAGTTACGGTTAGTGAAAGATTCGATCGGATTTTAGCTACCCCGGTGAAATGAGATCGTACTGAAATTTTTAAAACGTTAATTAAAGTGCAAAATTACTAATTCCTTATGGTTTTTGATCTGAAAATCGAATCGAGTAGGTCCAACAACCGTATCTGAAATAGATTTTGAGAAATCTGGGATGAAATCCAGTTAACTGGGGTAAAAACCTATGTTTTTTTTTTTTTATTTTTGACGTACTTACCTTGTTAAATGGGTAATAAATACAGAGGACCGTACACCACGGGGTATAAGAAAACGGCCTGATGCCGTATTAAACGAACCACCGTGGTGGTACGTGAGTCAAAAAATGACAAACCAGGCTTAGGAGCCTCTATATTGCGTAACCTATAAATGGAAACCGCACAAAAATTCCGGCCGCGAAAGTGACCGTTTTCGCAATTAAATTTTGATTAAAACTATAAAAAGCTAGACATCACCCCACACCGTCCCACGAAGAGACCACAATTTCATTTAGTCAGCAAATGCGACTCCCTCCGGAGAACGGGGCGCATTTCTCCCTTCAAATAACTAGAGCTCCGGTAGGTGCACTCCTAAGGTGCTGGTACCGAAAGTACTTCAGCGGATGGACTGAAGGGGAATCACGCCAGGATTACTAGGCCCAAAAGCTTAGTCTATCACGGTTAGAACCGGTAAATAAATTACACCATGGTTCATAAGGATAGGAACGCAAATTACCAAATCCGTCCATAAATAAAACTTAAAATTTATAACCGCCACTAAATAACCGATGAAATCCGCCCGATAATAGAAATATGCAGCACCAAGGGACATTGTCCAGGCTCTGCGATCTGTAGGGAGAAATATTGAAACTCCCGCCAATCTTGCGTTCCGTTCCGTTCCGTTCCGTAATAAATACATAAAAATTTTATCTTGTACAGAATTTAACTCTGAACAACTTTGTGTCATTTCCCTGAAAAATGGATCGGTGATGGTCGTGAAGGTCCACATCCTGGCAACCAAGATCGCCTGATCTAACACCTTTAGTTGTTTTTTTTCTCTGGGGATGGATGAAAATATTGTATACTAAACAAAAATACATTCTCGTGAGGAATTAATGTCCGCATTATGGATGCGGCTGAATAACTTAAAAAGAGGCCTGGAAAACTAAATATTGCATCAAAAACAGTACAGAAGCGTACCAAGAAATGTGCTGAAAATGGCGGGCTCATTGTTGTACATTTATTATTAACTGGTACGTAATGCACTTTGGTCTATGTACTGTTTCTAAATAAAATTGGAATTTTTCTTTGTTTTATTTAACTTATCTTACACCACTTTGTTCATAGTTAAATTCTCAGTTTTGTTTAAAATTTGTATGTTTATTATCCATTTAACAAAGTTAATGTACGTGAAACATAAAAAACACGGTTTTTACACTAATTTATTGGTTTTCATTCCAGATTTCTGAAAAATTACTGTAGATACGATCCTGAAACCTATTTTTTTCGATTTTTCAGGTCAAAAATCATAAGAAATCACTAATTTTGCATCTTAATTAACGTCCTAAAAATTTCAATACGGCCTAATTTCACCGGGGTAGATGAAATCGGAGGGAAATCTTTCAATAGTCGTAACTTGCGAACGAAGCCTTTTAGGACATACATTTATACAAAATTTTTCCATTATTCTCTCGAGTAGGGTGGGCTATGAAAGTCCCGGGAGAACTTCGTGATACACTCTGTATAGTAAAAAATTAGTATGTTTAAAACTACATGTGTTTACCTGTACATTTACACTTACACTGCATTATATCTGCAGCTATGTCAGACCTAGCAAGCCGATAGTGGTATTGCATATCTAATCTACACGCACACGCACAGAGACAGACACACACCAGACAGTAGCTGGAAAACTGGCTGGAGAAAACAGTAATAAAAAATTAACGTATACTTTTACACTGTACAGACTGTTTCACCATGAAACGGAAAGAATTTCAGGACGAGTTCTAGTGAAAATAACGAAAAATATTGGTAAAACATTCTGTATATACCAGTTCGTAAAGGACTATATCTCCAAGCGGTTTGGATTTATACATTTAATTTCTACAAAATGAATAATTAAGAGCCGTTTTTTAACTCACCGAGTTTGAAATTAAATTTACAACCATAAAAAAATATAATATAGAATTATAATTTCATTTTATTTTTTTTCTTAATAAAGGTAATTGTTGCCTAAATACTTTGTGAAATCCCATTCTCTGAAAATTCTTAAAATTTATTTAACACACACGCACGCGCGCGTGTACGCACACCCATACACAAAGAGCATAGTGAATGTTATCATTTTCACCAAAGTTGACATCACCTTGTAATTGGCAAATTCCTATCGTTCAAATCTATAATTTTTACAATATCATTTTATCCACATACTACTGTCTTTTGTTAATTAATTACTTAATTATAAAATAAATTATACTTAATTACAGGACCGATTTTATTAATCATTAAGTTGATAAAAACTGCACGCATAAACTCCATATACAACATATAAAACCTTTATAATTTTTTTATATTTCAGTTGTGATAAATTTCTGACATGTCAGAGATAAATAAAAATACGAGATTGTCAATTTTAATAATCCAGAAAGACGTCTCTCTCGATTTTGAGGTAAATAACACCATAATCACATTTAAAATGCAAAAGAATGCTCGTAAAAAAAAGTCAGTTAAGTAAATAAAGAGGTAAAATAAAGCTGTATAGAATGTTTTTTTAAACTTAAAAAAGAAAGGTTTTACTGAATTTAAAAGAGAGATTCAATATTTATTTAAACTATTAAAAGGCTGCAAGAGATTAAAATAAAAATAACAAAATTAATTTAAATTAAAAAAGTAAATAAACAAAATAAAAACTGAAAAATGCTACGATAAATAAAAATTAGATCTCCTAATAGCATCATAAAATCATTATCAAAATTAAATCTCCTAATCGTAGCATCAAAAATGATATGAAATTTCAAGCTTTTATACGACATTACTTATTATTTTACTGGTTTAAAAAACTAAATGGAAATTAACAGATTAAACCGGTATTAAAAAGAAAATAAACGAGTCGAACAATTTTTTTAAGAGTACAATATGAATTAAAAGAGGTTAAAACGAATTTTTTAATCTTTACATTCCTACAATCTTAATAAAAATATTAAAAAAGAAATGGTACAAAGAATTAAGAAGCAAAATCCACTTATTATTCACTCAACAATACCTTTTAGGAGATTTTGTAATAAAGCTACCTATTGTAATGGGTACCACGATTCGACTTCCGGAAGGTTTCGATATATCTTCGCGTTTCACATTCCCCAGACCCCAAAACTACGGTCAGTTCAAAACTTTATGCATATATAGAGACCGGATTATATGCATTTGTATATTAACCCCATTCTCACCGGTTATTGTATATTTTCCTTAAAATCTAGTGGTGAAGCATATTTTCGCTATATTTACATTCGTTTTCGGTAGGGTACTTTGTTAATAAATGAAATCGTACGTTGTAACCGGCCAAACCTATTAGCTGCACGGATCTTAGATCGTACTAAGCAGCCGCGGAACAGTACCTCTAATTGATTATGTTTACAAAAGTAACAGAATATTTAATAATTGTTAATTTTGAAATAAAAAAAACTAAAAATTACTATTTTTTTTATTATTTAAAGTTGCATATTTTGACACTCATGCATATTTTAAGCATTTTTCATTCATATTTCAAGCCTTTTATGTTGCATATAATTCGGTCTGTTTTTATATATATATTTCACTTTCTTAGAGACACGATAACTAACGTAATTTTGCGTCAATCACTTTCAAATTGACGCATAAAATATAACAATCCAAAATCTCGGTCGAGTACGTTAACGGGCAAAATCTGACCGTACGGCTGGAAATAAAGGGGCTTTGTCAACAAAAAAAAATATCGCTGTAACTTTCTTATTAAATAAAATATTGAATTCGTTTTAATTTCCTACTATTCTTTGAATAAGAGTCTAAAACTTATGTAAGTAACGTTTTTTGATATCACCAACCATTGGCCCAGGGGATGGAAAAAGTGAGGTTTCGAAGACAAAAAATCATACTTCCCTTAATAGGCACAGTGTCGAATCGGTTGAAAGTGGTTGTTACTCCTCTAAACATTACCTAAAACTTTTGTCTGAAAAAATTTTCGATATTATCAACCCTTACGGCAAGGATGACAAAATGTTACTGGAATTGTAAAAAATGGGGCTTGTCGTATGCTAAACATGCGAAACGTTTTTCACATGTAACCGTTGTCGTATTGAGAAAATTTGATGTTTTTCTTAACTTTAAGGAGGAAATCTTTTTATACCCTACTACCAGTGAAATCTACCTTCCGGCGTGACGAAAGGGTGTTTTTTTTACTTTCCTGTCTAGCGCTATAGCAGCTGAAGGGAAAGTATTGTACTAGTCCAATTTGGGCGTATGCGATTTTCACCGGATCTTGACGTTTTGACACCTAAAGAAACCAAAAAAGAAAATGGAAATTCTCCGAATGTTTGTGTATATGCCTGTATGTTCGATGTCTCTCATCTCATATCTATAGAACTACTGCACCGATTTTGACCAAGCTTGGTCAAATTACTTCTCTATATATGGGGCAATGATGCAATTAAATTTTCGACTTAGAAGCTGTAGAACAAGACAAAGCTGTAGACATATTTATTAACAATTAAAAATTAATATTTAAAAAGTAGATCGCACCCCTATCCCAAAAAATGCTCTATCTGGTGGCTAAGCGGGTATACTGCGTTAATAGTGCTCGCTCTCACCACAAGGAGCACTTGCGTAGCACTGACCTACGCTGCTGTAGTCGACTGCTTCGTTGTGACGTCACAGATGAACGGTAGAATTAAATAAATTAATAATATTTAAATTGTAAAAAAGTATTTAAAATGGCCGCTAGTACCGCCACACCCGCGCAAATGAGAGAAATAAGGTATGCGCCCGCGCTTTAGTTAGAATCATTGAATTAAATAAACAAAGAATATTACATTAAAATAAAATAATGATTTTAGACGAATCTTTCTAGAAATAAATAAAATAAAACAGGCAATCATCGGTGGGTTTGTTTTGTCTCATGAGATAAAAAACCTTTTAAAATATAACCGTAGACAGATTTTAAGAAGATTGCTACCCGGTTTTATAAATATTTTGATGTAAAGTTTTTTTTTTATGTAAAACTCATCAGAAAACCCAGTTAGAAGTTAATTGTTATTTTAAAGACAATCCAATAATTTTTTTTTAATATCTACTAGAGATTAAAAACTCTACAAAAACATAAAAATCGAAGTTTATATTTAAGAAATTCAATTAAAAAAACCGGTTAAATCTACCAGACGTATCTTGTTTAGTTTTTTATATAGAAGGATTCTCAAAGAATGTAACAAATTTCAGAACATGTTCTACTGGTGAAAATAAAAAAGAAAGTAGATGCAGACACCCTTCGTTAGCAAGTGTCGGCTGGCGAAAAATTTGTTCTGATTTCTGCGCCTTTGATAAAATTAAGCCAACAGTAATCCTTAGAAATCAAAATAAGGGGTAAGTTTTGTAGCTTTGTATGAAATATGATCTGAAAAATTGAAAAAAATAAGTACCAGAACAGTACTTTTAGTTTCGAGAGATCTGGAATAAAAGACAAAAGATCGGGGTCGAAAAAAAACACTATATTATGTTCTGCGTAAAATAACTTTGTTAGATTTATAAGGTATTGTTAGATAATGACATGCACACGCAATATTCCCATTCATTTACGTTCACGAGCAACACAAAAAACTTAATTGTTAGAATTAGCTGTTAGTATTGCCAACTTACGAAATAAATTATTTCAAACAAATTTAGATAATATTAATTTTAAAGTTGTAAAATAGATTGTTTTAATGAAATATTATTTTATTTTATTTTTATTTTTTTATAAATTTTGTTTATTTTTCTAAAATATTTACATCTTTTATCAAGTAATTTTCCTTTACTGCTTAGTTAAAATCTACCAAATTTTGACGTTTCGTTTTTTAATAAACATACGTTTGTATTTAGTTTCTGTGGACTTTACTTATCCATTTAACAAATGAATAAATAAATGATTCCATTTAACAAATTTATTTACCGCCAAACAAAAAATTGTGTTTCTCTCGACCCCGATTTTTTGTTTTTAAACCCAGAATTTTCGAAAACTTCTAAAAATACAGTTCTGGGATCTATTTTTTTCTCTATTTTTTATGTCAGATTTCACATAAAACTACGAAATTTATCCCTTAATTTGGCTCCAAAAAATTAAAAACTGGCTTAATTTCATCTAATGCTCAGAAATCAGGGCGAAATCTTCTGCCAGCCGACACTCGTTAAAGAAGCATTTTCAAATCTTTGTTTATATGAACTTCTTTACTTTCACCAGCAGAACATGTCCTGAAAGTTTGTAACATTCTTCGTAAATTACATTATATATATCAAATCCGAAATACAGTTTCCGATACATTTTACGGATAGTAAGTCAGGCATTCGTGCCGGCCTCCATGGGGCGAATGATAGCGTATCGATCTTTCATCCGGAGGTCTCAAGTTCGAATCCCGGACACGCATGGCATTTTTACTCGTTAAAAAATTGCCATTTCATCTCACCTCTGAAGTAATACCTAACGATAGTTCCGGAGGCTTAAAAAAAGAAAATTTCAGGCTTTCGTAGCAGTTTCAAAAGTTTCTACTTGCATATACAAACTGATATTTCTCTCCACAATTATTTTTATTTTTTGAAAATATCGATTTACTTTTATTTATAAATCGTCATATATATTATTCACACTTACGAGCATTTACACGCATATTATATATTAATTTTACACCTAAGCTGAATAACCGCTTCAAAATTATTAGTTAAATATACGCAAGAAGGCCGAATATAAATACAGTATATTAAATAAATAATTAGAATTTTTTGTAAAAAAAAAAAAAAAAAAATTTAATTAATATTTAACTTCAAAAGAATTAAAGCATAATTTAAACGCTGGCTACGAACCAACCATTAAATGAGAAAAAAATGTATTTATTAAGGTAGGTCCATAAAAGAAACAAAGACTGAAAAGAAAATAGTAGGTTAATAATAATAATATTAATAATACTAGTAAGAAATATTATAAAGTATTATAACAAAGTACTGTTTGTGAGATCACAGCATATATTAATTCTTTTAACATAAAAAGTTAAAATTACCAAGTTTAATTAATCAAAAAGTAAATTCCTTCTAATAAATTTGATTATACGCTAAAAATAGCTAATTCGTTTACAAAGGATTTGATACAGCTGATAAAATAACAAAGTACTATAACAACACATACAAAATACGATGCCGAGTATAAAAATCCCAAAAAACAATATACAGTATGAGATATAGTCATAATAAAAAAGAATAATAATATACTCTAAAAGCCAGTAATAAGTCATTATTTTGCAATAATTTTGCCAGTAATAATGTTGTACTTAGGACACTAGTCATATACGTAGTATTTCGAGACGTATTCCCTGAAGTTCAGATAATAATCCAGGACACCAAAACGAGAAAAAAAGTTCCTTTTTGACCACACGTAATGTATTCTTATAATGACCAAAAAAGTCTTATTATACTTTCTTTTCCTTCTAGACACCATTCTGTGATAGTCAACAAAAAAAAAAATTATTTTTCAGGAACAGGTAAACCTATTTTAATTAAATTCGGAAATCTAAGACTAGAGTCTTATTCTACAAAATAAAAAATTTTGAAAACGTCAACTTCAAAGATTTCAAAATGGCGCGGTCAACTTTATTTTTTAATCTTCAATATCTCTTTGTAATTATTTGTTTGATCAAATTTTTACTTTCACAAAATTTATTAAGCGTTTTATTTTGAAGAAACTAACAGCTCATTTGTAAAAATCCGTTGACAAACAATCGAGTTATTACAGAAAATTAACCCGGCAGTACGCTAGCACACCGTATAATGCAAGCTGATAATCTTTATTAATTTACTATTATTAATTGTTATTAATAATTTTTATTGCATTTAGTGGAGGAAATAAAAACAGGCAAACAATTATCAGCTTGCATAATCCCCGCGGGGGAAAACCGAAAAAAATAAAAAAAGAGTATATTGGAAAAGGGGAAAATGGGAAAAACGAGACATGGGAAAAAGGAAAAAGAGGAAACTGTAAAATTAGAAAGAAGGAAACGGCGGAAAAGGGAAAAGAGTAAAAGCGAAATATAGAAAAAGGGAAATGGAAAAGTGAAAAAGTGAAAGGTTAAATTTTGTAAAGTTCGTAGTGTTAATTTTTTTAACGTTTTATCAAATATTCAATTGTGTTAATTTAATCTATATATATATATATATATATATATATATATATATATACAAAGTGATTCAGAAAGATAGGGCAGTACTTTGACAACTCATTCTAGAGACCAAAAATAAGAAAAAAGTTCATATAAACATAGGTCCGAAAACGCTTCGTTAGCGAGTTATACATGGTGAAAGATTTTGTCCGAGTTTCAGTTCTTCGGGTAAATTAAGGCTTTCTGAAATTCTTGGAAGGTCAATTAAGGGATAAATTGAATTGTTTCTTATGGTTTTTGAGCTGGGAAATCGAAAAAATAGGTCGCAGAACTGTATCTCTCTTAGTTTCTAAGGTATTCCATGTAAACGCCAAAAATAGGGTCAAAAAACACATTTTTTTTACTTTTAACGTACAATGACGTTGTTAAATTGGAAATAAATCATACATTTATTAAACATAAATTGTAGAGAATTTAATTATAAGAAGATTGATGTAAATAATGTCAACAGAAAACAAATAAAATGTTAAACATGTCGACTTTTATTAACAACAAAACCGACGAAAACTTAGAAGAAAATGTTACAAAAAAAGAAAACAGATTTGTCTACTACGTACAATAATTTTAGACCTACGGAAAACAAGTTGGCAACACTGATTTTTTTCATCACAGTTTGTTTAAATACTACTCACTGTTGTCAGTTAATTGTGGTAATATGTTAAATAACCTTTCGCTGATCAATCGTGTTTGCAGTATTAAGACAAATTCTTATCGTAAAAATTTCAGAAAACTGTAAAGAAGTGTAATTTTGTATTCATTTTACAGTGCACAAAAATCACCTGTTAAAAAAAATTAAATTGTGTTTAGTATTGTTTTGAAAAATGCCGCGTATCTTCACTAATGCCGAATATGCCGACATGATTTTCATCTATGGATTTTGCATGGAAGTGCTGCGGCAGCGGTTACGGAATATCGACATAGGTATCCTGGTCGTGTTGTACCAAATCTTAAAGTATTTATTAGAATTTTTATTAATCTTCATGAGAATGGTACACTTCCCACCGCTATCTGAACGACAAGCAAATCATAATGTTGAAGGTGAAAACATTCTGCAGATGGTTCAACGTAGTCCGGCAACGAGCACACGATTAATTGCAACACGGCTCAATATTTCACAAAGTAGAGTATGGAAGACATTAAATAATAGTGGATTGCATTCTTTTCATATTCAGAAAGTGCAACATCTCCAGCCTGGTGACTACCCCAGCCGGCTGCAGTTTTGTCAATGGGTTACTAGGAATCAACATTTATACTATTTTCGGATGAAGCTACTTTCTCTCATAACGGAATAAACAACACACAGAAGGCGCATCGGTGGTCTGAAGAAAACCCACATGCTACAGCGGAAAAAATTTCCAGCAACGATTTTCAGGGAATGTTTGGTGTGGTATCATTGATAACCAATTAATTGGTCCTTTCATACTACAATATCGTGTCACAGGGAGGAATTATCTGGAATTTTTACGTAATGAATTTATTATATTGCTGGAAAATATACCGTTAGCAAAACGAATTTTCTTCTAAGTTTTCGTCGGTTTTGTTGTTAATAAAAGTCATGTTTAAAATTTTATTTGTTTTCTGTTGACATTATTTACATCAAACTTCTTATAATTAAATTCTCTACAATTTATGTTTAAAAAATGTACGATTTATTGCCAATTTAACAACGTTATTGTACGTTAAAAGTAAAAAAATGTGTTTTTTTGGCCCTATTTTTGGCGTTTTACATGGAATACCTTAGAAACTAAGAGAGATACAGTTCTGCGACGTATTTTTTCGATTTCCCAGCTCAAAAACCATAAGAAACAATTGAATTTGCTCCTTAATTGAACTTCCCAGAATTTCAGAAAGCCTTAATTTACCCGAAGAACTGAAACTCGGACAAAATCTTTCACAATATATAACTCGCTAACGAAGCGTTTTCGGACCTACGTTTACATGAACTTTTTTCTTATTTTTAGCCTCTAGAATGAGTTGTCAAAGTACTGCCTTATCCTTCTGAATCACTCTGTATTTATATATATATATATATATATATAACAAATCTAGCAATAGCGAAGCATTGCCGGGTCTGCTAGTTTTCAGTAAAAAATAATCATTTAAAACACCCGCTAATTTATTAAAAAACAAACAACAAATTCGGTAAGTAAAACCAAAATGCTGACTGACTATTTCATGTTTTTTTCAATAAAAAATTATTGCTACTATAAATCAAATAAAAACTTTTATAGCAGGTAACAAAATCTTTGCTGAAAATAATAGAAACAACAATAATATTTATGGTTTACTGTAGTCGTGGATAAAACATAAAGCAAATATTTAACATTCAATATTTACAAATTGTACGATTCACCAAAATAATGTATGTCCGATATAACGTTGAATATTCAGATACAACAGTCAACATTACAATTAGCTGTACATGTATCATATGTAAAATATTTGCAGTAACAATCAATTTTTCTCTTTTTTTTTGTTGAAAAAAGTCCATATTTCTTTTAAACATTTTTCTGTTTTGTTTACAGTTAACTATTTCGTTTTCCATACCAAACAAAAGTTTATTTTTAGAAAACAGTTTAAAAAAAGAAGAAATTACATTAGTTACTGACGTCGGGAGCGAAATCTTGTTTTAATTCGATCTTTTGGCGTTTAAATTTTGTTTTTACATTTGTAACTTGGTTACGGTCATACGTGTTTTTAAATGTTGATGAAATTTAAAATTTTTAAATTTCCTTGGCGGGTGATTTTGCAGCGTTTTGCTGTCATAAAATAAAAAATCGTAGAAAGATATTTAATTAAAACATTAGAATCATTAATTTTTTGATTTTAAAGTAAGTCAAGAGGACTTTGAGTAAACTGAAATTATAAGACAAAATTGTCATTGTTGCGATTAACACTTGTTTTCTTGGTATGAGGATAGTATTTTTGGTATTTAAAGAATCAATCAAGTAACGATCTAAGTGTATAGTCTAACTGAACTTAGATGTAAAACGAGTCTTTGCGTAAAACCTTCGATGTTAGACGAAGGCGCGGGAATAACGCTTCCGCGAATCGGTTAATTTAATAGTTATAATAATATATGAGGGTTGTAAATTGTGGCAGATGGTCGCGGTTGGAAGAGACATGCAAAGGCGACAGTGACTTGTGTAAATACACTGATGGAAGTATCTGCTAAAGCTTTCGCTTCTGTGGCATCCTGACAGAGACAAAACTGATGACGGTGTTGTGTTATCAACTTTAGGTCTAAAAGACGACCTCCGGTAAAGCCTATCAGTGCTTAGAACGGAAGGGGTAGTACGGCGACCGGGATTCTCAAAAGGGGGTGTCTTCCCCTAAAGGAGTCAGGATGCTCAAAATATTTAAAACAATACTTGCACATCTTTTTCAGTTATTATCTTTTTTATTGGCTTGAAAATAGAAAAAAACTGGCAATGAATCGAATTACTTTCCTAGCTATGCCGGTCAAGTTATGTAATTAATTTTTGAAAATCAATTATTTCCAATAATTTTATAATTTATTATTATCTTATGATAAAATAATTCCTTTTTATTCATAAAAAGCCGGACTTATGAATAGTACGTACTTTTTTCGCAATTTTATGTGAAAATATCTATTTCTAATTTTATAACTGAATTTTTTAAAAAGGGGGTGAAAATTTTGGAATTTTTAATTCTTTTTTTCAAAAAATACTTAAGAGTAAGTAAGGGCTATCAAAAAATTAAGTTTTTTTTTAATTTTAAATGCACGGGTAACTTACGAGATGAATAAAAATTTTAAATACGTAAATTTATTTTTTCAACAGACCATTGGAGTAGGATTGGCAGAACATTTTTATAGCGGATTGACGGTCTGTTTGTGTAGAAAATATAGATACAAAAAACTCCCTCTCATATCTCCTTTTCTGAAACAATACATAGCTAAAAAAGAGAAAAATATATATAGCCATTTTTGTGGGAGGGGATGAATATTAAATAAAACATTTTCGATAATTTGTGATCTTGAAAAAAAATTCAACTTTTCTAAGAAAAAATTTTTGCTAAAGTGTTCCAGTAAAGATTTTAAATTTTATTTCCTTAAAACACCCCCATCCCTTTTTCCAGTTTTTACAAATCTTTCCACCCGAATGGAGTAAGTAATATAAATGTATTATAATTTAATAGAATTTATTATTTCTAACTTCAAACAAACAAAAAATCCCGTCAAAATAATTAACTCGAAGAAGCATCCAATTTATAGTAAAAAATTAAAATTACACAAAAGTCAAAATAGTAGTAATAAAAAAGTAGAATATCGCATTATTTCACGAATCTTCTATGAAAAATAAATTTTATTACAAAATTCTATTTAAATACTAGATAACATCGGGTAAAAAATAATTAACTTCCAAAAGGGAGAATAGGTGTTAACAAACAGCACTATTCATGACCAAACTAAAACTTTCTTTTTGAAGTTTTCCATCTTACAAAATAGATATTGGAGAAAATTGAGTTTTACACTATATAAAAGCACGTACTTTTGTGTAAGATCTAATTACTCGTGATTTATGAAAAACCACGCATAAAAAAATGCCTTTTACATCATTTTCCTATTTCAACTTTCTTGTTCGAGAAAAAAGAAGCTATTTCGGTACTTAATAAAGAACAGAAAACTTTCCAGAACATTGGACGACAGCTATTATACATCCTTTACACAAAAAAAGGCGACAAGACAAATCCGGACAATTATCGTGGAATTTCGTTATTGGATTTTACGTATCAAATTTTATACAGAATTATTTACAATAGAATTAAGGACCAACTAGAAAGCGAGCTAAGTGATTACCAAAGTGGTTTTCGGCCTTGGCGCAGTTGTCCAGATCAAATTATTACTTTGAAATTACTAATAGATATTTATAATATAAAGCAAAAACATGATTATTTCTTTTATTGATTTCAAAAAGCGTAAGAAATTGCATACATAGGCCTTCAATGTTAAAAATTCTGAGAAATCTCGGATCGGATTCTAAATTGGAAAATAGGATCGGTTTATCATTGTCAAATACAAAATCTAAAGTGAAGTTTAGTGGCGAATTTTCCGAACTTTTTTACATAAAATCCGGACTGAGACAAGGCGACGGACTTTCGCCTTTATTATTTAATTGTGCACTAGAATTTCTGATGCGCGAACGGTTTAAAATTAATCCAAAAAATATTCACATAGGATACAAAAGAGATAACTTAAATTTAAATCGCCTAAGATTTGCCGACGACTTAGCGCTATTAACTAATAGTATCGCAGAAGCCAGTATACAAATAACAAGTATAGAAGAACTTGCAAATAAAATTGGACTTAAAATTTCTTACGAAAATACTAAAATGATGGCTATAGATCCTTTAGTTATTAATTCTGTGAATATTAATGGAAACAAAGTAGAACTTATAGAAAAACTTATTATTTGTAATCGTAACGAAAAACAAAATCGGACCGAAAGACTTAATAAATTATTTAAAGTGCTACAAGTAACTAAAAATACTTACAACAAAAAATCGCTCTCGATTAACACTAAAATTAGACATTACAAAACTGCGGTTAAACCAGTAATTACTTACGCGAGCGAGACTTTATTTAGATTAAATCAGAAAAATAACCTTGGCTTAAAGTTGAACGCAGGATTCTTAGAACCTGCATAAACAAAAACTATAAACAGGAAAATCAGTACAGATTATTGCCTAATAAATTTCTGTACGAAAACTTTTCTTTCTTTTTCCTGTTTAGCCTCCGGTAACTACCGTTTAGATAATTCTTCAGAGGATGATATGTATGAGTGTAAATGAAGTGTAGTCTTGTACATTCTCAGTTCGACCGTACCTGAGATGTGTGGTTAATTGAAACCCAACCACCAAAGAACACCGGTATCCACGGTAATCCTTAATCGATACTATGAAAAAGAAGCGAATTTCTTTCTGTGCACACTTTTTAAGATTACCGCAAGATAGGATTACTAAGAGAATTATCGATCGATTTGGTCTTTAAAAAATCCGCCATTATGGATCAAAGAAATTAAAGAAGACGTGCAAGAATTAAAT
This sequence comes from Lycorma delicatula, assembly GCF_047948215.1. Classification (NCBI taxonomy): domain Eukaryota; kingdom Metazoa; phylum Arthropoda; class Insecta; order Hemiptera; family Fulgoridae; genus Lycorma; species Lycorma delicatula. The sequence goes on along the minus strand of NC_134463.1, from coordinate 116,086,604 downwards.
TTGACTTACGAAGATTTTCTTAATAAATTCGAAAAATTTAAATTTGTTATTAAAGATCCGAATACCGACTTTAAAGTAAGAACTTTTAATTATACAAAAAGGGTTTATTCAGAAGAGGATCGAAAAGCAAGATCATTAAGAATTATTAAATATTGGGAGAAAGTAAAAGCTAAGAACTTAAAGGCCAAAAGATCGGCAAAAAACTTGAATCATTCTGACTAAAGTGGTCCTTTGCGGCCTTAAAAGTAAAAAAAAGAACAGAATTTTTATTTTATTCTTTCTTTTTACTGGACATATTTATATATATATATATATATATATATATATAATATTATATTTTCAATAAAGACGGAAAAAAACAAAACCATAAAGGAAAGAAAATGTTTTGGGATTTTTAACCATCTGCAAGATAGAGAGTACAGTCGCTTATCGTATGTTTAGAATTTCAAAGTTCACTCGTTTGACCCGCATGGTCCATTGACTGGATTCTTCCTACAAGTATCTACGACATCCAGCCGCGGTGTATTATTCCTGGTAATGTATTAACAGCAGAATCAACACTACTTCAAAACATCCCAGATAGAAGTACTACGCATTTTAAAGGTAAAAAAACTTTTTTAAAAAGAGTCTTTAAGGTTATTAAAATTGACTTATACTACAACGCGAACTGGTTCTTATTCCTTTTTCAATACACATAGTGTTTCTAAAATGGTGGGCTGGCTATACTTTTTCGGATTCTTCTTGTAAAACTAAACAAAAAATATCCTTAAAAATGGCAAATTCTTTTTCGTTTTCCCACTGTCCGCCATTTTGTTATTTTTATATAAAAATTTATATCTCAAGTTCGGATAGACAAATTGTATTAATAATTGGTAAGCGTCTTGGTAATAAAGTTTTAAAATTAGCAAACAATCAGAACTTAAATACCTTCGCAAATTGCAAAATGGCGGCCAAGTTTAATTCTCAATCTATTATATCTCCATAAATATTAGTTTTATCAAAATTTATGCTGTTTGCTAAAATATTAAGCCTTTTATTTTGAACAAAATGAAATTTTATTTTTTTTAATTTTTAATATTTTAGCAAATAACATAAATTTTTATATAACCGTTTTTCAAAAATCAGATGTATGGATAAAGTGACAAATGAAGAGGTGTTGCGGAAAATTGATGAAGAAAGAAGCATTTGCAAAATGTAGTTAAAAGAAGAGACAAAGTTATAGACCACATATTAAGGCATCCTGGAATAGTCGCTTTATAAGGCAGGCAATGTTTGGAATACGCAAACAAATTGTTAGAGATGTAAGATGTAGGGGGTATGCCGAAATGAAACGACTGACACTAGATAGGAAATCTTGGAGAGGTGCATCAAACCAGTCAAATGACTGAAGACAAAAATAAAATGTTTAAATTTTATAATTCTATTTATAGATAAGTTTTTTCAACCTATAACAATTATTTTGATGATTGTAGATAAAATTTTTAAATTTCTAAATTGATTTTAAATTAAGCAGTATATTTGTATTTATACTAAAACCAAAGTGTTTTATCCCATTACTTGCACAGTAGGTATGATTAAACTAGAAAATTAATAATAAACATTTTGTTTCTTCCCCTATTCTGCGATTATGCATAAAAATAAATGACTAAATACAAAATAATTAAATAAAATATACTATATAAAATATATAAAAATATATTTTTATATAAAAATATAAATAATAATTTATAAATAATATTATATAAAAATATAAATAATAATTTATAAATAATATTATATAAAAATATATATAGTATAAAATATACTATATTTGTTATTATTTGGTTCGTTATTTTGTTTAAACGCGTGTTTTGTGTCAACAATCCTAAATAAATTACATTAGAAAATTTAATTATACGAATAAATATTTCTCTAATTATTCCCTTCAATAAATAATGTATTTTCTTTAATCAATTGAAATTAGACGAATGTAAATATGATACGTTCTGACTTTTCATAGTTCTGTTTCTTCACTGTTCTGTTCTTTCGCAGTTTTGTTTTTTCAGTATTCTGTTTCTTCATGTTCTGTTTTGTCAAGTTCTGTTCTGTCCGTTCAGTTCATGGAACTATCACACACTTTTATTTCTATTATTCGCGATATCAATGACAAAGAGATTGCTACGAAATTTTTCCAATCAAAAAAGAATACAAACTACCAGCATTTGTAAAAAAAAAAACATCAAATGAAATTTCAATTTCATTTCAAACATTCGCGTTGGATGTCTAACAAACGATCATGGAGAGAAGAATTTGGTTTGAGAAAAACTGGTAACTCGCGGATATCGCTACAAAACATTGAAGTATTTATATATTTAGGCTTATGAATATACAACTAAGTTTTGTTCGAGAGAATTGAAAATGTCAATTGAAGCAATAACCGATTGGAAAATGTACCTGAGAGAGGTGTATGTGCTAATCATTTATTAAAAAATCCAAAAAAATAAGGTGTCCAGAAATAGAAATAGAAGGGTCCTCACTTTTACAAAGAAAGTATAATAGAGGCAGAATTCTTCCAAATAAGTGGGAATTTTGGAGGTACTTGCAGAGAAATAAGTAATTGTTTCGTGTACGCTGTTCCAAATCGTACCGAAAATACATTAATTCAAACAATAACAGGATACATTGAAAAAGGATCAACAATAATGTCTGTCAAGTGAAAAAAACCTATGATTCTCATTTGGATGGATATAATTTTCAACGTTATATTGTAAATCACTCAGAAAATTTTGTAGATCCATCACCGGACCTCAAATTTTCGATAAAATATCGAAAATTTGTGGGCTTGTTCCAAAAAACTTAATATGAGGGAAAGTGGAACCGCTCGACAAATGTTGGATTCACATTTGTGCGAATTCTTATGGCGTAATAGGCATGAAAAAGATTTATTTAATATTATATTAAAACACATTAGTCAATCAATTCTCCCTCTATGAATCATGAGAACTTGCCGTTGGTGAGGGGCTTGAGTGCTCAATGATACCGAAGGTGCAACCATATCGGAAAGTATCTTTTGAGAGCCAGACTAAGGAATGATTCCTGAAAAGGGCATCAGCTCTTTCAGTAGCTGTTAAGAGCGTAAATCAGGAGGACTTAAACGACTATATCAACATCACTCAATCTTCCGAGTACTGCGCAGCTGAAAGCAATGAAAAACTACAGCTGCTTTTTTCCCCAAGAAAATGTAGTAACAAAGATGGAGGAGCCTACCGCGGTAAAATATTCCGGAGGTAAACTAGTCCCCGTTCGGATCTCCGGGTGGGGACTGCTAAGGAAGGGGTCACCAGAAAATTAAAACACAGCATTCTACGAATTGGAGCGTGGAATGTTAGTCTGAAGAAGTCTAAAAAAGGTTATAGGTTAGAAAATTTTGGATAGATTAAATGTAGATGTAGTAGGAATTACCGAGAGGCAGGCAACGTTTGGAATATGTAAAATAAATTGTTAGGGATGTAGGGGGGATATCGAAATGAAACGACTGGCACTGCATACGAAATCTTGGAGAGAAGCATCAAACCAGTCAAATGACTGAAGACCAAAAAAAAAATTAGTTAATTCTATTGAAATATTTTTTTTATTTATTTGAATTATTTATATTTCGGTTTAGTAAGTTAGTGTGTTTATTATGTTTAAACCAAATATGTTTGGTTCGGTTATGTGGATATACATACGATTCGTCAGTAATCAATTAAACCAAACTTAACCTACGCTCGCTAACCTTGACTAATTAACAATAATGTTTTGATTATTCAAATAATAAATTCTGTAATTATAGCTAATAACAGACTTGTTTTGTTAATATGTAAAATATATTAATATGGAGAATATTTAAAATGACCGGCGTAAAACAATAAATTAGTGTGTTTCCGCTAATGTTTAATTCATCAATTATTATAAAACATGTTAAATAATTTTTAAATTGAAAAATGCGAAAAAAATGGGGGGGGGGGAAACGGAAAAGGATCCCGAAGTGTTTTCGTGTAACATAACACAATACTTCAGCTTAGAAGAAAGGGCTTTAATACGCTTGACATAAACTACTGAACCGTTTAAAAAATATATTAATTTATTTAAAATATAACTAAAAGATTCTATTTTAAAGAAACAATATTACTTCCAATGAAATTTTAACAGTACTATTTAAAAATTAAAAATCCTGAATTTCCTGTATACTATTCAACGTGCACATAAACGAGCCTCAAATAATTTTTATTAACGTTTTCAGAACTGTAATTTATTTTGTAGTTATTATTTATATGATTATATTTAAATTATTATTATTCTCGTATGAGTACCTGGAAATCCCCAGATATTCCATGAATTTTTCATGATTCGGGGACCGTACGTAGCTGCGTCCCTTTTTCGTGGCGTGTGAGTGAGGTGCAGTCTTGTACAGACTCAAGCCGACCGTATCTACCCTCAGGGTTTAGTCTAGTGGTGAACTCGTCATTTCAGATCAGCTGATTTCGAAGTCGAGAGTTCTAAGGTTTACATCCTAGTAAAGGCAGTTATTTTATACGGATTTGAATACTAGATCGTGGATACCGGTGTTCTTTGGCGGTTGGGTTTCAATTAACAAACAAATTTTATTCTGAGCCACACTAATCTGAAATCTATTTCTTGACCTTCGTAATTAAAAAAAAAACTCGATAAATAAAAATCTACATGATTGGAAGGAATTTTCTCTTCCTTTCAGATTCGAATTAACGAGATTCGACTTCATTTAATCAGGTTGTTAAAAAATACACATATACAACCTCACAAAACACATAATATATTCAATTTTTTTGGATAATCAGTTAGCTTGCTTAATTTAATTTATAAAAATGTCTCAAATACTCGTAATATTGGAACAAAAAATTTAATTTTATATAATTCAATAAAAAATTAATTGGTTTATTTAAATGAATTGAAATGTTAATTTTAATTAAAAAAATAATAATAATAGAATATAATTTCAAGAGGTACATAAAAATTAAAGGCGTAATTAAAATATCAAGATGAACAAAATTTGGATAAACGAAAATATGTAATATACTTATAATAATAGTAGAAGCAGTAAATAGGTCTAATCTATTTCAGCAGCATATTCATAAAAAAAAACACAACGAACAATATTCAGATCGCTAACTTATTTGGCAGAGGTAATGGAATTGTTATAAGACAAAAGAATAGTTAGTTACTAATAATAACAACCAATGAGTACATATAATTTATTACAAATAAAGAAATTCAAATCTTCACCAAGAATATAGCTCCTATAAAATGATAAGCTAAGCTGTATTATAAAATGGAAATAATAAACTCATTTTATTTATGTTAAAATGATCTATAATAGATCTGTTCTTCTACATTAGATATTGTCAAAATAAGTCACGTAGAAGCAATAATGAAGCATTAATTAGCAAATTAATTACTTCATAATGCAAGATAAATTTTCCACATAACAAACACGACACAATTTCTGAAAAAATGACTCAATATTTTTAATAAAAAAATTACTTAATAAAAATAAAACTAATTAACTATTACTCAGTATTTTTAATTTTACTACATAAAAATTCATATTAAGTTATAAACTGTTTCAATCTTTGCTTTAAATAGTAATTTCAAAATTTATACAAAGGTACAACAAAATAACGATACTTCCATAAATAATAGTTGGAATAAAACATAGTAGTAGGCTGTGCAACAGGTAGGCTACATTTGTATAAGGTTATGATTAAAAGAATAAAATATTGTAAAGATGGACAAATACAACTTAATAAATAAATTAATATTAAATATAATACAAAAACAAATACCTTAACAGGCAACAAGTGGATAATCGTGTCGGTTAAACGTTTTTTAATAATTAGGAAAACTCGTAATCAGAATACTAAGCAGCAGTTACTAACTCCCGAAGACAGCAACAAATGTCACAGTCTCTCCCACTGTTCTCGTTTATCAAATCCCGACGAATAAATAATTCGCGCCAAAATGTCATCCATACACTATTACGGGTAAAAGTAAAATCTAAAGTCATTATAAAAAAAAAATAATATGTTTTAAAAATAAATTAATACGTCGCACATTAACAATAATTAATTTTATTATTTTAAAACATATTTATAGAAAACTAACCTATGTAACGACATACCACCTTAAAAACGAACCTTATCACTTCAGTTCGTATTGTTTACTAACTGTACGCACTGTTTAGGGCTTGCTCTCTGGTCCCAGCAGAAGAAACAGGAGCAGTAAACGCCCTGTACCGAGCATTCTAATGTTTAAACGTACAGTGCTGCTACAACGGTCAAATCTCTGAAACATAAAATTAAAAAAACTTCCCTTCCACGCAAAATATATTTCCATTATTTCGCGGTTTATTTAAAATGTAATTATGTAAATAATAAACATTATTTTATCCGACAGCAAGATTTATGTTGCACTAGTTTTATGTGCATTATATACATGAAGAAAATAAAAATTATATATATTATTTTATTTTAACTTCTTAAATTCAAAACGTTATTTGGAATAATATTCATAATTAAAAGTTAGCATTATTAATATGAACAATTAAAATTAAACATCACATTTTTATAAAAAAGTATAAATGTATAAATATTATAAAAAATATTTATTTTCATAACAAAAACGTCAAGTTAAAATCTTATTAAGTCTTAATTTAATTAAAAAAAAAAAAATGATAAATAGATCATAATTAAATAAATATAGAATTTTATGAACAACTTGTTGGAAAAACTTAGTTAAATAAAATATTAAAACCTATTTTTTTTTGCATCATTTTTTTTTTTAATTTTCAACTAATTTGAATAAAATTTGTAAAAGAATTTACACTAAATTAAGCTTCAAAAAATTCGTTTTGCGTCTATTTTCCTGATGTTTAACATTCCATATATTTATTAAAAAACTATAAAAAGAATGTGCTTAACTGGTTTTATTTATAGCATTTTATCAGAGATATAAATAATTAAGCATTTTTTGCTGGTGGTCGATTTCAGTTTGGTGGTCAATAAAAAAAAATCTGATGTGGACACTAGGGTGACTTCCTTGTACGACTATAAAATTACATAAACACATTTTTAAAAGTACTTAAAATGTTATTTCACAAATAACTTTTGATTTTTTCATTTTTTTATTGTTATTATTGAATTATTATTTACTGTAAATTTTGTTTATAATCAGAAGTTAATAATTATTAATAAATCAATATATTTAAAATAAAAGAAAAGTTAAAAAAAGGAAATGAAGTCGGATTTGAACCGATGTACCTTCCCCTTGTAAAATCCAAATATTTAATTAATTAAAATGTTGGAACCAATGAAAATACGTGCCATAAGTACTACAAGTACTACAATTAAAATACCATAAGTACTACTTATGGTATACCGTTTAAAAGCTCTCAATGAAGACCTATTACTGCAGTTAAGAAAAAGTCAGAATTTTTTTTGGATTTTTGGCTTTTTTAGAAACTTTTGGTCCAGTCGAGTGCAATAAAAAGATAAAGTGCACAACGAGAATGGTTTGCTTGGTATTTCTCTCGCCACCACTCCATCGGTCGTCCTTAAGGATACGACCAAATATCTATGCCACAAACGGCTACTAAGCCTCGAAACAGTTTAGTGACAAGTATCCTAAATAGCTACTACAGCTTACCTAACAGCGTGAGCGGACTAAGCGCGGTGCCATATACCACCGGCTTACGTTTCTCAACCGCTCACTTGTCATATATTCTAAAATGAGTAGGCGCACCCCGTCAACTATTAAAAATATATATGACATCCATAAATTAAAATTCATTTCGTTTAAACAGCAATTCGCTGCCACGCCTAGGTCGCTGAATGCCAGCAAGTACCTGTCCACCATATTAAAACGCTTGGAGCCTTAACTGGTTTGTGGTCAGTCATATATAGGTTACCTTCCCACAGCAGTGCGGTAGGAGTCTTTTCCCTTAGGTAAACTACTGATGTCGGTTGAACAAAGCAACCGCATCAAGGAACTCCCACATGATACGACAATGCGGCTCTCGCCACATTGACTAGCCGTTTGTGAGCGACGAATTTTCCCCTTAACCTCTAAGTTCCAGGGTGGCCCGGTGTCTGATCACCCCAAGAGCAGGGCAGTCAAACATCAGGTGCTCATTAGACTGGACCTCCCCACAGACGCACAGCTCATCAGCTGCCAGGCGGAACCGAAACAGATATTGGTTTAAATTAACATGGTCGGTGAGCACCTGGGCACCCGTTGCCCTTAAAAACGAGTTCGAAGCATACCATTCCCCCAGATCCTGTATAAATTTATACAAGGATCTTCCCATAGACGTGGTGTGCCATTCCAGCTGCCAAGCATCCATCGCGAGGCTCTGAAGCCTCTTCCGCAGGCGGGACATGGGCAACTGAACGAAATTTAGATCCGGTGCATTGTGATCACCGTTCCGCTCCGGTACTGGCCCGGCTCGAAACCGCATCCCAAATACCTCAGCCTCCCGCCTCTTCGGAATTTCCACATGGCTGCCCGAACTTTCACCACTAAATCGATTAGGAGAGCCTTTCCCAATACAGTAGTAGCCTCGTAGGAGGTTGTTTTAAAAACACCAGTGCATACAATTAAGGCTCTGCGCTGGGCACGCCTTAAATTTTGAACATGTGCTCTATTCACATCTAACCTTTGTACCCAATCGGGCGTCGCGTAAGAAGTCATGCTATCAAAGACATCTCGATACATCATGTACATCTGACGGCCCGATAACTCATAGTCTTTCCGAACAATCCTCCTAAGTTTGCATCACTGAGACGGCATCCGCCGCTACTTGCTTAATGTGGTTGCTAAACACTTCTCATCAAACAGAACTCCTAGGCACTTATTAACTCTCACTCGACTGATTACACAGCCTTTATACTTCATGTGGAGGTTCCGACTGTACGATAATTTGTCTGCACCATTGAGAAGCATAAACTTCGTCTTGCGCACAGAAATCTTTAAATTTTGCATGTCCATCCAGCCCTCTGCGGTTGACAAAGCCGCCTGCACTCGATCTTCCAGCTGCCGTCGTGACTTACCACGAACTAATAGGAGACAGTCATCGGCAAAAGCCTGGGCCATGACCCCTTCTGGGAATGTCAATCCCAGAAATCCCTCAAAGACCTGGTTCCACAGCAAGGGACCGAGAACGGAACCCTGAGAGCTTCCCCTGGTGACGGATTTTTCCACAACTAGGTGCGCATCTTTAAACAGAGCCGTGCGGTTAGACAAGTCACGTTCTACGGCCTGTAGGGCTACGGGAACATTGCGGCGTTCCAACTCATACAGGACAGAACTCCAACACAAGAAAGGAAATGCTGCCTCTATGTCAATAAAATTGCCAAAACATATTTACAGTCTGCGCTTTCCACCTCGGCAAGAGCATTTAAGATGAAATCCTCGGTGCCAACCCCTTTCATGAAGCCATACTCGCCTCGATATAGAAAACAGTTTATATCGATATTTTCCCAGAGCTGTTCCACAACCAGCCTTTCCAGCAACTTACCGATAACCGCAAGAGGGTGATGCGAGAAAGTAAAAATTCAGCTCTCAATTAAATGAGGAATTTTTTACTTCCTTTTACGAAGTAAAGGAAGTATTGTAATCGGGGAAAATTTCGGTTTTCAGATTTCAAACGGAAATACTCATTTTGACTATCCCTGAATCCATTTTGACTAGTTTCGGCGTGGTGTCTGTACGTGCATACGTATGTATCTCGCATAACTCAAAAAAGAATAGCCGTAGAATGTTGAAATTTTGTATTTAGGACTGTTGTAACATCTAGTTGTGCACCTCTCCTTTTGATTGCAATCTACTGGGCCAAAAATATATATCAGACCTCTAAATTAAGCGGGGTTTCTATTTTGAAACATTTGAATTTTGCACTTTTTCTTAACTTCAGTAATAAGCCCTCGCTGAGAGCTTTTTAACGATATATCATAAGCGATACTTATTTTCATCGGTTTCAGAGTTATAGCAAAATAAAATTTTAATTAATGAAATATGTGGATTTTACAAGGGAAAGGCACATCGGTTCAAGACGGAGTTCATATATCTTTTATTAATTTAAATATATTGATTTATTAATAATTATTAACCTCTGACTGTAAAAAAATTTTAACAATAAATAATAATTCAATAATAATAAAAAAATTAAAATGTAAAACAACATCAGAGGTTATTAATGAAATAAAATTATATATACTTTTCATTTTAATTCAAAAAATTTTATAATCAGTGGTTAATAAGTATTAATAAATCAATATATTTAAATTTTAAAAAAAAGTTAAAAAAAAATATTTGTATATGAAGTCAGATTCAAACCGACGTGTGCGTGGTTATGGATTCGACATATTCTCACTTACACCACATATCTACTTGAGCGATATGAAACAAAATTAATATATGCAAAATGCTAAAAACAAAATTAATACAAAAATTGCATTAATTAATACAAAATGCTAAGGCAATTTTTAGGGTAGTATTTTGTGCTGAAGACACATAAGCAGTGTACTATTCACACACACAATGTGGTTCAAATTGCTGTTCCAAAGCGTGTGCCTTCCCCTGTTAGCTACAGTAATATGGATCTTAGGTGCCTTATACTGATTTAAATTTTTATAGAAAAAGGTCACTATAGTTATTTTCTTTCAGAATTAGAAATAATTTGCTTATGAAAAACAGTTTTAGTTTAAACATTAAGTATATCTTTAATATAATAGAATAATTTTATTTCCAAAACCTATCTTGTTTTTTAAACATTAAGTATAATCTTAGTATATTAGAATAATATATATTGCTGTAAAATTTAGTAACCTTCTCCTGTTTTGTTTTTATTTTGTTGATGATTACATCAACAAAAGGTTTGTTAATTTAACAAACATCGTATTAGATAGATATAAAACTTACATTTATTTAAAGAGTAATAAGGAACTTTTACTATATCCTAATATTTCTGGTAAAATTGTTGAATTAATAATTGTATAAATATCTGATGTTAATAAAAACTAATATTTTAGCAATTGTGTAACTATCCACTTTATTAAAGAATTGGAGGATCGTATCTCACTTTCAAATGAAATAAGTTTAAATGAAGTGCAGCAAAAAATGTGTATATGTAATTTAGTAGGTGTACAAGTAAGTCATGTAGTGTCCACATCAGACTTTTTTCATTTATTTGTACTCTTAACAGCTCTAAATGGTTTCATAATTTGAATTCATAATGAAATAGAATAGGAGTAAGGAAAATTTCAATTACAATTGAAGTAATCTCAAACACCTGTTGCTTAACATACTACAGTACAGACCTTGTGCTTCTAGGAAAAGTTAGTTGCTTTTATACGGATTTGAATACTAGACAGTGGATAACTGTGTACTTTGGTGGTTGTGGTTCAATTAACTCACGAATGGTCGACCTGAGTCTGTACAAGACATATCATCCTCATTTCATTGGGCCGTGGGGGGAGTTGCGTATTGTTCACTAGTTGAACTGATTACAACATACATATTAAGAAAATAAAAATAAATATTTTTTTTATATTCCGCTGTTAATTGAAATTATGAAACTATATATTTTTAACCCATATAGTTCAGGGAAAAAATATGTTCTATAAGTAACGGCAGAAATAGTCTTTTTTTTTAATGGGTATCATATTAAAAGCGAGCATCAGAAAAATACTTAATAGATAAAACTCTTATCAAAAATACTAGAAATACCAATTCCTTTTAATCTCTTAACAAAGATAAGAAATGTTGAAATTGTACAACTGGGGACTAGGAAAAAATGGGAAACTATTTATTCATAATGTGCAGGTTTTTCAAATAAATTTCAAGTCGCAAGAATAATGCAGAAAATAAAAGGGTAAATTTAAATAATTTTTTCTATCCATATTTCAAAAGACATAATTCTTGCAAGAAATAATTTTTTATCAAATTCTATACCTAAAAAATAACAATAAAAACCAGTAGTGAGTATTATTTGACATTTTTATTGGCATAGATGGTCGGTGCTTGCCTTACAATGTGGGAAAAGAGAAATTGGGGCATGGAGAGATAATTGTATTTTAATTTAAATAAATCTCTCATAAAAATCTCCTGATCACCATTCGGTTGTTGGTTTCTAATGAACATCATATCCTGGCCTAGTGCTCAGGGGGATAGTAACAAGATATAGGTAAACTCAGAAAAAACAAGGAACTTAATTGCCTACAAGTCCTGAATCAACGAAGCCGCACTAGATATTGTAAATCTTCTGTTTTATCATTCAAACCATCAATCAACCAACCATCTCACTATGTAGTGAAACTGTAAACCATTATTTGATAATGTAGGTGATTTAACTTCAGTTAACTAGCTTATTAAACATGGACTCAGCCAATAATATTTTATCCTTTGATCTTATTCAATGATTTATTTTATTCTAAAGTATCAAAATCGTAATTATTATATATTCTAAATAAAGATATACCCAATAAAGGAGTGTCCTCCTTTTTTAATATGATTTAGATAAAATAATGAAAAGAAGCTAAATTTTGGCTGAAAAATAAAGCCAGAATCAGTTGAACGATCATAAGTTCAACACCAATCCACTGGGTTGGTCTAGTGATGAACTCATTATCGCAAATCAGCTGATTTCGAAGTCAAGAGTTTTAAGGTTCAAAACCCAGTAAAGGCAGTTACTTTTATATGGATTTGAATACTAGATTGTGGATAACAGTATTCTTTGGTGGTTAGTTTTCAATTAACCACACATCTCAGGAATCGTTGACCTGAGACTGTGCAAGACTACACTTCATTTACATTCATATATATCACATATTACTCTGAAGTAATACCTTACAGTGGTTTCACAGGCCAAACAGAAAAAGAAAGGATCAGTTGAATGAGAAGCTAGCATGTTGCTACTACTAAATCAATCAGCCAATTGCTGGTAAGTTATGACTGCATATTTGTATTAATTTCTTCTAAATTTAAAACATAAATGGCCAATTATTTAACATCTGATTTAGGGATGTTTGGCAGAGTAAGCAATTCATCATCTGGTTGATTAAATAAATGTTTTTAAATATGAAAGAATATAAATCATTTAAAAAATATTTAAAAACTTTATTCGTAAAAACAGGTTATTGGTTCAATCTAACTATCACTTGCCTTCAAGGCAAGTAGGGTGCATACAATTAAAGGTTACCAACCGATAGTTAATTTAAATTAGGTTTAAATATGTATATTATTGGCAAATTTTTGATGCAACAGATTAGTAATAATTTCTTCTTACAGAAAGAATTTTCTGGCAATTACTGTATAATTCTTTTCAATTAGATCTCTTTAGGTCTTCTAGAGATCAGTATATATTATAAGTTTTAAAGAACTACTATATTTTAAAACTGGAATATTGACATTACACTGGGAAAATAAGAAAAGAATTGGATGAGGTATTCTTAACTGGTCTACTTGTGGTTCTAGGCAAGATGGTAACTATCCTAATGGGTAGGTGATGCTTTCTGAACAGTTACCCCTTTTCTCCATCCTTAAAATTTCTTCCTAATTATCTGCTCTGTGGATGTCGGTCTAACCCCTGCTGGGCTCTCCATACTGAAAATATTGAAATCTGAAAAACCAATAACACATCCTTGGTATGAAGGCTGTCCGTGAACTAAATAAGGATTTGTTTCTTGCTCAGTGGGTACACAATATACCTAATGGTGAAGTACCTATAAGATAAAAATGGACATCATAGTAGCAGTAAGGAATTCCCCTTCCAAAAAAACCAGTTTATTAACATTACTTTTGGGAATTTTTATGTTCTTTAATCAATCTTACCTTAGTTTACTTATTACTACTTCCTATAAAAAAAAGTAGTATTAAACGTGGAGTAAACAAAAATAGGTAAAGTAAAAGTTTTATTTTTTCTGGAAGACTAGAAAGGCTTTATCTGATAGATAGTCTTTTATTTTATTTTCTGGCCAACAGACAGTAAAGAATTCTTAAATTGGTTCTCAAGTAAACTCCCTTTCAACACATAACACCAACAATGCACTGACTCTATTGTCAACGACCCGATACCGTCTGCATGTAGAACCATCCAGAATTAGACTTGCACCCACAAAATTGATAATGAGTAAGAACATATCAATAAGAAGTAACTAAAATGGATGGATGGTGAGAAAGATGAACCGAGATTTTTTTGTCCAAGTTTTTGTCAGATAATATCTTTTATTTATCTGTTGTTCTGTACACAATGAAAAAAATCCATAATTTCAAAACCCAATTCAAATAACCCAACATAAAACTCTTGGGACAGTCTCTTAATAAAAATAACTAAAGAAAAAACTGTTTCACAAATAAAATTTTTCAAAATAAAGTGTACTGCGATTGATTTTTAAAAACCTTTTCAGTACAAAAAGTTAAATAATTCAACTAGGTACCAAATATTGATGAAGATAAAAATAATAACTGTTAACATGTATGTGATAGCATTATTTTCTAGAATAGAACAATTAACATTAGAGAACTATTACTAATCTGATAACATAACTTAATTATCCTGACCACAGAAGTGAATGAAAATAATAAAATTAAAGTGCCTAATCATAAATAAACTGATGAATGTGAGTAATGCGACAAAAATAATAGGAATTTTATCTGATATTCTCAGTCTGAAGACTGAAAAAGGAATTTCATTAGAACTAAGGAATTGAGATCAATCTATCCCATCACAAAGCATGAAGCTTACATCAGCAGCAAAAGACATGTTAATAAAGGCATGCCTTTATGATTTTTATAATGAAGAACAGTAAAGATAAATGATTAATTCAGAAAGTAGTTGCACAATGATAAAAAAAATTGAAACATCTATCTACAACTGAAATTAATATGAATCTTATTGAATAGCTAGACCATTTAAAATGAATTTTTTCTATTGTTTTAAATGAATTATTTTGTCATCAATAATTTTATTAAATTCGACTTATCCTTTAACCTTAATATTTTCTAGCCTCTTACATCCTTGATTAACTGTTTTAAGTGATTATTCTAAACTAATAACTTTCTTCTTTTTCTTAATCTGCCAAAAACTTCTTTCTTCTTCAATCAGTACTAAAACTAAACAATCAGTCATTGTTTATTTTTTACTATCAACTTCCAACACACTTGCACAACATTCATCAAAACCTTCCACACTTGTATCAATTTGGTCCTCTTAAGCATTAATGTAATGCACCATAAACTACATATATATATTTCTTTCTAATTCCAAAATCTTTGTTTGAAATTAGCAGATCTATTTTCTACTTGAAAGATTTCATAGTTTTTGTCAATCTGCTTATAATGTTTTTCTTACTTCATAAATTTGTTGTAATTTACCATAAAAATAAGAAAATTCTGCAATTTTTATTTTATTATATTCTCATATAAAAAAATAGCTTTGTAATATATGCTTTAATATTCTTGTTTTATAGTTCTCCTTTATCTGTAAAATAACTTAACCTCAACATTCATTATTTTCTAACATAACTGTTTTCATTTAAGAAAATATTTTTTTTTATTTTTAGACAAACAGCCACATAGATTATTATTTAACCTAAGTTTTACTAAATATAAAACTCATATAGTAAGATGATTGAATAAAATAATTAATTTATAAATAAAGATAAATGAATAATAACTAAAAACACACATAAGAAAAATTCCTGAAGTATTATTATATGAAGAAACAGAAATCACAATAAGAGGTTGTAAAGGGAACCTTCACAAAGTGAAGAGTTATGAAACTAAAATGGATATAAAACTCCATCAATCAAAAGAATAAATTACTAAATAAATAGAGGAAAAAAGTAAAAATAAGAAGAAAAAATTATTTAAAAAAAGCAATATTTTGTGTGCATGAATTTTAGAGTCAGAAACTAGGGTTCCACCAAAATAAAAAAAATATTAAAATTTAAGCTCTAATTATCTTTAAGAAGTTGAAATGTTTTGTTTCGATCACATCATACTTTCTGTATATGGTTATTTTTTGTACAATCATACAACTTAAACTGAACAATTTTTCAATTCTATTAAGTGTGTTAATCTGAATCTGACACACTATCAGATAATGTTTACATAATCAAGCCTAGAATGTTGAAATATCCAAGGAACATACTGGAGCATAATCAGATGATGTAAGGCATCTACTGCATAATAATCTGCTTGGTTCTAAAGCAAATTAAAAAATAAAACTTTACGTCAATTGTCTCCTACCGACAACTTTCACAGTGACACTCTAGAATATAATGCATTTTACAGACAAATTTCACCACTTATTCTGTCAAGCTACCTGCAGATTACTGCAGAAGGAGGGCTAGGTACTTTCATAGTATTAGGTCCTCCAAGCATAATTCCTGGTGTTCCTTCATTCAGGAGCAAGGGAATAGAGACCGTTGGGGGCATTGTATATAGAGCCCTTGGACATAAGTGCAAGAAAGATGTCCTTTTGTCAGCTTTGTCGACTCACAAGGGTGTGGTAATTGAAAAGGACCGTATTCTTAACATTTTGCTGAATGATTTTCTCCCGGATGACACTCTGGTGGGTGAGGTTTCATACCACCAGCGTGTCAGGTGGAAAGTTGTGATTTTCAAGATCGATTTACAATCTTCTGAGATCACTAAGGCAGAGGTGCATCAGGTGATCTGCATTATGGCACAACACAAGGCCCCCGGATATGATTGTATCACAGTGAAGCTCCTCGTTTGAGCGCTTCCAGTAGTTCTTGGTCCTCTAACTAGAATATATAATAGGTTGCTCTTCACCGGCCACTTTCCGGCATGTTGGAAGCATGAATACTTGGTGTTGTTGTTCAAAGGTGGTGACAAAGATCCTACTGTTAGTTCTTCTTACTATCCACTAACACTCTTGCCTGCAATAAGCAAGGTTTTTGAGAAGATCCTATATTTGCGCATTAATGTTAGATTGGTCACTAACCAGGTAAGGGCACTGAGGATGCCATACTAAAGGTGATGGATATATAGCTTCCTTTAGTTCATGCAAATATGTATTAGGGATTTTTCTGGACATATCGGGGGCATTCAATAACTTATAGTGGCCCCCTGGCCTGTTTCAGATGCAGATGTGTAAGTGTACACGAAATGAATTAGATGTGCTCTAAAGTTATTTCACCCATTGGACCATTTCCCTGTGTGATGGCGGCTCGGAGGTTCATCATAAGATGATTTTCAGCCCAGAGAAAACCATAGTGATGTTGCTTAAGAGCCGATTGGCTGCTTCCCGACGAATCTGGGTTCGGATGGCTGGTCTCCCCATTCAGTACGTTACGGCTCAAAAGTACTGGGTGTTATTCTTGATGAGAGTTTTCGGTTCAAGGAACATCTACAATATGTAGCAAAAAGGCCGCTGATGATTTTTGTGGAATCCATAGTCATTCATCCCGATTGGAGGGTTGAATTAGCGTACCATGCGTATCCTTTACAATTAGCGTATCCTTTACAAAGTTGTCAGCGAAGCTATTATGCTGAATCCTGCACCTGTCTGGGCTCACCGCATGGTTTTTAGGTATTGCGTGGACATTTTGCTGCAGGCCCAGCGACTCCTCTGGCTGGCTGTTATAGGTGGTTACAGAACGGTCTCGCAGGAGGCAGTCTCTGTTATAGCCGGAGTCAAACCAATAGATATCTTGGATAATGAGCATAAGGAACGCTACATTTCCAAGGTATATAACCTATTGACGTCAAAATGAAAGCATGAGATTGAAGACCGGGGCCTTGCATCTTGGCAGGTCAGGTGGAACGAATCCCCCACAGGTCGCAACACGCATGGTGTATTTCCTACAGTGTCTAATTTAGGTGCGATTACATGGGTCTCCCCCAATCAGTCCTTTCTTTTGAATTGATTGGTAGAAATTGGCAGTCCTGGTTGTGACTTGGTAATGCTGCTTCTCTGCGAGACTCCTTGATTGGACCAGGGGGGTGCGGGGTTTATATCAGACCTGCGTGGACCGGAATGAGGTTACGTTCCCCTTGTTAGGTGACCTAAATTGGTCGACTTGTTTGGGTGTAGGTCTGAATTTCTATGTTGTGTAAAATATAATTTTGACTGGTATGAGTGTAGCACTGATTTAACTTTCAACTTGTTCGTTTTCTGAGGCATTCACAGTCACGATCGGTGCTATCAGATCTGGAGTAGGCGCGGGGTTCGCGCTTCTGCGGTTTCAGTCAGTTAGTTTGAGGGAATCATGTTAGGCTGGATATGAAGATGTCTGTTTGTGACCTATATGAAGGCAAAATTTGATTTGTATTTTACTGATGCAAATGTCTGCCAAGGCACTTACATTGGTGGCATCCCAACCAGGGCCTGGCTGATGACTGTGAGATGTAATCAGTTAGAGGGTCTAAAGATGACCGCCGGTAAAGTCCCTCAGGACTCGGAACAGAGGGGGTGGTATGGCGACCGATGATGTCATAAGGTGGGTTTCATCCTCCTACGGGGTTGGGATGTCAAGCTGTCTGTAATAAATAATTCACAAATTATGCACAGTCAGAAAGTTTATAAATCCTCAAAAATCAGCTGAGCATAACCTTCCAAAAGAATATCCTTAATGAATGTTTTACATTTCCGTTTTTCCTAGAACTGCCATTATGGCCTCAAAATTTTCTGTCAGTTCCTTTACTGGTTTCTACATGTACAAGTTACAGTTTGCCCTTCCTCATCCTCTTATTATAAATATCAGATTCTTGTTCAAACTGCAAATAGTTTCTTTACATTTCATAGGTATTACGGGACTAAAAAATGATAAGTAAGCTTATTGAATATTCTTTTACAATTTTAATTTAAGATTTTTTTTTAACTCTTCTGCTATAAGAATAAAATAAACAGTTATCCCCTCCCTAATATTTTGTTTAAGGAAACAATATTTCTTTGACTGGTAAAACATACTTGCTCTCTCCACCATTGTTGAGATAAATATTTATTTTGTTCATCCTTGTAAGAAATGTGTATATACACTCTAATTTGGTGGTATCAGGGGTTCAGAATGTTTTAAACTTTACTTTGACTGGCATTATATAAAATATTACTACATAGTTTTTAATAAACAACATAAACAGGAAGAAATAATCTTTGTCTAATTTTTCATAAGTATGTTAATTTAGTTAATTTTAGTTAATAATTTTTTTATTTATTTTATGTTTTTTTCCTTACTAACTACCGATGATGAATGTTTAACAGCTGAAGTAGCCACTGAATTCAGATTTTATTTAATTTTTTTTTTTAACTTGTGAATTTTCTGGGTATTTCAATAACTGTTTATCATCCCTTTTTCATTCCATTCAATAATACACTGCTGAATAACAAATAAAAAAGAAAACATAAAAAAGATATAGTTGTCTGATAGAGTGATTTACTACTAAGTTTAACTAAGTGGTAGTTTAATCTACTCTAGATTCTTTAATCAATTTGTATTTTTTCACTCTATTATTATTAAAAACTGAAACCATCTGCATCCTCATCTCACTGAGATTAAATTAAATATACATACTTATTTTCAGAAGTAAATAGTTATAGTAGCCGTGTTTAGTAGCTGAAGTTAGTTATTTTCAGAGGTAAATAGATAAGTGGATTGAAGTTGAAAAAAAAAACAAGATAATACACAGACCAGACAATCATTTAAATATGTAGATTGCATAAAGGAAAACTATCTTGAAATTAAAAGATTAGCAAAATCAAGAAAGGAATGGATAAATGAATCAAATATATAGGTAAAAGATGGGAAAATGAAATTAAATATATATTCTTTATATAAAATACAATAAACTTTTTGACAATATTAAATAATATTTTTACATCTACTTCCTAGAATTTGGTATTTAATAAATAAATGTAAATAAAATGATCCATTAGATTTTATTTTGTTTGAGATTGTTTTTATAAAGAATAATTTATTTATTTATTTTTTTATCTGAAGCATGCTAGTTTCTCAAAGACTACTTTTTTTATTCAATACCTAACTAGGGTTTGACATATTTAATAAAAAAAAATTTGTAACAGCTTTTATAACAGCTCAAAACCTGAACAAGTAAAAATTTGTATTAAGTCCACCCGAAGAGAAGATATGACATCTCATTATACTCCTTTCTATTTCATCTCATTAAATTTATTTTTTTCCTTGTTTATTTTTAAATAGAATTTCTCCCCAGAACAATGAATCCATATTGTTCATTATTTATAACTCATTCTCCTTATCTCAATAAAAGTAATATGATCAGAAAGGAAAATAACAAGGAATTAAATATTATGATAAAGAAACATAATAAATCGCAAGTTATAGAAATTTGTTATTTATGTAACTAGATTACAAAAGAATGCAAATCTCAAATAAGTTATAATGAACAAGGATTGTTTAATGAAAAAATGTTTTTTAGTATCAAACACATATGTAAGAATTATAAAGATATTTTTAAAATATCTTTGAAGAGTGTAGTACTCTATGGTAATAAGATACGAGGGATAGGAAAATCAGAAAGGTAAAGAATGCAAATTTTTGAAATACAGTGTTACAGTTGGATATTGATTATTAGATTGTGTGGCAAGTAAAACATGAGGTCTTAAGATAAATAAAAGAGGAAGAGATTTGTGAAAGAATGTTGTAAAAAATGAACTATCTAGCTAAAATGGACATATTAAGCTATCAAGGTATAGTCAATTTGGTAACGGAAGGATGTGCAAAGGTTAAAACAGTATAGAAAGACAAAGATTGGAATATAACGGGTGTCCCTTAAAGAACTAAACTTTTGAGTGCATGTTATTACTAAAATTCTCTCTATGACTCTGCAGACACATGCTCATTCTTTTGATGAAATTTTCTATAACTTTTTGGCATACTTGCATCTCTAGTTCTAAAATTATACACTAAATCTTGGCCTTGAGCTATGGAAGTGATCGTGGTTTGTTGGCGTACATACAAGATTTCAAATACCCCCATAAAAAGAAATCACATGGTGTCAAATCACAAGATTTGGATGGCCAATTCACGTCACTGTTGTGAAAAATCACCCAGCCAGGGAACCTATCTCATAACAAGTTCAATGTTGCAATCGATGTGTGACAGGTTGCACACATGCTTTTTTTCCTGTTTAACCTCCAGGAATCACCGTCAGGTATTACTTCAGAGGATGTATGAGGGTGATATATATGAGTGCAGTGTAGTTGTACAATCTCAGGTCAACCATTTCTGAAATGTATGGTTAATTGAAATCCAACCACCAAAGAACACCAGTTCCATGATCTAGTATTCAAATCTGTATAAAAATAACTGCCTTTACTAGGATTTGAACGTTGGAACTCTCGACTTTGAAATCAGCTGATTTGCGAAGACATATAATAAGGATGGTTTGCATACATTCTTATCTTGTAGAAACCATACTTCTTCAGCATTCATACAATCCACTTCAGACCACAAAAACTCTCTTAACATATTGTGGTAGCATTCACCGTTCACTGTTAATGCGTTCCCAGCACCATCTTTGAAGAAATAGAGCCCAATTATGCCCTCAGTCCAAATGTGACCACACAGACACTTGTGGATATAATGACTTCTCCATAATTACTAGAGGGTTTTCTAAGTCCCAAATCCTGCAATTCTGTTTGTTCATCAAGCTGTTCAACAGAAAGTGTGCCTCATCACTGAACATTACTTTCTTGATGAAACTGTTGTCTATTCTTTGTTTTGTAAGCACCCAATCGGCAAATGCTCGGCACTTTTTCATGATTGTTTGGCTTCAGTTTTTGTGTCAGCTACATTTTGCTAGCAACAAAATACACTCTTATCTTGCTTCTTTCTGTCCTGAAGTTTACCTTTTCTTATTTTTTATACTAATCATAACTATCTGAATTTTTTTGTACATATTATAAATAGCTGACCTCTTACCTTTTAATCATATTTAAGCTATGTTCCTTTTTTTTCTTTTCTTGTTCATCAAACAGAAGCATTAACTGTCAATATTTTTAACTAGTTCAACTGGCTAAAAATCTGATACAAGATTGTAAATACTACCTTTTTATGAAAGTATTACTAAAGATGTAGCCTGGACAAACAAAACTCAAAAGGACAATCACCTTTAATAGTATTGATTTAGATTATAATTATTATTTTAATCTAAGCAAACATTTTCTTGTTGTTTGTTAACAAACATGAGAATAACTTATTCAATCAAAATTGTCGTGAAATTTTACTGTAAGTATTTGTACCAAACAACTTTTATTATGCATTACATTATTGATAACGTAAGTTATCAACATTATAACATAACACAAGTGGTAACGAAGTGTCCACCAGATATTTTTTACTAAAACAGCTAGTAAAGAAAATTAGAAACTGAAACTAAATTAGAAAATTTAGAAACTGTAAAATTGCAATTTATGAACAGATGATATTAATAATTCAATTTGTGTAAAATATATACTTGTGCACGTTGAATGACAAAACATAATGAACTGTATTATATATTTAACAACTGAAGGGTTAAAAATATAAAGATTAAAATTTCAACTATATGATCAATTCTACAGTGTTCAATTTTATTTTTGAAATAACAAATAGCAATTCAGATCCAGAAAGTCTTTTAGTCAAAAACTATAAACAAATAGAAAATTTAAACTAATATATATGATTCTCAGAATGAATCACTAAATCAACAGATTCATTTAAAAGAATTTTACAAAAGTAATATTTATAACATTTTTAAACAATTTAGATAGAACTAGTTAAAAAATAAAGCTTATTGTACTTATATTTAGATCTTATGTAAACAAATTATAACAAAATGTTACATTTGAACTATCTACTAAATTTAATACACACCCATCAATAACCACCAGGTGCCAACAATATAAACAGCTGGAATTGCTATTTATGGCATAAGGTATAAATCTGTAATAAGACTGTTATAAACAGATAATCTTAGTTTTACTCCCATCATATGAATTAAACCATAATACAAAATCTTTGTGCAATATTGTCGATGATTACAGAAGACTAACTTTAACATTATACAGAAACTAACAACTTTTTAAACTTTATTGGTACAGATTTATTTAAAAGTTATTACTTTCTAAAAAATAATATATATAACATAATGATTAATAGTATATTTGTTGCCCATAATGTGAAATTTTTATGTGTTTGTTAGATAACATATTTTCTTCGGTTTTTGAAGCATCTTATTAAAATATTAAGCTTGCCATCATTATCATAATTGTATTATCCCTAAGTATATTTCCATATGAAATAGTTAATATGCTAGGGGAAATATCGCTTGGAGCTGACTCAAAAAGTTAGAAGGACCTTCAAATTATAAAAATACATTGTCAGATTATTGTTTGATACTCATTAATTAACATGAATCATGTAGATCGTTATTTAGAAAATTAAACATGTTAATTTAACCATGACTATATAAATATGAAATATCTGCTAAAAATATAGTCACTTATTCTTAAAACAATAACAGTATCCACTTATCTCAAACCAGACAATAGAATTATTTTTATATAATTCAACACAATATGTCATTCTAGAATAAAATACTTTATTATACTTTCATTGACTAACATTTTCAATAAATTATTGACCTTTTTGAAAGATCATCCCACAAATTAATTTAAAATAAAATTAACAGATTTTCTTTATCGAAACAATATTGCTTTTACAAAGTTTTTAGATATTACTAATATAAAAAAAATCTTAAAAACCTTAATTTTTGCACTCCACTCAATATTTATATATTTAATTTACCTTAATACCTACCTATTTTTATGAAACCTTTTATTTTATAATTAACTGCTTATTTTATGATGATACTGTTCTAATCAAGGTTGTACCATAGTTTCTCTTATTCCAACCAGGCAAATGCTGGAGTTCTTGCATTTTTTTTTTTATCTATTGAGTAACATTCCTACCCATTCCTGAGATGTTAACTTTTAAATGTTAATTTAAATAATATTTTTAAAAGTTATTATAACTTTTAAAAAAGTAATTTTATCTTGGTTAATGTAATATTTTGGTATAAAATATTTATTTCATTTGCTAAATAGTGGTTAAAATGATTAAACTATTTGTAAGCATTGTTATGTACTAAAATGTTAAACAAAAATTTTCCATTCCATTATGAAGTTCTAAATACCATCCTGAAAGATTTGTGGTAAGAATAATATCAACAAATTAATATTTATTACTGATAAGTAACAGCTGTTTCTGCAATATTTACAACCAGAGAATATTCTTTGCAATTCTTTGAAACTGAAGTTTAAATAAATGTCATTAACAGTTTATGACAAGACATTATTGTTATACCTTCTGTTGATAGTACTGTATTGTAATTATTCGCTGCCTTTGTTATTTTCATTTCAATGATGAACAATAAATGATAAAAAAAATGTGAATTTCTCGTTTACTGATTATTATTTTATTTGAATGTAACAATTATTAACCTTACAGATTTTGTTATACAATTTGAAAAAATTAAAATAAATAATAAAATAAATAAATTTATTTAAATTTTAATTTTTCCTGTTACAATCTGAAAATATTTATATTTTACTAGTATTCTTTTAAATTATCCTACTATGGATTATAACAGGCATAATGAGAAATAAAATAAATTTATTTGTTATTCTCACATTCTCATAAAAAATTTTAGGATAATTGAGTCTCAAATAAAATAATAATCAGGTACATTAAGTCCTTATAATTTTTTTCTAGATTCTTATAAATTCTATATAACAAGAAATCTTTTGCATTAGTGTGAATAAGAAAAGAATAAAAGTTTAAAAAATTTCAAGGAGACTCGAACTTAAGACCTCTAGATTATAAGACTCAAATATTTGCCACAAAGCTCCTGTCACTGCTGTGAGTTTAGGTATGCAAATAAATTGTTATAATCACTCAAACAATTTTAAATTGAGTTTTCTGGAAAAGGGGCCAAATTGGAATGGAGGCTGCCATTTTAAGTTTAAAGTAGAGATCCCTTCCCCTCTGCAAAAGGCATCAGTTAACAATATTTTAAGCTCACCATATGTCCTTATGAGCCGAATATACTGCTGCAGATCAGTGCATATTCCGCTTAGCTGATATCAATATTTGTTCACAATTAAGATGTATAATGTCAAATGAAGGACCTCTGATTTATGCCTCTTCTATCTTAGAGCTGTTATAAGAAGTACTGGATAAATAATATAGAGCAACAAATTAATTAACTTTTTTTTGTTACAATACAATACATAATATACTTTTCCTCAATTTTAATTGAGAATAATAAATTAGAATTTCACTTTGGCTAGTGTCTGCCTCTGTTATTTTTCTATCAAATTTATGATTTGTAATCATGAAAAAAAGGTTCATATGGTGACTGCATGAAACTAACTTACTCATGTGTGAGTTTAATGTTATTCTATGCACTAAATTAATTGGAAGCTGTATAGTCAGGAAATTTTTATCTTTTTTTATGAGACTTAATTGCTGTTCATCAAGTAAAAAAAAGATGTAGGCTGCTTTACAGAATTAATGATAATGATAATAATAATAAAATGGCATGAAATGGGCACTACAAAATAGGTAAGTTAGATTCTCTAAACATAACAAAAATTAGTTTTTATATTTGGTTAACTAAAATTTTATAACGGTATGATTAATTTGAAGAAATCAACTATTATAATTTGTGGATCTTTAGTAATATTTAGTAATTTATTGATTTAGTAATATTTATCTTGTTAAAGCCTCTTGAAATGGATTTTACATTCCGATTTAAGCTCTAATTAGTTATAGTGATTCTTTACAGAAGTACCTGATCATGTTTGTGTTAGTAATGTTTTACTTAAGCTGTATTTGTAGTGGTAATTACTATTAGTTAACTGAAATGCACTAATATGTTTGCTATTTCTCAAAAATTGACTAATTCTTGTAATACAATTAGTACTAGCACAAGTAATATATTACACACTTGTGTCCTTTCCTGTCTTGTTTAACTTCATCCACTCAGAACTTATATATTCAAGTAGTAGTTACTACTACTACTACCATTGTCTAAGGGTTCATTATCAAATGTAATATCCATTTGCATTGAATTTTTTGCATCTATACATTCAAGTGAACTAGAAATACTCAAAAACTAATAGCTGATTTTTTTATATTAAACTACACTATATATCATTGCTTATCCGTTGAATCTAGAAATTATTTTAATTAAAATGCCCTTTACAGTAATTTTTTTATCATTTTGTTGTTAATAATTAAAATAATTTCGTCCCCGATTACTAATCATTCCAAGATTTTTTAGTTGTGAGCATCTCTGTAGTAAATGCTTTATGAGGAATATAAAAAATAGTACAACAGTCTATAAGTTCAGTTGTGAATGTGATGGAACTTCTTAACAGTGAGATTATACTAATTGATCAAATTTTTTTTTTACATTTTTTTAATATTTTACATTACATTATTTTAGTATTTTAGAACTTTTTAATTTTTTTCAGTCTGAATTAATGTATTCGTTTTTGAAGAGGAACATATAGGTAATAAGAATACAATTATTACACATTAATCTATTTTATAAACCAGTTAATTTTTTTTTTTAAGGTAAATTCGATTCAAGAGGTATTGCAGGTATTGTTAATCAAAAACTTGGGGCAGTTTCAGAATTGAGGTTAACCATACATTCTGAAAGTGATAATTGAGCCATTCTTAGTGAAGTAAGTTTTATTTTTATATATTAATACTTTTGCTAAACTTTATTTTAGATTTATAATTGTTGTATAAATTTTGGCCAGTTAAGTTGCATTGAGAAATAATTAGTCAAAAAATGACTTTCATATTACTGTTTTTTTTTCTGAACTATAACATCTGTACATTGGTAAATAACCCTGTAATTATATTAAATTCAATTATTACTAACCTAAAATTGAAAACTCTCAAGAACCACTCAAGCTACTTTTGAAGTAAAAGTAGATTTAATTTATGATGACCTTAGAAACTAAAAACTTTTACTTAAATCCTATATTACTACCGTTGTTTTATGAAGAATGTTTGAATATTGTTTATTCTAACAAATGCATTAAAGGAAATAGTTTATTAGATGTATTAAAGGAAACAATAATAACTGAGGATTGTGCCATACTTATTCATTTATGCAACATGGCCTGCAGACTGACAAACATGAATACAGATTTAGGAGCATAATTATCAATTATTAACAGTTTTTTTGTGATTGAAGGTATCATACTGAATGTTATAAAATAGAGTATAAAAAATTTAAGAAATTAGGGAAAATTTTAATTAATTGTTAGAAATGGGTAAAAATAGAAAACCCCTAGAATCCCTGTTGCTTATGCTGACTATCCTGGCAAAATCTGTCATTTTGTCTCTAAAAGATTTAAAAGTAAATAATCAAATTTGATGTTCTTTAGAATTTATTAAAACTGATTTGCTAATTTACGGATCAAAAACAGTTATAGTAATACAAAAGTTATAGTATACAAAAGAAATTTATGGAGAAAAACAAGAGAATATGTTTTTAGGCGCTTATGGTTGAAGTATCCATGTAATATTATGCATGATTCATAATTTCTTTTTATTTATCGCCTAACTGAAGCAAGAACCTTGCATACTTGTTTTCTGAAATGTTCGCAAAAAAATATATCTACAACTGTCCTTCAAATATAAACCAGAATTTAACATAAACATATCTTTATTAATATTAGATAAAATTGCAAATAGATTACCTTATTTTTCTATATAGTTTCCTTCAACAGAAATACATTTTCTCCATCAGATAGGCAGCTTCCTGATAACTTAATAACTACTTAATAACAAAGTTATAGCGATGGTTTTTTTTATGAAAAAGAACCCCCATTTCCAACTTCTATGTTCTTATTTTTGGCCAACGAACTCAACCGAGATTTTCAGATAAGTTATTTTTAAGGAACAATTTGAAAGCGATTGGTACAGAATTATGGCAGTTATCGAGTCCACGAGAAAGTGAAATATATATAAATGTATATATGAACTTTTGAGCTGACGGTAGTTTTGGGGTCTGGGGGATGTGAAACGCAAAGCTATGTCAAAATTTTTTGCAAGTCGAATCATGGTACCCATTAAAATACGTAGCTTTCTTATAAAATCTACCTAAAACTTTACAGAAACATCATAAAAGAAAATCTGTTAAAACTTAAAATTGAACTGAGAAATTATTGGGTATTTCTATGCTAACAATTTATATAATAATATAGGCCTGCATAATTTGGAACTTGGAATGTTTTTAACATTTGATAATTGATTCCTACGTGTTTTTTTTCGCTGAATCCCAAAATAACCATTTTTTCTATCGCTTCAGCAGTTTTCGCAAATTTCAAAATTTGTAAAAAGTTGAAAATATGATACTCTAAAATAAACATAAAATATTCTTTTTTTATTATAAATTAATATATTCACTTTTTTGGCTTTATTCTTACAGTTAAACAATCAAGTGGTGTGAAGAGGCGGGTGGGGTGGGGGTTTGGGTAGAAGATGAGACGGTGGGAGAGCTTGGTCAACAGGTTATGATAAGACTTAACAAGATGTAACATTTATTGGCAGCTATCGGTACCACTCATGCACCATGCGACTACTACCAGTGTTGTTTCAACCATCAGCATGTATAAGTAGAGTTTTTTCCATCTTCCATGATCAAATGCGTTTTTGTCAGTGGAAAATATATTTTCAGGCCATAAAGCAAACTTTCTGTTTTCCAAATGGCTTCAACAGATTGCAGATTCTTTTTGTTACATCTGTGGTGAGTTAATGGAGGGAAAGCAAAAAGGAAATATAAGAAGTTTCGTTCGACAAGTGTACCTCACATATTTCAGAATGAAAATAGAAGATCAAGATAAAACTTGGGCATCCCAATAAGTTTGAAGGACTTAGACGGTGGTCAAAGGAAACAAAGCGTTCAGATTTGGAGTTTCAATGGTGTGACGATAGCCGTGAAATCACACCGATGATGGTTACTTTTGTTCGACTGGTGTTCACGGTTTGTTTCAATTTGAAGAATAAAAAAAGAATCATCTTTTTAAATGTGCCATATGCTTTACATCTAGTTTCTATGGTCCATTACGTATCAGTGCCAATTCCACCAGAAATTTTACCTGAAATATACGGTTCCGTTAGAGATTTAAATGAAGATAACTGTGCATCAGAGTTTTATTCACAGTCTGAACTAAACGATTTGGTTCGAGAATCACATCTGACCAAAAAAATTCAGAATTGCTTGGTTCAAGGCTTAAAGTAAAGAACCTGCTAGCTCCTGGCACCTCATTTTTCTGGTTAAGATACAGATTTTCTTACATATTTTTCAGAAAGAGAAGTAGTCTTCTGCACTGATATATGTGGACTTTTGACTCGATTTAACATTCCTTATAAAAGTACTAACTGGAGACTGTTCATGTATTTTTCCAAAAGAAACCTCAAAGTTGTCCTCCTTCACAATAGGAATACATACCAGTCGGACATTCTATCCATTTAAAAGAGGGTTATTATAATTTTGAATTCGTTCTCGATAAAATTAAATACAACAATCATAAGTGGATTGCAAGTGGCGATCTCAAAATAATAGCAATGGTCCTAGGTCAGCAAGGAGGATACACAAATTTTCCTTGTTTTATGTGTGAATGGGATAAAAGAGTCAGACAAAATCACTGAATAAGGAAAGTTTGGCCAAAAAGAGCTTCGTTGAACCTGCAACCAGAGAGTCTCACAGTTCTGAATAAAGTTCTCCTTCCACCTCTGCATATCAAGTTACGCTTAATGAAGCAGTTTGTCAAAGCCTTACCAAAAGAAACAAATGGTTTTAAAATACATCTGTGACAAATTTCCAGTCTTACTAACCACCAAACTAAAAGAGGGTGACTTTCTGGTCCTGACATTAGAAAACTTCTCCGACATGGTAATTTTGAGAAACAAATAAAAGTTGTAGAAAAAGAAGCCTGGGCAAGAAATGGCAAGAAAAGCCTAGGCATTGCACTTTAAAAAGTTTAATTAGTGTAATGTAAAGGTCAATTTTTCCATTTAGTGGTTGCAAATCATAACTTCTTAAAAATAACCTTTTTCTTTCATAACCCATATTAAAACACCATTTTCAGTTCATTTCTTATCAGTATCATTTTTTCAAAATAAACATACATTGTACAATACTTTAACTTTTTCAGTCTTAAACACTTAACTCTGGTTTATCTGAAAAGTAGAGAATATAACATCCTTGACATTTTAGTCAATTCAGTAAATTATCATGAAGATCATTCAGTTCATTTTTTCCTGTTTAGCCTCTGGGAATCACCATCAGGTATTACTTCAGTAGATGAATGAGGATGATATGTCTGAGCGTAAGTGTAGTCTTGTACAGTCTCAGGATGACCATTTCTGAGATGTGTAGTTAATTGAAACCCAACCACCAAAGAACACTGGTATCTGCGATCTAGTATTCAAATCCGAATAAAAGTAAAAAGCCTTTACTGGGATTTGAATGTTGGAACTCTCGACTTCAAAATCAGCTGATTTGCAAAGACAAATTCATCACTAGACCTGGTGGGTTCATTCAATTCATTTATCTTTCAGTTTCAAACCCATCTTTATTACCAATTAATTCTTGAATATTTTTTCCCAAGATCTTCAAATTTTTTTCTACCGTGAAGTATGATATAATCTCTTAGAGTAACCTAAAAAAAAGTACAATGATTTCATAAAGTGTCATTTACAACTATAACAATCAAGAAACAGACCGTTAAACAAATGTTTAATAATTATGAGATAAAAATCAATAATTAAAAGTTTCTGAGTCTGTAGTGAAAAGTTGATTACAGAAGACTATTCATCTGAAGAGGCATCAATTAACAGTTTTATTTATTTAAAATGTCACAGTTTTCAAAAGATTTATAAATACACTACTGTTCAATTTACTTGTGATGTAATTTTATTGCTTTGTTTTGTTTTCAAGTACCTTAATAAAACAATAAGCTATTAATTATTATTATAATTAATACTTAATATGTAAACATATTTTCTAGCGTGAAGTATGATATAATCTTTTGGAGTAACCTAAAAAAAAGTCAAAGCAAGTTTTCAAAATACAAAAATCAGTTATTTAGCATCCAAAGTATAATGTATTTAGTAAATCAAAAATGATAACTTATCCCCAAGGTTATTTTTTATATTTATGAATATGCAATCTTTGTTAAAAAGAATAGAAACTATAAGAAAGAATTTTAAAAACCCCAATCAATATTTTGGCTTACAAGAAAAAACAGATTTGTTTCCACGGTCATTTTTTATTAATCAATAACAGCAAATGATACATATTTCATAAACATTTTTTTTTCAATTTCTACAAGATTTTTCACGTTTTGTACAATCTGCCCTTTTTTTTGCTTGATATCTTCACATAAGTTTGAAGTTTGTGCATGGGATATGGAAATGGAATTTTGTAGCATATGAAAAGTGCCATGCCTGACTGGGATTTGTACCTGGACCTCCAGATGAAAGATCGAGATGCTACCACTCCGCCACGGAGATGGGCGAATTGTTTACTTAGGTGTTGTAATCACAAAAAAAATTTTTATGGTTATAGGTTTTTAATTAACAAGTTTATTTGCATATCAATCAACTTACTGCATTTTATGAGATTGTGTAACCTCTTGTGTATAAGGTGTGTGTACATATATATATATATATATATATATATATATATATATATATATAATGGTTGCTATGCATATTAAAAATACTATTTCTATTTTATTTGCTTATTTAAGAGTTACTTTTATTAACAATTCAAGAAAATTATCTAGTTTGAAAACTGATAATGAACACTGGTTGTTAAAAATAATGGTGCGATTGTCACCTTTGGCCTATCAATTGTTGAATCACACACTACGCATGCAACATGTTATTCTTACTTTCCAATCCCGCGTTGTACAATTTTTATGTTTGAATCGTTAAAATTTTACAATTTGATTTTTTTTCTCATAATTTATGTATTGATGAAGAAATAATTCCATATTTTGGTGGCATTCAATAAAAATGTTTATCAAGGGAAAATCAATTAAATTTGAATTTAAGCTTTGGTGTTCAGGTAGTTCAGACGAGTATTTATACCCATTTATTCCATACATAGGTGCAAGCAAAGAAATATCTGAATATAGTCTTCGAACACAAGCAGTACTAGATTGCCGATCCTAATGAGCATACATTTTGTTTGGCTATTTCTTTTCTTCTTATGATCTGTTTGAATGAAAAAGGTTATTTTACGAGCGGCACTGTAAGAGAAAATAGGGTTCCCAATTGCCCCTTGAAAAAACAAACTTTACAGTTGTTAGATGGAATGATAATGCAATCATGATGGTTACCAGTAATCACAATGGCATATACCCATTACAGAGTACAAAAAGAAACAGCCAAAAAGAAAGAAAAGAACCAGAATTATTGAGCCATTAATGATAGCAGAAAATATTAAAAGTACGGCTGGTGTTGCCATGACAATGGTATTGGAAATGATAGAATTTGAATGCGTAGAAAAAAATTGTGGTAGTCATTGTTTACAAATGCTGTCGATTCTATTATAGTAAATTCATCGAAAGTATGCAGGCTAGCAAATAATAGTAAAATTAGTCAAATTGATTTTAGGTATTTTCTTGTATTATCGCTGATAAAAAGTGAAGAAATAAAAATACTACAAAGCATTGCTGAGAATGAAGAAAAAAGTAAAGACAATTTTCCTTCACCACCAATGGCAACCAAGGATCATCTGTCAAAAACCAATTGCCAGAAGATGTTCATTATGATCAAATGGGCTATGTTATTTCAGAGCATTTAAAAAAGCTAAATGAAGATATAAACTACGCAAAAACCATACAATTTTTTGTATATAAAATTTATAGTGCACCTATATTCAAAATGTTCAAGAATTTCATTTTCAGCAAAGAAAATAAATTTTTTTATAAAAAAAGAATGAAATTGAAGTAGTTTATTTGTAACTGTATTACTTAAGTTTAATAAATTATAATATAAATTTTTCATATGTCTTCTTACTATACTCTTCAGAAGATGACTTTTTTGCATGCTTTTTGCCAAAGGTGTGTAAACGAACAAGTTTATTTCTGAGCAATAATTGATTTTTTTGTCGATATGAAAATATTTCTAGCTTTATATACTTAGTAATGGATAAAATAAAGGGTTTATTTAGAAAAAAATTATGTCTGGCAGTTAATGGATTAATATACTATCGAATTAATTATTTTTTAAATACGATTAAAAGATTTTCTTTTGTAGAAACAATATCGCTGTTGATAAATTTTCACATAATTGTAATTTAAAAAAAAAAGTAACTAGAATTTCCTGCAAACCATTCAACATGTACATAAATATGTAATCGATTTTCATTAATATCTTCCGAGTTGTGATTTATTTTGTATCAGTTATCTTTATATTTTTAATTATTAATATGAACTTTTGGTTTCTTGATCGATCTAGGTAAATATTGGAGCGATTCCTTTTTCATTTATCTGTGCAGTAAAGTATCTACACATTTCTGATATGCAGTAATGTAATAATAATAATATAATAATTTAATATATGTGTAATCTACGATTTATATACATTATTATATTTCTCTCGTATTATGAACCGATCAGAATGATTCATTTATTGGTATAAATAGTACTATAACTTTTATTATTATAGACGTTAACTATTGTACTTAAATTTTTATTACTAAAGTTCATCTATGATTATCTCCTATTTAATACAGTTCATGCCATTATTTGTTATGCTTTTTTTTTTTTTTTTTTGTCTTCAGTCATTTGACTGGTTTGATGCAGCTCTCCAAGATTCCCTATCTAGTGCTAGTCGTTTCATTTCAGTATACCCTCTACATCCTATATCCCCAACAATTTGTTTTACATACTCCAAACGTGGCCTGCCTACACAATTTTTTCCTTCTACCTGTCCTTCCAATATTAAAGCGACTAATCCAGGATGCCTTAGTATGTGGCCTATAAGTCTGTCTCTACTTTTAACTATATTTTTCCAAATGCTACTTTCTTCATCTATTTGCCGCAATACCTCTTCATTTGTCACTTTATCCACCCATCTGATTTTTAACATTCTCCTATAGCACCACATTTCAAAAGCTTCTAATCTTTTCTTCTCAGATACTCCGATTGTCCAAGTTTCACTTCCATATAAAGCGACACTCCAAACATACACTTTCAAAAATCTGTTCCTGACATTTAAATTAATTTTTGATGTAAACAAATTATATTTCTTACTGAAGGCTCGTTTAGCTTGTGCTATTCGGCATTTTATATCGCTCCTGCTTCGTCCATCTTTAGTAATTTTACTTCCCAAATAATAAAATTCTTCTACCTCCATAATCTTTTCTCCTCCTATTTTCACATTCAGTGGTCCATCTTTGTTATTTCTACTACATTTCATTACTTTTGTTTTGTTCTTGTTTATTTTCATGCGATAGTTTTTGCGTAGGACTTCATCTATGCCGTTCATTGTTTCTTCTAAATCCTTTTTACTCTCGGCTAGAATTACTATATCATCAGCAAATCTTAGCATCTTTATCTTTTCACCTTGTACTGTTACTCCGAATCTAAATTGTTCTTTAACATCATTAACTGCTAGTTCCATGTAAAGATTAAAAAGTAACGGCGATAGGGAACATCCTTCTCGGACTCCCTTTCTTATTAGGGCTTCTTTCTTATGTTCTTCAATTGTTATTGTTGCTGTTTGGTTCCTGTACATGTTAGCAATTGTTCTTCTATCTCTGTATTTGAACCCTAATTTTTTTTAAATGCTGAACATTTTATTCCAGTCTACGTTATCGAAAGCCTTTTCTAGGTCTATAAACGCCAAGTATGTTGGTTTGTTTTTTTTAATCTTCCTTCTACTATTAATCTGAGGCCTAAAATTGCTTCCCTTGTCCCTATACTTTTCCTGAAACCAAATTGGTCTTCTCCTAACACTTCTTCCACTCTCCTCTCAATTCTTCTGTATAAAATTCTAGTTAAGATTTTTGATGCATGACTAGTTAAACTAATTGTTCTGTATTCTTCACATTTATCTGCCCCTGCTTTCTTTGGTATCATAACTATAACACTTTTTTTGAAGTCTGATGGAAATTCCCCATTTTCATAAATATTACACACCAGTTTGTATAATCTATCAATCGCTTCCTCACCTGCACTGCGCAGTAATTCTACAGATATTCCGTCTATTCCAGGAGCCTTTCTGCCATTTAAATCTTTTAATGGTCTCTTAAATTCAGATCTTGTACACTTTTAGACTTCATTTAGTTCTGAACACGCAGCTAGCATGTAAATATGTCTACAACAATAGCATCTCGCGCCAAGTGTGAAGCGCGTGCGGTAATTCGATTTCTTCCAGCTGAGGGGTGTAATGCGGCTGAAATTCATAGACGAGTAAGTAATGTGTACAGTGAAACTTCGATGACAGCAAAGTGCGACAATAGTGCAGGAACTTTAAAGCAGGACGAGCAGATGTTCATGATGCAGGCGGTTAAGGAAGGAAGCGAGTGTCAACCGATGATCTCATTGAGCGAGTGGATGAAGCAATTCGAGAAAATCATCGGTTCACAATTTCTGTATAGAGTGATTTGTTTCCTGAAATATCAAGGTCAGCTCTCTACTCCGTTGTGAGTGAGAGACTCACTCACCGCAAAGTAGACCTCACTTCAGTACCGCAAACTGTGTGCGAGATGGGTTCCCATAATACTGTCCGACCATCACAAAACAATGAGAATGGACGCTTCCCTAACATTTCTCCAGCACTACCACAATGAAGGAGAAGATTTTTAAACAAAATTGTCACAGGGGATGAGACACGGGTCCATTTCGAAACTGAAGAAACAAAAGAACAATCTAAACAGTGGATGCATTCTCATTCTCTCAGTAAACCAAAGAAATTCAAACGAACCTTCTCAAATAGAAAGTGTATGGCTACTGTGTTCTGGGACCGGAATGGAGTTCTCATGGTGGAATTCATGGAACGTGGCACGTCCATCACTGCAGCCTCATACTGCGAGACTCTTCAACGTCTACGAAGGGCGATTCAGAATAAACGGAGAGGAATGTTGTCATCAGGCATTGCCTTTCTCCATGACAATGCTCTAACTTGGTACCACGATACGACAAATGTCTTAATCGGAGTGGCGACTATGTAGAGAGATAGTGTAACTATGTAAGTATTTGTTACAAATAAAAAATTTTTTATTTTCACTGTGGTTTTAATTTCGTGACTGATTGAACCTTGAAAAAAAAATAACCCTCGTACATTTAAATCGCATATGACTTTGATTATTAACTGTGAATCATTTGTTTAACCGCTTTGATATAGTCATTACTGTTTGAGATCAAAATCCTGCTACCTTTTTAAAAGCGATCACAATTCATTTGTAGAATTTGTTTCCATTTAAACAAATCTCTTTGTTTCTGTTATAGGCTGCAAATAATCTCTACTAGGTTCACATGTTAAGACTTGAGGAAAAAACATAATGTCGTTAATAATGCTTTCTTTGTTGTAATCAAACAAAGACAAGTAAATATTGATTTACAGAAGCTAACAATGAAAAACAGGCGATGTAATGATTTATAGCAGAAGTCAGGGTTTTGAAACATTTGATTTAGGAAAGAATAAAAATTTACCTACTATATTAATTAAAACACCAATGTCTCAGACAGTGAAAATTATAGTATATCTTTTAAACTAATTAATAATTTAACAAAATGTTTGAATTACCAAAGGATTAATTTATTAACAGTGCTCTATATATATATATATATATATATATATATATATAAAATAAATAAAAATGAATAAAAAGTAAAATGGTAAAACTAAAAGATTCTTAGAAAAGAAATTTTTATAACATTTATGATCATACATATAAATAAGAGAGAATTTAAAAAAAAATTGCTGATCACTTAATTACGCAAAGTATAATAACTGACAGAGATATTAATTTATAAATATAAATACCAGAGTATAAATTGAACAGATAAATTTTGAAAGGGAATTAATTAAATCAGTACACCTGTTTAAGAGCCAGCTTACATGTTATTAACCGATCATAAAAATGACCAGTTTTTACAAAAAAACCAATGCAAATGAATTACTTGATATTTTTAATACCTAATAATAAGGATCCATGAATTTGAAAGCCTTTTAAGTAAAGTTATCATTATATGTAATAGATATCATTATATGTAATCGATTTTATTTTTTATCTTACCTTGAAAATGTCTTCGATAATGTACGTCCCA
Organism: Lycorma delicatula; assembly: GCF_047948215.1. Classification (NCBI taxonomy): domain Eukaryota; kingdom Metazoa; phylum Arthropoda; class Insecta; order Hemiptera; family Fulgoridae; genus Lycorma; species Lycorma delicatula. Next base: position 116,049,190 of record NC_134463.1, on the reverse strand, counting down.
ATGTACAGGTGAGTGAAATCTATTATAGTCACCGGGTGCAAGGTATATGACTATTTGGTATAATTCATTTTCAGTTGGGTTTTTTAATAATAATTTTTTACAATGTTTCCAAGATACCTTGTTAACCCTATTAACAAAAAATACGAAAATTATATCACAGTATTTAAAAAATTTACAATAGCTAAAACATAAACGAATAGCTTTATGAATAATGAATTTTCCAGTGTTAATCACAAAAAATAATCTTTATAATCCTCAATTATAAAAATATTATATAAACATCTGCTGTGAAATGGTAGCATTGTAGAGCATTCTAGATTTGAATCTCAGACCGGTTTAGAATTTTGTAGATACTACAAAATTCATTTCTTATTCATCATTAAGAAAAAAAACTTTTTTTTTCTTAAAAAACAACAGTTTCTTATTACAATATAATATTACAAATAAACATTTAAGTTTTAAATGCAATCATTAATTGACTGTTTTGACAACTTTGAGGTGAATTTGATAAGTTTGTAAACTTATCAAATATTATTTGGAAAGTTTGTAATAGATAAAGACTACAATTTTTCAGGAAAAGATTTTTTTATTTTTCATTATAATCTCGTTTTTCAATTCCTTCTTTATAGTATAAGTTATCCAAATCTTGAAAATAAGCAGATATTTATTTAGTAAATCATTTCATTTCATGAAAGCCACTTCATATTTCAAGAAAATAGTCTGAAAAGTATAAAGTAATATGGAAGGAAGAATTCTATAGTTTAAAATTCAAACAATTATGCTATTATAATCACAGATTGGACCAGTGATTTTAGAAAAATTATTTTTTTTCATCAAATCTAAGTTTTTCTTTATTTTTCAATTTCAGATGATCCAGCACAGATGTAATGTAGATGCCAAATTATTGTTCAACTTTCTCCAAAAAGTTGATGTGATTACGCCACAAACATCTCAAACTTTTCCTACCGACTGAGCGGTTTTTAATACCTTCTCTGGAGTGACTTCCCTGACAACAATCTGCTTTTTTGACTAAAAAAACCCAAAACTGAGATTAGAAATATTTACTCGTTCACGGTTAAGATCTATTTGTGAATAGTTTCACAAATGTAAATATTTGCCTAAAATATAATGCACCATTCACTTAAGATACCCATTGTCTTAGGGATCTCAAGCGTTTTCAATCTTCTATGATTACAACAAAATCACGGATTTTTTCATCAATATTCCTTCTAGTTGTAACTTCAACAAGCTGTCTAAAATGTTCAAAATAATTACAAACTACTTGGAAAATTTGACAGAACTGGCTCAACAAAATATTTAACCGGTTTGGATTTTGTTTCCTGAGCAATTTTGCCTTTCAAAAAGTAATATTTGATCAACACGTGATATTCTCTTTTGTTAATTTATCACAAGTTACATAACTTTATTTACTCAAACGACTTCCAACAACAGAATTATGATTATATCTGACTGAAACTTGTATGCTTTTAGTGAATATCTGGGAAACTAAGAATGACCTCAACATGTCCTACGAGCTTCATCTGTTAAATGGGCTTATAACAAACATCCCTCATAATTGTAATCAATTAAAGTATTAATTGAAAAAAAGTAAATATTTTCTAAATTTAAGTAAGTTTTAACTAAAAAAAAAATCATTCCAAAGCCCATTTTAGTAATGAAACTGTTGACTCAACAGTATAGGACAGGGTCATTCACAAGATTACTTATTCTTCACTGAAATGGTCAGTAAAAAAAATTATTGAAAAACACTATGAAGAACTTCAACTTTTTTTGTATCAATTAAGCCTGGCTCCACATATAACAATCTGCCCAGAAACCTGGCAGGTAAAAAATGTATATATTTATGTAATTTGAAAGACTATTCTGGATATTATAATGAAAGAAATGTCATTCAAAATTATGGAATTTTAGTTTATGTGAATAAAATGTGTAAACAATCAAACAGAAATTGGTGACACTAGCACAATCGAAGTAAATATAAAATAGTTGTACGTAGAAATCTCAAAATCCTCTTTATATATAAATAACCAACCACAGACAATTTTTTTTTTAAATCTAGAAGGATATCTAGCTGAATTATCCAGACTATTGTAGCTGGTGACATAAATATAAATATTTGATCCCATGTCAGAACCTACCAGAACATAATGTATGGTGACTGATTTTTAAGATAAACCAACTACTTCATTAAAACTCCATTATCAGCTTAAAAAATCAAAACCGTATTTCTGAAAGCATACATTACAGACCATTACCTTTTAAATTCTTCAAATGCAAACAAGCATCGACAAAAAAAAATATAAAGTTCCAGAATCTTGTGAAAAGATTCAATATGTAGCTACATCAACTGGAGGAAAATTGGGACCTACTTACAAACCTACAAGCTACTGTTAACATCAATAAATAAGAAATTGTAGAAACATTTACACTACACTTACAAATAAAATCTCTTCAGCAACAACAAGCTCTACGGTGAAGGTTCAATGTAATAGTTTGATAAAAAAAAAAGAATGAATAACAAAAGATACTTGCAAATCTTTAGAATTAAGAGATAATATGAATAAAAGAGCAGTAAAAAATAACGATGTTGAATTAATGAAGAAATGGAAAGAGTAAACAAATAAATTAACTGAAATAATAAAACTAGCTCCTCAAATTTTGCAATAAAAAAACTACTGATAAGGAAAAACAGTAGCAAAGATCAAAATTTTTTTATGGGACACTGTAAATATGTTAATGGATAAACAAAAAACAACAGAAATAGTACACAAATAAATGTAAATAACAAAGGGAAATGGAGAGAAATTATGTGACGAGAATGAAATTTCCAAGAAATGAATAAATATTTTGGTAACACTGGGAAAAACTTAGCCGGCAAAATAAAAAATGGCCAATCACAGCCTAAAATTATGATAAATTCATATTTTTAAAACCAGAAATTCCAAATGAAATTAGTATTATTAAAAACCTTCAACCAACGAAAACACCTGGAGAGGACAAAATAACAAGCAATTAAATCTATTAGAGGATTTTCTCGTTAAGTCGCTAATTTAATAAATCTCACTCTCGAAATCGGTCATTTTCCCACAATTTTCAAAAAGGAAAAATTGGTACCTACTTACAAAGCAGGAGATAAAAGTGTAGTCTGAAACCATATACTATCTGCTGTCGATATTTTATAGATAAATATAATATGTTAAACAAAAAAATTTGGATTTAGCTAAAATTCTTCAACATTAGACACCATGGCAAAGTTAATGGAATTTGCACAAATAAATCCGTCATTAAATTAAGATAAAAGTTTCTCTGGCATTCTTAGTGGACCTCAGTAAAGCATTTGATACATTAGATTGCGACACTTTATTATAAAAACTGCACGGATTAAGTTTTAGAGGCTATGCGATAAGCTACTTAAAACTACCTTTCCAACAGAACAAAGACTCTGCATAAAATTTCAGCACTGAAATGGCAGTAGAGAATGTTGACCCCCAGGGCAGATACTGGCCCACTTTTAAGGTCAATGAATGTGCGACTGTAATCTCTTACACCAATTACGCAACTATCTTCTTTGAGACTCATCACTGGGATAAGTTAGTTGAAAAACTCAAAACAAATTTCAAAAATTCTAAATCGGCTCAAAGCAAATACACTCTCCGTAAATCGTAAATGATGAAAAGACTATATACATGCCACTCGGATACTACAAGGACTAGTATATATTCTTGCAAAGTAATAGTATGAGGGCTGTTTGTTTTTCAACCTCTGATCGTACATCTAAATAAACAAAAGATAGGCAGGAGCCAGGTCTGTGCATTGTGTGATTTCACCGCTCCCCCACCACAACTTTGCCGTTGCCAGCTCCATTGTATCAATCTGAGTCAAGATATGGGCAATTGAACATGGCCGTTACAATCGATCCCCCTGCCAAGTGAGAGATGTGAAGTGGAATACATTTTCTGCTAGCAGAAGGACGTAGCGCTGCTGAAATCCATGACAGAATAAGCCCAGCATATGGTGAAAACTTTATAAGTGATGGTAGTATACATGAATGGTGTAGTAAATTTAACAAAGGGCGAACAGACATCCATGATGTCCGTTCGCATTGAAGGTGGGCAAGGATGCAAGTCTGTCGCTACTGTACGCATGGTTGAGCAGGTTGATGATTTTGTCCATGACAAACAGAAGTTTATGATAAGTGAACTTTCTGCAGAAATTCCAGAAATTTCAAGGTCTTCTCTGTACACAATTGTCCCTAAGGACCATTAGAATGGGTGACACCATTCACTGCATTTTTCAGCGAATGGCGTCAGCCTTAATGCTTCTCATGCATTATCATAATGATGGGGAAGAATTTTTGAAGTCTATTGTTACTGGCGATGAGACCTAGATCTGGTATAATAATCCAGAAACCAAAGAACAATCTAAGTAGTGAATGCACACTTATTTTGAAAACAAGTGAAAAAAGTTCAAACAGACACTGTGCAACAGGAAAAAAAATGGCTACAGTTTTATGAGTCCATAAAAGTGTCTTGTTGGTGGACTTTATGGAGAAGAGGAAAACAATAACAAAGGAAGTTTATTGTGAATTTTTAAGTCACTTCCTCACCTAAGTTTAAGTCACCTTCTCAAACAACTCAAGTGGGAAGTTTTCGACCATTCATTGTATAGCACCTAGCGATTTTTATTTTTTTCAACAATTGAAGGCACGGTTGGGCAATCAACACTTCACCACCAATGAAGAACTTCAGGAGTGTGTCAAGCTGTACCTTACCTCACTAGCGGCAAACTTCTTTGAAGCGGGCAATCGAAAGCTAGTGTCACAATACAACAAAATGCTTCAATCGTTTTGGCAACTATGTAGAAAAATAAGTTAGATACTACTCAAATTTTAGTAGTAAAATCATTCAGTTATGTCTGTATCTTTTTTATAACCCATGGGAGGTTGAAAAAAAAAACAGCCTTCGTATACTACTGCATATAGGTATCACTATGCAGTGATCCTGCCTGCATCACTAAAAGTTAGAATAATCATCAATAACCCATTGAGTTTACTGAAAAGAGAAAATTCACAAAATATCTGGTATTTGTTAACAGACACTTGAAATAGAATCATTACATAGAATACCTGACAAAAAAGATATCGGCCATTTATTTTTTAAAAAATCAGAAATATCCTCAATGAGTGCTATCAGTATATTACAGAAAAATTTATTCTATTCTCCAATACAGCATTGTTGCCTGGAAAGGCATGAGAAACAATGTTCTCTTACTTCTGAAAGTGGTTCATATACAAATCATTAGAAGTATATACAAAAAAGATCGCATTTTCTCTATGAAGTAATTAAATGACGTATGCAGGCTGATCATCATAAGAATTATACAAAGTGTGATTGGACAGTTTTAAGACTGAGCTTGTAATTTCAAAATGGCAGTACTTACAGGATAATTTGATGGATCAGCTTTAAAGTAGCCCCATTCTGATTAAATACTGAACAATGGTATTTCCACTTTTGGAAGCATTCCTGAAAATTTTCTTTTTTAAGAAAAAAGAATCCTCTCTGTATTTGCCTGGATGTCTTCAATTAAGTCATATCACTTCCCTTTCAGAAAAAATTTCAATTTAGGAAGCAGGTAGAAGTCGACAGGGACTAATTCCGGGGAAGAGAGTCATTGTGAGGCATAAAAATTTGGAATTTTTCCAAAAATTCTGCAATCGAGAACATATGAAGAGCCAGTGGGTAGTCATGGTGAAGGATCCAATTCTTGTCTCGCCAGAGTGCAGACTTTTTCTACCATACATTTTTACGTGAAGAGGAAACCTTTTAGAGTATTCTTGGTCGACTGCCTGAACCCTAGGAACAAATTTGTGATGTATGATATCCTTACAATCAAAGATAACCACCGGCATTATCTTCACATTCAACTAACTGACTTTGTTGCAATTTTTCCAGTCACGGTGAACTAATTACCTTATTTAACTAATCTGGGTCAGTTTAGGCCTGATTAATCAGTTTTTGGGACATTTCAAGTCAGCATTGTTTCTGCTGGTCAGACAACAATTTCAGAATGAATTTTGCTGATACTTGATGCAGGTTCAAATCATCAGTTAAAATTTACTGAACTGTATAGCAACTTAAATTCAGAGTGCACTTAACAGCAAACTTTCACAATATTTCCAATTAGTTTTTGAAGTGGAAAGCCAGTTGGATCAGGATCATCTTTGAATTGTTTTACCACATAAAAACATTTGATCAGCTTGTACATTTATCCCCAGAAGCTGTTTTTTTGAATCCCCAGAAGCTATTTTTCAGCTGAGAACCAAAAACATGTTTTCACTCACCAACATGCCGCTCTCTACTGAACAAAGATATCATAGTGATCTTTTCAGGATGTTTCAAGGACTAAACAAGCTTCCCTTTCATATCCATGGACAAATCTATCCCTTCCTATTGAGCAGTGGTGGCACCTGTCTTAAAACTTTTCAATCAAACCTCTTATACTGTCCAGCAGAAATAAACAAGATTGCCTGTAATAATATGTGGAAAAATTACATCCAACCATTATACTATATATACTATAGATACAAAAAACAATATAGTATAGATTCCAAGAGCAATAAGGAAATTTTTAGATGAAACTTTTTCTTTACTGGACCAAAATATCTGAATATTCTGAATTGTAGAATGAGACAAGATATACAAGTAAATTTAGTCTTAATGTATTGAAGAAAACCAAAGAATTTCTATCCAAGTATAAAGACGTGTATCTAGTATAAGTATTGTTAATTATTTTATTATCAAACAAATAATATAGTTTTAGTCAACAGATCCAAGGACCTGTACTTAGGGTACTAATGGTACTTATCCAGAACCTATGTATTGTGTATTATTTAATTATCATATGTAATTTTTACCTCAATAAATTCAATTCATATAACTAACTAAAAATGTAAAATAAATACTTGCCTTTTTTCGGGAAGACTAATATCCATATTATTTAAATAACTATTACTAATATTATTATTTTTATGATTTCTATTAGCATTATGAATACTGTCATTTAAATAAAAATTATTATTATTATCTTTAACTCCACTCTTTAAAGGTAAATGATTCAATTTAGTAAGTTGCAACTGTTTCCAAGTCATATCACCGAGAAATGTTTGAATAGAATAAGTTACACCTTTCACTTGTTCAATATGACAAGATGTCACTTCACCTAAATTTAATATTGTGCCATCAGCTGGTGATACCTGAAAAATAAAATCTTATTACCAAATTACAGAATTTTATTTTAAATTTCAATTGATCAAAACAGATATTTGGTTCAGTATAATGAGGCTTTCATTCTACAATAATTAAAAGTATGTGAAAGTCTATTTTTACGTTTATAAAGATGTTATAAATAAGACGAAAATGAACTTACCTCAAAAGATACTATATTTAATTTCTTTTATGACCTTTTTTCTTTGTCATAAATTAAAAGCCACAGATGTCATAATTACAACTAAGCCAGCTATCAAGAGGTGTGTACAAATTTAAAACTTCACAATTTTCAAAATTTACCTGTTCATTCAGAAACTAGTAAATAAATCTTTTCCTCTGTTCGATACATAATGCAAGAGGTTATCTCTAAAGTAAAGATTATTTCATTGTAAAAAAATTTATTCTGAAAACTTTATAACTTTTTTTTATTTCTCTTAAACTACATACCTTATACTACTTCTCTATATAATTGCCAAATGAATTAAGACATTTATCATAACAATACACCAGCTTCAATACACCCTCAATTTATATTTAATTTTTACGGTTTGATTGCAGTTAGTGCATCAGTCCATATGTGTAATACTTGTATGAGTTTTGTGCATTAATAAAATAATCATAAATTAAAGATTCGATTATAAAAATGTTATTAATTGCACGCATAATCCTTATAAAAAAATAAAATAATAAATTTAGACGTTACATCAAAAATATTGATGTAATGAAAGTCTGGGACGTTCGATTCTCGATCTTAAAAAAAGAATGACAAGTTGAAAGTCGCGATTTCGATTCTCGGTTTCAGCACAAAATTACGTGCTAAATGTTAATAAATATTAAATAACGTTAAACAAAACACAGTTTTATTTTATTTAACAGTTTCGTTCAAAAGTACTGTGCATAAAATTAAAAAAAAAAGAAGTAAAATAAAAAGGCCGGAGAGTGTGAGAAAGTAATGAACCGAACGGCTTTATTTTATTCAGTATTGTAAATTCGTTAATTATGAATTTTGTTAAAATGCGCTTTACGCACATGTGCGTGTACGGGACGGCAGCTGCAGTTTAACCTTGGACACAGCTGTTGTATGATAGAGAAGGTTAATAACCTCTCATAGCAACAGGATTGTAGACAGCACGTCGCCAAGTTATCTCGCACTAAATTAAACTAATATTTTTTACCGGTTCTTTTTTTTATTAATTTATTTTACTCGAATTGACAACATACAATGTATCTACATTTTTTTTCTTTTCGTCAGGGTCAACCGTTACGTATTACTTCACAGGATGAGATGAAATGATAATTTTGTCGCGTGTGAAAATGCCATGCCCGACCGGGATTCGTACCCGGGATCTCAGGATAAAAGGCCAAGACATTACCGTTCACGCCACGGATGCCGCAAACGTTACTTACTACTCAAGCATTTTTTTACATTATTTTTTTTTCACGTTTGAATTTTGATAAAAATGTAAGATAATGCCAAGCGTAAACGGAAATCGAACCCAGAATTATTTACTGTACAAAAGGAACGGAATTCAGACGAAGTTCAGATGAAATGTCACCCTCAATGTTTTAACAATATATATGATCAAGAGTTATATAAAAATAATGTGTGTGTGTATGTGTGTGTGCGCGCGCGCGCGTCCTCCATTATTCTTTAATTACGCAACAGCCTCAAAACTTAACAAAATATTTTTTGTACGTCGCAGATTCATTCTTTTGATTTCATCGACCCAAAAATGTAAGGGAAGATTATTTTTTACAGGAAATTTACTGCATTAGAACTGTCAGGTCAATCGAAGCGCTTAACAGTCAACAGATAATACGTTTTACAATGGCAACAAGACACAATTTTCTGCTTATTTTTTTAGTCCTACCATTCTGGTTGACAAAAAAATGTACATTTCATTTTACTTTATTAGATTAAATGTATCACGTAACCGACTTATATCCGAAAGGTTCTGGATACGAATCCCGTTAATTTTTTACGTACGAAAATATTTATCTACCTCACTGTCATATTAAAAAAAAAAAAAACAAGAATTTTAAGTTTGGTCATGAGCCTGTAGGGGTTAAACGAAGAAATAAGCATCGACTTATATAATAATATAATAATAGAAATGTGTTAAACATCGCCATGTACGGAATCCAGTCAGTTTTCCCTTTCTTATTGGACGTGAATACATTCGCATAAGAAACTTTATCGAGTTGCATTCTTTCTTTACTGTCTATCCGAACTCGAGATACTAATTTTTATATAAAAATAACAAAATGGCCGACAGGGGGAGAAAGAAGGAAAAATCGTCATTTTTTCAAAGGATATTTTTTGTTTACGAAAATGTATAGCCAGCCCACCATCTTAGAAACACTATACATACATACATATATATATATATATATATATATATATATATATATATGTGTGTGTGTGTGTGTGTGTATATTTATAAACTTTTGAACTGACGATGGTTTTAGGGTCTGGAGAATGTGAAATGCGAAAATATGTCGAAATTTTCCGGAATTCTAATCATATATCCATTACAATAAGTAGCGTTCTTATAAAATCTAGTTAAAACATTAGATTGTCCAAAACTATAATGAAATAAATTATTTTGTAATTTGGGGGGTTTACCCATTTACAACCCCTTAAAATTAGATAATTCATTCGGTTAAAAATCATTTCGAATGGACTTACATGCAAGTGGAGATTCACTTTCATTATCACTGCAAGTTGAATAACATTGTGTGGCCAAATATGAAGCGCAAGTGGTCCCATACTGTTACCATGCATAATGCGTAGTGTTTTATCTCCTGATCTGGAGAATCACGCCAAAGTATACATTGTAAATTGGAATCGCTAGATTTAACTAATATTGACAATACATTTTAGCTATGTCAGAAGTAATGATGTAATTACTGACTTTCAATCTAAGCAATATGGAAATTAAATTTTATTGAACTACAGGTCCTAGAGTATTGTTGACGGATAAACCATCAGTGGTTTTTCGCTGAACCGTCAGACAACTCGAATGTTAGTAGTTAAACTTGATGGTTTAAATAATGGATGGTGAGGTAAATAACATACATTCGATTTGTTTATTAACAAATCATTGGAGTTGAGTAGTGATAAATGATATAAATCTAAATATTTTTGTTTGAAAGCGGAATGTTTAAGGTTGGAAAAGTTGTTTAGCGTTCTTTCCAAAGATAAAAATCTATTTTTAGTATAGACAAAGGAATCGCCTAGTTGAATGTTAATACTCTTGTGTGGTAGTGACACAACAAATTTGCTGTGATTATTTCGAATAGTATTGGTTTGAAAATGTTTTTCACATGTTGAGGTTTCATTTCCTGAAGTGAAGCATCAGTATTAATTTCCAGAAATTCTTGAGTGTAGTAGATCCTCACATAAAATTTTTATGAGCGTTTCGTACAAGAAAAGATGCAACATTATTGTTGCCCTCACTGTTATTAGGAAGACGACCACCTATTATATATCCTAATTTAGTTTCCTATATAATAGAATATCTGAAAATATAAATGAATTTCCCAGAAAGAATAAATAGATTTGAGCTCCCCAATCGGTACGTCAATGTTATTTGGTATTTTGAAATTGGGTACAGCCAGAAATATATTATGAGGTAATTTGAAGTGAGAAATGTAAAATACAAATGAAGGGAGGCTGTCAATAATATCTGGTAAAACAACGCATTTTACTTGAACAAAATGTTTCTATAATGTGAATGTAACACTGTATTTAGACTAAACTAATAAATTATTTATGCCTGAAATGAGTAGATTATTTTTATTAAGTTTAAGATCTAATTTGCGGGCAAAACTAAATGAAACAAATTTGCTTGCGAACCAGAATCTAACAGTAATCTACATGAATACGAATTACGATGTATATCAGTAGTATTTATACACAGCTGTTGACAGAATTACATTTTCATTTGACTGATTTTTAATCAAACAATAAGTTATACTTTCAAGTTTATTGCCATCAACCTTAAAATGTTAATGTTGTTCATATGAACAAGCGTATAGTGTTTCTTATCACAAATCTTACAGACTCTTTAAACAACATTGATTAATATATACACTGACCTTTACATAAATAATTAAACAACAATTATTTGCCAAAAAGTTTTTACAATTATCTATGGACAAATTTTAAAATTTCTTACATTGTTTTATAATGATTTGATTAACAAAATGAGCATTGATACAAATTGGATTTTACATAATAACAAACATTATGACTTTTGTATTGTTTATTAGGATTTAAATCATTTGGTTAAAGATCTGTATGTATTTTATGATGTATTCACTTGCGTGTTTGAAATGGATAGATTAATATTTTCTAAAAGTTTTCATCTAGAATAAAGAAATTCAATGAAGTCTGTAAAGGTGGATAACCTCTCACTTGACAACCTTTCTTTCCATAATCTTGAGGTGTTATGATCCAGTTTAGATGTTAAAAACTGAACTACGATAAATTCATATGTATTAATAGGAAGTTTCATCGCTTTAAGTGAGTTCATGTTTGATGATATTTCATTAATAAAATTGGAGAAGTATCTACAGATTCTTTTTTTACAGAACCTGATTTTAAAATGCTTTCAGCATTATGAAAAGCAATTACATATTTATTGTCAAACCGCACCTTTAATAATTCTGGAGCAACAAGATAATTTTCATTTTCTATTGGAAGATCTTTAATAATAGCTAGAGTTTGATTTTTTAAAGAATGCAAATAGTGTCATTTTTGAATGTTAGTTAAATCATCGCTATTACGAATTAAATTAATAAACACAAGATATATTAATATAACACTGTCATTCTAAGACATTACCTTTAAATATTGGTATATTTATAGGTTGTAACTGAGTTTGTTTAAATGATGTATTTGTACTAACTTCTTGATTAGATGATTTTTGATTAATATTATTTATTAAATGTTGCAATTTGCATTCTACAGTACGCTAGTTTTCCTTGACCTGTTCTTGATGCAATGATAAAACATCATCGTCATAATCTAATTCAAGTTTTGATTGAACGAGGTCATATTTGCATTGTAAATCAAGATTCCTTAATTTAATTTACAAGGCATGACTATCACCTTGTGATGGATCAAATTTGTCAGTAAATGTGGCAATTCTAGTTATAGAGGCCTTTATTGACCCCCTTTGTTTAATTAATTGTTCCTTTTCCATAATAGTGATTTAAATTAATATAAATTATTGATAATGTAAATTAAATGTGAAATAATTTAAGAAAGATCTTACATAAATGATATAAAATTAAGACACTGTGAATCCCTTTATGCAGTAGATTTTTGAATATGAAGATTCTTAAATAATTTTTGAGTTCTTTTGATTATAATTATTTTATTGTAATTGTAAATATCATTTATACGTATAACATTAATAACTTAGAGACTTGTAATAGTCTCTTAGAAGACTGGAATAGGACCGAATGAAGCGAGGAGATTGCTTATATACTGTGTATGGAACCGCTGAATCGTCAGGAGCCGAGTGTATCTGAAAGGAGCTGTGTAACCTGTAGAGCCGAGTGATGCTGACAGGAGCTGAGTGCATCCAAAAGGAGCTGTGTGAACTGTATGGACCCGCTGAATCATCAGGAGCCGGATGCGACCGAAAGAAGCCAAAGATCTTTAAATTTTAAAAGTCTTCATGAATGAAACCTAAGACTATGAGTTAATTTTTCTTCTTAATTTTTAAACTTCTGTTTTTTAATTAGAACAAAAGAATATTCCATAATAATTTTACTATAAGATGAAAGAGAATAATGAAAATACAAGATATATTGTAATTCCGATGAGTGATGTTAGAAATCGGTTTGACCAGGAATTGTGATTTACCGTTTACATAAATTTATACAGAATGTTTATACGATGTTGAGCCGGCTATACGTTTTTGATTCTACTTTAAAAACTAAACAAAAAATATCCATAGGAAAAATGGTAATTTCTTCTTTGTTCTTCCCCATCTGTAATTTTCTTACTTTTATAAAAAAATTTATATCTCAAGTTCAGATCTAAGAATCACATCGTTATTTGGTAAAAGTCTTGGTAATAAAAGTTTTAAAATTAGCAAAAAATCAGGACTTAAATACCTTAACAAATTACAAAATGTTACAAAATCAAAAAATGTTAATTTTTTGATCCGTTACATAAATATAAGGTTCTCCATAAATATAAGTTTTATCAAAATGTATGTTATTAAGCCTTTTATTTTTTTTAAATCGGTTAAAAAATAGCCGAGTTATGGCAGACAATTGAAGTTGTAATTTTGTGTCTGTTTTCATGTCCTCCACTTTATGTTCAATTCGATTAAATATTAATTGTTTTTATTTATTGTTAATATTGTATTGTAAATTAGTATCAAATTAAATAATAATTTTACGATAGACCTATTATCTTTTCACGAGCACAGTATAAGTATATCGTACGCGTTATAATACAGGGAATATTTATTTAGACGCGCTACAAATGTACGTTTACCCGGAAATCGACCGAATCGAACAACAAAGTAACGTTGCTGTAATGTTTCAACAAGATGATGCGCTCTCGCACTTTACCTAGGCGTTCGACGGGGCCTTTCGATGAAAAATTTCCTAATCGTTGAGTCGGTCGAGCCGGTCTTTTGCTTTGGCCTGCGAGAAACCCGTATTTGACACCCCTAGACTTTTTTCTACGGGGATACGTTAAAAACAATCGTCTTTTTTGGGGTGGGGTTGTGATTTTGCAATTATTGTTATTTTTTAATCGTTAACAAATGCGCCTAAGAAAAATATGGCGAAATTCCCCATAAAGTGACGAAATCGCCTGTGATTAGACAGAATCTGGAGATATTGAGGGCAACCTTGTTCTACAGACTCATTCCGCTGACCTTTTGCGCTGAAAATGTAATGACATCAATGCTCCATATATAAAAGTAATCTGACCACGTTTGGTCAAAATCGGTTCAGTAGTTCTTGAGATATAAAGTGATTTAGAGGCCAACCCCACACACACACACATAATCTTAACATACGAAAAATTTCCAGGGTGTCAAAACGTCAAGATCCGGTGAAAACCACATATGCCCAAATTGGACCGATACAATACTTTCCCTTCTATACCTATAGCGCTATCTAGACGGGAAAGTAAAAATGGAGATATATATGATTTATTGGATATCTTCCTTTGAAGAAATAATATCGCTGATTTTCCTGATGGTATGGTAGCAAGACTGCCTTTTAACCAGAGATTTCGAGTTTTAATTATAGATACTAAATTTTTTAACAGTGTTCGTCAGTCAGATCTTGCGATAACGGCCTCAGAAGCGGTGTAAACGATTCCTGTTGGCGCGTTAAAATATCGACTTTTTGAAATATAAATTTTCTTTTGTTATTTATTAATTAGCTTTTATCTCGATTAATTTTTAATTATATTCTTGCATTTTATATGAGAATAAAGTTAACGCGTCAAATTAAAACAGATATCACGCAAGGCTAACCCTAGCGTTTTTGCCGCCGTAGGCAAACCCCAAAAATCCCGCCACCGCTAAGCTTCAAAAAAAGTTTAAAATTAAAAAAAAAACAGAATTATAAAAGAACTATGTTAACCAGAAAAATGACATATAATTGAATTAAGACAATAATACTAACACAGATTTACGGAAAATTGTTTTATTGAAAAAAAAACTACATTTTTAACGAGTTAACGACAACTAAAACAAGTACCTACTATTTTCAGAGACGATTTAAATATACTTTTAAAAAAATAAACAAAACTACTAATAAATAGTAAATAATATTATTTTCTACATTGAAGTAATCGAAATATATTTTTGCGGGTAGCTATTTTTTTTGCGATCTAATTCAGGCGGCTTTGTCGCTACTAAATTTTGCCGCCGTAGGCATCGCCTACCTTGCCTACCGCCAAGGGCCGGCCCTGAAACGTGAAAAAATATTAATATTACCGTTTATCGAAGAACAGAATGAATTTTTCCAAACGTAGTTTACAGAAGTATACTTAGAAAAAACAACTTTTTTTCAGAACTTTGAAAGTTTGCTTAGTGATATTACAGATATTACAATAGAAAATAACTCTCACTGTTTGAAAACCTACTTAAATATATGCCGTCACAAATTTGAGTATACAATTAAATTGTAGTCTGTTCTACATTTCACTGTATCAAGCAAGTTGGACATGTTCGACAAACAAAAACAACACAAAACAGAATAAACCTTTGTAAACCATCTCGTGGAAACTGAATTCTTACATAAAGTTACCGACACGCCGTGCAAATCCTAACTTTTTTAAATACGGATAATATTTTTAAAAAATATTAATATTACCGTTTATCGAAGAACAGAATGAATTTTTCCAAACGTAGTTTACAGAAGTATACTTAGAAAAAACAACTTTTTTTTCAGAACTTTGAAAGTTTGCTTAGTGATATTACAGATATTACAATAGAAAATAACTCTCACTGTTTGAAAACCTACTTAAATATATGCCGTCACAAATTTGAGTATACAATTAAATTGTAGTCTGTTCTACATTTCACTGTATCAAGCAAGTTGGACATGTTCGACAAACAAAAACAACACAAAACAGAATAAACCTTTGTAAACCATCTCGTGGAAACTGAATTCTTACATAAAGTTACCGACACGCCGTGCAAATCCTAACTTTTTTAAATACGGATAAAGTTTGCGTGATCCACTTCTCAGTAAGAAATATATAAATATAAATATAATTGTCAAAAATAGTAAAATTTCTGTTATACATAATGTAAAATGTTTGGACCGTCTAATTAGATAATAAATTTTCATTAGAATTATTATTCTAATGAAAATTTGACCCACTGTAAATTAAATCGGGTTATTACCCGATTTCATTTACAGTGGGTCAAATCACACTGTGTTGCTTTGAAATATTTTATTAAACGCTAATCTTTCATCATCGTTATCTAACGATAACGATGATAGGGTATACATAAACGTAATATAATACTATGTTTTGTGATTACTTGAAAAAGTAAAAAAAAATATATACTAAAATAGACTATCAGAACTTCGTTTTGTACCGGTAAATGTGATTCGTGTAAATTATTTCGTAAATTAAAAATTCTGATGTTTCCGTGCATTTATATTTATGAATGTATAACATTTGCAAAGAAGTAAATGTTATTTATTATTTTAATAAAAATTAAAAAGCGAAAATTGTAATTATCTGGTAACAAATTAACAAGCGATTTTCCCTTTGCAAGCGTGCATTTACGAGTGAATTCTTGTATTACTGATGAACCTATGTTGTACACATGTAGTTCTATCAAGACGGAACATTAGATTTGATTAAATTAAATAAAAAGCTTTATCAACCCCTCGTGTATCGTCGGTATATTAATTTAATCTAGTTTTGAAGGTACAGTTTTATTTAATTTATTGTAAATACATCGATTGCGATATATTATTAAAATACATTTAAAAAAATCCAGATTGCGATTAAAACAAAATGTTTATAAATAAATGTAATAAAATATTTTTTTATGCTAATAAATAAAAAAACAAAATAGTTCAATAGCCGATGACAAATATAATTTATAAAATTCTATCGGTCATAGCTGATAGAGGACTATTTTACTAAGACGAATTTTAGAGATAATTATTTTTTTGTTTGATTTTTTGATGACGCGCCAAAAGAAAAGAATTGTCAGTCGGTTACTAATGCCAGGGTGGAGTGATACAGTGAGGGGAATCACCCCCCTCACTGACCCGCTGCGCCTCTGTCGCGCTGTCCCTCTGTTAAACACGAACAACAGAACGGCCAGCTGTCTTCCTCCGCGTCTGATTGGCTACCGTCGGACAGTACTGATCACGCCATGGTACAATTCAAATACAACCGCTAACGTAACGGTCATCACTTCTAAACGAGTAACAAAGTTAATAGCATCACTATTTCTTATATAGACGTTCGATATAATTAAATTAAATCAAGATTAGTCCATTATTTTATATCGATTACATTTTATTTAAAATAATATTAATAATTTCCTTTAATTTTAATAAATACATTAAAAATATTACGATAAAATATATTCGTTTTGTAAACTAAAAAAAAATTTAACAATAAATTATAACAGATCAAATTTCTCCTGTTTTATTTACAATACGACCTCGTAATATCCTACACGTGTAGTTTAACGAGCGAGGAATAATAGAATCAAACCCGAGCCCAGCTTTTTTAGAAGCAACTATATCGACTGAACGGCCAGTTTTTAATATGATTGTTATAAACTTACTTTGAAATAAAGCATGTAAGGATAAAAAAAAATAATCAGTAAAACTTATAATTAAATCGATTATTTATGTTTCTAATAAATAAGTAACGGCCAGATAAATACAATGTTGCGTTACACGCTATAAACAACCTACATTCCTACATTTATGCAATTCTTTAATGTTTATAAGAACATAAAATATAATGTTATTTAATAGATCAACAAACATCAACTAAACCGTTTGCCGACCGACCTCCTAAGTAAGAAGCTTCGTCCGGGAGGTCCCGGGTTCGAATCTTAGACACGGTTGGAATTTTTAATTTAATTTATATTATTGACTCGTTTAAATATTTATCAAAATATGAATTTATATTACAGAATATAAGGTATATGTTTAGTGAAGGCTGTTTGTTCAGTTTTTAGTCAAGGTCGCAGACACAACGTTGTTCGAAAAAAAACAACGCATTAAACGGACTAGGTTTTGTCAACAAATCAGTGAATGGTGTTATAAACAACATAACCCAAGCTTGTTTATTATTACAATTCTGACCTGTGTGCGATGCCGTTACCAGCTGTCGCCAGTCTGTTCTCTGTGTGCGTTGGGTGTGTTAGTGGGCGCGATGAAAATGATGATAGAAAATCGGGCCGCAAATACTGAAAGATTGATAAACGCTATATTAACCCACTATATTATACCCTCCATCGCATTATTTAATCGCGTACTATTTTTCTTAATATTAAATATTATTATTCAAATTTCTTACAGTTTGTGTAAAAAAATAATTTTCTATTTTGTTTTTGTATTGAAGTAAAAATACTTGTAAAACACGAGACTAATTGTAAGCGCTAAAAATAAAGTTATAAACAAATGCATTTTTCATCGACGTAATCATTTTTTTCGTAGTAAATTATGTATTAAATCTAAGCGTATGTTTTCTATTTTTCAAGTGCAGTAAAGTATAAAAAACCGTTTCAATATAAAATGATTTTCATTATTATTACTATTATCTCATCATCATCATCATCAGCCCCCTTAGCTTCCCCCGAAAAAACTCGTGCCTCTCTGTCTGTCTGTGTATGTGTGTGCGTGTAAAATCTCTCAGTCACTCTCTCTCTCGCTGTGTGTGCGTGTGATCGTTATTTTTCTCATCACGGTCTGTCCTCTCAAACAGAAAGAAAAGAAAATTCGGTAACCTAACTTGTGTATATTAAGACAAAAATAAAGCAAATTTTTTAATTAATTTAAATGGGTTAATTGAGTATTTGTTTTTCTAACGCGAAAGATAGTAACAATTTTTAAAAAAAAAAAAAATTAAAATGAGACATGATAATATTTAGTTGCATGCCACTAATGAACACTAACATTTTAGCCGAGCGGTAGCGTCTCGGTCTTTCCTACGGGTAGCGTCCCGGGTTCGAATCCCGGTCAGGCATGGCATTTTCACAGTCTACAAAATTCAAATTTGTATAATTTTATTCTATCCTCTGAAGCAATACCTAATGTTGGTCTCAGAGGCTAAAAAAAATCTGATGAGGACATCACTGTCTTCATTTTTTACGCCTATTAAATTACATATACGCATTTTTTTTTTTTTTTTAATGAAAAGTACATAAAATTTTATTTCATTAACTTCTGATATTTTTTCATTTAAAAAATGTTTTTTTATTGTTATTGAATTATAATTTATTGTAATTTTTTTTTAAACAGATGTTAATAATTATTAATAAATCAATATATTTAAATTAAAAAAAAAGAGATGAAGTCTGATTCGAACCTAGGTGCCTTCCTCTTGTAAGATCCAAATAATTCATTAATTAAAATTTTATTTGGCTATAACTCTGGAACCGATGAAAATAATTATCACTTATATCGTTGAAAAACTCTCAATGAGGTTTTATTATTGCGATTAAGAAAAAGTCCAGGATCCAAATTTTTTTGGATTTTGGGCTGTTTTGGACACTTTTAGCCCGGTGGATTGCAATCAAAAGGGAGGTGCAAAACTAGATGTTATAACAGTCTTAAATCCAAAATTTCAACATGCTACGGCTAATCGTTTTTAAGTTATGCGAGATACATACGTACGTAAAGACGTCACGTCGAAACTAGTCAAAATGGATTCAGGAACGGTCAAGATGGATATTTCCGTTGAAATCTGAAAAACGAAATTTTTCGCGATCACAATACTTTCTTTACTTCGTACAATTAAGTTTAAAAAAAAAAAATTAAATTTTTTGTGCTATATGACAGCTAATTGGTATATAAGAAAAAAGTTTAACTTAAAATGTCTAAACGAAGGTAGATTAGTTCACACATTATTTAATCTTAGTATTATTAATAAATAAATAGATCTCATCTCTCTCTCACTGTGTGTGTGTGTGTGTTTGGGCGCGTGCGTATTTGTATTGTAGATTTGCTTACAGTAAACGTTGTAATCGGCTAAGTTAGATAAATTTATAATTAGTGTAATCGTATCATTACCCCCTTACATACCACTTGTTAATCTTTTTTATAATCTATAATAATTTGCGGTTCAGTTTAGTTGTGGAAAATTTTTCAGATACTAACCTGGAATCCCAAGACTTTGGTTTAAGATTTAGTAAGCAAAGCACGTTTTCTGTGGCACTGAAGCGGCAACATTACATTTTTTATTGTTAATTATATTTACCAAAAAAAAAAGTATAAAAGCAAGCACGCGAATGTGCTTTTGTATACGTGCAATCATTATGTTTACGTGCGCGGTTGTAATTATATATAATAAATTGAATATTAGATAAAATTAAATAATTGAAAGCCTCATAATTACCCGTTTATGTACCGTTAGCTATGTTTTTTAGCTAACACATACAGGCGAATTTTAAAAGTCGTTTTCATTTATTATGTTGTACAATTTGTAAGTTATCACGGTGAAAAAAAAGTCAGAACAAAAATTTTGGCTAAATTTTGTCGAATAAAAAAATTAATAATAAATCTGACCGTCTAACGTAAAAACCGACCGTTTCGATCTGCAGAACACATCAATATAAATTTCAAGAAAAGTGTGAAAATATTTGTAAAGTATTTCACGGTGACAATAAAAGGAAATTTACCTTCCTAAAATAGATAGCTAAATTATTAATCACCAAATGCAGACACAGGTAAAACAATTTGTTAACAGAAACGTAAATTTTTCAAAACAAAAAACAGAACTTCAATAAAATATTGATATCCGAAATAATAAGTAGCAATTATTAGAGCACATTAAATAAAAATAAATTTAGTATACAAAAAAATGAGCAACCCCTTTTCTAGTGTAACGGTACTTACTTGAAAGCAAATTATTTTTATAAAGTAATCTACGTATATAAATTTTATTTAATTTAAATTAAAATAACAAGAATAAAAATATATTTCGCTAAGCTAAAAATAATCATTTTTGCCAAACAAAATTTGCAAATGATGAAACGTTCATTAAATTCCCATAATTCCTGCTAATGAGTTAACCTTTTGTAATTAATCACATTATTTGTGTACTATTTTGCTTATTACAAAATATTTTATTGAAAGAACTTACCTAATTTACATGTAGAATTCTTCTCTAAATGGTCGTTTAGATTCGTGTAAAACACTACTATATATACTGAAAACAAATAACGTATAAGTAAACAAAATTTGATACGGTTTTAAAAACACCATTAGATCGGAAAGAAATAAATATCATTTATTGTACATGACAACGTTAATCGTACGTTAATACTACTTATATTAGATTAATAAGTTATCAGAAAGAAAATATTAGATAATATTACAATCTAAGTTTTCTTTATTTTTACTACATCGCTGTATATAATGGAAGCAGCTAATAAATAATATAAACAAATATAATTTTTCATGAACGTAATAAATATTTTGACACACGCAGTTGTTTTGACTAATTGTAGCCGAACCAAGTTGAAGGACGAAATAGTCGGATACAGTCACAGCAATTACGCTTCCTGAACAATTCTATCTGTACACTCCCTTTTACATACACCAACACGTACAAGTTAACGCAGTTAGTAAATTTTTTTCTCCGCTCTATCCGTAGTTCAGAACCCATCTTTTTATTTTATTCTGTTAGGTTTTTTTTACTATTATTTTCTTATTAATCTGCATAATTAATTTTAATTTTCTAATTAATGTTTTTATATTAAAATATTTTTAAACTTTTTTTAATATAATATATTTAAAAATGTATTTTTTAAATGTAATTAATAATTTTTTCACAAAAAAAAAACAAAAGGATTGATTTCTAACAGACATTCGATTTGGTTTGCTTTAATTCTTATTTTCAATTAGAATCGCATTATCTTAACTGAATTTCAATGGTTTTCTGAGAAAAAGAAATTTTGACTATAAAAAAGTAATCGGGTTTATTTAACTATGTTGCTTTCCAACCTGTTAACTGCCATCTGTGATCGGAATTAAGTAACGTTTAATGATTTTACAGTCTAGGAACTCTATAACCGTATTTAAAAATATATAAAGTTTCATATCATTAGTAAATATCCTCGATGAATCGGGAGCTAAATTAGACGGTTCTGAAACTTCTTCAAGGTTTGTTATTTCAAAAACAAAACGTTAAATTTTTCAACGAATAAAACCTATCTATATTTAATTTATTCTGCAGTAAAAAGATTACGTACATATGACAATCTGCCATCGTTTAAAACACACACGCACACACACACAAGATTTTATTAACCGGGGTACATACGGGTGTATGTACGCTCTTACACACCCATTCGATTTAGATATTGTAGACGGGCCGAACCGTGAAATTTAGAGATAATACTAATCATTCATTACCTCCTTGCGTACTGTTCGTGGTTTCTATAATTTAAAAGATGCGGTTCTGTTATTTTTCTTTTTGAGAAGATGACTGTTCGTCTTCTCAAAAAGAAGCAAATCTTTTGTTCATCTTCTCAAAAAAAAACTGCAGTTCCAGATATCGATCGAATCTGGAACTTTTAGTCTAGCAGGTAAGGTAGCTAGCGCTACCTTTTCTCTAATAGCATGTAGTTCATGTTACATCTAAAAAAGAAAAGATTAATAATACAATTTTTTTTTAATTCCTGATTGATATTTAAAAAAAATATAGTAACACTTAATAACAAAATTGTACGTGCACGCGCGTGGGGGTCCGTATTTACATGTAGTATATATATATTTTTTTTTTTTTGAGGGCGAAAAACGGTTGAACGTTATCATCGCCCGGATATACTATATATTGAGCTTGATTACGTATATAAACTGATTATACGTATTTAAATAATAAGTAAAAATCTCGTTATAACCCCTTTGTGTACGGTTGGCTGTTGTTGTAATATGTCCATTTATAGTTTTAAGCGAAAATTTATTCTCTTTAATATTTTATCTAATTATAAGTTGGGCAAGACCGATAGTCAATTTTAAAAACAATTTAATATTAGACGACATGTAATGGATGGTCTGATGTTAAAAAGCATTGATGGTGAATGACAGTTTGCGAACCAAATTTTAGATATAATATTTTTTCATTATAAGTTTGTTGTTAAACTAGCGGATGTCTTTCGATGACGTCGATTCCGTAGTGGGGGGAAGATGAGTCTAACTAAAGAAATTCACCGAGATGCTTTGTTTTGTGGTTAGTTATTGGCGGGAATTATCGGTAGATAGCCGACTGAATACGTAATGGTTCCAGTTAACATTGACGTCATCCAATTTTCATCTTTTTACTGAGAGATATTTCTTATTACTGATTAAGGTGAGTTGTATTTATTTTTTTAATATTATTGGCCAATTATTATTGGCAGTTGTTTTATTCTGTGTATGTGTTATTCAAATTATTTATTAGATTAAAAATGTTAGAACCCAATTTACTCTCGTCTATTTTTACAAAATAAATTTAATAATAATAAATTTGTTTATTTATCTCTTAATAGCGGCTAAACAGTATCGAAAAAATAAACAAGTTATATGTTTGTAAGAGTATTTCGTGAGTGATATATTAGATGTATTTCGTGTTAAATATATTATGTTAAGTCGGGTAACGAGAATGAAGCTAAGAAAATAATTCGCATCTGTATCGTTATAAAGAATATACCGGAGAATATATTTAAGAATAATATATAATAAATAATATATAATAAATATAAATAAATATATAATAAATAATATATAAGAATAATATATAATAATATATTTAAGAATATATTTACTGGAGTCCTGGGTTCGACACCTACCGTTTATTTACCGTTTATTCACCGATCTCAATTAATGTTGTTAAATATTCATAAATGAATGTCTCGGGAATAACACAAAAATTTGAAAAAAAATATTTTTTGATAGGAAAGAAAGTAACAAATAATCGTTTTAATAAATTTGTAAAAATATTTTTAGAAATTTATCGGCGTAGTTTTTATTTAACATATATATATTTAATAATATAAGTAAGAAAGGAAAAAAAACATAGGTAGTGAGTTTGTAAAAGGCAACCAATATTTTATAATATGAGTCAACACCCGGTAAGGACTCTGTATAATCGTGTATCATCTTAATAATTATGCGTACATAATATTTAAAGCAGAAATTATTCGTAAACAGTACAACGAGATATATACAACAAATAGTTCATTACAGATTTTTATATTTAACATTTCCCGTGTTTAATTTTTATTTTTTAAGCTAAATTAAAAATAAAAAATCACAAAATTGTTGAAAATGTATAGTCGATCATTCTTTTAGAGGAAAACTATTTTTAAGAAAGTTTTAATGACCCTCAGATCGATCGGTTGGTAAATTAACCGACTGATATACCGAAAATCCTGGGTTTGAATTTCGGCATTCCTTATAGGTTACAATTCATCTAATTCATTACGTACAATAATAAACGACGCGAAATAAATAAATTACAAAAAAACTATGTTTGTTTAGCTGATCAAAGGAGCGCTGAAATTTAAAAACAATTGAAGTAACATAATTTAACGGTGTACTCGTATTTTCGAAATAAAATTCTATACGCGTAATTTTTTATTACTACAAACGACGTTGTAACTTTTCTTCTCGTCGGCAAAAACCTTAACGGTCAATTTTTTTTATTACAAAGTTTTTGTAAAAATGCACTTTGAGTGAGAAAATTGAAAAAATACAAACATGTTTAAGTAGCCCACCGCATACAGCGAGAGAGATTGACGGAGGGGGAGAGTGAGAGAGTGACTGGGAGAGAGAGGGGTCGAGTGAGAGACAGAGCGGGTAGTGTGAGAGAGATTTGGTGGGAGAGGGTGCGAGGGCGATGGAGAGAAATTGAGAGAGGGGTTGGTAGGGGGATCAGTGATGGAGAGGAAGCGAGACAGAGGGTCTCTCTCTCACTCTCTCTTCTCTTCTAATACTATTCTTAATACGGAGTGGTATTATATAAACACAGCTCTAACATTGTGACTACAACAGGTGCTGCTGTGTTGCCAATTATCCTGACTTTTCCTTCCCCCCTGGCCCTGTGGCTGCCAAGATCGGCATCAGGTAAATCACTGCGTTGCGTTTGAGTTATTCAACACTTTTACATAGAATACATTTTCCAAGCTAACCAGTAAGGAAGATGAATGAAAAAAATAATTTTTAATATTTTTCTTAAAATTTTTATTATTTATTTTTTTTTAAATTTAATAATGAATCATATTATTATTTTACTATTATTTATATTTATATATTAAAAAAAAAAAAAAAAAAAAAATTAAATCGTGTTAAATTCTTTGTTTGACAACAAGGTCAATGAACTTATAAGGTCAATGAACTTTGATATTTATCGTTTATGTATTAGTGTTAAAAACTTAAAAATCATACTTGATAACTTTTTTGTTTATTTAAATTTTTTTTTATGTTGTTATAATACAATTAGTAAAATAATCACTGATTTTATACATCCGACTCTTGGTTAACCGGACTTACATATTTTATTTATCCGTAAAATTTACATAAACTATTGCTTGTTTAAGTACTCGAATTATCAGAGATTTTCTTGTTACAAAATTGTGATTCAAATTAAATATAATCTGAGATTAATGTTTGTTAAAACATCGATTATTCGGACCTCCATATCTCAAACATTTTTCGACTAATTGCGGGGCCTTTTATCCGGAGGTCCCGGGTTCGAATAAAAGGAAATAACTGAAAACCTTAACATTACAGTTTAACGTTGGTTACGTTCCTTTGTTAACTTTGTATACATAGGTTTAAGCGAAAATTTGGTTTCAGTTATTATTTTGTAAAATTAAAAGTTTTCAAATCTGTAAAACATTAATGCTATACTGTCGGTTGTTATTATGAGAGGAGAAACAGTACAGTGTAGGTAATACATTTTAGTTGGCGCGCCAAATTTCATAATTTATTTTGCAGATTTCGGTTCGGACGTTGTTTGAAGCGACAGAGAAATAACGTGCGTGGCAGAGAACGAAAGCTTATGGAATCTAGCGACATTACAGATGGCGCTTGATATGCAGTTCAATTTGGATCCTCGTGTCTGCGGTCATTCTTGTTTAACTATTTCTTATACGTTGTTTATTTTGTTTTGGTGTTTAATGACCTTCATTATTAATCGAGGTAAGTTTCTTTATATTAATATTATTTTAATATAGCTTAAAATAAGTGTTATTATTTTTGTTTTCTTATCACGTACTGCATTTTCTATTTATAACACCGGCTACATAGTATCCCCCAAAAATAAACAAAAGTTACACGCTTGTTTATAAATTTTAGGTTAATCGGCCGATAAATAATTAACCAAATAAAATAGAAAAAAGAATTATTGTACAATCTAAACGTACCGTACTCATGGGTTAAGCAAAGTACGGTTAATGTGTAAAAACGCGCTCACACGCACCCACAGAGAGAATGAGAGAGAGAGAGAGAGAATGTTAGAGAATTTTCGCGCTGTCTGGGACAGAGTGAGGTTTAAGAGATGGGGTGATGATAGTGATTGTGATGTTTTATTACTTTCCAAGAGCGACTCTTATTTTGATAATCGTATTCTCTAAATAAGTATATAATTTCGTACCAAATTCTTACGGTATTTTGTATTTCACTTTTATTCGTTTCTGGAATATTAAATTTCGTATTTTAAAATGCTTGAAATTTATCGGTGATAAATTATAATTTTAAACTTGTATTTACGAGAATAAAAAGTAAAAACAAAAATAATAGTAATGAAAACATTGGCAAAAGACACCAGAATTGTAGGTAGTACAGGTAGACAGAAAGTTCTATGTTCAAATTTCGGTCAGAATTGGCTTTTTTATACGCTTTATTAAAATTTGAAATAAAAGTAAGTGACGAACTGAATGTGGGTCTATTGCCCATACAAATAAATAAATAAATATAAAAATGTATTAGGTATTAATACGTGTTAAGGAATAGCATTAATAAAGATTACGAAGTCGAATTGTAAATAAAACTGGAAAATTTTTATCTGTTATTATGTAATATTAGAATCTTTTTTTTTTTGTAAATTACTTTACAAAACTGATAAATTTAATCGTAATATTTTTTAAAAAATTATTAAAATTAAGGGAGATTAATTATTATTTTAAATAAAATGTAATAATAGAGATATAAAATGATCGACAAATCTTGATTTAATTTAATTATATGGAACGTCTATATAAGAAATATATTAGGGATATTAACTTTGTTATTCGACCGCAATACACACACACGTACGCACATTTACGGTTGTATTTGAATTGTTGTACCATCGCGTGACCAGTACTGTCCGAGGGTAGCCAATCAGAGTGAAGTTAGCCACCTGCTGCATTTGTTTCATCTCCCCCCTCTCCCCGCACCATCTCAATATTGTAAAGCAGGTCCCAATATTGTATCTCCCATAGATTTTACGATAACCGCCGTAAAACAGAAAAATTCAGTGACGAAAAACAGGTTTTTTTAGGTTTGAAGTACAATAACTTTGTTAAACGACTGAAAAATGCGTAAATTTTATTAAGAAAACGTGTAGAGAACTTAATTTTGAGAAAATTGATGAAATGAAGTTACGAAAAACAAAAAAAAAAATATCAACTTTTATTATTAAAAACAAAACGGAACAAAATTTAACAGAAAACAACGAATTAATTTATGAAAATTAAAAACAACTTTTTAGCGTAATAAATTTAGATCGCAATGATTTGTAGAATTTAATAATCTTCGTGAGAATAGTACACTTCGCAGCACTCGTGTTTCATCTGAACGCCAACCGTTACAAGCCGATGAAAAGAAAAAAATTCTTCAAGTAGAACAGTTTAGTTCCAAAACGTGCACGGGAAGAATTTCTACGCTACTCGACATTCTACAAAGTACAGTACGGAGGAAATTACACGCTCAAGGACTGAATCCTTGTCACGGCCAGAAAATACAACACCTCAAGCTTGGTGACCGTGCCGGAAGAGTTTTTTCAGCTGGTTAACATAATTACTTTTAAATCTCGTTCGTACTATCTTCGGACGAAGCTACTTGTATCCGTAACGGCGTAAACAACACGTGAAATTCACATCGGTGGTGTGAAGAAAACCACACGCTCCAGTCGGATCAAATTTCCAGCCGTAATTTTCGGTGAACGTTTAATGCGGCACGATCGACAAAAAATTAGGCCCTTTCTTACTAGAACGTGTCACGGGGAGAAATTTTTGGGGTGGAATTTTCCAACATTTATTTTAAATTTAAAAAAATATATAAACCACAGCGAGTATTTTTTTAAAAAGTAAATTAAAATTATTTTATTTTTTCAAAGGTTAAACATATTTTACTAAAAAAAAGAAAACTGTTGTTTTTATTTTTACAAATCCTTAAAGTTTTTTTTCCATAGAGTATATTACAACGATTTTTTTCAGAATTAAACGCTCTACAAGTTTGTTTAACAAAGTTATTCTACTTCAAACCTAAAAAAACGTGCTTTTCGTTACTGAACTTTTCTGTTCTACGCTGGATATCGTGAAAATAAGGGATGATAGTTCTGTTTTTTTTTTTTATTCTATTTTTCAGGTCAAAAACATCAATTTTACCCGTTATATAACGCCTTAAAAATTTCAGTATGACTTATTTCACCGGGGAACTGAAATCCGAGCGAAATCTACGCTAGCCGTAACTTTACAAAGAAGCGTTTTCGGACATATGTTTGTACGTGAACTTTTTCCTTTATTTCAAGATCTAGAATCGGTTCCCAAATTATTTCCCTTTCCTCCTAAATCACCCTGTATTTACGATAAATAAAATAGAACTGATAGTTACCGTTTATTTAATGTTCCATTTCGGACAAACCTCAAATCAGGTGACTTTTTATTAATACAAAAGTGCACGTTAAAACAATCGCACGCGCGCGAATAGAAATTTGATATCGCATATCACTAAATATTTAAAATTAAATAAGTAAAACGAATGAAAATTGCAACAACGGGAAAAGAACTTCTCCCCCTGTTACACTGAAAGCCGTGGGTTGAATTCCCGCCTAGTTATGGTAAATGTATAACAAAACAATCAAAACGTAATTATAGCTGAACCAACTTAAAAGTGAAAAATAAAATTAATTATTACTAGATTTCCGTAGCTGAGCGGTAGCGTCTCGGCCTTTCGTTCAGAGTATCGGGTTCTAATCCCGGCCAGATACGGTATTTTTCATACGCTACAAATTTCCATTTTCACGTTCCCGCTTTAGAAGTTTCTTTGTAAGATTTTGCGGTGAATTATTTCATCGATCGAAAAAAATAAATAAATAAATGAACTATAAACATTTTATAGATAGATGGTAACAGTGGCGGATTGAGGCATCATGCACGGCTATCAGGAAGTTGTTATTACGTCTAATGTTTGACATAGCAGAACTGCGGTTCAAATTCAGTAAGTCAAAATGAGTAAACAATAGTGAACCGTCTCTTTGTAATAGCGAAACCAAACGATCTGCTACTATGTACCTCATATTAAAGCGCAAACAAATCATCCAAATTTTGAACCGGCATGCTGGTTCAAAACGTTTTTCTTTTTCTTTACTTTTTTTTTGAAAAGCGACTAACAATGGAATAAAATGATTTTTTCACACGTTCATAAGTACGAAATTTACTTCCCCCCCCCCCACCCTCAAAGCCCTTTATCTTTTCTTTTTTGGGATTCCTCAGACATAAAACTTCGAGAAATTAAAAAAAAAATCATACACCTTTTTGATTGATTACCATACTTTTCCTTCTTTCAGTATACCTTTAGATCTATGCCAGGAAAATAGAATGAAAAATATTTTCGATCGGTTTATATATATATTCTGTGTATTTTTTCATTAAAAAAATTATGATAAAAAGTCATTTAATAAAAATTTCCAAAAAAACTTGTAAGATGACATGTAACATGTAAGATTAGAGATAATTTATCTTAAAAAATAAAAAAAAACCGTAAAAAGTGATCGATTTTGTTAATAAATAAGTAAAAAATTCAAAATGCATAAAAAAATAGTTTCTTAATACACGTTTTAATTTTAGTTAATTTTTACTTCCTTGTACGAAGTAAGAAAGTATTGTGATCGTGAAAAATTTCGATATTCAGATTTCAACTGAAATATCCATTTTTACCATCCGTGAATCCAATTTGACTACTTTCGGCGTGACGTCTGTACGTACGTATGTATGTACTTAAGTATTTGGCATAAGTCAAAAAAGATTAGCCGTAGGACGTTAAAATTTTGTGTTTAGGACTGTTATAACATCTCGTTGTGCACCTCCCCTTTTGATTGCAATCCACTGTACCAAAAGTGTCCAAAAAAGACCAAAATCTAGTTTCTAACTGCAGTAATAAGCCCACATTGAAAGGATTTCAACGATATATCATAAATGGTATTTATTTTCATTTGTTCCAGTTATAGCCAAAAAATTTTAATTAATGAAATATTTGAAAGAGGAAAGCACATCGGTTACAATCTCCTTTTTCATCTACATTTTTTTAATTTTTTTAAAATTTATTAATAATTATTAACCTTTCATTATAAAAAAAAATTACAATGAATAATAAATCAATAGCAAAAAAAAAAGAAAAAATATCTACAATTATTAATGAGATAAAATTTTACGTATTTACATTTAAAAAAAGTGTAAGTGTAATTTAATAGGCGTACAAAAAATCATGTGTTGTCAACATCAGATTCTATGTTGTTAAAAATTAATAATATTTTTACATTAATCATAAATTTTTAATTATTATTATTTTTTTTTAATCATTTAATGGTATTAAATTGTAAATTTATTACAATTTTTATACTCATTCATTAAAACAAGATTAATTTTATCTTGTGGTTAGGTTCAGCCCAAATAAAAAAATTGGTTATTTAATGTTTAAAGAGCATTATTATTTTAAATTTCCTTTTAATTTCATGGAACAAGGATTATTTTTTTTGCACTGTGAGTATGAGTGTGTTTGTGTGTATGTAATAATATATATGAAATAAGCGAAATACATTTATCTGACAAATATTCGCTCCAGTGAATTTTATACGTGTTTATTCTCTCAAAGAATCTGACTTATAAAACATATAACAGTATGAACGCATAAGGAACAAATGGTAGCATAACACACACACACACACACATACATATATATATATAACCAAACAACACGAACGAAGATCGCATCTTCGTTCGTGTTGTTTGATTTACTTGTGTTTCCCGTCACGATCTTCCAGTAATTTTTAATGGGCGTTCATTATGAATGACTTACGTCATGTTTTTATATGTGTGTATATATATATAACAAGTATTATTGAAATCTGATACCGACTGACTGAAATGTGCTGAGGCTCCATCGTGGTGAAACCACATATTTCTTCTTAATTGGAGAGTTTCCAAAAAAATATGATAATTTTCTCCATTTAAACGATTTGGTAGAATGAAAGAAAGTTAGATCCAAAGTATATGCACATTGGAATATTTTACACGTGATTAAAAATCTGTTAAGAGAATTTGTAAACAAATTATTTTGAATACTGTGTACTTACAAGTATATAATTTGTGTAAACTTCTTTTTTAAATTACCGTATAAAAACTCATATTGGATAGCCCACAGAGCTGATTGTGACACATTACACATTATGTGTAATATATTACACATTACGTGTAATATATTACACATTACGTGTAATATATTACACATTACGTGTAATATAACAAATCCATGGTGTTCCTGTAAATAAGATATTTAGAGGCGATGGAATACTAGATTTAAATTTTCTAGTGATATGTTTGTCATATGATTGTTCTAATATTCTCAGAGTTAAATAAAGTAAGTTAAGTGTACTAAACAGCTAACAGTTTGTCAGTTGCTACCTAGAACCCTGTAGGCTTTATTTATTGTTTCTAAAACTTCTTAAGTGCTAATGATTTACTTAATATAAAGTTGATCAGACCTTAAAGTAATTCTGCCATTTTGTTTTAAATTAAATTTTTCAGAAAATGTCTATGTTTCCCACTAGATCTCTTTTCATTTATAAGGTGCTTCTCATTTTTTACAGAAGTGGTGATAGCTAAGAGTGAAAAGCTATTATATAACTAGGTAAATTTTTACAGAAAGTTTCAAACAATTTTTCTTTTTATAACACTTAAGTTGTTTAATTGTATGTATGTGTGTGGGGGGGGGGGTTGTAACTCTTCAGTGGATTTATGTAATACTGGTGCTTAAAAAAAAATTAGAATACTATTCACCAAAGAAGGGTTACTGTACTGTTTTAAAGAAAAGACACGTTGACAAATTCAGCTGCATAGGAATATATAAATTTATTTAATGGTTAGTTATTAAACTTCATTGATTGCATTGTCCAATTACACTGGACATACCGGACGCATGAATTCATGTTCAGATACTAGAAACTTGTATGCATTGCACATAACAGAATGAACTTTTTCAAATCAAATAAAAGAAACAAGACATATGCAAAGATATTATTCGTATCATATGATTTTCAACATTAAAATCATGGATTCAACATACTTGAACAAAAATAAATTTATAAACTTTAAATTTCACTAAAACAACATATTGGATGAACAGATACAACATAAGCTGACTGTATTATTCAATTAAATAATAAAGAGATTTCCCTAGCCTTTTTAAGATTGGTGGTGTCATTAACTAGCGTGCTACTGATAACTCCACTAAAAAAAAGTTGCTCTATTAGCTCTGCAAACGGCCCTTTGGAAGAACAGTTACTATGTTATTTGAAAATCAGTTATTTATAATTCATAATTTTAAAAGCAGTTTGTAGTCATAAGAAATGAACAATTTTTTTATAATTAAATTTACTGCAGTTTCTGTAATAAAATTTTCTTATTGGATAGATTTGAGAAAATAAACATTGTATTGACATGGAAGTATGAAGTTGGATAAACAGATTCTGATTATAACTGATGTTTCAGTTATTGAAATTTTACTGTATTTGAATGTTGTATATTATAATAAATTATTTTATTGAAAATTTGTTAGATAGATTACATGCTGTGACGGGAGGAAGATGTATCTTCTGTTAACCCCTTTATATTATTAGGAACTTAGATTTCTCAGCCTGATGCAACTGCCAGTTGATTGATATTGGTTCAAATGTAATACTATGTTTTGTATTTGGTTTTTCTTATTATTTATGTCTTTCTCTTATGATTTAAAAAAAAATTAAACTATTTCCGTAAATAGATAATTGTAAGTAGAAAACACTAAAAAATTATTTATAAAAAAATAAAGGTTTAAAACTAGGTGCATATTTCCACTGTTAAATAAATAATTCCATTGTTAAAATAGTGTATGTGAGAAAATTAGCAAAAGTAAATATTAAAAACAAAAAAACAGAACTTAAAAAATAAACATTCTGTAAGAAATCTTAACATTAAAAAAATAAAAGCTGCTTACAAAATGTTACAAAAAGAGTATTTCTATCTGTCATTAATATTTTCAAGAAAATTCATTGTTGAGTAATGATAGGGACCAACATCTAATACATCTTAGAAATTATTAGTAAAATCTTCCAATGTAAAATTTTAAATGTTGCTTTTGTTTAACATACAAGTTAATTCTTTTCCATAAAATATTTATCTATCTTGAGATAAAATTTTATCTTATACTATCCTTTATAAAAAGCCATGAAAGGGGATGTTGATTACCAGATCATGGAAAGTTTAGAATAGTATATAATTTAACCAACTTTTTACTTAACTTCCATTGCTTAAAGCAGTATAACGTGATTTTTAATTCAACAGCTGTTTCTATTTGTTCATGATTATTATAAAATAGAATCTCAGTCAGGCTTAACATTTCTAATTTATTACAAATTTTACATCTCATGGTAACTGTAATTTGGCAATAGCTTGTTACTTGTGAAAAATAGTGATAAATAGCCGTAGGTTAATGCAAAGATCTTGACATTATATTGTTGTATAAGCAGAATATGACTTTGTTTTAACTATATTGTATAATTTTATTTGTGTCTATCAAATTACATACAAAATTGTATCTTCGACCTGATTGTATACTTTATAATAATTTTGTAAAAATATTGTCTTTTACATTTTAACTCCTACAGTAAATAATTATAATAATAATTTTTTATATAACATTCCTTTAGTACTTTTTTGTACTATTGGGCCTTTGTTTTATTTATTATTTTAAACGAATGAACAGTTGGTTATTGGATTTAATATGCATATGTATGAAATATTTTTGTCTTGGATTTTAAATTCTATCTATGGTTCGAATTGAGCATTGTTAGAAGATTATAAAAATACAAGAATGGCCACAATCAGCCATCAGGTCCACCTCAAAATGGCCGCCAAAATAACAATTTTTATAATCATTACACAATAACATCTAGTTGATTCTATCTAGTTGATTCAATTGCACTAATGTAAGGTTTACTAAGATGCATAAAATATATAAATATCAGTTTTGTAAATTAAGTGTAAGACCCCAAAATGTTGGAAAAAGTAACTTTTTAATGAAAAGAAAATGTGCCATAAAACCGCCAAAATACGAGCTAAATAAGTTATGTTAACTTAGTTTATGTAGGACCCCAATAGAGGTCTATTAGAACCATAACAAACTCATTTGCACCACCTTTTTTTAAAAACGTTTAAAATTAAAAATTATAAAAATCTGTAACTTTTTAGTTGTAACAAGAAACAAATGTTTTACAAGAATATAAATTATGATTTAACATAATATGTGAGTACCGATTTGCTCAGCCACCAAATAATGGTCACATTATCAAGGAAACTTTAAAACATAAAATTAATCCCTTGAAGATTTATATTACCTTAATATGCAATAATTACCTTATAAAGTACTGAAAATTATTAATTACAGCAAAAGTATGGTTCAAATATCTAATCAGTTAGGAAGTATAATTAAACAGTAATAACAAGGATGTTTGTTTGGGAAAGTCTTATAGACTTTTCAGTGATAACTTGTCTATTATTACATCATACATATTTTTTATATTTATTTATTTCTTTGTGTTTATTTTTATTTTTGCCAGTTCCTCCATGCATGCTACATGCTGATGAAGTTTATTTAATATTTAACAAGTAATTATTTATCTATTTTTTTTATTTTATTTTGTGAAAAGTTTTTTTCTACTTCATTAACTTTTATTCTATTCTATTTCAGTAACCACTGAGCACCTCTCTTTCTTTGTAAGAGTCTTCAGATTAAAAAAAATACATTTTTTTCTTAAATCATTTGACTGAAAATTTAGTTGGCTTTCTTGTAAAAGTTATAATTTATTGAGAAAAAAAAACATTTTTCATTGTTTTACTATGTTTTTCTTGCTATTAATAGTTAAATTAATTTTTTTAACCATGCTTATTTTTAATTTTTTATTAAATTTATATATAGATTAATCTATCTGATAAATTATTTTCTTGTTTCATTTTGTTCCCAATTAATAAATATAGTAAGTAAATAATTTAATTAGTCAGATATTCATTTTTTTTTTTAATTTTTTACTGAAAATAATAGAATATATCACCTAATTTGAGAAAAAAAAATTAATAGTATTGACGTGTTGATTCAGAAAAACGTATATATAATATTTACAAATATGGATTTTATCAAATTGTTTTATAAATATGTATATATTATAGGTTTTAATTGAAAAACGTATTAAAGATATCTATTTTTAAAAGTCAATAGTACCTATTAGAAAATAATAGCAATGTAAAATACGTATTATTTTTCATAGAAACAAAAACATAAACTAATATTAATTTAGAATATTGTTATTGAAGTAACAGAAGAGTTATTCATGGGTTTTCATAATTAATAATGCATTTAAGAATTATCAGTTATATTTATTGTCATTCTCACCATATTTTATTATTCAATTTAACTGCTGTTTATTTTTTATTTTTTCTAGCATTAAAAAGTAATAATGTGTAGCTACATTAAGGTTGTAAATGTTCAACTCTGTTCATATTTCATATGTATAAACAAACTTCATAACAAATTCATTTGTATTTTAAAAAGTTCATTAATCAAAAAATCGATAGACAAATATTGATTTTTATGAAAAATAAATTTCAAATACAATGTGGATAACTAGAAAAAAAAATATTCTAAAGTTTGCAAAGAAGATTAATAAATCTACAAACAGTGGCTTAAATACATGTGATTTATTAAATTGCCATATTTATTGCTACTGTTGGTTAGAATTCTGTGTAATGATTTCATAATTACTAAGCACATTTCTTGAATATTATTGGCCGTACTGTACAGCTTTCTTCATAAATGTTCTTAGAAAAACTTCTTTATAAAAGTTTGTACTCAGCACTTTTTTTGTCCAGTACCACTTTGGAAAATTAAGGGCATACAAAAAATTTGCTATTGCAACTTTCACATTTATTATTGCTTAAATCTTTTATATGGAAACAATACAGAAACTTTACCATCAAACTGAAACTTTCTTGAACTTGTTTTATAATAAATATTTTAAAATTGACTAATATATATCCAGTATATAATATAAGTTTCAAACTACAACTTTATTTGGTTACTCGATCTACTTCTTCTCTTTTATTACTTCTTATCATCTTCCTCAGCAGCAGTATGATGAATATTTAACTTTTTAAAAAATTTGGGTGTAGTTTCTTCCACATGTTGTTCATATTTGTTTTCTAATTTAATCCATGTGCTTTTTATATCACCATAAATGTTCCAAAATAATATAATACTTGAGCGATTTTTATCAGTTTTTATTTTTATTACTTGCTTGAATAGGTGATGCAAATAATACTTTACTATTGACCCAGTCACACATCGGTTCATAAGCAGCAATAAGGATGTTGTGTTAGAAGACAAGTAAACAACTTTGACATCAGAGTGTAAATCATTTAACTGTTGTGTTTAGCCTTGAGCATTATGAGTTATCAGCAATATCTTAAAGAAATTTCAATCCTTTATGGTATTTTTTCACCTTACAAATGAAATTATAGTGTAACCATTGCTTAAAAAACAGTAGTTCATTCTATAGAATTACATTTTAAAATAAGATGCAATAAATTCTTGTGAAGTCTTTTTAGAGCCTCTGAAAAGTGTATTTTCATTACAGTAAACTAAAAATAGTTTTTAACAGTTTCCTCCTCATAGTTATATTTTTTTAAGAATCTTGGGGAATTTGGCAGTGATTATGAAATTAGCACTAGCACTTCATCAGTTAATTTGATGTTATGGTAATATTAATACTTAAATCTCTGGATCACATATGGCTAGTGTAAATAATAAATTCATATTTAAAATTTTCACCTGTTCTTAGTTAAGTCTTCATACAAGCTTATAATCTTTCTTTATAGATTAATGCTGAAATGGATTCATGGCTGAGTTGATCTTTCATTACATTGCAACACATTTCTGTATTCTTCATAATGGAATCCTTTTTTTGAGGTAATCATTGACAACATTGGAGAGCAGTTCTTAATCTTAATATACTCTGATGTGGAATCTGATCTTTTACAACTGTAGCTACATAGAATAACATATTTCATAAGCTCGTGATATTTTATCAACATTTTCTCCTTCATCTACATACATAATTTCATCTACTTTATTCTATATTGTAATTGTACTTCTCTTCTTAGCTCCACACTTCACACTTTTTCAGATTTTGTTTTCTGATTATATTTAATAATTGAAATTATTATTCAATTTATAATGTAACACATTAACTGAATATTACATACCAAAAATCAAATACATTGCAGTTATAAGGAAATAAATAATCCACCAGTAATATAATACTTTCTTTCTTTTTCCTATTTAGCTTCCGGTAATTACCTTTCAGATAATACTTCAGAGGATGATATGTATAAGTGTAAATGAAGTGCAGTCTTATACAGTCTCAGTTAGACCATTCCTGAGGTGTGTGGTTAATTAAAACCCATCCACCAAAGAACACCGGTATCCACGATCTAGTATTCAAATCCATGTAAAAATATCTGACATTAATATAATCCAACTTATGCAAAAACTCGGTACTATTAGTAAAACAGCAAATTAATTTCACAACAAAATTAATTACATTCATGACGTATTCACAATGAAAATTTTAATGGATGTTACCCCCCATTATAAGAATAGTCAGTTTTTTGTTGTGTACCATCAGCAACTGTTATGACTATTTATCCACTCATTTATACTCTAAAAAATAACTTAATCCATTTTTTGAAAGTTTACACTGTATTGTTTTATATAAATTGTTTAAAAATAACCGTGAATCATTTTAAAGATTTTTTTAAAGTCAATATAATAAAGTAGTCAGTGTAAATGTTTTAAGTGTAACTCAGTATGTGTAAAACAGTATTTATAACTAATTTTTGTATAGATCTGAATACATCTTAACTGCCTTTAGGTTTGTTAACTAAATGTAGGTATGTTAATATGTGAAGTGTTTTAAAATGAAATGTTAAATACCGAAAACATGTTTATCTAATACATCTTCAGCAGTTAAAATTTTGCCAAATACTCATAGAAGAAGGAGTTTGTAAGGTGATCCACTGTGTGTTTAGATGTTAAGTTTTTTATTTGTCTGTTTTCTTTTTATTGTAATTGGAGTTTTATTTGTTAAGTTATTTCTTAATTCTTAATAATTATGTTACATATTTGTTCTATGCGTGTGTGTGTTTGTACATATATATATATACTTATGTTCATGAATATCTCTTTTGTTATAATTCTATTAAAAAAAAAATTAACAGTTTTAAGTATGGTTACATGTATATTATTGCCATATCCATTACATTTTATTTAATCTTAATAATAATATATTTCTGGTACAATTGTGCAAATAACTTTGTTTACATTGCTATTATCGTCTTTGTCTTTAGTATAACTAAATGTGTTATTTTTATAAAATATTTTATTTAAAATGTTTCTTGTTAATTTTATTATATTTTTATGCTTTTGATTTTTAAAATAACAAAATATTTTATTTTATTTTATTTGTTAATTTTTTACAATGTTATTTTTGTTTGATAGTTTTTTGTCAAATTATTTGCTGATCTAATTACATAAATATATTTATTTAGAAATTAAGATGAATTATCTCTTTTTTTTGTAAAAAAAAAAAAAATTGTATAAACTAAATTTTTATTATTGATATGAAAGTTGTAATGACAATAAAACCAAATTAAATCTGTAAGTTTTTGTTTTAATGCGGATGTTATCTTGGAAGTAAAGACTTTTTTTGATTGTAAACATTTTTAATAAGTAATTATATATATTAAACATGTTTTACTATTATGTATTTTAGTGTATCTCTTGACTGCCACAAATAATGAAGCAGATGCATTAGCTTCTAACTGCCGACTGAAAACCCACTGAAATTGCTTCTGTTTCTTTTAAATTTGAGTGAAAAATATATTGCAAAACACAATGGCCTTTGTCATCCATCCCCTTTTGCACATTTTGGATAGCTTGGCACATTTCTGGTGCACTTTTCTATCTGGATTACTTAGAAACTTGTTCTTTATGACATGGAGTTAATGTATAGGGTGCTAAACTGATTCTGAAAGATTGTGCCATCAAGTTGCATACAAATAGATTCTACATGCTTCTTTTTTTGTGACTAAATGATGCTATTCAACTGAACAGTATTATATTTCTGATTTCTCTATGACTCACATGTCATTGCCAATAATAGTTTTGCAAAATTCATCACCTATACAACCTGTAAAAATTTCTAACATGGAACTGTTTGTATTTGTTTGTGGTGTTCTTTACACATATCGAACGTGCACAAATATTCAGAGATGGCTTTTCCTAGAACTGCTCTATAAATATCCAGAAAAATTACTTTTGAAACTGAGGTAGTGGACTTGACAGTCTTTTTTTTATTTTCACTAATACTCTTCTTAACATTTTTAGTGAGGATCAAGGGTTGCCCAGAATACATTGTCATATTTATTCATTCCTCCAATCCTAAATATTTGACACAATTTTTATACATTTCTTTCATTCAGAAATGAATGCAGCCAAAAACGTTTGGTTTACAAAGCATTTGATAGATGATAACAAACAATGCTAACCGACCAACTGACCTTGAGTGTTAAAAATGTACCAATCTGCCCGATCGAGTACAAATCTGTTGTTACTTTCAAGATAGGACTTGTATTAAGTTTTTGCAAATTTAATACTTTGTTTTATATTTCTAATTTTAATAAAAAAAAAATATTTTTAGACATTTATAAAAAGCAGAATTTATGTATCAGCTTTTTTTCAAATATTGTATAATTTTTACTGTGATAAAATTATTATTAATATCAGCATTTTTGTGATATTTTTTTACAGAATGATATCGGTTCTATAGTGTATGATTATACCAGGGGTGCACTGGTGTCGAAATGCCATTCTGGTACTGTTTTTTGGGAGAAATAAAAAATTGTTCTTACACATAAAATCCGATAAAAATTATATCTTAAGTTACAAAAATCAGACCACACGAAAATGGTCTTTGCCTTTAAATATCCATAGGTAAATGGCAACAAAATAAGTCACTAAAATCTAATTTATGAAAAAAGAATGTACATTTTTCATAACATCATCATGTAGTCAAGTCGCCTGTGGCTGTGGACCATATCTTGCAAACTGCTATAATACAAAATGAAATGTTCCAGTACTGGAAAATTTACAAGCACTCCTGGTATCTAGTATATACTCAATCACAATGATGTCAGTTTGTGGAATGTAAATATTTAGCTTAATATAATTAAACGAATTAATAATTAAAATTTTACATAATTCAGATTTTTCAAGAAATTGTTTTATTAAGTTTACACTTATATTTTGAAGATATGTAAATCTTGAGATGAGATATTTTTTTAATTATTCAGCAAACTGATCAGAAATTAATTTTCTGTATTAATTTTATAACATAATTCAGCCTTAAGCATTATCATCATTAAATCTCTTTTGACATTCAGGAGCTTATTGTTAATTTAGTTGACTTTAATGAAGTAATTATCTTCTGGGTTGTACAGTTTATTTGTGATTGTTTAGTACTTGCTACATAGACTACTTTACCAAAATTGTTCTGTATTTTATATATATATATGTATCAATAGATCTCTTTTATTATTTTTATAAACTGAAGAAAGTGGACTTGTAGTGTTATAATTGGTTATAAGTTTTTGTTTTTTTATTCATTTTTACGAAAATTTCTTATGTATTAATGTGCGGATCTTATTTGTGTTAGTTAATTTGTATCTAATTTAGAGAAATCAATCTGTTAAACAGATTTATGTATTGTGTAT
Organism: Lycorma delicatula; assembly: GCF_047948215.1. Classification (NCBI taxonomy): domain Eukaryota; kingdom Metazoa; phylum Arthropoda; class Insecta; order Hemiptera; family Fulgoridae; genus Lycorma; species Lycorma delicatula. The sequence continues at coordinate 116,007,822 of NC_134463.1, read as the reverse complement.
ATAAATAATAGTTTTAATTAATCAGTATAATAATTTATATTAGTATTAACACTAAATATTTGTAATGTTATTAAAATGAACTACTAACTAGTATTTATGTATGATATAGATATTATCTGCACTTTAAAAACTGATCTGTATATTAATAGTGCAGTTTAATTTCCTTTCCAGTTTAATTTATTAATTATTTTTGAATATCTTGCTTACTATTGAAAGTATGGAATATGTAGTCTGTATGGAGTATGTGTGTATGCAGTATGGAGTCAGTTCTACTTTTTTTTAAACATAATCAGTACTTATATGTTTTATTGCCTACTACATCTTGATTCAGTTTCATTTTATTAGAATTTTAATAAATATTAAAAAATGTAAGTGAAATGTTAGTTTGAATTTTAAAAGTATTGGGTTATTCAAAAAAATGTTTTTTCTCTAAATCTTCAGCTAATTTTTGTTTTATTATGAGGTACATTATTATATAGTAAAAGCCAATTGCCTTTTTGTTTGACATATTTTTAACTATTTTACATATTTATTTTTTATTCAGAGTTTTCAAATGTTACATACAAAATACATAATTACATGACATTAAAAAAATGCATATGGATCTTCTTTATGCTTGACTTTAGTTTTGTCATAATTATATTATTATTATTTATGTTTTTCTCTTAAATAAATTCCCCTTACGTTTCATTATAATAATGAGTCCGTACATACCTACAGATAATATATTCATAAAACCCTCTGTGGTGTATAAAATCATAAACCCTAAAGCATTATATTACAGCTATAACTTAATTGTTTGAGGGAAAATGGCAGCTGTAGTGTTATATAGAAATAAAGAACTGTGTGTAATTTATCACATCTTGAACAGATGTTTCACTATGAGATTTAACATTTGCAGATCTTTTAATTCCAATTTATCCTTTATATATTTATTCTTTCATTACAGTGAAATATAAATATAAAGATGTTAGCTGTAGACCACTAAAAAGTGAATGGACTGTTGATAAATGTCAACACACTCCATATATGTCATAGCCCATTCCCATCCAGTTACTCTCCCTCATGAGTTCATTATTATTAGTTTCGTGGTAATCTTGTTAAAGACATTCATAAAAATGAGTTAGCATGCATAAACAATAAATTTATGATTTTTTTTGTTAGTGATGTTGTTTAATTGATGCAGCTAATTTTGCTTAACTACTAGATGTTTATCAAAATAAAAAACAAAACTACATACCAATAAAAATTACAGAAGTCATTTTTTCAGTTAAAACATTAAAATTTACTATTTGTATCTTTACAGTTATTGATTAAATGAATCAAAATGGAGAATCTTAATTTTCTTCAGTTGTGGACATTTAAGAATTGAAATAATAATCCTAAACAATATGTCATGTACTATTATTTTATTTTTTTTATTGAGAATATAATTATACTGTGTTGAAATTGAATTAACCAAAACAAATTCCATAACTGTCTTTATGAATCATGTTTAATTGTGTTTGTTATATTGTGACATGTTTTTGAACAAATTAACCATTAAAATTTTCAAATTACCTTTCCAATAGAAGCTGAGATAAGTTATTTTAAGTATGTTAATTGTTATGTAAATATAATTTCTTGGATAGTAAATAAAATAAAATGAAAATAGATTGGAAAACTTGTTCACTGCTCACTACTAGATTTTCAACTGCTAATTAATGTCTTGATCTATTCTTTAGAAAAACATGGTTCATATTTTTTACAGTAATAATGAATCAAAAAAGAGGAGAAAGCCAGAGTTCAGATTTACTTAAAATTTATGTTAAAAAAAGTATAATATTTGATTTCATTCATTCACATTTTTATTTATGAGAAATTTAATTTGTTTGTTTTTATAGTTTTTTTTTTTAAATTAATTTATTTGGCATTTATCCCATTTGCCTTTAATAAGTCCATTAATAAACTTCTTTTTTTATGTAATATTAGATCTTAAAAACCCAAGGATAAATAAAATAGAATCATAGTAATGACGATAAATGAAACGTAAAAAAAATGAAATTAAAATATCAATAACATAAATTGATTATCAGTTTTTTAATGATATTGAGTGTGTTTCTTTAAAAATTTCATAAATTATGAAACTCATCTTCAAAATGATGTTATAGACAGAATTTGAATCAGGTTTCTCCTTATAGTATCTGCTGTACTGTAATTAATAAAAGACTAGTAAATTATTTGAAGTGCTTTAAGAAATTTTTTTTAGATTGATAGGACACTTGCTTATGTGTCATCTAATATTCAAAGAATTAGACATTATTGGCTTCTGCTTTGTGGTGGTCACAGTACTGAATTGAAATACATTTTTTATACATATCTTTGTCTAAATGATACTGTTCTACTGTGTAAAACTCATATCAAACTAAGAGAAAGGTATGATTTTATATGCACGTAACAAATAAGATGCTTTTGTTTATCATGTTGTAAGTCTTATTTATATTTCATATTTTGTCCTTCATAAGTAGATTGTTGGCTTCACAGTGTATCTGGAAATGATCATGAGTCAAACATCGTTTTAGAAACTTTGATATGGGTTTTTTTTGAAAATGGCCTTTTAATAAATAAGGAGTAGACCGAGGTACTAATATTTAATGTACGTTAACATGAGCTATGATGCATTCATGAAATTACTTGGTAAATAACCATAATTTGTCTCACGAAAGCATGCTGTAAACCAAAACATAACAGTATGACAATTCTAATTTAATTTAGAGCAGTCCATCCAAGAAAAAATACTTCTCTTTACTTTTAACATAAAAATGAAGTAAAAATAACTTGTAATAAAAAAAATTAGAAAATTGTAATAAAATTATATATTTACCTTAAAAATAACAATTTTAACAAAGTTCATCAAGTGAAACAGAAAAAATATTTGTAACCTCAGTGTATTTCTTCAGTATCTGATAAGCTACTTTCTACCTGTTAAAACTATTTTCATAGTTTCCCAAATTTATCACTACATCTTCAATAATATTTTCACGGAAATTGTCTGCTTCCCATGCTTTGTTTTTTTCTTTAATTACATGTTGAATACAATTTTTTGAAGAATGTGCATTAACATATATCAATAAATTTTTTACATCATTTAGCTTAAATGTTGTGTTATTGCTCCCAATGTAGCCTTTGACTTGTGCCCATATCAATTTTATCGGATTAAAATTGCAATTCTATGGAGAAAATACAATATGACACAATTTTTTGATTTCACAATTTCATTTAGTTGATAATGAATATATTTTTGTTTTAACTATGTTATTATTTTTAAAAGTTCTACCTACTTTTAACATTTCTTTGGTGTACATGATTTTCTTCAATTTTAAACATTTGGCAATTTATGATTTCCTGGTTGGAGCATTTTGAATTTTTTCGGTTTTCTGGCAATGGTTCAGCACATTGCCAGAAATGTGCAATGTGCTGATGGGTTCTTTACATCATAGTAAAGAACCCATCATTACTATGATGGGTTCTTTCAGCAGTAATTTTTGTAAACCACTGCATAAAATTGTTGCCTTCTGTTTCAACGTGATACTCTTGGGAAGATCTGGATTCAAATTCCAATAAATCATCTTTCAAAATCCATTCTCACTTCCTGTGGGCATTACTAATAATCATTAATTGTTTACTTTTCCAGGCTGGAGTTTTCACTCCATTTGACAAACTTTTCATAAAAGTTTGTCAAAGCTTTCACTCTCTTCTTTTCTCTATTCATCCATATCTTTTCTGGTACTTGTTACGCATTAACCAAAGTTTCATCTAGATAATAAATTGTCTTATTCTCTTCACAAAATTGATTAATTTCTCTTAAATATTCCCTTCGCCTTTGAAATAATATTAAATCAGTAAGAATTATTTATTCTGGACATGAAATGAAAATTCATTGATTTTAAAACACAATGTAATGTACTTATAGAAAAATTCGGTAGTTCAAAATCCACATCCACAGCATTTAATATTTTGTTCAAGGTGGGAAGCTCTTTATTAAAATAGAATGAATTAACTTCTTTTCTGATAGGCAGTTTAGTAAATCGTAAAACTTTTCAATCATTTTCACGTGCTTTTGAGTCTTTTTAGGGCTAACATGTTTATTATCAATTTTGTATTTTTTTATTGTATTAAAAATTGTTCTTTTGCTAATGCCTATTGCACTCTTGCTTTCCAAACCATGTCTCTGACTGCAGTTTCAGGGTTATCTTGTTTTAAGGTTGTATATACAGAATTACTCATTGTTAAACCTGATTAGCAAAAACACAGAATAAATTAAAATTAATGAAAATAAATTGAATAAAATCGTTATAAGAACGAACTATAAAACTGTAACATACTGTACAAAATAGTATGATAACATATACTGAAATATTTTCTTTCACTGAACTGAATAATGGTGTGAAGCATTACAAATGATGTTATCATTATTAAACATCAATAACAAAGACTCAACACAATTTTTAATTGCTTATCATCAACATGCCACAGCGCCAGACAAGTGCAGTTTAAAGTACATTATTGTATACTTAAAGCAATAATTGGACTTGCACTTGGGAGTGACAGTGTCATAACTACTAAGATATTACTCATACTTGCTGAATTCATATTTATATTTGCTGCACAGTTTCAGGAGACAAGAATTAAATTCCAAACTAAGTTTGTATGCTATATTTTTTTATTCCTTCCTCAGCGTCTTTTCCCTTTTCCCATCCACAGGGTCTTTGTATTTCATTCAAGAAATCATTGAGGGATAATCAAACATGGCTTCAACTGGAAAATATCTTAATGATTTACACCATCAGAGCTTTTTCTATCAACTACTGGAAGAGGACATAATATTACAGCAAAGTTGAATGAGGACTTATCAGTGCTACTCAGTAAAATAAATGGCAGGAGCACTAAGTTATGTTAGTTAAGTTTGTTATCAGAAAGTCCAAGATTTATTCATAACTTCCCTTAGCAGGAGTAAAATAAGGTAAAAGTGAATTGAACAACTTGTTAATGTATTTGAATTGTTTATCATTTAGACCTTTTATTCATTGTAATGAGTTTAGTTGTAATTTTTATAATCTGAAAAATACATTACATCAGTATTTTTGGATGCATTGTTTATGGTTAGAAGGAATCGTGTTTTTAGCACTTTTGTTCGCTTCATTACTTGTCAACCATTTTGAGTAACAAAATAAATGTTATAGGGTTTTAAAGTACAATGTATACATTTTAAAGTACATTGTAAATATATCAGATTTTTGCCACCTGTTCCACATGTGTTTTGGGCCCCAAAATGAGATCTTTTCAAAATCGTATGATTTGGCGGCCATTTTTTTTTTTAATGAAGGACACTGTAACAATCCAATTTTTTTTTATAAGTATTACTAGTACCTAAGAGTTAAAAGGTAAAAAAACAGGCCTTTACCCTAAGCAATTCATTATTTATTTTGGGTCCAAAATTTGAAAAAAACAACAATTTCTAAACATAACTTCAATAAACATTATAAGATTTGGTTATGCAACAAAATGAATTTATGAAGTTCCATCTTTACTCTTTCCAAAAAGCCCTTTTTGACCCGCTGTACGATGTAAAATAAGAATGTTACAGCTCATAGAAAAAATGACTGTTTTTACTTGTTGGGAAGTTAGAAAATAGTATGTTACTCAAGAAAAAACATTTTTAAATATAAAAAAAATATTTTTTGGCCACTACAAGGTGGGTAGTTATCATATACTAAATATCATCAAAATCAAAAATAGTGATGCACTGATCATTTGTTGAATTAAAATGGAATACCCCTGACCAGTCTGTTACTGCAATGCTAAATGATGTGACAAGATAAATGAGCATGTTGCAACATGAATTTTCCTGACTACTGGAAATGACTTCAAGCGCCTGTTATAACATGAACACTGCAGTTGAATGGTTCAAACAAGCCTATTTTAGTTATAGTATTAAGTATAAAAATATTAAAGTGCGAAGAACACAAGAAACCCCTTTGGAGCACTTATTTAGTGAGTTAAAATGGTATCACTTTTTACAGGTTTTTCATGATTTTTGAGAGATAACTTTTTTATTAGTACAATACACAAGAAACCTTTTTAGTTGCCATAAAAATCTACAAAAATACTGCAAATTGTGCAAATTTAACATTTTTATCACGAGCCCCATAAGAGTTATTTGAAGCCAAAATTTGAATTTAAAAAAAAAATTATTTTCAAAAAATTTATAAAACTTTAGGGGTAAGTATATCACCATTAATATTATTTATGGTAAAACTACTAACATATACCTACATATAAAAAATAATTCAAACTGTCTATGCCATCCCTGGTTCTTGAAAAAAATTACCAGAAGTGAAATTTCACAGTTTTTCATGTTCAACTTTATTGGTAATTTTCTCATAGAGAGATAAGTAAATAAACCATTCAACTAATCTATTATCTTGAGAAAATATAGATAAATTGCTTTTTGTTTCATCCTTCCAGGACCAATAGTTTTTTAGTATAATTTTTTTCGTAAACCCTTACAATCACAAAAGTAGGTGTGCTGACCGTAACAAAAATGGCTGCCACAGGTAAACTTCATAAATATCAAATTAAAAAAAAAATATTTTTAAGGTCCTGAGACGTGTAGGAAACAAGTGGGTAAGTTAAATTTTTTTTTGAATTGGTCAAGCAACCACCCCTTAGGTCACTTCAAATGGATTGACTCTAGGATATCTTTTGCAAGTGATGTATCATACCTGAATAACCAGGGGTACTGTAACAAGTAGATAACCAGAGGAATGTGTGAGAGAGAGAGAGATGGTGGAAGAGAAAGTGTGACAAGGAGAGGAGGGAAAGTTAGGAAGGAAATACAAAACTTGGGCTTGACTGAATTTGGTGTCAATGGTTGGGTTGAGAAGGCAGATTGAATGATGAAGGTTTTTTAGGACACTGAAACAAACTGAAAATGTAAAAAATAAAAGGGCTGAGAAATAGGTATCATTTATACTATAGTGTATACACAGTGATATAATGTATACTATAGTGTATAGTGATATACACAGGGGAGGAGGAAAAATGGTTTCATAGTAGTATTTATTAGGGAAGTAAAAATATGTTGAAGTACAGTATTTTATGTGATGTATTTTTTTTTTAGGATTGCTTAATTGTTGAAAATATACACTATTCATGAAGGTGCTCAGCAGTAATGTTATTTTTAATGAAATAAATGATTTAAACTGAAATTATTTTTCAGTGAACAGTTTTGTATTTTGAATGAAAGTGTTATTTTGTAAAAAATTGAAGATGTTATGTAAATCAATTTAAACTTAACTTACAGATTTTTCTATGAAAGTTGTGTCACCTGGATATTATTCTTAAAATTAGTTCCTGATCTTAAAATCCTTTTTTTTAAGATCAGTAAACCTTCTGGAAATGGTTTTTGTCATTGTGAAGTTTGAATAGAAATTAGTTCAGTGGTTTTTGAGATTAACTAACACAATAAATTATACGGCAGCTATAAAATTATATTATGAAATCACTTAACTATATATAGCATGTATGTTATAAGTGAAGAACTTTTTAAACATCTTCAATCATTATCTAGTCTACATAACGATTGCTGTCATAATTGATGATAATTATAAAATAATTTTAAAAAAATCAAAACTTTTCAGATTTGTTTCATCTGAATTGTTTTTAAAATAATAATTTTAAACTATGTTTTTATGTTAAGATGATTTTTGTATTCTTCTGTATTTTTACCCATTTCTACCAGTACTTATATATTTTTATCATTTAGTTTTAATCATCTTAAAACTATTTTTTTACCCATTTTTTTTAATCTATTTAGTTCAATCTGTGTACTTATCCATTAATGTTATACAACTATTTTATTATAGTGTTTTGTTAAAAATGCTTTTTTAATATTCGTATATAAACATTATCTATAATGTGATAAAGCAAAACCAGTATCGAAAAGAGGTAACAGAACTGGTTCTTTTTACATTGTGCTAGAGAGAAAAAAGAAAGAGGGTGTGTGTGTGTGTGTGTGAGTGTATGTATGTAAGAATGAGAGAGTGGAAGCCTTGTGAAGAGTTTTACAACTGCGTTAACTGAATGTGCATGGTTATGTTATGTCCTAATTGTTAACATAAGCCACAGACTATCAAAACTATTGTAACAAATAAAATCTTTATTTGTTTTGTAGGATCAATTTATATATTATACTAACATTTATTATTTACAATTTGATAAAAGTAATTTTCTGTTATTTATAATAAAAGTAAAGATAAGATGTATAAGAGAAATTTTAAAACAATGTAATAATAGAACATGTAGCACTATAAATATTACTAATCAAATTATATCTAATGTAATTAATCTATAGTGTTTTATAAAATAGCAATAAATTATTGAATAGTATGAAAAATATTACGTACAAAATATTTTGTAGTTGTCTGTTTATCATGAGAAGATATTATACTGATGTTATTAGATTTTTATTAATTGGTTCGGTTCAAGCCACCAGAAAGTTATTGGCTTTGCCACCTTCTAAAATGCCTTCCAACATTGGATATATTGTTCATTTGATTTATTCTGAGAAAGATGAAGTTTTTAGTCTCCAACATTGAAATGTATGCACACATTGATGCATCCAAGCGTGCATCAATGTTTTTTCACGGTCCTTTCAATTGGAATACACCACTATATTTTTTACTTCTGCAAACTTCACATTCTTTGTATCTAAACATATTTGTCCTTATAATACAGATTTTAATAAAGAAAATTGGTCTGATATTGTGAACTTAATGAGTTCAACTTTGGTGTTTTTTTTAAAAATTGGTCTTGTTTATAAATCACCGGCTTATTATACAGTAATTTATGAAGTGTGAAGTAAAGAAGAAATAAACAGTAAGAGGAAGCAATAAATAACATAACCAGTTTTTAAAAATAATATTAAGAAATAAAATGTTTTCTTTCTGTTTTTGTTAAATGATGATGGATTATAAAAATTAATTAAAATAACTAATTAAATAACGTGATTACTGTGTTTTCTCTTCAAGTTTTTTCCAAAACAAAAGATGAAACATTCATAAATGATAAATTATTTGTTTAAAAATGAAAATTTATTTGTTCAAATGTTATTCAACATTTTATATCTACTCTTTTATAAATCTCGCTATTTATTTGATCTTGCCTCTGATTCAGACTTAATTTACACGCCCTTTCAAAAATATGAGGTTCAACCAGTTTTGGCATTTTCTCGCTTGAATTATATCATTCTAGCAAAAAAATAACAAACAAAATTTAATCTGCATAAAATTTTGACTAAAATTTTTTTTTAATATCCTGCGAATAGTAATGGATGTGCATAAGCTTATACTGCAATTACACCAAATATCTGGAGTAGATAAAAAATTTATTATGTAAGAAGATAAATAAAATCACACGACTTCTGATAATAGGATTTTCTTCTACACATGTTATAGCTACAGCACTTTGTGAAAACTAAATTATAATCATATCTTTTCTGTTTGCTAAAAATATTTTTATTTATTCAGAAAAACAGATACACTCAGTGAGACACTTACAACTTAACAAGAATGCCAATTTAACGGTAACACTGAGAAAAGAATTTGATGCCTTATCGATGGAAATTATATAAAAATGAGTATTTTATCAAACTATACTTAACTCTTTTATTTTATTTATTTATTTTTAGTTTGTAATGTGTGTTTATTTTTTCTCTATTTTGTCTTTCTACCTTGAAGTCTCAGGCCTGTTTTTTCTGAATAATGAACTATTTTATTTGGTGAGGGTTATTCAGGTAAGGACTGCCCTGTTTTCTGACAACCCTGATATTTTATTGTTTTATTCCTCATGTGAATAAAAAATACTTCATTAGTATTGTAAAATATAACATTAATAATGTTATTAGAAATAGTATTCTGTGGATAACAGATAGCATCTACTCCACTATTTGCCTGGAAATTAAGGGAAATCAAAGAAAACTCTTGATGGAAGCAGCATTACAAAGCGTAAAATTAATGAACAAAAAAGGAGAAGTGGATACAGTCTCCAAATTAATATGTAAAAATAATAATTTTATGAAATAATAGTGTCTCGTATAATAATACAATGTAGTATAATTTATATAATATAATAATTAGCTGAAGATAATAAATAAAATTAATATTGAATGAAATTTTGAAGGAATTAATTACTAAATATTTGAGTACATACTAAATGCATGTTAATGAGTATATGAAAAATTTAGGATTATCCAGTTATTACTATTATTATTTAATCTCACACCAACAGAGTAATATTGTTACTGTAAAAAAAATCTTTACTTTTTTTTAGCGCAGGTTATAAATCCACATAAAAACATAGCTATATTAGAATTTTTAATTGGCTAAAATTCAGTCTACGTGACTTAGGTTTAACAGCACCAGTCAAAGAGCTAACATCTCATTTTGTTTCTGAAAATTAGCTATGATTTTTTAAAGTTGTCCCAAGATGTAATATGTGCTGTTTTAGATGAGAGATGTATATAGACAAGTATAAATATTTAATAAGGATGAACAACACATCTGAGAAGATGACACTCTTGTGTGTTAAATAATAGAATAGGAATAAGAAAAATTAAGAGAATTCTATTAGATAGATGCAGATAATATATTTCACTTTTCTCAGGTGGTTTCATCTTAAGCTTTTTTTTAATTTTTGGCTATTCACTATACTAAATCATCATTATTAAAATATATTAGATTATTAAGTGATCTTCAAATTTATTTAAAATTATTTTTTCAGTATTTTCATGGCTAATTTATTTTATTGAATGATACATATATATGGGTATAAATGTTTTAGATTAAGTTTTCTCAACATACTATTGGTATGTTATATATAAATAATAAAGTTCAGTTTACCAACATGTCAGAGTTTAAATCATTTGAGCACTTTTGGATTATTATCCATCTTCAGGATATTATCCAATTAATCCGAAAGCACTCGAATGATTTAAATTTTTACATATTGGTAAGCTGAACTTTATTATTATTATTTTTTGTTTTTTTGTTACTTCCCAGAAGGACCAATTAGTCATTTATGTTTAGTCTTTCTTATCTTCCAATACTCTTTTCATTTTCCTGGAAAAATCCCATTTCCGTTCCAAACCGTCCCCGTTTTCTTTTTAGGCTTTTCTGCATATTTAACACCAGGCAAGTCGTTATAATTTCCAGATCCTGTTCTGAGATCTTGTAGTGCAATGCCTGCTTCTTTGATGTCTTGAAGCACTTCAGTGAGCTACACTGGTTGCGTTTTTAGCTTTAGCAATCTTTCCAAGAGTTGTTTACTTTTCCTTGATTCCTCCAAACGCAAGAGGTGGCCAAAGAATTTTATTTTCTTCTTTCTTATTTCTTCTGTAATTGGTGTAATGACCTCATAGATTTTATGGTTTGGGAGTAATTATTTCTAACTTTATTATTTATATATTTTTTATTTTATTATTGTTCTTTATGCTAAGTGATGTTATGATACCTTGTTGATCATGTGGTACATTCATTTTTTAAATCCTCTTTTCAGGGACTTTCATTTTTCACCATACTTATTAAGTTTTAAAAAATTTTGGTTTTTATAGTTCAGTTCATTTTGGTTTTCATTTTTTGGTTTGGTCGTTTTGGTTTTTTAGCTCTGTGTGCATCTAATGTTGCTCATTCATATAAGAAAGATCATTTGATTATTTTTTGTGCACAAGAGTTATAGTAATGTAAACATTGTTACATCTATACCTCATATGAATACATACCTCCAACACACACACACACACACATATGTATATATATATATATATATATATATATATGCATGCACGCATGCATGCATTTACAAAGGAGAGGACGAAATGGGATGGGACAGACAGATATACTTATATTATTATTACTATTATTTATTATTATTATATTATTACCACTACTATTGTTGTTGTTGTTATTGTTGTTGTTCTTATTCTTGTTAATGACATTTATTAAAAAGAAAAAAATAATTTATACAACTTTGATAATATATTTTGAAATAAATATAATGCTATTATATGTGCTAGTATATCTGACAAAACTATATATCTTTATTTGTGATTAAATATGATGTGTGTAGAATTGAAAATTAGTAAGAAAAAAGTGCTGTTAATAATATCTGAGGTATACTTTGAACTTTTTACTTATTACTATCTGGATATAAATTAAAAATTATTATCCAGTAGTATTTATATAAATACTATGAAAGCTACTAGCTTTTACCTATTAAAAATGTTAACTGGTAAGGTTAATATTAAAATGATAGAATTAAATACCCATATAGAAATGTACAATAGATTAATTAAAATTGTTGTTCGGTAGGTCTACATCATTTCAGACAACTCCAAAGTTGTCATACAAATCTGAAACAGCTTGTATAATAATTGCATGATACCTGGAACATTAGGAAATACCATCTTGAAATTAAAAGTGTTTAAAAAACTAAATTATGATCATTTGAAGTCAAATTTAACATCTCACCTGCCACCTTAATTTTTCATATAATTTCGGGTGAGTTGTTAAGTCAACAAAATATCTTTACTCAGATTTTGCTCCTTTTATTTTATTGTATTTTGGCAGAATAGAAACTAATCATTTATGTCCCATTTCTTTTTATAATTTAAGTTATACATAGTTTTTTATTCTCAATTTGACAGAATATATTTGACAATTTTCCCTTAACATCCTATATTCTATTATGAAATTTAAAAAAAGTAATTATTAAAAAGTTTGAATTTTATAATTTAAAAAACTATATCAGATTTAATTTATATTAATAAAAATAAGAAAGTAATAAAACAATAATTTTACTTCAGTAAAATAATAAACTTGCTGTAAAGAGCAAGCGTATACTAATTTACTCATTATTATTAAACTATATTTATATAAACAAAATAAAATTTATGAATATTAAGAAAATAAGTGGGCAGCGAATAAAACACAGCAAACAACACTAACTAACCGTAACTTAATTAACTGTGCTTAAATATGCTCATTCATAACTGTCGTTCCATAGTGATATATGCTAATTGTAATTTGTAACAATAATCTAAAAAAATGTTTTTGCTGTCGTCTACTAGGCAAAGAAATAGCACCAGTAAAAATTTGATAAATAATTAAAAAACTGTAGGCTTGATATATGATTACATTTTTATTTTTATTTTATCTATTATGTACACATCTTTTGAATATAATTTTATTATTTTAAATCTTTGTTTCTATAACCTAAAATATTATTAAATTATTGTTAGACTTTTTTTAATTCATATTCATAAAGAATAGTAGATCAATTCTAAACTATTTGAGGAAAAACTATTCACAGTCAGTGATGAAAATTATTCATCAGTGTGATGATAAAAATGAAACCAGTCGTGAAATTAACATGTAAACAAATTATATTTGTTAAAAATTGAGTTAAACATGTACAATTAATGTCGGTGAAAAAAGATATATCTAGACATAAGTCAATGACGTTTTCATAGCAAATCATTCAATAAACTACATAAGATCTACTTTTTATATTGCTGTAATTTTTTTTTTTATTGAAAATGATTGATCAATAACAAACTCCCATTAAAGTAAAAATAAATTTAATGATTAAAACAATCAGTAATGCTAAATTACTATAATAAATATTTCAAGGAAATTTAAAGTTAAGTGTCCGGTAACTTATAAGTTTAATAAAATTATCAATTAATTTTAAAAAGTTGGGTATATTGCTGTTTTTTACTCTAGACATTGAATGTACAGAAAATAGTCTTCTATTTGAATATTGCTTAATTTTAAACAAAATGAATAAAGTAGATTATTTGAACAAAATGAAAGTCATTCAAAATAATATTAAATTTTCAAATAATGTATAGTTCATAAATTTATATCTAATCATTAAGACTTTTCACAAAAGTTTATGCAAATTTTTTTCTCAAAATATTGTAAGACATTATTGTAGATAATATATATTATTATTTATCATTGAAAATACATATACTAAAATTAAATAAGGCATATTTGTCAATTTTTTTTTAATGTCATCCAAAATTCTAATTTGCTTAGTGAATAATAAGTTTGAATAAAAAAAAAAATTTTTTTCAATTAATTTCAGTATATCTATAGTTACATATTTTAAAAAGATAAATTTATTTTAAAATACCATTCTTTTAATAATAATATTGAAGTTCATAGTACAACCACTATCTGCACTTTTGTCTTTTTTTTAGTGGTGGTATCAATACCACAGGTCTTTGAATATAATCAGCTCTCAAATATCTAAATATGTACAATATTCAAACACCCATATTGTTATTCTAGTCTTAAATTTTAAACTTTAATTAATGTATTTTTAAAATTACACATTTTTTAAACATAGATTTATTAAAGTAAAATTTAAAACAAAACTACAAAAACTAACATACTAAAAATACTAAAAAATTAACAAGAAAAACATCTAGAAAAACTTTATTTTAACGTTAATGTAATTTTTAGAACACTTCAGTTAATCTTAACTATCAGGCAGCTAATTGCAATTTGTGGGCAGGATCACCAATGACAGAAATTTGTATAGCAGGAATTACTACTGTCAATGCTACCATTCTGTTTCATGCCACATATAGTTAGGGAATAAAAAAGTAAATATTTTTATTTTTTTTTTAACTAATAATGTGGTAGGAGCATATTGTATATGTTTTAATGCTGAATGGAATATTTACCACATTGAAGAGAATTATGTCTCTGGCACAACATTCAAATTTTACATAATGCATTATGTTTGAGAGCTAATTCTTAAATACTTTTTAGCATTTTAATATTCAAAGATTGTATTTGCCTATCACTATTTTTTGTACATAGATTATTTTTCAGGAACTATATTTGCCATTAAGAAATGATACTGTTTGGAATTCTTTTTATTATGTTTTTATGAGCTGATAATATTGTAGTATTAACTGACTTAAGCGTTTTTAAATTTCATGAAATATATTTTAAAATAGATATTAGTTTGTTAAATCATTAAAATTGTAGTTCATTGTAGTTATCATGTCATAGATTTAAAGCACTAATTGTATTTATTCTGTTTTTTACTTTTATTTACTTATAGATTCACTTTTTTTGTTGTTTGAAAGACTGTTAGACTTTATTCAGAATTATTTTACCAAAAAATTTAGAAGCTCTATCTGTTTATATGTAAAATTTTATTTAAGGAGACCCTATTCAGATTAAATTTTGATAGATCATTCTTCAAGAAGAGAAACTAATTTTATACAACAGTTAGTATTAAAAAAATTACAGCATCTCATAGTTTTAAATTATTTATCTTTGTAAAAACTTTCTAAAAAATTACATTTTTTTTATTTTTATTTATTGAAGTTAACTGAATGAGACTACTTCCATGAATGATGTTGCTTTGTGATGTTTTAAAGACTGAAGGTGAGTCATATAGTATTTTTAGTTTAATCATTATATTTATTGATTGAAGTTATTATATATTATATTAAACTTCTATACTTTCCTAAATTAGTACTGTACTAAACTTTTGTTTTTATGATACATAACAGCTGACCTTTCTAAGTAAGCACTTCAGTATTAACTTTTTTTATTTTATTTTTATAACAGCATATTTTATAAACTGAAACTTTAAATAGTGAAGAAATTAATTACTACAAACTAACTGGCTGATAAGTTGATGCAATAATAAATCTAATTTATTACTACATCATGAGTAGGAATGGTAGCTTATTATTCAATTTGTCTTTTGTTAGATCCTAAAAGGATCTGAAATTTTCTAATAAAAAATTAATCACGTTATAAAATATTACTTTAATTGGTTGGTATTTTCTTATTACTATTTTCTTTAAATAATTTTTTTTTGGTTGTGAAGTTAATGGCTTAATTTTAATCATGTATAAAACTATTTATAAACCACTTTTATTTTATCAATTATATAACTAGTGCGTATTTTAATTATTTTTTTTTTTAGATATTTTTAGTCTTTATTTTTATAAAAGCTATATATACATTAGAGCAAAAGTTATCTAAATGTTTTTAATCTCCAAATGAACTTCTTTCACAATAATTTAACCATAAGACCAAATCAGTCAAATTTATAAAAATAAGAACAAAAAAAATAATTTTTGATTATAATTTTTATTGTGAAATAACAAATCTATCCTCAATAAAAGGAAATGAATAAAAAATGTTACATACCAGTTATGCTAGTTAAGATAAAGTGGCAGTAATATATTATAATTATTAATTAATTATCGTTGAAGTAATAATTTCTCTATTACATTATGTTGATATTATAGAACTTTTTCAAAATATAGATCAAGGAATCATTGAAAAATTTAAATATGTTTTAAAATAGGATACTGTGTTCTCTTATTTTGATCAGTGATGAAACATAAAGCGCTGTAGTTTCTTTAAGGAACTTAATTTAAAAGGCAGGTGCTTTATGAGAGCTATTTTTTGCGTGTTAAAAGTAACAATAAGGTAATAGAGTTAACTATAACTATAATGAAAGACACAATGAACAATTAGTAAATGTAATATGATTATGAAGAGTGTAAAAAAAAGATAAAATAAGAAAACTGGTGGAAGATGCTGTTACACTCTAAAGTGGAAGATTTTTAATGTTAGCATCTCAAATCACAGTCTGAAATATGAAAATAATTATTATCACAATAAAAAAAAGGGTGGTTAGCATTGGGCCTTCACCTACTGAAGTAGGTGAAAACTCATGTTAGGCTTTTAAATAATATATGTGCAATCATTTTGAATGTCCTCATTTATTTAAATGTATGTAGCAAAGAAAATCAGTTTGAAAACAACCCACAAAAAAAGTTTTTTCCCAGTAAACCGAGTTATTACTATAATTATACATAATAATTACTTATACATAGACTTAATTGATTATATGTCTGCAGTTTTTTATCTGGAATTATATTTCACAAATTAGTTTTTTTATCTTTAATTTGCATACAATATTTAATTGTAAATATTAAATTAATTTAAAAAATAAAAGTCTTACATACCCTTTTCAGCATTTTAATATATTAAATTTGTGTATCTCAGTTATTTTAATATATTAAAACAGTTTATATTAAAATATATATATATTAACCTTCACTTCAAATTTTTGTTCATCTTGAATCAATCCTTAGTCAAATTAATAAAGATAACTTATGTTCTGCTATTTTTACACTTTATAATTATTTGTTGTTACTGTATTTTTTATTGATTATTTAAAATATTGATTATGTATTCTCATAAGTAAAAGTCATAAATACAGTGAATAAAACAGAAGTTAATAATGAAGTTCCACATAACCATTAAAAAGATAAAAGGCTAAAAATTAATAATTTTTTCAAATAAAATTATCATTTGTCTGTAATTTATAGGTTTTTATCAAGTACAATTAGATTATCATAAAATTATTGAGTTTATGATTGAATCTTCTAGAATATGTAGAAGTACACTCATTAACACAATAAATTATTATTATTATCCGTGTAATTCAGGAGTGTTGATCTTTAACAGCTAATGTCTAGCCATATAATGAGTGTCATCTACACTGCAGTACGTCATATTAATAATTTCTAAAGATTATCTAAATATATACATCATTTCAGTTTTAAAGTAATTTAAAATTTATGATTAGAAATTCGATGTGCCAGTCTGCTTCTCATTCAACTGTTTGTGAATTTTATTGTAAAAATTTTTTAGATGTCTATTAATTTTTCTTGACAAAATAATAAAACAAAAAAAATTTTAACTTATTTAAAATTGGTAAAAGAATGTTTAATACTTTTTAAATGTTACTAAGAAGGTTCTGTGTTGTTCACCAATTTAATTTTAGTTTTTTATTTGGTTCCACTAATCATAGAGTTTATGCCTATAGCATTGACTAAAAGTTTTTCGTAAATTCTCTTTTGCTGAGTGATTTTATTACATTTTAATTTGTAATTTAATTTCATAAAAATAAATTGCAAAGAAAAGTTATAGTTTCCAGAACGATGAGAAATAATTAACTGATTTAACTCCATTGCATTGTACCAGACTTACTTTATATAAATATATAAATGTAAAATTATTTTATTTTCAATCAATAATTTAATAATAAAACTTTGAAAAGAGGCATTTATGAAAATTAATTTTAATTATAAATTACATAATTTTAACTTGATTGATGTATTTAAATAAATATATTTTTTTATTTTTGATATTTTCCTAGTCAAATATTGTATCGATTTGTTTTCATCATTCTGTATATAATTATTTTATTAAGCAATGTCATAATAACTAAATTATTTTATATTCTTTTAGACTTTATTACATTAGTTTTATTATTTTTTTTAATGATAAATTATGTGTAATTATAGCTTATATTTTTTTAATTTAATAATGTTTGTGTTTTAAACAGGGGGCTTAAATTTTACTTGTATTCTTAATATTTTCGTATATCACATTTTTTTAATAAAAAATTCTTTGACTTACAGTCAAGGAAAAGTATTTTTTTTTAGATTTTGAATAACATGATTTTTTTTATTCAGGTTCTTTTAATTTTGATTATTAGTAAAGAGAAGCTTTTGTTTTTTTTTCTAATTATTGCATATGTTCTTCATATCTGTGTTTGAATATACATCCTCAAAATTTCATTATTTTCTGGAATTATCATTTTAACATGATCTATTTTTATTAACCAGTTAATTTAAATCAGATACTCGTGGGTATAAATTAACAGATCTGATAAAACAGATTAAAACTAGCAAAAGGAACATTCATTAATATACTTTTACAATGAAAGGAATCTCGCCAAGGATTACTGTTTAAGGATTGTTTTACTTCATAAATCTTGGTGATTTACACAAACTGGTTTAATTTACATGCATTCATTGGAATTTTATTCATATTCAAGAACATGGCCAACTGGAAAATACCTCAGAACAAAACCAAGTTTTACGTTTAAAAGAATTTGTAAATCATTAAAAAATTTCTACTTAGATAATTTATATAAAATAATTGGGTGAGGTTTATCTTCATATAGATTTTATGATCTTATAACAGTTTGCCCCTGTTCATTATCAGATTAATAATTGCTGTTAATTTAACCCCTGTAATCATTATGTATCAATAAAATGGACATTCAAATTGAAATTAAAGTAATTACATTTTTAATTGTTGCCCAAGTTTTGTCTGTATAACAAATCATTCTTACAGATCATTTTCAGCTACTTGGATCAATATTTTTTTTAGATGGACTGTAACATTAATATTAATCACTAATTGAGATTACATTGAAACCTAATTACAGTCAAACTTCCATATATCAAAAATCTATATACATCAAACTTTTTTCTGGAACCTTGAAGATTCATTAAAAAAATGTTTCTGTAAATCAAATGAAATTTCTTTATATCGAACAAACATTTTTGCATAAAAATATTATGTATTGCAGTCAGAAAGCTCCCATTGATTTCTTTCATAATGAGGAATCTAAATCAAATAAGAAAAAACGTTTAACCAATTCTTACTGCAATAGAAATTCACAAAAGACTGAAAAGTCATTTGCGAAAAAGCAGTAAACTTTTGCCAATGAGGTTATATATTATTCTTAACTTATGTTCTATGAATCCCTTTCCTAACTGAGATTTCTACTTTAAATTCATTTAGCTTTCGATTTGTTATTGTAAACATTTTCCCTGAATGAAAATCTTTAAGTGTGAAAGAGAAGTTCAACGTAATAAAATATGTAGAAAGCCGAATGAGAAATAAAGACGTAGCAAAAAAATATGAAATTTTGACAAATACCATATCAACAATTTATTTGGTTAATTAACTTTTTGATAAATGTATGATCAAAGAAAAAAATAAAAGTGCTTCTTTTCGTGGACAATTGCCTAGCCTGTAACAAAATTAAGCTCATTATCTTCCCACCTGATATGACCCCTAAATTACAACCGATGGACCATGGAGTAATTAAAAATTTGAAAATTCATTACCAAAAAGAAATTCTCAAGTACTTGATATTTGCATTTGAAAATAAAGAATCTACAGAAAAATTATTAAATCTTTGATTATGTATAAGCGCATCATTCTCACATACTTTGGCATTAGCCAAAATATGGGAGAATGATGTCTTGTCCGCTATAATAAAAAACTGTTTTGCTAAAGCTGGTTTTGTAGAAAAAATTTCTGAAGAAAATCAAGAAAAAACAGATGATGAAGAGCAAACAGATTCCAAAAATACAAGAGAAGCATGAAACGACAAGTTTCTTTAGGACAAATAAATGACTGCATTGAATTTGAGCAATTTTTACACATTGACGAGAATGTAATTATGATTGATTACACCACCAATCAGCAAACATATTGGACAACTGCTTTGATCAAGATGAACCCAAAAATGATGATCATAATGAAGATAATTTAATTTAAAAACCATCTTGAAAGAAAGTAATGAAAGCATTCGAAACTGTCCTACATGGCTTGAGATTTATAACTAATATTCTTGAAGAAATTTTTATTTCTGAATAAAAGTGAATATTATTTTAAAATGGCTTCGGCAAAAGATTATGTTCAAAAAGACATTACGGATTACTGTGTCCAAAAATAAATAAGAATTTTGTTTGTTTTTCTTATACGAGGTACAATTTTTAGTACATTCTAAGCAAATTTGTATATTTTTTAAAATAAATCTCTTTGATAGTTTAATTTTTTTAAACCCTAAAAATTAACCATAAATAATTGTTTTTAGTAAAAAAATGATGAAATTTTGCAGTATGAATTTCTATATATAGAAATTTGTGTTTATCAAATTTTTTCCAGGAACTTTAAATTCGATGTATATTTCTTTGCATTATGTGAAAAAAGGACAGATGTGAACATATACAAATTAAAAAAACAACCAATAAAAATAAAATTTCATACTTCTTTTTAGAATAAAAATTGGAACTGTTTATAAATTTTATAAAAATTACCGGATTCATTAATTGTTTAGTAAATCTTTTTAAAGATCGCTGAAATAAAATTTGCACTGTAGTACAAGTTTTTATTACTTAAGGCCTTAATTTGTGCACTCAGATTCATATATTTTTTAGAGCTACATAGGATATATATGCTAAATAATGTTTTAAGCCATGAATCTTAATGATGGTGGAGGCGCAAAAGAAATTAATTTTTTTAAATATTCTATTATCCAAAATTTTAATGTTTTGTACAAGATTGTGTTATAATTATGAGATTTTATAACATTTAAAAAATATTTCTGAAATATTCTTTTTTCATATCGGTCTATAAAAATCTTTTTGATTACAATTCAAATTTTATTTACTCTTTATATCACATATTTTATAACAGTTATTATGTTAATTTATTAAACTTATAGTACTTAAAATTCATTTACTTCATTATATAAATTTATTTTACTTTTTTAATTAACATAAATTTCATTATGGACTAATTGTGAATGAAGCCTTTAAATGAAATCAGAAAACCTGTAAAACAGAGATGAAATAATTTTTACGTTAAATTCATTTAACATAAACATAAAATGTAGGGTTTAATTTTTAAATGTAGCACAGAATTGGTAGATTTATCACAATACCTTTTATAACTTTTCATTTGGATTTTCCAACCTCAAAAATCTCTATTTGGTGACTACCATCTGCATTTGCATTAACAAGTGCAGAAAATTTTTCTTTTTCTTAATTTTTTCTGGTGCTGAAATCTTTTGTCAGGGTCTTTTCCGATGAAGACCTGTAAAAAGTGTCAGCTTTATCTACATTATAAACCTGACTTTTTTATGATTTTGTATACATTTTTTGGTCATTCAGTAAAAGTATTATATTTTACAAATCTTTCAGTAATTTAAATTTTTATGTCATGGATACTAATTTCTTTCTGTTATATTCAGTTAAATAACTTTTAATTATTTATCTTTTAAGAAATAAACCGTTGAGCTGACTTGAGTGCTCCACAAGTGAGTAGTAAGTCTGTAAGATTGAGGTTCATGAGATCATTCACTTTATTTTTAATTTTTGTTTTATATTATTTTATGTTAATTCTAAAAATTGTATAACTTTGTATATCTCTACAATAGCAATATGTTCAAGCCTAAATTTTGTGATATTTTATGAAAATTTTATATTCTGTCTAATTTTATTATGTTCTGCATTTATATATATATATATATATATATATATATATATATATATATATATATATATATATATATAATAAAAGTGGAAAAATATCTGGATCTCATCAAGATATTTTATATGTGAATAAAAAATTTATGTAAAGTTGGTATATTGTTTATTGAATGATTTTAAAAATACTTTTATAACTAATATGTTACATAACCATATAGCTTACAATCTTAATTATTTCAGATTAATTACATAAAATTATAGTATTTACCATCGATAATAATGATAGTATAATCCTTAATTTAAATATCATTCTTTTCTACTCATTTTCTATGGAATATTTTAAATATGTAATAATAAAGATAGATCATTTGTAGTTTTATTTTAAAACACAAAAAAACTTAATTTTTTATGAAATAATTTTCCTTTTAAAATTTAATTAATTATTTATTATAACACAGAACATAAAAGTATTTATTAATAAAATGATTGTTGGGTCATCACGTAATGTCAATAATTTTTTTTTTTTAGATTACTGAGGAGGCTGCAGTTTAGTAGTTTGTTAGTGATGTAATTTGATCATTGTTGATATATTTTGTAACTATTTATAATTTACAACCTTCATAATTTTGTTTTTCTTTTAACCTGTGTGTGTACAAAGTGCTCAAAACAAAACTTATTAGATTCTACAAGTAGTTCAATACTAGAGTAGCTGTATTTTGGCATTAGTGCAACAACTAATGTTAAACTGCAACATTTTGTAGTCATCTGTTCTAAACAATGGTTTTATCTTATCCTGTGTAATTATTTAATGTGATGAAAGATTGACTTAAGTTTATTATTGAAATCTATTGCAATTATTAAAATATCAATTATTGTATTAATAAAATAACAGTGATTGTATTTGTTATCCACATTATAATTTTTAACTAATATTTTACTTCTGGTGATAATGCAATTGATAAATTTTTTATTTTGCTTTCATTGCTTAAAATATTCTGTTGAGCTGTTTTTCTTTTGATTCAAGTTAGATAGAATAAATTATCATAACTGTATCACTAATTTTGATATTGATTCATGAATTCAAATATCCTATAAACTATTAAATGATAGAAAAATAGAATTTCGGGTTACATGACTGGAACAGATGATTTCAAAACCTGTATAAACATGGGAATTCACTATAACACCCCAGTTTATTTGGTATAGTTTGTTTCACAAATTGTTGTTGTCAAGCATGAGATTTCCTAACATTGTGTGTGGCTTGTTCATTTTAGGTGTTTTACATTCTTTTGTACTTTTCAATTAAGTTTTCTGAAATTAATATAAAATTTAATAAACAGATAAACAGTATTTGTAAAAGGTATGAATAAATTTACAGAATTATGCATTGTGAATTTAAACAATCTATCCAGCATGATTATTAAACAGGATGAAGTAATGTGATTTGCAGCAGAAAACTTCTGTTAAAGATCAGCAATAGGCTGCTCTATTTACAAGAAAGAAAACATTTTTCCATTTGTAGATGAAATATTTATTAAATGATAGAACGTTTTGTAATACTTCTGGAGAGAAGGTAAGCTGTAAAGGAATTGTTTATGCAAAAATCATTTAATCAAATTACATATAGTTAAACAAAAGATCTACAAATACATAATTTAACCAAATCTTGGTTATTTTTGTTGTTTTTGATCTTACTAGTCAATGATGAAGATTGTTTAAAATTATAAATGTTTTAAATGTTAGACCAAAAAAATGTAATAAAAATAATATATCATTTTAATACATTTAAATTTATAATAAAGTTGCCAAATTTTAGTTTATAATAAATGTATAAATATGTAATTAATAAAATAAAATGAATATTATATTTATTAAATGAACATTATAAAAGTATTTTATTAAGTTCTTTTTGTAATTTTAATAGATTAACATTTTTAATGAATCATTTATCCAGATAACTTTTTAACTGAAATTATAGCATATTAGAGTTTTTGAAGTTCAACTTCTCTTTAAGTTGAACTTTAAAAATTTGATATAGGATCTGCAGTACAATCATAGAATAAAATATAACCTTAGTAGGTTGAGTGGTGACTTTTTTTCTGAATTCCAGTTTTTATATGTAGTTTGTGTTCAGTGTATATTATTTTAAGAGTAGTTAAAAATATAACTATTATGTAAGAGAAGGGTCCAAAATTATCTAAAAAAAACAAAAACATGTTTCCTGTTATTTATAAACATCTACTAATGAAATTACCATGTATATAATATGTATTATATATTCTTAAATGAAAAATTCATTATTTTTTTCATATTTGTATTGTTTTTCATGTTTTTTTTTTAATTTTTTTAGGAATCAGAAATATGAGTGCAGTTTTATTATCCGTCCTTCTGGCTGTATGACTTACATTTATATGGTATATGTTTATATGAAGGCTATAATAAGACTATTGTTTATTTCATTAGCATTCCATTTTTTCTTTTCATTATATTATTTTAAAATTCAATTTTTATATATATTTTTTCGGTCTATAATTAAAGTATAGAAATGCACAAATTTTTTATAATTTTTTTTAAATTCTGTACCAACTGTGAAGAAAGTGTTCCTAAACTTAATTGAATAACTTTGTTTTCATTATACACAAGTTTATTTATTGTTATGGAACATCAATAATAATTTTAAAGGTTATTACTTCAGTTAAATATTTTTTATTGGTGAAGGAAACTGAAATGTGTGTTACATTTTTAAAAATTGTGAAATTTGTTAAGAGTGGTTTTATGTTTTGTATGTATAATCTTGGAGCACTTGCATTGAAATTTCCACAGCAAATGTAATTGTTTTTATTATAAACGTTTGATATGCTTTTAAATTTCAATTTGATTTTCTAATTCATTAATAAATATATTTTACACTTATTCACTTTATATGTTGTTTAGTTTTGTTTTCTATATGTATGCACAAATATTGTAATTGCATTCTATATATGTAATATAAATGTTTAATAACAACGATATCTTGCCTAATAAATAATTCCATCTAAAGTGGGTATTGTCTTATTATTCTAGTTTATTAATGTAATTTTAAGTAAATTTATATTATTCTATACTCTAAATAAAATAAATATACTTCTGTGTATATAATATTGATTAAGAAGTCAGAAAAGTAGTGGAACGGCCTCATGTAATTTAAAATGTTATTCGTATTAGTTGTTTTTTGTTAAGTACATTTATTTGATGAATTAAGTTATTTAAATTTTACCTTTATAATTATTTGATAATAGTTTATTGTTTGTTAAGTTACTTAAATGTTTATCTTTACGTATTATATAAATCCAAGAATAATTTACTTTGCTATATCATTTTTTGTAGTCTGTAGTTATAGTTTTATAAAATGATCAGTAATTTTGTAATTATTAGTAATTTTTCATTGAATTTTTATTTGACTAGTTTTTATTTGATGGTATACTGTATTAAAGAAAAATTACTTTATTAAATAAATATTCTGCAGTATTATGTCATCTAAAATTTATGCAACTAAAAGGAGTTATCTTACATGAAAAGAGAAATATTCATGTATTGTAATTTTTCAAAGAGCCTATAATTTCTATACATTTTATTATTAATATTACATTAACTAAGTTTAGCATAGCTCTTTGTATAAAACCTAGCCATTTATTCAAATAATATTTTTTTTAATGATTTCTTATGTAAAAAATTAAGAGCTAGAATGGGCTAAGTTTATTAATTTTATAAAAACAGGCATTTTTTTTCTTTCTGTGTATCTTGATTATAACATTCTTTATTTTCTGTTGTTTTTCTTTTTTATTGCTTTTAATTTTTATTATGTTGTATAGAATATAGTATTATGTTATAATAATTGTAGTATTATATATTTTTTCTAATTAGTCTGATGGTTGTAATATTGATTTTATTTCATGAAATTAAATAATCTATATGAAGCAATATTGTGATTAAAATTATGTGTTAATCTAAAAATATTTTTCATATGCTACCAATTTCCACTGGGCTAATGACCATAGCTGTTAAATACCACTATTTCATTAAAAAAAATTAATTTGTTATTACGTAATACTTATATTTTACACCATTAGATACCAATTAATTTTTTTTTAATAATAATTTACATCCATTTTATGGTTAAAAAAAAATGGTACTTACGTATTAAAGCCACCAAAGCTACAGCTTTATTTAAAAACAAAGTAGTCAATCGGATTTCGGTGGAAAATGAACAGTCTCTTTATTAATTTTAATAAATGGTTATTTATATTTATTTATTTTATAAATGTAATTTAACCAAACTTAACCTACACTCGCTAACCTTGACTAATTAACATTGTAATTTTTTGAGTATTTATTTAATAAATTCAGTAATTATTTATTATTTAAATATCAAAACACTCCTGTTAATTAGTCAAGGCTAAGCGAGCGTAGGTTAAGTTTGGTTAAATGATATTTATAAAATAAATAAATATAAATAACCATTTATTAAAATTAATAAAGACTGTTTTGAATTAATGTTAAACTCTATATTGGCCCATTTTCCACTGAAATCCGATTGACTACTTTGTTTTTAAATAAGGCTGTAGCTGCGGTGGCGTTAATACGTAAGTACCAAAAAAATTAACTGATCTCAAATTCAGTAAGTTTTTATTATTTTCTATTGAATATTCTTTAATTTTTTATTATTGTGGTTTTTTCTTTTATATTATTTTGTAGAAATATTGTTAGATTTTTTTGATGTTATTTTATTTGTATTATTATTTTTCTATTACTAAATTTAATTCTGTGCATTTTTTCTACCAACTGCATTTTTTTTTTTTTAATTTAAGTTTTAAAATATTACTATGCAACCCTGGAAAATCAGTTTATGATAAGTACAACTGGGAGAGGTTAAAATACTTAAAGAGGAATAATATTCTGCTTTTGTAGTTATCTTTTAAATGATTGGAAGTAAAAAAAAATGTCATTTCTTACACAAATATTATTGAAAATAAAATTTTGATTGAGAAAAATTTAATACAAAACCTGTATATTAATACAGGTTTTGTTTTAAATTTTACTATACAAATTTTACCCAGCCCACACCTGAGGGCTGGGTAAAATCTACAATAAGATAAATTTTTTTTCACATTTTTACATATAATTTATAAATATGACTTTTTTATATTGTAATAGTCAATAGAAACTTTACAGCAAGTAATTTGTATCTTGTAATTTTTGTTGTATTGATCAAATTTTAGGCCAGAGTACAATATGAGTGCTGGTGTAATACCAGTAATAGTTTTTTTTAAATACTGAATCATTGATTTTACTGTAGCTGTGGATGGTGTCGTACCCACTTGCTGTTCATCATTCATATTGTGGTATGGTATAATTATTTCAAATATAGAATAATAAAATTAAACCTGAGAATTAAGTCAACATTTTTTTGAAGGAAAGCTTCTACCTAATTTATGTAATCATTAATTGCACAAAAAAATAAGTCGTTATCAAGCTTTATGTTATTTGGTTTATTTTTTGTTGTTTTTCTCTAATTTTGGTGATGAATCTAACCTTGAATGGTGGAAGAACCTGTTGGGTTAATGAATGTGTAGTATTTATAAGGAAGAATATATGCCACATTTTTAATCTCTCCCTATAATATTTCTAATTTGATCGGAGTTTAGATTTCATTTGTGCTCTTATTATTTTTTTATTTATTTATTTTTTTTGACTGAAAACTAAAAAGGAAAAAAGAAAATTTACCACAGAAAGCTTACTAAAGAGCTTATGCGTGGAAATTTGTAGGATATGAAAAATGCCAAGCCTGATTGGAATTTGATCTCTGGTCCTCCAGATGAAAGACACTACCACTCCGCCACATAAATCAGCAGATTTATCTATTTATATTAATTTTTATGTAGATATGTTAAGATTTTTTATTCGTAATATAAAACCCAGTTTTTCTGGGCTTTGATGTGAGGTGTTCAGTAGGATTTTTATGGGTCCTTCCTTTTCTACAGAAGCCAAGGTACTGAAGAATACCAAAAACATAAAATGTTAAATTTTGGTTTTATTTAGGTAATTTCATTTTATAAAAGTTGTTTAAGTGATAACAACTTGTGTGATCATTATCTTTGATATTTAATTCTGTCACTGTATTTGTGAAATATATGTTAGATTAAATTTTCCTTCTTATATGATATTTTTATATTATTTTTTGAAATTACTGATTGGACCTTTTTTTGTCATTAGTTAAATGGCATTTTTTAATTCTTTTTTTTAATATATCTTATATATTTGCTAATGTTTTAATTATACTTTTAAGATATAAAATTTTAATATTTCAATTTTTATATGAGTAACTTTCCAGTAGAAAGTAAAAAGTTAAAAGGATTAAATTGCTTAAATGTAATATTTAAGTGGCTTTCTCTTTTTCTGATTCATATAACTTTAAGTTTGAATTTATCTATGGCTCTAACTATGGTATAACAAAATTTTTTGGAGAAATTTTTTTTTGTAAATTTGGTTGTACAATTTAAGTTTTTATACCTTTTAAATATTCTTAGATATGTTGAATCCTTCAAGGTATGAATTTCCTTATGCAACTAATAGAAATATCCCAAAGTAATCCATCCATTTTACTAGTTACTTAGTCTGATTCTGATTAGTTGATATTCTTATTTCTGAAATACTTTATTTATTTACTATTTTCTATTTGTTACTAATGTGGATATATCCTACAGCTTTTGGTTAAGTAAATAAATATTTTTAAAAAGTAAATATTTATTTGTAGGATAAGCTATTTTGAGTTGTTCATTCAAAAATAAATCAGTTGAATAAAGATACATATTCTTTTAAATGAACTTTTCTTTTAGATTAATAAAAGCATTTTCTGTGATAGTATAAATTTTTTCTTGATTGGAAAATGTGTTTAGCTCTTTTATTGAAAACATAATACAATCTTCTATTGTATTAAGTCATTATACAGAGGACTGTACGTACAAATATATCTCTTTACAGTATCTGTAACAACTAGCTATAATTTGAATCCTAATGATCTAACATCCTCTTTAGACTCCATGGTAGAATTAGAACTGCTTATACACTACTTGCATTTCGTTATAGCTATTCTAACTGTTCAAGGGTTGACCAGTCAACATGGGCTAGAAGGTGTAAATTGAATTTATCCCCTAACTGTTTAAAAACATAAATGATTTCTATGGTCAGTGTCTATTTATGACTTGACAGTTTTGCAATATTCTTACCATTTTATTAAAGTAATTAACACATCTTGCATTAGTTAATAAAAATACATTTTTTTCTGTTTTTAAAGATGAACAGAATTAAAATTAATTTACTTACAATATTGTGTTTTAGTTAGTAGTAGATTATTGTTAATCTTTATCTGTGTTATTTTATGAAAAATTGGTTTGATATACGTACATATTCTAATTTAACAGTATTTTAAATTTTGAATCTGAAAATTTTATTAATGTATTTATATTTAATCATTTATATTTTAAGTTAATAATTTGTATGTCATTAAATACATTATAGTAATGTGTAATAACATACCAGTAATTATAAATTTCAGTTTGTTACCAGGAAAATATAATAATTAACAACAAAGCTGATAAAGCTTTGATTATGATTATTATGATAATTATGATTATGATTATTATGATTATTATGATTAAATTATGATTATTAATATATAATAATGATTTAATTTAAACATTTATACTACTACAATGTATATTAAATGTACTTTAAATACAGGTGTTATAAGGGGAATACTGAATGTCTGAAAAATATGGTAGCTATTTTTAAAATACAGAATTATGTTTATAAGAATTATATTTTAGAAGATAACTTAACTCAGATATTGGCCAGATACTTATTTTTTTAATTACATAATAAGGGCCAATTTATGTTAATTGCATTGCTGTTGGAGTTAAAATTAATTTACAATGAATAATTGAACATACTAGTTTGGTTTATATTAATTTTATAAATTATTGATATTTCTATGACTTTTCTCACTTTATTTATATTTAATCAGTTCAGTCCCATCTATAAAAGAATATCTAAGAACGGTATATGAAACAAGTATTTATTTTCAGAATTTGGTTTTGTAGTGGAAAAAATTTGTTACGTTCTTCGATGATACTTTATTCTGTTCTTTAAAAAAAAAAATTACATTTTCGAACTCTTACTTATTTTATCTAATAGAAATTATATTTTTGATAAGGTACTTCTAATTTTTGAATTATAATTTTAATTTGGTACATCTATTAAGCTGGTAAGGTCATCAAAAAAATTTGAATGTCAAGCATTTAATAAACAAATTCCCTACGTAAGTATATGTTTTTGCTTAAATAATAACAGTAAAGATGTTCAATGTAGTTTAGAATGTCTTATTTATCAGAACCCTTCATTTAAATAAACTTCACCATTATTTTTCAGACACCATGTATTTTTATTTTTGTGATTTAATTATATCTTTTAGTTATATTTTATTATTAAAGTTGTGCATTAATTTTTTTGGTGAGAAATTGCTAGTCTTCTAGAAAGGTGATGCTTTTATCATATTATAAAAAATCGTTATAGTAGAATATGCTTAATTGGCCAGTAGCAAGTTTATATTAAAGTTAAAAGATTACATATGTCTAACAATTAAATATTAAATGTCTTAATAACTTAGTCATAATTAAAAAAGAGTCACTGATGTGTAAATACTTTTACTGAAATGAAATTCTTACTGATTTGTCTATAATACATCAGTTGTTGGTTGAAGAGAATTAATAAATATTAAGGCTTATAAGAGAACTATAGTGCGATGCGTAAAAAGCAGAAGAACTAACCTTTTTTAAACAATTCAATAATAATAAATAATGAATTATTAAAATTAAAAAACTGTTATTAAAATTTAAAAATCTGTCTGTATTGAGTATTTGTATTAATGATATTTTTATCTTAATGTATGTATGAGAATTATATACAACATTATATTTGATTTTTTTTTTTAATAGAGTTATTAAAGTATGAGTAGTTAGCTATTCTTACTTTAATAACTCTACTATCGTTAAAAATTTTGCAGGAGTAATAATTTTATTCCTGCTACCCTTTGAAGGAAAAGCAGGAATAGCCATTCCTACTTTACCTTCTGAACTAATTAATAATTAGTACACTTTAATTAATAATTAGGCACTTTGGATTACTGAATAATTTTTGTTTGTGTATCGTGGAATTCCGTAACAAACTATTTTACATGTATTCAGTATTCACTTTAATAAATGTATCTAATAAATATGTATAAACCTAAATGTTACTACTTGAATTTTGATGGGTATGATGTGCTGATGTGTAACTTTATAAATCATGAATCGATTCTTTTCAGCTGCATAAAGGAATCGGGATACTGTTTCAGTTCATTCGTTATGTTACTTAATTAAACTGTTGTACGATGTTTGTTATTGATCACTATTTCTAAAGTTGCTTCTTTCACAGGGCACATTAGACAAGGTTTTCAAACATGAGATATATTTCAAGGTTTCCTACAACTGTTTTAGTTTTGCATTCTAAAAGACAGACATACCATGAGCATTTTTTATTTTTTCCAATAAAAGTAATTTTGATGCATTTCAGTTTTATTATGTAGACTGCATGCCTGAAGTCTTAAAAAACTGTCCGAGGTAGATTTTTTTAATTTTTGAATCTGTAAGGTTATGTGATATTAGTACAATTAATATTTTCATTAATAGAAATATGACTAGACCTAACTAGATAACTATGTAAATAGTCCACTTTACTATACAATATGATAACCACATTCATGAAAACATGATTTTGCAGTCAACATCCTAAGTTAGTTCATTACTTGCTAATAAGTTTTCCAATAATCACATAAACTCTTGGAGCAGTGCTTTGTTTTCAGATATTTATTCTATTCTTTGTATTTACTAGGAATTTATTATCAGAACTAATCATATTTTCTTTTTAGCTTCTTGCATTTTCATCATTATCTTTATCTCAATTTCACAATAATTTACAGATCATCCTATTTTCCATTAGGTAGCTGTGCTGTTATACAGTTTGAATTTAATTCGTTCTGTATGAACTTGGTTAACTAATTGAACTATTAACCTTGTATTTTTTATTTTATGAACTTCACTTCCTGCAGTCAGTGTGCCCAATTTTCTCCCAGGTCAAATAAACAGTTTTAATTTTAGATTTAATTGAACACAAAGTTTCTGTAAGATTAACTATTCAATTTTTTTTCCTAATTTCACATTTTTCTATTACGGATGACTTGTTTTCAAAATGAAAAAAATGTTTCAGTAATTTAATTTAAATGTCCGAATTATACTTTAGATCAGCCATGCATCTTTTCTGTTATGCACTCTGCACTTATGTATTATTTATGAATTGTTATTGTTTATTTCCACATATTCACTGCGTTTGGAAATTACAACTATACGAACACAAGATTAGCACTTTTCTATTTGGACCCTGTAAGTTTACAGTAAAGCAGGGCAACTTTTACCTCATGTAGTCATGTCACTCATAGCCAAGCCTTTCAATAACAGTTTTACAATGTATTGTTACACAGTAAAGAACAAAGTATCACCTTAATTTCACAAATAAATATACAATATTTATAGCAGAATATCAAAAAAATTCAAACTTTAAATCATTTTCAAAAGCAGACTTGCCATACAGAAAAGTAACCTATGTACTTTTAAAAACTATGCACACAATTAACTCTCACTTTTAACATATTCTATAAAGTTAATTAACTAGATGCAACCTAAACAATGCTGCAAATAAGAAAACATTATTATTGTAGTAAACTAATTTTTGTGCACAGAACAAGATATTAACTTGCATACAAGTAGACAATACCAGATCACTGTCTTATCTATAAGCTGTACATCATTTACCTATAAGCTGTGTTGGACGTAACAGTTTTACCTCTAAGAATTTTAGCAGTTTACATTTAACAGTTTTACAAAATATTTAATATGATGATTTAAACGATATTACATCATAATATATAAATTGTGAGAAATAACAAAAAAAGAGAGTGCAGAAGCATAACAGAAAAGACCCCAGCCATGTACAATGATAATTAACTTGATCACTGTTTTATTAATAAAATATAATGTACAGTTTAGTAGGACTGTAAAAATTTATACATTCTATTGGTTTACTAAAATGTTTGGATTATCACAGATTTTAGTAATGAATTGCACTGTACTTGATGGCCGATCTTATAGTATTACTTTTTTTTTGTTTAACTAAATTTATTGAACTACTAAATGAATTTTTTCTTTAGTGTCTTGCAGCTCTAAAATTTATAAAAGTAACAGTTCTGTTATTTGTTATAATCTACTTCTGTAATTCTGTTATAATCTGTTATTTGATATTGTTTGTCATTAACTGTACATTTTTAGTTGATGACAATAATTTTTAATGATTTTTTTTGTCCTAAGCACACATTGGTGTGTTTATTTTTCTTCATTGTAGATTGATTTATACAGTATCTATTGACTCCAAACATTAAATATTTGGAAAAAATTAGCCGACTTAATTCAAAATGTAAATTATATTTTATTAATAAATTGTGATTAAAATATTATTGATTAATTTTCTTGTACTGACATTTTTACTTAAATGTGAATCATTTTACCTAATTTAAATAATTCAGAATAATGCATTTAAGAATAAAATAATTAAATTTATTATTTTATATTTTGAGCCTACTTTTAATTACTAATAAAAATGCTTTTTATTAAAATAACAATTTATAAACGATATGCTATAGTATACTTTTTTATATTTAGTTAATTTTAAGTAAACATGATAGTATAACACTGTTAAGCATTGTTGTTAATGTTTGATGTACTATATTTGATATTTGGATAATGGTTATGCACATAAAAAGCATGTTTTTGCGTAATATTATTTTACATGTTCCAAATAAATTGTGATAATTTTGAATGTATTATTTATTTACCCTTTATAATTCTTATCCCTTAAATTGAATTTATATCCAGAGTAGGAGGAAGAATTTCAGCCAAATTTTATTCATCTCTGATTAACATAACTATTACAAAGCAAGTTAAGGGTTTACAAAACACATATTTTTAGATACATAGTGAAATACAAAGGACACTAGGAAAGTTTTGCAATATGACTTGGTTTTTTATAATTTTTCAAAATAATTTCCACCACAAATTACCCCATTCTTCAAAATAAATCCTCAAAGAAACCCTGCTAAGTTTCATTCAAGATCTATCCATGCTCATCACCCCCAAGCCCACAGGAGGTTATCATCAGAAAAATATGACTACCATTCTCTTCTTCACTTATCTGGATTTTCGAACAGCCACAGGGGTCTCCTCACCTTGATCACCCACACTTTCTTTGTCCCTGAGCCTTGGTCGAGATGTCATAATAGTAGAACCAAGTTTTGTCACTAGTCGCAATATTGTTCACATAGAGATTTCCTCTTTTCAAACTTTTTTAGCATTTCACAGCAACAAGAAATATGACATGCCACCTGATCGTCAGTCAAACTAAGTAGCACCCAAAGGATACAAAGCTTTTCAACTTGAAGGTGATCTCACAGAATAGCATGAACTGCTGATGCATTAATGCCCAAAACACCTCTACTTGGTGGTAGGTCGTACACCTGTCTGTTTCAAGCATTTTTCATCATGCTTGCAGCAATGCTTCCCTTAGTCATAGATGAAGGCTGTTGACTTGACCTTGGAGTGTCCTAGGAGGCAAAATCTCCTCATCAAACTCTTAGTACCACCTAAATATTGTTGTATGAAGTGGACAATCCTCTGCAAACACAGGAGTATTTCCTCTAATCACTGATCAACATTTAACCCACCTACAAAACTACCTGGTATTCAGTTTTCGACCACAGTGACATCACTACCTCTTTTCATTAACAGAGCTAAAAAGCAAATGACAGTGAATCATTAGAACAGCTACATTACAGGCTGGAACCTGTCTAAACACCCACCAACTTGTAACTGTCCATGATGATCTGTACCATCATATTGCACTGCTTCCTGGTGCTCTTTTTATATATGTAATAATGCATTTTTTCTTTACTGAAGAAACTTCAATCATCTTCATTGGAGGTATTTCTCCTTTATATTAATTAATATCACATAACATTCTATCATCACAGATTGGCCGATAAGAATAGGTTTAAACCTACCCCAACTAGTTTTGAATGTATTTCTTATTTTCACATGTGTCAGAAGCTGTAGCACATTAAGGATGTTGTTCATTGTAAATTGAGTTATATGACGGACACTATTCCACAATGTTAGTGTACACAATAATTATCATATATGTAAATAAATGTAAATTAGTTGGGGGAGAGGTCTTAAATCGCTTGTTATTGGTCGGTTTTTTACAGTATCACATGATGTTTAAAAATTAATGGAGAAGATAATTACATCCACAAAGGAAAATTATATTGTTACTAGTAAAGAAAAAAATACAGCATTACTTTGTAGATTTTAACACACTAGTACATTTCTGTATTCAACACAATTAGTGTTCATGACAGACCTCCAGGAGGTTTCTGCTTTTCATTCAGAACATTTTGGCATTGAATTCTGGCATTTTTTCACATGCTTCAAATACCATTTTTTTAAAAATAAAAGAATGTTTTTATTGGGCATCAGCCTATTGTTGCCAATATAAATTAATAAATAAATAAATACTACTGAACTTAGGCTGATAAAAATAAAATTCTGAGAAAGATGCTGTTTACGGATAGAAATTACCCAGTAAAGCCAGCCTCTATACATTTTTAATAAAATTCTTGATTTTTGTGTCACCTTAAATTAGAGGTGCCAAGAAGGATCACTGAGTGATTAAATAAATTATACTAATTACTAATCAGTAAATTCTTATTAAGAACAGTAAATACTGAGAGTTAAATATTTTCTTAAAGTTGAGAAACTTATACCTGTAAGAAATTATTGATAATCACAAGTATTTTTGTATAGAAGTATAAATATTTTTTTACTTAATTTTAAGCAATTACTGATGATATATGCATTATTTTAATGAAAAGAAGTACTCTGATAATACAAGTGCCCCGCATGTTAAAAAATATTAATACCTGTCCATCATCTCTGTATCCGTATCATAATTCTTCATACTTAGTGTTTAGGCTTGTATTTTCATCATGCCTAGACTGTGGACGAAGGTTGTTAGGGAACTTGAATATTAATTCCTTTCTTGATCTGCAAGTCAATTGCAAGGTTCTCATGGAATGACAGATAGTTGCCAGCATTCTTAAGTTTCTACCTGCAGAGGGGGCTTGATGATCTGTTAAGAATAGCAGCCTGGGTAGTTAGGTACTCATTTTAGTGTTTATTGGCCAAAGGTAGGCGTTATGTCATCAAGCCCTAATAAAACTAGGTATATTACTTATTTTATGATTTTACTATACAAAGGTGTTATGTGTGGAAGGATTTAAAGTTGTTTCTGAGAGCAGACTAAATAAATTTGTTAAATTCAGTGTTAGAGAACTCTGAGATGAAGCTGCAGTGTGAGAGGATAAAGAATTGACCTTGCTTCCAAAGGCAGATCAGACCAGATGTTAGGTTTATTTAAATAGAATCGGTAGGAAATTTCCTTGGAATCAGCTTGAACATTTATGAAAAGGAATTCCCACCTCAGTTTAGTTCAGTTTAATGTAATTTCTAAAAATTTCAGTGAAACTCAGGGCAGTTTAATTACATAACCATAATTTACAGAACCCTCAACTATCAAACTAACCAATTCATGGAAGCATGATCCCCATGCCTTCCTCTAACATCAAAGGTTTCGCACAAAAACTCTTCCAATATCTAATAACTTCAGTTAAACTATGCACTCAAATCTTTACTTCCTTGGGTCCAAAAATATTCTCACACCAACAACAAAACAAGTGTTGATCTTAACAACAAAAATTTTGTCCTACAATTCAATGTACTCAAAGTCCTCTTAATTTACTCAAAAATAAGAAACACACAGATTTAATAAGCTTCTAATGAAAACATACCCTACCCCTCTCTCTCCACAGGTCTGCTTTCAGGAACGAGATCAATGCCTACATTCTCCCACACCACAGCTACATCACAGAGTTATCAATATTCTCAACCTAACAGCGAATATCTCAGCTAACTGGGGCTCAATGCCATAAAGCCTATCTTAGTGAAGTAAGCATCCAAGCAGACCCCTAGCCACCTGGGTTGCTATTCTATCAATAACTACATCAGACCTCCTCATCCATCCTCTGCAGGGCTAAGAATCTCAGGAAGCCAACAGCTATGTTCCATTCCTTTCACTTTTCCAATTAACTTACAGATCAAAATCAGAATTGATCCTCGCAAGCTCTCTAACTGCTTTGGTACCTTAGATAGCTTCTAACTGCTTTGATAGCTTCATACCTGGGGCAGACATAAGACATGGCACACACGACAATGGCCCTACACTGCGAACACAAGCCTGAATTAAACCAAATCTGGCCAACCTGTCTCGAAAAGCATCATATCCAGAAAGAAACTGTGTATTATGGCAATTGGGGGAAATCCACCTAACTATCTGACACTTCCCTAATTTCATGCGTGTACCATATTCATGCGAAAAGTATACTGATATTCAACAATTTTCTAGAATTCAATTTTATCAGTAATACGAAGATACAATACCTTTGCAAAAACCTTTTCAATAACTGACAGAAGCATTAAAGTCCAATAAGAGGAGCTTACAGTGAGGTCCTTGTCACCACCTTCCAGCAGACAGGGAAATAGTCATTAAAGAGCATTCTGTTAAAAATTCTAGTCAAAGTACCAACAAAAATTCCAACAGAACAGACAAGGACCTCCACTGCGATTCCATCAAAACCCGGGGCCTTATTCCAACCAGAACTGCAAATTACCTGGCATACCTCTGTCTGTAATTTCCACAGAAAAAAAAAAGCAGCAACTTCCTCTCGGACTCGCAGGTGATTTCATTAGTTGCAACATCATCATGCAATGCATCATGTCCGCTGATGTCATATTCCTTTCAAATGGCCTCTCCAGCATCTTAAAAAGGTGTGCTCACATCATCACTTTCCTCACACATTCTGGCATATTAGGAAAACTTACTGGTATACTGAAGAACTACATCTCCCCCTGCCATGAAGGTAGGCATTGAACGATCCATGGCCTGTAAGCCACTGGGCCATCCAAAAATCCACCTTCCCATGCCCTCTATTAACCCAGCTTTCTAGGTCCGGGATCAGTCTCTTTGTCCACCTATCGGTGACAGCACTACACCATCTCTCCTGCCAATGCACAATTAGTTCAACCCTGGCTTCCACTGCATTCCTGTCGTTACATTTCTCAGATCGTTGTTTAACCAACAGATCTCGCTGTAGCATTTCTGGCAACACCAGCACCATCTCTAGAGAGACTGATTGATATGCCTGAATCACCCTAATTGCCAATCTGCGACACATGCTGTGCATTCGCTCTTGGTTCCATTGTTTCCCAAGAGTATCTTGCCACACTGGAACCACGTACATAATGATAGAGGTTACCGCAGACACGATTTTCCGTTTAGATGCTCTGGGGCCTCTATTATTTATCATCACTCTGGTAACAGGCGTAGTTGCCCTTTCCACCTTTCTACATGTTTCTGCAACATGAAGAGTGAACCCCCTCGATCGGTTCAGCCAAATCCCAAGGTATTGGGGAGTTTTCAGACGAAGTGTTACCTTCCTCTGAATGCTGTATGAGTCACATAGAGATGTATGTACGTATCTCGCATAACTCTAAAATGATTAGCCATAGGATATTGAAATTTTAGATTTAGGACTGTTATAACATCTAGTTGTGCACCTTCCCTTTTGATTGCAATCGACAGGACCAAAAGTGCCCAAAAATAAAAAAAATGGATTTTATACTTTTTCTTAACTGCAGTAATCAGCCCTCATTGAGAGCTTTTCGAAGATATATCATAAGTGTTAATTAGTTTCATTTGCTCCACAGTTATAGCCAAATAAAATTTTAATTAATGAAATATTTGTATCTTAGGGGAAGGCACATCGGTTTGAATCAGACCTCATTTCCTTTTCTTTAACTTTTTTTTTTTAAATTTAAATGTATTGATTTATTAATATGATGGCTCATGTATAAGCACTGTGGAACTGCAGCAACCCTTATTTCCACTTGATATTATCGATAACATTAAATATAATGAGTCCTTTTTTTTTTAATTCTTTCTTTATACTTGTACAGTAATCCTTAAGCTTAATGTCAGTAGCCATCCCCCAGTTTATGAAAAAGATACAAAAATCTTTGCATGGAATTGTGCACTTCACAGTTCTAGCAGCGTGGTGTTTGACTGTTGTGCGCATGTGCACATAGGAAGCTGCACACGAGGCTGCAAAGGAGAGAGAGAGAGAGAGAGAGAGAGAGCACTATTGCTCCCGCAGTGCCGAACCTGGCATGCTGGTGGAAGGTAGTTTTTTTTACTCTGCGTATGTATGGAATGTTCCTTGTTTGTTCCCTTTTCTATTTTAGAGTCGGTGGAAGGAATATGAAAGTTATTTAGTTGTTTTTTCAGTAGTGATCAGAAGATGGCAGAAAGCAAGAGCTTTTTAATTGCCACATCTGCCCAAAAACATGCTGGTAGGGTGAAAGAGAAGGTAATTAGTAAAAACTAATGTATTTGTTTCTGTGTACATAGAAATGTAAATTAAGCACCATTTGACTATAGTGATTTTAAGAGGACATTCTAAGTTATTATCTAATAATACTATAAAATATTATCTGTATTGGCATTTTATTATTTATTCGGTTAAACGAACACGAATTTTAAGCACAATGTGCTTAAAAACCGTGTACCATATTCTTGAATGTGATAAAGTGTAGAATTAAATTATTATCCTGCTTCCAGCCATTATATTTGATTAATTTTTTTCGGTCCTTTTATTTTACAGAAAACTTTAACCATGGAAGGCCATGGTTAAAGTTTTCTTGGCCTTTTCAAGGGAAAAGGCCAGATAAACCTTTCTGTAGCAGCACCCACATTAATTTTAGCTACGAGCCATCACTGGGGTTAGTTAGCATTATTTTCGTTTTTTCAGAGGATATTCTCTGAACAATCTTTTAAGCAATATTTTGTAGTGTGTTATCTAATTTTTTATTTCTTGGCGATTACTTGTTAGCAAAGTGAGGTCGTCTGCAAATCCAAAACAGTTAAGATTTAGATTTTCTTTCGTCCTTCCTATTTCGATATACTTTGGATTCTCTTTGAACCACTCCCATAAAATCAATTCTAAGGCACATGCAACTGCCAAGGCTCTTGTTAAAGTTGAAATTTGAACCTATTTCATAACCTCCGTACTCATCAGATTTGGGACACTGAAATTTTTACTTTTTTCCAATTAAGGAGGAGTATTAAGAATATTTATTTCACCACAGCTGATGAACTGAAGGATGCAGCAAAGTTATGAATCAAGGAAAGACTGCCAAAATTTTTAATTAATAAAATGAAAAACCTGGTTCACCATTAGATGAAATGTGTTTCTGTAAATGGTGACTAAAATATGACCAGTTTGCTGCTTAATAGTTTAAATGAATGATTAATTATGTTGTTTATATTGTTGTTTTGTTCATATTGTTTAATGAATAGTTGTTTTATAAATATAATTAAAATTTTTTACATAAATTATATTGAAAAATGCGTTTAATAAATTATATTAAAAACACTCTAGTGTTTGTTCTGTACATAATTTTTAAATACTGCTAAATCATTATGCAGGTTTATATTAACTTTATAAATGGGTTAAAATTTTCACTTTAATATTTTTTTACAAAGAAGATAAAGGAAATTTTCAAGATGTAACACTTATAAGTTACATGTGAAAATGGTTTAAGTATGTTATTGTACTCAATCTTTTTCTTTTTTTGTTTAGCCTCTGGAACCACCATAATGTACAGGTATTACTTCAGAGAATGAATGAGGACGATATGTATGAATTGTAAATGAATGTATGTATGTATGAATTGTAAATGAATTGTAGTCTTGTACAGTCTCAGGTCGACCATTCCTGAGATGTATGGTTAACTGAAACCCAACTACCAAAGAACACCACTCGGTACCACAATCTAGTATTCAAATCCGTATAAAAGTAACTGCCTTTATTAGGATTTGAACCTTAGAACTCTCAACTTCAAAATCAGCTGATTTGTGATGATGAGTTCACCACTAGATTAACTTGGTGGGTATTCATACTTAATCTGTGAATTGCATAATGTTAGAACTAAAGACTTTAGTTAATATTCTTTCCTTAAGGATATATCAGGACTATTATCCTTAATGATAACTGTTTTATCTTTACAGAATTAATTTAAATTTTTAAGATTTCAATATTAAAAGGAATTAGTAATTTATTTTTATAGTAATTGCACTCATAAGACTGCTTAAGGATTTAAATATCATTATAATCATTGGCATCACTTTCTCCTTCATTTTCTCTTGTGATTATAT
This sequence comes from Lycorma delicatula, assembly GCF_047948215.1. Taxonomy (NCBI): domain Eukaryota; kingdom Metazoa; phylum Arthropoda; class Insecta; order Hemiptera; family Fulgoridae; genus Lycorma; species Lycorma delicatula. Next base: position 115,966,028 of record NC_134463.1, on the reverse strand, counting down.
CAACGTTCAATAGGTTTAAATATACACCTTTATTTAAATTAAATTTAAATGGTTTTATTATAGGTTTAAAATAATTTCAATATAACTGAAAAATAGATAAAAAGGCTTCTAAAAGCAGTTTTTTTTTATGTATTTAGAAAGCATGGTGTTTACAATTTTTTTTAAATTTATCATGTGTGCCATGTGAAAGAAAACATGTTTTGTAAGCAAACATAATTCTTACAGTATGTGGATTTGTTGCTAATAGTTTATACTAAAAACTACATAAACAAATTTTATGCAAAGCAAAAACCACTTACAAATAAAATAAAATTTATTAAAAATTTTCTTCATGTTTCATTTATTAGGTACATGATAATAATTTGAAAAGTATAGCATATTTTATTATGCAGTATATGTATCTGAATTTACACCTTCTAGAAAAATATGAAAAATAAAAAAAAAATACTGAAACTTTGCCAAGTCAAGTTTTATGGACAGTTTACTGTTCCAGTGATAAAAATTTAGTTCTGTTATGTTTTGACATGTATAATCAAATAATTTGTAATTTAATATACATACATAAATAAACTCTAGTTTGTATCAGTATAATTTTTTACTTATTAAACTATTTTCATTTAAAAATGCAAATTAGTATGATGTCAAATTATGTTAACTGTTATAAAGTAAGTCTATATTTTGTAAAAGTTTTATATCTTCTCATTATATTATACTCTAAAACAAGAATTTTTCACATGTTTGATCAAACACGATTATATATCTTTGAATTTATAATGATGTAATTTAATTTTTATCATTACTTCTGTTCTTAATTACGCAAAATATCATTGGACAAGAATAATTACTAAATAATAATGATACGTAACTGAATCAAATCCCACATGTGGATGTGCATTGACTAAAGGGTAAATTGTGTAGTTGTGCTTAGATAATTTCTTAGATTCTGTGGCACTGATTCAAATCTGGTTACAAATAACTTTCAATCAAAAATGACTGCTTTCATTTTTGAATGTAGCATGAGGGTAACTTAGTACTAGGTGAAAAATAATTTCACTGCTTCACCTATCCTTAATTCTAATGTAAAATTAAAGTCCTGGCAACTTTAAGATAATATTAACTAATTTAAAACTTTGTTTTTCATTAATTTCTTAGTCAGTCAGTAAAAAAATACCCTATAGTTACTTAAGCCTTAAAGTAAAGTTCAAAATCCTTATAAAGTTCAAAGTCCTTATAAGTTGCAAAATGTTCAGCGATATGAAGATACTACACGGTAAAAGCTAGAATGTAACTAGATAAAACTACAGCTTGAAGTAAGTTTTTATACACTTGGAGAGTATTACTTTACTGACAGTACACCTGTCAGTAGTTCACGCTGCTTATTTTTTCTACATCTTTTTTTTTTACTATCCCATAAAGCATTTCTTGTAGAAAAATATGCCCAGAACATGATTGTGTTATTAAAGGTTGGTATTAGTCTATGCTGTAATGCATTTATATCATTTGAGATACAGTTGGTACTTTTCAGAATTACTTTATTAGAAAATAATGAATGATTTTTCATTAATTCAAACATAAAACAATTCATACAAAGTGCAAAAAAAGCTCAATATTGGATTCTGCATGATCTGACTCAGAAACATTTACTCGATTGAATTTCTACCTGTGAATCTCTACTGAAACGTAACAAAATTGAGCCATTTCTGAAGTGGTTCAAATCATGAAAAGTGGACAACCTACGACGACAATGTGTGAAAAAGATCTTGGATGAAACGAAGAGAAGCCTGTAGTCTGTGGCAAACCTCACAGTGACACCCAGGAGGCTATGTTGTGCATTTGGTGAGAATGGAAGGACATAATAATATATAACAAGCTGCTGCCGCCAGGCAGTGCAATAGACTCAGACCTGCGCTGTCGACAATTGGTGCGATTGCACCTAGCAATTCAAAAGAAACAGGCCTGAATTGTCAACAGAAAGGGAGTCATATATCACACTGACAACACCAGACTGTATACATCTTTAACGACCAGTCAGGAATTGAGAGAATTTGATTGGAAGGTTTTAATGCATCCCCTGTATCGCCTAGACCTGGTACTGCCAGACAATCTCATTTGTTTCAATTTCTGCAGAACTGCCTGAATGGTAAGTTAGTTTCAAAAGAAGCCTGTGAAAACTGTGTCATAATTTTTTGACCAGAAATCACAGATATTCTATAACAATGAGATTATGGTGTTGCCAGAAAAATGGCAGAAGTTAATCAAAAAAGAATAGTGCATATGTGGTCTTATAATGTAATTTCCCAGTAACAATAAATGTGTTCTTAATTTTGGCCTCCAAAGGCTCACTATGTTTTAGACAACCTAATATGTTTAAATTTTCAGTTAATTTGATTTTCAAACAGAATATTAATTCTAAAATCTTTACTAAATTTGAAACTTTTTTGACTGATGAATTAATTCACCACAAACTTACAAAAAATGATGCACAGGAATGTGAAAATGAAAATTTTTAGCGTATGAAAAAGGCTTTGAACCCAGGACCTCCAGATAAAAGGTTGAGATACTACCACTTCTCCATGGAGACTGGCGGATAATTAAATTATTCATTTATCATATACAACTTAATAGATTTTTATTCCTTTTCATTGTTTTATAACACTGCCTCACAACTTGCTATTTGCTCAGTTACAATTACGCAATTACTCTTGTCTAGAATAAAGTGTACAGACCTGAATCAGTTCACTAATTGAATCTAAATAATCATACATGCAATAACATTGACAATAAAATATATTTTGCATAATAATATCTATTACTTATGTTTAAACTTATATCTGAATCTTGTACATTTACAACAGCTAACTTGTCTATACATTAACAATTTTATGTACAGACTGGGTGAGATCTGCTTTCTACAAAACTGGATGTAAAATTTATTTGTGATTAATATTACAAAATATGTAAACTTTTTTTAAATTTGTGAACAAAGGACAACAACTTAAACCACACATAGCAACAATCTGAAAGATATATTTTTATATTCCACACATTCACCTACACGTATAAAACTAATACGAGTAATATATTAATTCCACAAAGAAATATTTAAAAATGTACTTAGAAAAAAAGAAACAAAAACCTAAACACTTAAAAACATGAATATATTTCTCCAGTATAATTTATATTTATTCTTCAAAATTGTAAACAAAATAAAAAAAAAAATAGGTGCAATAAGTTTAACAAAAAGTATCAGATTATATCTTGATAATAAAAGATCATCGTAACTTACCACTTCTTATATAATAATATACTGCATCACATTATATATTAAAATATATTTATTCATTCAGTAAATTACTTTTACATATATAAAACTACAGTGTATCCTAAAGATAGGGCAAATCAGATAAGGCCAATTTAATAAATTTTTCATGTAAAGCAATATTTATTTAAATTATTGTTAAATTAAGTATTTTAAATTTACATAAAAACATTTGACCACCCCTAGTTTTTTGATATCTGTTCACTATTCAATCTGTTTTCTCAATTTTTGTTATTAAATCTGTGATGATAATCGTTTATTAATCACTATGTATTTTATTTATTTATATATGCTATATAATAAATTATATATGGATATATGTGTAGTTTTCTTTCTTTTTAATATTACAAGCAATTTTCTCCATGAAAGGGCCATTACATAAAAGTAATATAATATGTTGTATGTTGAACTAGTCTGCTGTATAATAATCACATAATTTTCATTATAACTGATTCTATTTGTATTTTATTTATTTTTTATTATATTTTTTACAGCATTCTGATCAAAATTTCTTAATACTATATTATCTGAGTTTATTAAGAGACTGCTACTGTGTAAAATGAATGTTGATCAGAAACTGAGACAAAATCCTGCAACAAAAAATGTAACAACACAAAGAAAAAGGCATTTAGGCAGTTCTGAATAAAGTTAACATTGCATGAAAGTGAATTGTGGTAAACATTCTGGATGTCATTAGAAAACGAAAAAATCAGGAAAAAACATAAAATACATTAACTCTTTGCATTGTAGTGAGATTGGGGATGTGAGGTGATATTAAAAAATACGGAAAATCAAAATCAAATCAACAGAAATAGAGTATGGAATTGTGTTAGTTGTTCAGTGGGTTTAAGCGTGTTTGTGGTGTTTGAAGTGATAAAACTGTAATGGCTGCAGACAATCAGAATCACAAGTCTCTTGTGAAAATGACATAAAGTTTTTCAAACAACAAATTTAAACAATCACGCGAGCCAGTTAAACTGGAAATGAATTATATAACAAACACTTACAACAAAATGCAATACTGCTGAGCTACGAATCATCAGTAAAATCAGCAAAGAAAATATTTTCCATTCCATTTGATGTGTTGTGATAACCCACTCTATTAATCATTGAAAAAGTAATTTAAATAAGTTTAAATTTGTAATTTGTTGTGTTATGTACATTAGAATGTCGTAAGTAAATTATCACAAGTTACCTGATATCAGATTAGTCACCTCCAAAAATGACAGCCAATCACAATAATCATTCTATACCGGGCTTACTAGGGAGAATGAAGAATAAAGTGGTTTCCCATCTGTCTTGTTCTCCGAGATGATTATACTATTTCTTATTAGCAAGGCAAACCAACTGTAATAGTTAAATGGTTTTTGCGACTCGTTTTGACTGATCCAACGTCCATATAGTTCCATAGTGGGTATGTAATACGACAAACAGACAAATGTTACTTCTGATACTAAAAGATCAATTCAATGCTACTGTAATTAATAAGACGGTACGATACGTAAATCAAATGTGACATGAATGGCAAGCAATGTGGGAGACATCTAGAACTGGTAGCTTGCCCAGAAGGATCATTCCGCAAGTTGGTATCTGGATTAACAGGAGTTACGGGGACGTTGGTTTCTATCTTTCGCAGTTACTAACAAGGGATGGTGAGTTTGAGGCATACCTCCACCGGTTGCAGACGTGTAATTCCAGAGTGTCGATATTGTAACGAGTTGGATTCGACTGAGTTTATCGGTGTTGCAGATGGGATCAGGTGAGACAAGCACTGGGATTGAGTGATCTGATACCTGAGAATAGAATACGATGTATGAAGAGAGGGAGGCATGAATGGGATGCAGTAGTTACGAAGGTAACTAGAATCAGAAAAAATAAAGAAAGAGACGCCAGGGAATGGGACGGGGTTTAATTTAATTTAATTCTGTTGGTAGCGATTTTCAAGGGCAACCCTGATCATGAGAAGGCGACTCGCTGAGGTGGGCCGTCTTTGATGGCTGATTAGGGACCCTTTTCGTTCGGGGGAAAAATAAAAACCGAGACCCGGCTGGAGCCCACCTTCACGGGAGGGCACCGGTTAGAGGTGAGACGCAAAAAAGGATCCCGGCTTACCGGGTAAGCGACCTCCGCAGGGCACGGCGTAGCCGGATCCTTGCGGGATCTCGGGAGGTTAGAGGCCCAGGCACTCACTGAGGATGCGGAATGCGTAACTGCTGATCCAGAGCCTCCGTGGTAGTGGGTAAAAAAAACAGTATTTGCCTAAGCGAACTCAAGATGCGGTATGATCGTGAGGTGCTTTCTCTTACATTATCTTGAGATCCCATGCGGGGTCTATATGTGGAGATCTGCATTTTTTTTCTGGGAGTACATGTGAGAATCCCGTATCGCCGCCTAGCGGTCCAACCGACCCCTAGTCCCTACTTCAACCTAAAGTCAGTACCTCAACCAGGTACTAACTTTACGTAATTTTATGTTCAATTTGTGTTGGCTGACACCGACTTCAAGAATTTGTGATAAATACTTTTACTTAATAAATAAAAAAAAAATTATTTATAACATTTAAGTAATATTATTTTTTGAAGTCGGTTTTTATTTTTATTTTTTATGAATTATTTTATAAAACCTTCTCCTTTTGTAATGTGCGAGCGGTCAGCGGCAAAAGGTGTAGAGAGCCATTCGGAGTTTTTTTGTATTTTTGCTCAGATTATCATCGGATTTGGTTAAAAATTATAGGTGACCATTCCGAAATATATTCTTAATTAAGAAATAAGTTCTTAAGAACTTAATTAAATCGCTGTAGATATGTCGAGTCAATTATGCAAAATCCTTACTAAAGCATACAGAAAGCTGTTCATCTGAGACATTCCTTAGATGACGATGGTGGTGGCAATTTAAATTATTTTATGTATATAATGTATTTACCTTATTAATAATTAAGATGTGCCATCACTACTTATTCTACAAAAAAAAATAAAAATAAAAAGTAAATGTTTTCAAAAGTTTTATTAAACTAATGATTTTTTTTAATACAAATCGTTTAGAAATTATAAGTGTTTAATCTCATTACATAATCTTAGATTTTTAAATAATAAATATCCAAAACCAAAAATATTTTCGTGGTGAGGGCCCACCACCCCACCACGCTTAATCCCACCCCGCCCATATCGTTATGGTTCAACCATTTTGTTTGTCTTTTCTTTTACTTATACTACCTTATCTTCGTTTAGTTTACAAATACCTGTTGATGTTAGATCTGTTCCTGGTACTTCAAGTTTTTTGTGGTGTTTTTCCTTCGATTTAGTTTCTACTTGATGTTATTTGACGTTAAATGTTTTCTTGCGGTTTCTTTTTATTTAATGTTCCTTTCTTTTTGTTTCTGTTCACCTAAAGAATCCTTTTATAGGTGTTTTTTGTCTTAAAGAGTTATAAATTGATTAAGTAGATTATTTACTTACAAGCTTTATAAGTCTGAACTTCGATAAGTTTAAGCTTTGAGAAAAGTTTAAAAGGTGTACTGTTCCTAGTACTTCAAGTTTTTTGTGATGTTTTTCCTTCGATTTAGTTTCTACTTGATGTTATTTGACGTTAAATGTTTTCTTGCTGTTTCTTTTTATTTTATTTTCCTTTCTTTTTGTTTCTGTTCACCGAGACAATCCTTTTATAGGTGTTTTTTGTCTTAAAGAGTTATCGGTATTGATAAAGTAGATTATTTACTTACAAGCTTTATAAGTCTGAACTTCGATAAGTTTAAGCTTTGAGAAAAGTTTAAAAGGTGTACTGTTCCTAGTACTTCAAGTTTTTTGTGATGTTTTTCCTTCGATTTAGTTTCTACTTGATGTTATTTGACGTTAAATGTTTTCTTGCTGTTTCTTTTTATTTTATGTTCCTTTCTTTTCGTTTCTGTTCACCGAAAGAATCCTTTTTGTTTTTTGTCTTAAAGAGTTATCAATTGATTAAGTAGATTATTTACTTACAAGCTTTATAAGTCTGAAATTCGTTAAGTTTAAGCTTTGAGAAAAGTTTAATAGGTGTACTTCTATCGATGGTTACAATAAAAGTAAATAGAAAAAATGGTATAAGTTACTACGTAACTGATTAAGCATTGTTAAGAAAATAAAATTTTTGTTTGTTTGTTGTATAATTTTTATTTAATTCTTGCTATTAAAGGTGCATATATATATATATATATATGTATATGTATTTTATGTACGTTTCTTATTTCATTAGAGTTCAGTAATTTTGACTGTTTGCGGATTCAACTGAATTACATTATGTACTCAGTACATAATGAATGTAATGTACTCATTACATGGATTACTTAAACTAGGTAATTCAGTATATTCTATATACTGTATTACTTAGTATAAATATACAGTATAACTATACTTAACATACGGAATAATACTACGGAATAATTTGAAATATATATATATATATATATATACTAGCTCTACCCGCCACGCTTCGCTGTGGCACATTGTGGTTTCATGGATGAGAAATGAGAAACAAAACAAAGCATACGTTTCATAAAAGTTTAATTTTGCAATACTTGTGGATATACAATATTTTTTTGTTTTTCCACTGTCTGCGTAGGCTATCTGATTTGCCGACTCGGGAACACGCAACATACAGTTGCCCATGTGAGAAGCAATCCGCATCTAAATCTAAACCACACAATTCTAAAGATTGACCTTGAGCTTTATTGATTGTGATTGCAAATGCCAATCGAATTGGGAATTGCAATCTTTTAAATGAAAATGGTGTATCGGTCGAGATTATGGGTATTCGAGGAATGAGGACATCTTCACCTTTGAAAGGCCCCGTTAAAATCGTTGCTTCCACTACGTTATTCATCAATTTTTTAACTGCAAGTCGCGTGCCGTTGCAGAGTTTTGGCTGATTAATATTCCGCAACAGGATAATTGTCATTTTCTGATCGAACAGGTGCTAGAATCAATCTAATGAGGAATGTTTTTCCAGTTCCTCCTGGCGAATCCAAGAAGAAGGTTCCCCCCAACTCCGTCATTTATCATTTGCATTATGCGATCATAAATGCCTTTCTGTTCACGCGTTAATTTGGGAATGTTTGATCGGACATATGACTGAAGATCACCAATGTTGTAACTCTGTTCACAGCGTAAATCCACATCAAATGAAGCAATCGCAGCTCGGGTGGGTGCTGCCATTCCAATTGACTAAGAACTTTATTTGCAACAGCTAAGCACTTGTCTTCAATATTTATCAATGCTTCGTTGTAAATGCCTTCTGTAAATTCCATGGTCATATTGGTATTTTCTAGGTGTACTCTATGCAAAATATCCTCAGCCATATGCGATCGATATCTTTCCCATAACGCTGTGGGAGATGAAGGGAAGCAAGAGGTCAATATAATTGCGAATAATGCGCGAATCTGGTTTGGTTGTGCAGTGTTGTACGCGTGATTAATACATATATCCCACTGTTGGTCGTTTTCTAATAAATTCAGAGCTTGGTGAAAGGCGCAGCTCAATCACGACACGATCACACAAAAGTACCTCGATTAAAGTGAATATTTAATTCAGATTGTATAATAATCTGAATCAGATGCAAGTGGATACGTTTTTTTTTTTTTTTTTGTTAATAAACAATGTAATTGGGAACAGGTATTGTTTCACATGTGACTGCGGTTGTCGTTAGCTAGTTTGGCGAGTGTTTCCCTCGCGCTCCGGCAGATGGCGCGGTCACTGGTACACAGCTGACCGTTAAAAAAACTGTTTTCTCGCGGTCGCGGGTATGTGACTGATGCGAAAAATAGATAAAAACAATCTTTGATGCGGGTTATATATCGTGCTAAAAATTTGAGCTCAATCGGTGCAGAACATTTTGAGTTTTTGACGCGTACACAAACGAACATAACATTTATATATATATATATATATATAAAAGTTGTACAGATTACATAAATACTAAAATTTTTAATTGAAGATTTGATGTGGACACCACATGACTTCTTTGTACGGCAATTAAATTACATATGCACATTTCTTTAAAATGAAAAGTACGTTAAATTTATTTTATTTCATTAATAACTTCTGATATTTTTTAATTTTTTTTTATTGTTATTGAATTATAATTTATCGTAAAAATTTGTTTACAATCAGAGATTAATAATTATTAATAAATCAATATATTTAAATTTAAAAAAAAGGAGATGAAGTCTGATTCGAACCGATGTGCCCTTTCTCTTGTAAGAACCAAAGATTTCATTAATTAAAATTTTATTCGGCTGTAACTCTGAAACCGATGAAAACAAGTACCACTTATGATATATCATTGAAAAGTTTTCAATGAGGGCTTATTGCTGTAGTTAAGTAAAAGTCCGAAATCCAAATTCTTTTGGGGTTTTGGGCTTTGTTGGGCACTTTTGGTTCAGTCGATTGCAATAAAATGGAGAGGTGCACAACTAGATGTTACAAAAGTCATAAATCCAAAATTTCATCATCCTACGGCTAATTTTTGTTAGTTATGCGAGATACATACCGACGTACAGACGTCACGCCGAAACTAGTCGAAAAGGATTCAGGGATGGTGAAAATGGATATTTCCATTGAAATCTGGAAACCGAAATTTTTCGCGATCACAATACTTCCTTTACTTCGTACAAGGAAGTAAAAAAAAGAAGGTAATGGAAAGGGGAACGAAAAGGGATATGTTCGTCTACAGCAGGAATACATCAGAGCTTCTATGTCAAGAACTAGAGAAACGTTGAAAAAAAGAGAGCATTCAGGCTTTAATTGCTATTTATCATTATTATTCTCACAACCATTGAGGATAACGAACATAGTGGGGTCCTGACCGGACGGGAAGGCCGAACAAATCAAACCCTGACCGGCTAGTATATATACGTGTGTGCGCGCGTATATATTTTGTACGCAGATTAGTGAGAAAATGTCTGACTAATCAACTAAGTGGATTAGTTTTTAAAGTGACCATTTTTTTTCAGATCTCACCTTACTATGTATGATTGAAAACACATAAAATGAGCACAAAAAAAAATTGCTTTATAGAACAAACGAGAATATGATTTTATAAATCCATCAAAAAAATATTTTCTTAAAAAGATAGGGTAAAACAATGGAAAGTTTGACAAGGAAACAGTATTTAATTAATTTTTTTACGGATATCTAATACAAATTTGAAGAAATAGTACGTATTTATTTATCTTTTTTTTTTTTAATTTACCACAAAAGCTTACAGAGAACTTTGGAAATAGAATTTTGTAGCGTATGAAAAATGCCATATTTGACCGAGATTCGAACCCAGGACCTCCGGATAAAAGACTGAGAAGCTACTACTCCGCTAAGGAGATAGGCTGTTAAATAATATGTTGATAAAATAAATTTGATAATGTTCTAATGTTTTATAAATCCTTTATTAGTGATATTTAATTTTGTTTTTCCGAATTTAAAAAATGTATAAAAAACTAATCAAAGTTATAACACATAAAAATTACTTACAAGATAAATTTTTCTTGTATCTAACATTTCTACATCAAAATGGGAAAATTTGTACAATTCAGTTATAAAAATGTCTTAAAATTACTAACAGCCGACCAATATCTTATTAAAAAAACTGTAGTCACCGGCAATTTGGTCGATAATACTTAAACTGTTACTAATAGTATGAGATGTAATAAATATTTTACATGAGTTTACAAAATTTTATAGCATTCAATAAAGTAGAATAATTGATACAAATTTTTAAAGCAAATTTGTACAGATTTTAAAAATATTATTAATTTGATCTGGTTTTGGTTTTGTCATGTAACAGTTTTATGACTATCGTTAAATATTTTGAATACTCTTAAGTTTTAGGTTTTAATTTCACTTAAATAAAATTCTTTCGTTTATACGCAGCCTTTATAGGGTCATTAAAAAAAAAAAAAACTATTAAAAAATTGTTTAAGATCGTAGTAAAATAAATACTCGGCAATTTTATAAATTTAAGTATTTCTTTTATGGAGCTTCCAACAGATTTATTGAATTAATTTATTTTATGAAAGATTTACTATTTTAGCTAATAACCAAAAAAAATTTAAATACCGTTTATTTATTTCTGTAATGGATCAGATAAAAATATTTTTTATAACTTTACTACCTGCAAATCGGACATTTCATTTTTTATGTTTTAAGAATATTTTTTTTGTTAAATCAAAAGATCAACAAACAACCTTTTAAAAATAATGCATCTAGAAAATGAAAAGTAAAAAAAAATTCACATCTAACTACATAAAGGACAGTATTTTCATTCTGATTTTAATACTATGCAAAAATATCACATAATCATATTAAAAATTTTACTCAATCATTCAAACATAAAAGAATGAGTAGTGAAAAAAATGAGTATAAAAAATTTTAAGATCTACCATTTTTGAAATTGTTATTTACGAAGTGCCACTCGCCCCTTTAAAATAAATCGTTTGATAACGATTTCGAAAAAAGTTTACTCTTATTTTTTAGATAAAATAAAAAATATGATTTTTATTTTTAATACGCTGTTATTACCCCCCCCCTCCCCACCAAAAAAAGAAAACCACACCGCTTTAATTTATTCAAAAATTTTGTTTATTTAGTAAGAGTTAAGAAATAAATGAAATAGCGAAATTTGTCATTTTAATAGATTACAAAAAAATTGAAGTTAATAACAGTTTTACTTAAAATTCTAACTCTCTTCTTAAATGGAAAAAATTGCAACTATTTTTTAGCGTTCATATTTTACATATAAAAAATTCACCTATATATCAAAATATGTGCATTTAAAAAAAATCTTTCTATCATCTTTATCCGTTAAAAAATTAACAAAAAAAAGAACAAATTCAATATAAATCTATCGATGCAGTTTAACACAAACTTAAAATGTGGAATGTGGAGAGTAAATGAAAACTGTAATGGAAATTTAAGGTCTTTTTTTTTAAATGTTGAAACAATAAAAAATATATTTTTCAAAATAAAGTTTCTAAGGGTACATACTACTGTTTATATTTAGTTTCTATATATAAATAAAAAATTCTAAAAAAAAATCATTTTGTATTGTAAAATATGTATTGTTTTTGAAAAAATATGCATAAAGACAAGAGCGTAAATATGACAAATAAATATCGTAAATAGTATCCTAACAGCAAGATATATTTATGAAAATGATTTTTTTATTTATTTACTACTTATTATTCTCTTTTCTTTTCCTTTACGTTTAGTACTTTGGTAGAGATTTCTGTTTCAACTGAATTTGAATTTTGAAATACATTCGTATTATGTACGTACAAATGGAAATTCATATTATCGTACATAACTGAATTACGAATTACAGTTTGCATTACACCATAGAAGATTACAAAAGAAGTTTGTATGTGGTAATGTGAAAATGGATATTTGTAACGTATGAAAAATTCCATATCTGACCGGGATTCGAACCCAGGATCACCGGATGAAAAGCCGAGACGCTACCACTCTGCCAAAGAGACCGGTTTACCAGATTTTTAAATTGTTTTAAAACTGCATTAACGAAGCAATCTACTCTGCAAAAGCGCTAAACGTAGATGAAAACAAAGAAAATTATAAACAGTGTATGAAAAAAAAATGTTATAAATAATGAAACATAAACAATGTAAGTTACAGGAGAGAAATATTTTAAAACATTATAAAAGCAGTTCAATAAAAAAATTTGTGATTAATTTAACCTTTAGGGTAGTTAATTAGAATTATTGTATAATGTAACCAGTGAGTTAAGTATGTAAGGAATTCGACATGAATTTTCCTACAGGCAAAGAAAAATTAAATTATTACACCTATATATGTTGACCAATGTTAGCAGGTGTCACCTGCTAACACCTGCATCTCTGATATAATAAATACAACGACGAACCTATAGGCTACGTGTTGTAATACCACACTATATTTGTTCAGTAAATAAAGTAATAGGTAGTTTCTTTTATTTTTAACTGCTTAGTCATACTTCAGCTAACATATAAATGTATACTTCTATCAGCATCATACAAAAATCATTTTCGCTGTGGCATGATAGATATATAGTAGAAAATAGTATGAGTTCGCTTTATATAATCATACTGTACCTTGTTAATATGGACTCGATTTAAAATATGCGTTAGAAATTTTAATTTTTCAAGTCTTATCATTAATTAGATATTAATAAAATAAAATTTAAATTCGTTCATAAACTGTTCTACTGTTTTTTTCCTTTAATAAATCATTCAAAACTGAATAAAAAACCCCGTTTCTGGAATTCTGATAACATTTTAATATGAATAAATAAGTATTTTATAATTTACATAGACCACACTAGGAATGAGTATGTTACAATTTTTATGAATAAGATGATGTGGTTAAACTCTATATTAATAATTTAATTTATAAAAAAATGAAACAATAGTAAAGATTAAATAAAATAATTAACAATTTAGAAGACGTTAATAAAAATTATTTGAGTACGTATGCAAAAAATAATCTTAGTGCAGAAAATTCAATTATTTTTTTATTTTTAATTGGTAATTCAAAAATATTCATCGACTAATTAAAATTGTTTATGCAAAAGAAAATATTTTAATTTTATTTTAAATAGATCGGTGTGAAGGTCTTTTCACCGGTTTAATAATTTGATAAAAATGGCAAAAAAGCATAATAAGTTCCTCTACTGTAAGCCAAAATATCGGGTGAGTCAAAAAGTAATTCACAACTTTAAATCCATATAAAAATTTATTTAAATAACTTACAGATTTCGTTGAGGTTTCATTTCATAGAAAAACACATCAAGTTTGTCACCCGACATTCATTTCGGTTCGATATGGCTTACCATTTGTAATGCGACATACATCCCACCTCAAGTCGATTTCTTTCCAGATTGTAGCCAACAAGTTGGTTGTAACGTCACCAGCTGCGGCGTTAATCCGAAGCCTTAACTCAAAAGATCAGCAGGCAAAGGTGTTACATAAACCCAATCTTTAATTAAACCCGCAAGGAAAAATTTAGCGGAGTAAAAAAATCTAAGAACCGAGGTGCCAATGCATTTGGGCCTTTACGGCCAATCCACCGACCTGGAAATCGAGTATCAAGGAAATTTCGGACTTCTAGGCGGAAATGATATTCAACAGTAATGGTGTTCATCTTGGTTATCATCGTCTAACTGAGGAATTAGAAAATTTTGAAGCACGACCAGATAAACGATACCTCGCCAGAGAAAACAGAAAAATGATTTACGGTTGCCTCCTGAATGAAGAACGGGCCGTACCAACCATGTTTGCTTAGGGATATCACGAATGTGCTGCAAAGTTTTATGAGGGTTTTACCCCGTATTTGACAGTTATGGGTATTCACCTTGCCGCTGATGTGAAACGTAGACTTTTCAGTAAAAATTACATCGTCGTGTGCAATTCTATTCAGCATTTCCACACACAAAACTATAGCCTAGAAACTTTGACGTCATCTGTAATACGTTGAACCAGAGTTAATTTGTACGGCTTCAAGTGCAATTGACTTCGTAATATGCGCCAAACATTCGTTTGTGGAATGTCTATCTCACGTGACACTCGTCGAATTGTTTCTTTGGACTATGTGCAAAGCTTTCCGAGTTGTTCCACAGCAGCTTCACAGACTCATGGGTGTCAAGGTGTTATACAAGTTTCAACAAAGGTTTGGTACCAAGAGTAAATTGCATGCCTAGTAGGAGGCCCCTACCGTACTCTCTGCGTAAATTACGTTGAACTGCAGTTGCCGACTGCAAGTCGTGAAACTAAAACACCCAGCGAGCACGTTCCGCACCAGTAAATGTATCGATTTATAACAACACTGACGAGAAGGGTGAGAATATCGCCGGGCGAGTCCGGTGTCCTCTCGGCTCGTAAGGGTCAAGGGGATGACCTCCTCCTTCGAGTGAGGGACGAAAGGAACACCTGAGCGGCTCTGTAGGGAGATTGCAGAGACGGTTGAAGGTGTCACGACGACATTGTCAGGAAGAGGAGGAAGACGGGTCCACGTCTTTATCAAGGACGTGGATGCCTTAACCGCAGAAGAGGAATTCTTGAGAGATCTTTGTCGTGTTACCGACGACTCGTAACCCTTGACATACTCTCTATGAGGTCAGCCTACGGAGCTATTCAGGTGGTGACACTGGCCCTGCAACCTATCCTGGCGGAAAAATTGTTACATGACGGCCGGGTACGGATCAGATGGGTGGCCTGTAGGGTAGTGCGGCGGTGGTTGAAGGAACGGTTCTTTCGTTGCTGGAGTACGGGGCACCGGGCCAAGTTTTGCGGTGGCTCGGACAGGACTGGTCATTGCTTTGTGGGGAGGTCGACTATGTCAAGAGGAACTGCCAAAAGGAGGCCCGCTGTGCTTCATTCTGCACTATTGGCCACGCTCAGGGATGCCGGGGTTGCAGGGTTGCACATCAGAATTGAGAAGTACACGCTGGTAAGTGTGGATCTACGGTGGCTCCGGCATGGGACAGCCTCGTCTAGGAGAGGTGAGACGCTCCGGCGTCCCATCGTCGATGAGCGAAGTAAAGACTGAAGACCTTCAGGTGGAGGATCCTTTTAGGAATTCCCCGTTTGAGACGAAGGCATCGTAAAGACCGAAGCCCCGGTGAGGGGATCCCTTCGGGGATCTCCTTTCTAGAGGCATGGCACGAAAAGACCGAGTCCCGGCTGCCTGGGTGGGGCCTTGGAAACGGCATAGCCGGGCCCTGCGTTACTGCTAAGGTGGTTTGAGGTACTGGCAACCCCCAGAGCTGTGTTTACGCTTAAGTGCGAATTTGGTTCTGCGAGGCGGTGCAATTAAAAAAAAACAAAAAACAGCACTGGTAGCTGAATTCGGTACTAATGAACTAGAGTCAATTTTGATGTGATTTTCTATATGAGACGACAACCGAATCTATAAGTTACTAAATAAATTTTTATATGGTTTTAAAGTTGTGAAGGCCTTTCTGAATTACCCTTATTTAAAATACACGTTTCGAAGCTTCATCAGTTAATTTAATAATCAGTTTTTAAATTTTAAAATAAATTACAAATTCATTAAACATTCTACACCTGCTGATTAGACGCTAAGTATTAAAATTATATTTAATGCTTATTACATTAAAATTATTTATTGTTTAATATTAGATACTTAGAATATCTATAATAAAGAGTTATTAAAATAAAGTGGAAATCAAACAACATCCAAAAACGATTTACAAAAGATTTATTTAAATCTGCACTTAAAATATTATTACGACCGTTAAACAATCATTATCAGTAGATATTGAAGAATTAATAAAAAATTCTACATATTAACTATTATTATTTTTTTAACCTCTCATCTGAGTTTTAAAAGTTATAATGGTTTATAACAAAATTTTTTGGCTGTTTTAATGCTTCGAATTATTTTCCAAAATTTCATCGTTCATAGTTATTATATTAGTTCAAACTTGTATATTATATAATAAAACAGTATACATATATTATAAGCCATAACTATATTGATTACATACAATAAATACCAACATGCGTTCAATGCCAGGTTTATAAAGGAAAGTGAGGGAGGAAGTGGTTTCCTTGACTTCATCACTTCAGCCGTATATTATCAGCATGCCGATGCTCTGAAATAAAAGTGATATTTATCCCTAAATGAGATACCTTTATTTTCTTCATCACTGGTAGTGATTGCATAAATATAATTTCTTTCAGAGAAAGACATTCATAGTAGTAGTATTTTACATACTTCAGCATCTAGAATGATTGAGACAGTGTAAAGCGAGAAATTAATTTTTATTCTTTGCGATGGAAAACAATGCGTTATATATAATCTCCACATATTAGGAAAAAAAAATACGAAGTGTTAATAAAATATAGGAGCTCTATATTAACTATTTTCAGTAGTTAAATACAGAAAAAATTTAATTTACCAAATGGTCCTCCTTCAAAACGATCTATTTTTCTGTATGAGATCACCAAACCCCAAACACCCATGGGACCTCCCGTTTGGGAGGTCCTAAGAGTGTTCGACTCAAACGTTTTAAATGAATAGGGTAGTTGGAATGTCACACATAATTTTAAAGACATATACCCATTTTTTAAAGTACATAAAATTTTATTTCACTAATAACTTCTGATTTTTTCCGTATTTTTTTAATTATATTATTATTATTGAATAATTATTTATTTTAAAACGTTTTTACAATCACGGGTTACTAATTATTAATATATTTAAATTAAAAAATAAAAGTTAAAAAAAAAATAAAAAAAAATAAAAGGAGATGAGGTCTAATTCGAACCAAAATTCTATTTTTTTATTTTCGGCTTCTTTGGACACTTATGGTTCAGTGGAATGCAATCAAAAAGGGAGGTATACAACTAGGTGTTACAGCAGTCCTAATTTCAAAATTTCAACATCCTACGGCTAATCGTTTTTGAGTTACGTGTACAGACGTCACGCCGAAACTTGTTAAAATGGGTTCAGGGATGGTCAAAATGGATATTTCCGTTAAAATCTGAAAACTGAGATTTTTCGCTATCACAATACTTCCTTTACTTCGTACAAGGAAGTAAAAACCATCATGCTACATTTAACCTAATATAGATGACGGCCATTTAATATTTTTCACGACTAATTTTAAAAATGGCCAACAGTACACCCTAAGTTGTAGTCTCATACCGAAAAATAGATCGTTTTGAGGTTACAGAGTCAGCTAAATTTTATTTTTATAATATTTCATGATTTAGTTATTTTTTAAAAAGTAACTATACAGATATTTCTTCTCCCTAGTTGAAGCAGTGAAGATAACGCATTATTTCAGTATAAAAAATCGTACATTAATATATTGTTTTAAAAAATCTGTCCCAGCCTTTCTTTTAGCAGTGACGTGTAAAACACCTGAGTTACAAGAATCATCAATCGGAATTCCTTTCTCCGAGTGTAATGATGATCATTATGCAGCCAGTCTCTATGATGAAGAGATAAAAATATTACACAGGGTTGAATGTCACCAGCATTTCGGTAGTCTTGGTTTGTTGATATACAACCATATATTGGATAGAGGGAGTATAAAAGTCATTTGGAACCTACTTCACTGCTCACTTTTATAAATTAAGCCTAACTTAGGATGCTCTTGTCATTTGCTCTATGCCATTTCTGGGAGCAGTTTGCGACTCATGATAGATCGCCTATAAATCGTTACGGTTATGGAATTGAATACACTTACATTTAGCCAGAAATATTAAAGATAATAAATGTAAACACGAAATAAGAACATTATTTTTATAGCTAATTTAAAATAACTATTTTCTATTGTCGATACTCAGATTATCAAAGGGAAGGTAAAATATACTCGTACATACTACGAAAAAGGTTAAATTGGCCTACTACAGCGTACGGCGTTAAAAGTGTGTGTGTGTGTGTGTGTGTGTGTGTGTGTGTGTGTGTGTGTGTGTATATATATATATATATATATATATATATATATATACACACACACCTTAGATCTTTGAAGACCTATAATATACGAAGACCACTAGACCAAACCGATGGGTTATATTAATTAACTGATATGAACATACGGCTCAAGAAGTGAAGGTAACCGCATTTAGTATGAAATTAGGGAACCCACCGGGTTGGTCTAGTGGTGAACGCGTCTTCCCAAATCAGCTGATTTGGAAGTCGAGAGTTCCAGCGTTCAAGTCCTAGTAAAGCCAGTTATTTTTACACGGACTTGAATACTAGATCGTGGATACCGGTGTTCTTTGGTGGTTGAGTTTCAATTAACCACACATCTCAGGAACGGTCGAACTGAGAATGTACAAGACTACACTTCATTTACACTCATACATATCATCCTCATTCATCCTCTGAAGAATTATCTAAACGGTAGTTACCGGAGGCCAAACAGGAAAAAGAAAGAAAGTATGAAATTAGGACCCACCGGGTTGATCTATTGGTGAACGCGTCTGCGCAAATCAGCTGATTTCGAAGTCGAGAGTTCTAAGACTCAAATCCTAGGAAAGGCGGTTACTTTTATACAGATTTGAATACTATCTCGTGAATACCGGTGTTTTTTGGTGGTTGGGTTTCAATTAACCACACATCTCAGAAATGATCGACCTGAGACTGTACAAGACTACACTTCATTTACACTCATATATATATATATATATATCATCCTCTGGAGTAATCCTGACGGCAGTTCCGGAAGCGAAATAGAGAAAGAAAAATTAAATTAAAAAGTATGAAATTAGGAAAAAAGTAATGATAAAGGTAAATTAGGAATGATAAAGGTCGATTACAGAAAATATGTAAGATACAAAAAACTATGAAAGATACACAATAAAAAGAGTGGAAGTTAGGAATAGTGACAAGTGGAGAAGGGATGAAGAAAACCGGTACAGTATTTATAGATTCTCCTAAAAGCAATAGCATTTAAAATATCAAAAAATGTATTGAAATATTGTAATTGTTTTAAAAACCCGTTGTCTATAAAACTCATTTTTTTATTATAGAAATTCATCATTCTATTTCTTAAGGGTATAATTTAATTTTTTATGTCCATATTAAACACATATAACTGCTGCAACATTACTGTATTAAATCAAGACACGATTCTGGCTTATGTGTATTATTATTACGAAATCGAGATCTCACTTTGTGAAAGGAGAGATAACGGATTTCTAAAAATCGTTTGACATAATTTATAGATAGATACTCGATAAATTATTATTTTTTAATAGCACAAAAACTTTCAGTAAAATCAATGTAGTTACTCACATAAAGGCGGTTAAAAATTATTCCAATAATTATGATATTGTAAACGTATTGTAATAGTAGCAATGGGTGTTATAAGGACGATACAATAGTATATGCTTTTATACTGGTAGTTATAATATTAGGTCTTCTTCAAAGTCATTGTTATGAGAGAGTTTGTCACGTGCGAGACACGTGTCGTTACCATGGCAACAGGATCCGACAATGTCCTCTTTTGTTAAAACTCATAGAGATGGCAGCGCATGCGCGGCATTCCATCTTCTTCGTTTCTATTATGTCCTGCTTAATTATTCGTTGACGGTGCCTACTTTAGATGGGCGCTAAGATTGTTGGATGGAAAAGCGTGATGAAACTTATACTACACGACTCGCGTCTCCAAAGATGATCTTTCACCAACGCCACCACCATTACCACCACAACTAACAGACAGTCACGCACTTGTATTGTAATAGACTACCGCAGTCAGCTATGAAAGAAAAAATACATTATTTTTTTGTTGTTTTTTTTTTTTTTGTATGCTCTTGGGAATTTTATATTATAACAATGAAAAGATGAAAAGAAAATGATCACATGATAACTAAATAAAAAGAAAGTTCCCGAATTTACGTATAAAAATTTTAGATTAACACAAAGTGCAAATTATCAGGTAAGGTTTCAATACCAGCCATGTTTTATATTAAGTTACATTCTCCAGTTAATAATACTCTATCATTATTTTCCAAAATTTTACTCTGGCTATGATAAGAAAAAAATATTTAGGGTAACTTGTCAGTTACGTGACTTACTAAATTAAAAAATCAATAAATTACGGGTGGATACTCGTTCATTGTTATCGTAATTATTCAGTTACTAAAACACTATACATAAACCCAATGGCGACTCGCCTATATGCACTGTGGAACTGCACCACCTGATATTATCGATTTTCACTTGATTTAATGGAATGATTCCTTCTTTCTTTATACTTATACAATATATAATCCTTAAGCTTAAAATCAGTATCCATCTCACAGTTTATGAAAGTGATACAAGTCTTTGTGTGGAACTGTGCGCTTCACAGTTCCAGCGGCATGGTGTTTGGCTGTTGTGCGCATGCACACATAGGAAGCTGCACGCGAGGCTGTGAGGGAAGAGAGCACTGTCTCTCCCGCAGTACCGATCTTGGCGTGCAGGTTAGTAATCCGCTGGCATATAGGTAAGCAACTATTATTTCTTCTTTGCCATTTTCTAAATCAGCAGCAATTATATTTGTTAATTTGTGCCTCATTCTGAAGTTTTCATACATATCATGCATTCTTCTTTTAGACGTTTAACAATAAGCGGTTGCCACTGCATATAGAACTTTCTTTTCCGGTTAAGAAACGTAATTTTTTATTCGCGTATGACCGATTCGGAGCCGATTCAAAGCTGCTTAATCCCGGCAAGATTATTATTATCATCGATTCCCGTGGCGGAAAGGTAGAGTTTCTGCCTTTCATTTGTTGATTACGGGTTTGATTCTCGATCAGTTTATTTTTCATACGCTACAATATTCATTACTGTCCATCAGTATTTATTAATGGCAGTCACCTGTTGTTACAGTATAAATAAATAAAAGAAGATGCAAATCACTTTTGGATAAATTCAAAATTTAATATATTTGATAAGATGAAAAAAATCGCAGAATTCTTAGGTTATGAGTTAAATAATCCTACGTTCGATAATTAAAAATAAAACCTATTGGTATTTTCAGCAAAAAGAAAATTAGCTATCGTACGTGACTTTTTAACTAAATAGTTCTGGGCGATTTACCCACCGGGTTGGTCTAGTGGTGAACGCGTCTTCCCATATCAACTGATTTGGAAGTCGAGAGTTACAGCGTTCAAGTCCTAGTAAAGCCAGTTATTTTTACACGGATTTTAATACTAGATCGTGGATACCGGTGTTCTTTGGTGGTTGGGTTTCAATTAACCACACATCTCAGGTACGGTCGAACTGAGAATGTACAAGACTACACTTCATTCACACTCATACATATCATCCTCATTCATCCTCTGAAGTATTATCTAAACGGTAGTTACCGGAGGCTAAACAGGAAAAAGAAAGAAAAGTTCTGGGCGATTTAAGAGGTTCTCTGGTTCAACAACTATCAGAAAATTTATAAAAAAATTTCTAACATTATTATATTTTCTGCTAAAAATAACAACTATTTTCTGTTACTACGAAACAACTTTTACTTTATTTATTTTTCTCTTTTGTAAGATATTTACATGTAACCCGTTTATTATGTTATCTGCTAGGAGATTCTTATTTACAAGCAAGATTTGAGAATACAGAAAATATGTTTATAGATTGATATCTTAAATCGCATTTTACTTTTTTACACCTAATTTTTGTTTTTATGAAATTTGGTGATATTTTTTACGATTGTCTCCGCTTTCAACAGAAAACTACAATATGAATAGAAATACAGAAATTTTTACCATAAAATTTGTCATGTCCGATCGAATTCGAACCGAGAATTTTCCGGATGAATGATGGAGTCTTCTACCATGAAGATTGGAATTTCATTACATTTGTTACGTGTACTTAATTAATTTCACAGTAAATTTACAAGAAAAAAATTATTATTATTTTTTTTTATTTGTTACTTAATATGCATCACAAATTTTTATTTAAAAAATGATTCCTAATTTACAAAATTCCATCTTCTGATGATGGTGCGCGCGTGCGTGTTTGTGTGTGAGCGTAATGTGCTGTTTTTAGAAATTGTGACGATTTATTGTTTAAATAAAAAAAAATAACATAAGACAACTGAAAGAGTAAATAAAATTCAGCGAGGAAAAAAGCTGAGGTTTCTCAGTCGTATATATATATATATATATATATACATATACTTTTTTTTCAAATTGAGTAATTTTTTGAAAAGATTTAATTTTTGTAATCCAAAATTTTGTGAGATTTCTCATCGTTAACCATTTAAAAAAGAATTTGTTGCGGCACTCATTGTTTAGCACCAAAGTGTCAAACACTACCTTTTGGTTTAAATTTTCTTACTAGCCATTGGAATCGATTTTCAGGCGTTCTTTGAAGACGGACATATCACTTCATTCTTTATATAATCTTATTCGTTCATCGAGGGAAAAGTCTACAACTCCGAATATCTTCAATTCCGCAACTTAGCCCATCCTCGTACAGTCTTACACTGTCCCGAGAAATTTATTTCCGCTGCCTGCATGATACTATCATTTTTTTCTTGCTCATGAGGATTCACTTCCATATATCAAGGTCAGTAAAGCCACTGTTTTATAAAATTTCAGCCTAGTCAAGAAACCAGGCTGAAATAAGGCAAGAGTCTTGGCTTATTTTGTAATGTCTTATGAAACGTCCTTAATTTCGTTAACTTTTCTTAATATCTTTAGCATCTCCATTATATTTATTTCACATCCTCATTTTCATTTATACATAACTAGCAGACCCGGCAATGGTTTGCTATTGCTATATATATATATAGAGAGAGAGAGAGAGAGTGAGAGAGAGAGAGAGAGAGAGAGAGAGTGTGAGAGAGAGTGGGAGAGAAAAAGTTTAAATGAACACAATTAAAAATTTGATAAAAAAATTAAAAACTGAACTTCACAAATTTTACCTTTCACTTATTCTCCTTCCCCTTTTCCCTTTCAAACTTCTCCCTTTCACCCTTCTCCCTCCCCCTCTCTCAGTTTCCTTTTTATCCTTTCCCGTTTTCCCCTTTTTCCCTTTTGCCTGCGCGTAAATCGGTTGCTATATATATATTTAAAATAAAAACATCTGTTTGTATTTTTGTTTGCTTGTTTCGTAAATATCTCGACACCGGCCCTACCTAGCGGGTATAGTTTTAGCAAAAATATTATTTCTTTTCACGTAACTAATATTCATATTCTGAATATGAACCAAATCGGTCCATAAATATAATTTTTTAAATATCTCAACCCCAGCACCATCTAGCGGGTTCATTTTTTGCAGACATAATCTTTCCATTAAGTAATATGTATTCTGAATATGAGGCAAATCGGACCATAATACAATTTTTCGAAATATCTCGACGCTAGCGCCACCTAGCGGGTCCAAACTAATTCAGAAATCTTCCCTGGCATGCGTCCAACCATATATGTATATATATATATATATATACGAATATAAGAAAATTACATTTTATGTGAATGGCATTTTCGTACTTCTCATACCTCAAAACGAAAAAAATTCAATTTTATTCCCATTCCCACCGAGTAACCGAAAGCTACACCCTACTTTTCTTCAAAATTTCAGTAAAAAACGATAATTACTTTCATAAATTTGTTAAATTACCTAAAACAAAACTTTTGTCAAATTTAAGTAAAAAATCTTACCACTTACGATTTATAATTAACATAAAAGAAATTTTTGTCAAAAAATAAATCACAACAATACCATTTTAATCATAGTTTCCTCTAAGCTGCGTCGGTGCGTGCCTGCGCAATGATTTTAGAGGTATTGCAATAAATTGCACAGAGAAATTTATTCCCCGAGCTTCTTCAATCAGCTAATGTAAATAAGCAAGGTATACTCAATGGCACGTTTAGTTGAGACTGCGGAGTAGCATACAACGTGAATTTCTTAGGGAAGATTTAGGATTAGTTGATGCATGGAAAAATGTATCTATTATGCAGGATATAGAAAACTTGATTAGAACTAACACAGATTGCAATGACTCCATTTGTAAAGATTGTGAAAAAAGTCTGACTAATCCACAATATCGGGCAGCGATATTTGCTCTGAAAGATGTATTAGACGAGCAAAATCTACAAAAAGTGATTTAACAATTATTGATGCTCATCTGTATGTAAAAATTAAAATTAAAAAACTAAAAACTCAATATTTAGGACACGAAATCTTTTGCAGTAACACTGTAAGAGAAATATTATCGGAACGTCAAAATTATATTGAACAATGATGGTTATTATTATTATTTGATTGAAAATTAATATTCTATTTATTGAACATGTACGAGATGTGATCAAAAAATACGGTGAATAATTTTTTATTAAAAACAGTAATAAGGTTACATAGAATTCGATTTAATCTCCTTCAAAGTACTATCCTTGGCTAGCAATGCACTTATCCCAACGTTGACTCCATGACTCGCATTTCTGGAAGGCGTCTTTCGGAAGGGCTTTCAGCTGCTCGGTCGTGGCCCTCTCAGTGTCAGCAATGATGTCAAAACGTTTTCCTTTAAGCACAGTTTTAATTTTTGGGAAGAGCCAAAAGTCGCATGGTGCTAAATCTGGTGAGTATGGCGGATGTGGACAGACAGACAGGAACACTTTTTTAGGCCAAAAACTCGCGAATGAGAAGCGAGGTGTGACACGGCACGTTGTCGTGGTGAAGAAGAAAGCCATTGGTCCATTTTTCTGGTCGCTTTCTTCGTACATCGTTTCGCAAACGTTGCAGTACACCCTTATAAAATTCAGAGGTTACAGTTATTCCCCTTGGAACGAACTCTGATCGCACTATGCCCTCACTATCGAAAAAACAACGAGCATGACCTTGATGTTGGATTTTGACTGACGTGCCTTTTTAGGGCGAGGAGATGAACTGGTTTTCCATTGGGAACTCTGCATTTTGGTCTCAGGGTCATAGCCATAGACCCAAATTTCATCTCCAGTTACTATTTTGTCCACGAAGTCCGGATCTGTATGAAGATGACCCTTCAACTCCTTGCAATTGACACACGATTTTCCTTCTATTCATCACTCAAAAGTCTGGGAACAAATTTTGCACTCGCTCGTCTCATTTGCAATTCATTAGTTAAAATGCTTTGAACGGATCCGAACGAGATGTTAAGGTCTTCCGATAGCTCTCGAATAGTCATTCGCCTGTTTGAATGAACCATTGTTTCCACTTTTTGCACATTTTCAACTGTTTTTGAGGTTACTGGACGTCCCGCACGCTGCTCGTTTTCAACAGACTCATTTCCGTTTTTAAATCGGTCATACCACTTGTACACAGTCTTCAAAGTTACCGCATTATCGCCGTACACCGATTCTAACATTTCGTGAGCTTCTTTGGCACTGTTTTGCAACTTAAAACAAAACTTAATGTTAATGCGTTGTTCAAAATCCATGTTGCGCGACAGACACGATAAACACAACCTCACTCTAGCGGCTCTGGCAGTTGACTGGCAAGCTCGAACGTGTTACAACTTGTCCCTGCCTGTCTCAGTTGATCACGCTATTGGACAAATTACAGCATATGGATGTAGCGTCGGCAGTTGCTGCTATAAAAATTCATTCACCGTATTTTTTTATCACACCTCGTATGTTTGCACTTAGCAGATTTCCAGTTGAAAACTTAAGAAATTGGAAAACATTTGATAATGAAATTATTACAAACTCAGGAAACAATTTTAATTTCGGAAAGCAAAATATAATACAGCGTTCTAAAAAATAATCAGAATTTATGACATAAAAACGTTAATGTAGATAAAATATGAAACGAATATTCAGAATCGAAATTTACAATTCTAGAGAAAAGTAAACTAGAATTTTCAAAACCTTTACCGATACATTAACCTTTGTCCAAATTAACCCTTAACTTTCCTTTCCTTTCTATATAACATTATGGAAACTTTTCAAGCATCCAACGCAAAATGCGAACATGGATTTTCTGTCATCAATTCCATAAAAACAAAATACGGAAACAGACTCGAAAATGAACACTATGGTGACCTTACGAGAATCAAATAACGTTTAGCCAATAATAAAGCCTTAAATATATTAATGAAGTTTACAAAGAATGAATTTCTATGAAAGATAGAAGATAAAAAGTTAAAAAACATGTTAACCTAAAATAAAACCAGTTGCCTAATTGTTTTCGTTTAAATAAGAATTTATTGTATGAAAGATTTTGTATAATAATAAAAAACTTTGCACAAATTGATTTTTGAATAATTTTGTTTAGCCACAAATAATTTTTCTTTGTACATCTCCGAAAAAAGATTACAGGGAACTGATTTTAATTAAATATACAACGAAATTGAAATTACGTTATTAATTCACTTAAATTAGTTCGTAGCATTAATTTATTATTTAATTTTGTTACATATTTGTAAATAATTTATACGTTATACATTTTTTTCACTTACATAAACATATCAAATCTATCCTGATCCGAATAAGTAATATTAAACAAGAGGAAAATTGACCAGAATTTAAGAATTAATGCTTTCAACAAGATTAAAAGACTCAACACATGCATGTATACATAAATTCTTTTTTATACGAGTATAACGGGGAATTTTAATTTGATTGAAATATAATATATAAGATGTATTTAATCTTGTTTTAAACGAACTGTATAATTAATTGACGAGTACGCTAACCTATGGCCAGTAGCAATCGGTTGGGCCTATCAAAAAATAATAATAAAAAAGCAAAGCTTTCTAGTGAGACTGTCTGAATAATTACAACGTATGAGAATACTACATTCGTAAAATAGTATACTTAAAACCATCATTAAAATTCTCCTGAAATTTTCTTTTAAATAATTCTTAAACTCGTTCCGATGAACTGTTTAAATTACATTTTAACAGATTGCAAAACCAAAACTGAATTCCAGTTCTGATGTAGGATATTATTTACGTTTTTATTCGAACCAGTAATTTATAAATATTTATTTTATACATCTAGTCTTTACTACTTCATGGTTTATGGAATAAATTTAATTAAATTTTGGGAAAGAAAGCTTATTTTAAACCTAAATGAAATTGAACAAAATTTTTAATTGGCTTCAACAAACGAAGGAGGTTTTCAATTCGAAGCGTTATTTTTTTTTGTTTTTAAATATTTTTTCAAAATTTAATTTTCATAAAATTTGCAGATTTCGGTGAAACTTTTATTATGCTACACAGGAACTACCTCAAGTAGTCACATAAAATGCTTCATAATTAATAATTTTTACATTGTTACATTCTCGATTTGAAAATTTTTCCCTGATATCATTTCTTAGTTACAATTCAATTATTAAATAGCCTGTTATCATTTAGATATTTGTATATTTTCAAACAAAAACTAAAGAAAATTTAGCAGAAAACATTTTAAGAGTAAATAAAAATAATACTTGATCCTATATTACACAGAGAGCAAAGGTGTTACCACTTCTTTAAATAATCTTTCTGCATCCTTTTTTTACTTCCTTGTACGGTAAAGGAAGTATTGTGATCGCGAAAAATTTCGGTTTTCGGATTTCAAAGGAAATATCCATTTTGACCATCCCTGAATCCATTTTGACTAGTTTCGGCGTGACGTCTGTACGTACGTATCTCGCATAACTCAAAAACGATTAGCCGTAGGATGTTGAAATTTTGGATTTAGGACTGTTGTAACATCTAGTTGTGCACCTCACATTTTGATTTGGTTCAGTCAGTGCAATTGACTGAACCAAAAGTGTCCAAAAAACCCAAAATGCTAAAACATTTGGATTTTTTACTCTTTCTTAACTGCAATAATAAGCCCTCATTGAGAGCTTTCAATGATATATCATAAGTGGTACTTAATTTCATTGGTTCCAGAGTTATAGCCAAATAAAAGTTTAATTAATGGAATATTTGGATCTTACAAGGGAAGGCACATCGGGTCGAATCCAACATCATATACATATATATATATATATATATATATATAATATATATATATATATATATTAAATTTAAATATATTGATATATTAATAATTATTAACCCGCGATGTAACAAAAATTTGTACAATAAATAATAATTCAATAATAATGAAGAAGAAGAAAGAACAGAAATTATTAGTGAAATAAACTTTTATGTACTTTTAAAAATGTAAATATGTAATTTAATAGGCATTGTTACATATGTATATATGTAATAGATTTGGTGAAACATCCGATTATTTAATATTAATTGAAAATCATAATTTAGAATCTTATTACTTTTGGATTTTCTAGTTTAATTTTATTTAATTATTCTAAAATTTCTATTTAATTTTATATACATTAAAGTTAACTATAGAGTGACTGAAAAATAGACCCTCACAAGAACAACATATACACTGAGGCATACAAGCCCGATTTTTAATAAATTGCAAAAATTCTTATCTTTTAGTTCAATACTCCTCTGCTATTTTCGGACAATATTCTCCCTAAGTCGGAGTTGATCATCATTTCGTTTATTTGTTTTTTGTTGCCAATCATTTAATCGCTTTTTAGTTTGATATAATTTTTGTGATCTTAATTTGTGTACACGTTATCTAGCTTTCAAATTTTCTCTTCTTTATGTTTTCTGCATTCTCTCTTAATCTTTTTATTCTTCCCTTGTTCTTAACAATTTCTTTCTCTTCATATTCATATTCTTGTCGTTTTTTTGACATACGTATATTTCTTTATGTTATCTCTCTTTTTCCTGTATGATTGTTTCTTTTTCATTTTTGATTATTCACCAAATAGTCCAATAATAAAAACAGAATATTTTACACCGTAAAGTCGAAATTAACATTTGTACCCAGTAAACGGAATAATTTAATTATTATTAACATTTATTTATACGACACACCAAAAGTATGAAACTTTTGTTAATGAACAACTCACGAAGTTAGGAATAATACTGATTTAGTAATACAGCTAATAAAGGGATTTTTACTCTATCCTAATATTTCATGTAAGGTGGTGAATTAATAATTGTATAAATATTTGATATTAATAAAAACTAATATTTCAGCAAATGTGTAACTGTAACTTTATTAAAGAATTGGAGGATCGTACCTCACTTTCAAATGAACTAGGTTTAAATCAAGTGCAGTAAAAATTGTGAATATGTAATTTAACAGGCGTACAAGGAACTCATGTGGTCCACATCAGATTTTTATTTTTATCAAAACCCAAAAAAACCCTTATTCTTTTTCCGTACCCTCTCTTCAGATTGTTTAACACAATTTATTTTGTTATTTACATCAAAACGCATGCTTCTCACCATTCTGTTAACTCACAGTAATGTTTTTTTTACAGGGACGTCGTTCTTTTAGATCTATACAAATTTGAAACTAATATAGAATAACAAATAAAATTATTTTAGAAAAGTAATAAAAATTGACGTCAAAAAAATTTGCACTAATACTTAAAATATTATTATTTTTCATTCTTCAATACGAAAAAAGAGGTTGCTAAGTTATAAATAGGTTTTATACTTGGAGATGGCTCCCTAAATTTGAAAAAACATCAATGATAAATTATCTAAAAAAGGTAATATTTTAAATAGTTAAATCAACTTAGATCAATAGGAGGTTGGACAAGTGTGCCAAGAGAGAACGCCATTTGGAGACATTCAAACTTAATGAATTATTATGTAGCCACTTCATAGTTCTTATAGATCGACAGAGACTTCTCCTTTTGAGAGTAAACTGCAGGCGGCCAACAAATATCAACGCAAATCACTACCGTATCATCGGTAAAAGAAATAATTTTGCAATTATTTACTATTAGTTTTAGCATTTCGTTAACTTATAGTAGAAGTAAAATGGGACTGTTTGTGATAATTCATACTCACTTAACTTAATACTATTACACTGATGATTTGTTTGATGGCGTTCATCAATTATTGTTTGATATCGGTGACTTAGATAGTTTTTTAACAAATCCAGTGTTGAACCCCTCCAGTGTTGAATTTAATTTGTAAATTATGATGAGGAACGGTGTCAAATCCCTCGACTAAATCTAAAAAAATAACCAGGCACTTTTTCCTTTTATTAAAACTGGACAGATTTCATTCGATAAATAAATTAGGACATCTTGAGTGTTTTATTGTTCTGGAATCCGAATCGATTCTCTGCAATAATATTATTTTTAAGGATAAAACTCATAAGTCTAGTTTTAATTAACTTTTCCACAATTTTTGTGATTCTAATAATCAGACTGGTCGGCCAATAATTCACAGGTAGTTTAAGGTCACCGGACTTAAAAATGGCCTAATTGCAGCATGTTTAAATTTAGTCAGGAATATACCAGTCTAAAGATTTTATTAATAATTAATGTAAGGGGAATTTGAAATAAGGGTAGAAATATATTTAATTGTAACATTAGGAATGCCACTAAAGCCAGGACAATTGTTTCTGAATTATTTTATAACAGCTTCTAATTCATGAATCGAAGCCGGATTAATAAACAGGGACCGATCAACACCATAATCCGGAACCATCTCCCTCAACTGAATCTTGCAATCCAGACTCAGTGAAGGTATAAAAATGCGCGTAGTTTTTATCTATATAACCCAAAAATTGAATTCAGAGTATTTATATTTATACTAACATTACTTTTAACATTATTATTTTTATCAATTACTCCTTTCATTATTTTCCACATTTTATAGGTATTGTTTTTGCAATCATTAAATTTGATTAGATTTTAAAGCTTATTATAATTGTTATATTTATTTTTTAGTTGTATATTAAACGGTTGCTCATTTTGTTTTAAATGTTAATGGACCGGATGAGACCATTAATGATCCAAGGTTTTAATTTTCTTTTTTTATGCGGGATGTGTGATGTAACAGTCGCAGTACGAATATGGTACAATAACTTATTCAAAAAGAATTCAGTTAATTTATCTACACCGTAGCTAGCATTATTATCTATATATATAAAAATGTTAAGTTCGTTTGTGTACGCTTCAAAAACTCAAAATGTTCTGCATCGATTGAGCTCAAAATTTAGCACGATATATAACCCGCACCAAAGATTGTTTTCATCTATTTTTAATAAATCTATCTATCTGTTTTTAATTTGGAAATGTAAACAAAGGAAAACCAATCAGATCAATACAAGATGGCCTCTGTCAAACACAACGACCAATCACAAAGAGACCGTATGGCCGTTGCCAATATAAGGAAAATCATAACTGATTAAGTAACTAATTTCTTTGAATTATATTTAACAGCTAAAACATCTGTATTTTATTAAAAAAACAAAAAAGTCGAAATAACCAAATACACAGAAAATAATATCCCTACATAATGACCAAAAAAATCCTTTGATAGGTTAAATATTCACTTTTGTCTGAATTTACAGAAGGCATTTACAACGAAGCATTGATAAATATTGAAGACAAGTGCTTATCTAATGCAAATAAAGTTCTTAGGCAATTGGGAACGCCAGCACCCACCCGAGCTGCGATTGCTTCATTTGATGTGGATTTACGCCGTGAACACAGTTACAACATCGGTGATCTTCAGTCATATGTCCACTCAAACATTCCCAAATTAACGCGTGAACAGAAAGGCATTTATGATCGCATAATGCAAATGATAAATGACGGAGTTGGGGGGAACCTTCTTCTTGGATGCGCCAGGAGGAACTGGGAAAACATTCCTCATTAGATTGATTCTAGCAACGGTTCGATCAAAAAATGACAATTATCCTGTTGCGGAATATTAATCAGCCAAAACTCTGCAACGGCACGCGACTTGAAGTTAAGAAATTGATGAATAACGTAGTGGAAGCAACGATTTTAACGGGGCCTTTCAAAGGTGAAGATGTCCTCATTCCTCGAATACCCATAATCCCGACCGATACACCATTTTCATTTAAAAGATTGCAATTCCCAATTCGATTGGCATTTGCAATCACAATCAATAAAGCTCAAGGTCAATCTTTAGAATCGTGTGGTTTACATTTAGATGCGGATTGCTTCTCACATGGGCAACTGTATGTTGCGTGTTCCCGAGTCGGCAAACCAGATAGCCTTTATATCTACGCGGACAGTGGAAAAACAAAAAATATTGTATATCCACAAGTATTGCAAAATTAAACTTCTATGAAACGTATGCTTTGTTTTGTTTCTCATTTCTCATCCATGCAACCACAATGTGGCACAGCGAAGCGTGGCGGGTAGAGCTAGTATATATATATATATATATATATATATTTCATATTATTCCGTAGTATTATTCCGTATGTTAAGTATATTTATACTAAGTAATACAGTATATAGAATATACTGAATTACCTATTTTAAGTAATCCATGTAATGAGTACATTACATTCATTATGTACTGAGTACATAATGCTTGTACTGCTTGTAATTCAGTTGAATCCGCAAACAGTATAAATTACTGAACTCTAATGAAATAAGAAACGTACATAAAATATATATATATATATATATATATATATATATGCACCTTTAATTGCAAGAATTAAATAAAAAATATACAACAAACAAACAAAAATTTTATTTTCTTAACAATGCTTAATCAGTTACGTAGTAACTTATAACATTTTTTCTATTTACTTTTATTGGAACTATCGGTAGAAGTACACCTTTTAAACTTTTCTCAAAGCTTATACTTAACTAAGTTCAATTTATAAAGCTTGTAAGTAGATAATCTACTTAATCAATTTATAACTCTTTAAGACAAAAAACACCTATAAAAGGATTCTTTAGGTGAACAGAAACAAAAAGAAAGGAACATTAAATAAAAAGAAACCGCAAGAAAACATTTAACTTCAAATAACATCAAGTAGAAACTAAATCGAAGGAAAAACATCACAAAAAACTAGAAGTACCAGGAACAGTACACCTTTTAAACTTTTCTCAAAGCTTATACTTAACTAAGTTCAGACTTATAAAGCTTGTAAGTAGATAATCTACTTAATCAATTTATAACTCTTTAAGACAAAAAACACCTATAAAAGGATTCTTTAGGTGAACAGAAACAAAAAGAAAGGAACATTAAATAAAAAGAAACCGCAAGAAAACATTTAACTTCAAATAACATCAAGTAGAAACTAAATCGAAGGAAAAACATCACAAAAAACTAGAAGTACCAGGAACAGTACACCTTTTAAACTTTTCTCAAAGCTTATACTTAACTAAGTTCAGACTTATAAAGCTTGTAAGTAGATAATCTACTTAATCAATTTATAACTCTTTAAGACAAAAAAACACCTATAAAAGGATTCTTTAGGTGAACAGAAACAAAAAGAAAGGAACATTAAATAAAAAGAAATCGCAAGAAAACATTTAACTTCAAATAACATCAAGTAGAAACTAAATCGAAGGAAAAACATCACAAAAAACTTGAAGTACCAGGAACAGTAAACCTTTTAAACTTTTCTCAAAACTTATACTTAACTAAGTTCAGACTTATAAAGCTTGTAAGTAGATAATCTACTTAATCAATTTATAACTCTTTAAGACAAAAAACACCTATAAAAGGATTCTTTAGGTGAACAGAAACAAAAAGAAAGGAACATTAAATAAAAAGAAACCGCAAGAAAACATTTAACTTCAAATAACATCAAGTAGAAACTAAATCAAAGGAAAAACATCACAAAAAACTAGAAGTACCAGGAACAGTACACCTTTTAAACTTTTCTCAAAGCTTATACTTAACTAAGTTCAGACTTATAAAGCTTGTAAGTAGATAATCTACTTAATCAATTTATAACTCTTTAAGACAAAAAACACCTATAAAAGGATTCTTTAGGTGAACAGAAACAAAAAGAAAGGAACATTAAATAAAAAGAAACCGCAAGAAAACATTTAACGTCAAATAACATCAAGTAGAAACTAAATCGAAGGAAAAACACCACAAAAAACTAGAAGTACCAGGAACAGTACACCTTTTAAACTTTTCTCAAAGCTTATACTTAACTAAGTTCAGACTTATAAAGCTTGTAAGTAGATAATCTACTTAATCAATTTATAACTCTTTAAGACAAAAAACACCTATAAAAGGATTCTTTAGGTGAACAGAAACAAAAAGAAAGGAACATTAAATAAAAAGAAACCGCAAGAAAACATTTAACTTCAAATAACATCAAGTAGAAACTAAATCGAAGGAAAAACATCACAAAAAACTAGAAGTACCAGGAACAGTACACCTTTTAAACTTTTCTCAAAGCTTATACTTAACTAAGTTCAGACTTATAAAGCTTGTAAGTAGATAATCTACTTAATCAATTTATAACTCTTTAAGACAAAAAACACCTATAAAAGGATTCTTTAGGTGAACAGAAACAAAAAGAAAGGAACATTAAATAAAAAGAAACCGCAAGAAAACATTTAACTTCAAATAACATCAAGTAGAAACTAAATCGAAGGAAAAACATCACAAAAAACTAGAAGTACCAGGAACAGTAAACCTTTTAAACTTTTCTCAAAACTTTTACTTAACTAAGTTCAGACTTATAAAGCTTGTAAGTAGATAATCTACTTAATCAATTTATAACTCTTTAAGACAAAAAACACCTATAAAAGGATTCTTTAGGTGAACAGAAACAAAAAGAAAGGAACATTAAATAAAAAGAAACCGCAAGAAAACATTTAACTTCAAATAACATCAAGTAGAAACTAAATCGAAGGAAAAACATCACAAAAAACTAGAAGTACCAGGAACAGTAAACCTTTTAAACTTTTCTCAAAACTTATACTTAACTAAGTTCAGACTTATAAAGCTTGTAAGTAGATAATCTACTTAATCAATTTATAACTCTTTAAGACAAAAAACACCTATAAAAGGATTCTTTAGGTGAACAGAAACAAAAAGAAAGGAACATTAAATAAAAAGAAACCGCAAGAAAACATTTAACTTCAAATAACATCAAGTAGAAACTAAATCGAAGGAAAAACATCACAAAAAACTAGAAGTACCAGGAACAGTACACCTTTTAAACTTTTCTCAAAGCTTATACTTAACTAAGTTCAGACTTATAAAGCTTGTAAGTAGATAATCTACTTAATCAATTTATAACTCTTTAAGACAAAAAACACCTATAAAAGGATTCTTTAGGTGAACAGAAACAAAAAGAAAGGAACATTAAATAAAAAGAAACCGCAAGAAAACATTTAACTTCAAATAACATCAAGTAGAAACTAAATCGAAGGAAAAACATCACAAAAAACTAGAAGTACCAGGAACAGTAAACCTTTTAAACTTTTCTCAAAACTTATACTTAACTAAGTTCAGACTTATAAAGCTTGTAAGTAGATAATCTACTTAATCAATTTATAACTCTTTAAGACAAAAAACACCTATAAAAGGATTCTTTAGGTGAACAGAAACAAAAAGAAAGGAACATTAAATAAAAAGAAACCGCAAGAAAACATTTAACTTCAAATAACATCAAGTAGAAACTAAATCGAAGGAAAAACATCACAAAAAACTAGAAGTACCAGGAACAGTACACCTTTTAAACTTTTCTCAAAGCTTATACTTAACTAAGTTCAGACTTATAAAGCTTGTAAGTAGATAATCTACTTAATCAATTTATAACTCTTTAAGACAAAAAACACCTATAAAAGGATTCTTTAGGTGAACAGAAACAAAAAGAAAGGAACATTAAATAAAAAGAAACCGCAAGAAAACATTTAACTTTAAATAACATCAAGTAGAAACTAAATCGAAGGAAAAACATCACAAAAAACTAGAAGTACCAGGAACAGTACACCTTTTAAACTTTTCTCAAAGCTTATACTTAACTAAGTTCAGACTTATAAAGCTTGTAAGTAGATAATCTACTTAATCAATTTATAACTCTTTAAGACAAAAAACACCTATAAAAGGATTCTTTAGGTGAACAGAAACAAAAAGAAAGGAACATTAAATAAAAAGAAACCGCAAGAAAACATTTAACGTCAAATAACATCAAGTAGAAACTAAATCGAAGGAAAAACACCACAAAAAACTTGAAGTACCAGGAACAGATCTAACATCAACAGGTATTTGTAAACTAAACGAAGATAAGGTAGTATAAGTAAAAGAAAAGACAAACAAAATGGTTGAACCATAACGATATGGGCGGGGTGGGATTAAGCGTGGTGGGGTGGTGGGCCCTCACCACGAAAATATTTTTGGTTTTGGATATTTATTATTTTAAAATCTGAGATTATGTAATGAGATTAAACACTTATAATTTCTAAACGATTTGTATTAAAAAAAAATCATTAGTTTAATAAAACTTTTGAAAACATTTACTTTTTATTTTTTATTTTTTTTGTAGAATAAGTAGTGATGGCACATCTTAATTATTAAGGTAAATACATTTTATACATAAAATAATTATTTAAATTGCTACCACCATCGTCATCTAAGGAATGTCTCAGATGAACAGCTTTCTGTATGCTTTAGTAAGGATTTTGCATAATTGACTCGACATATCTACAGGGATTTTATTAAGTTCTTATTAAATTCAACTTTTCTACTCCTGAATTCTTGAGTTTTCAAAAAACTGGATAGAAAGAAAATGTATGCTGACCAGGTGGCTTGGTCAGCCACATCATGCCCTCGTTTCAGAAGGTTAAATGATGAGGAAGAAAATTCTGCAAAACAATTTTTAATACTCATTCCGTATAGCTTGTTGTTCTTTTAAAAAGAATATCTATTCTTATATAACAATTGTTATCTAAAAAGATTTATAACTACCGATGATTTAATTAAATGGATCGTCATCACTATTCCAAAGTCTCGGAAAGTACTATTACATCATAATTTAAAGTTGTCTAAATGATATTCAGAGATTTTATCTGTTATACCAAATTTTGTATATCAAAATCTATTAAATTATCTACAGTATCTATATTCATCATAAGAAAAAAAGTACTTAGCTGTTTCTATTAGTTTGCCATACTAAATTTTTAAATTCCCGTTATCGTTCTTGATGTCTCGTTTTAACGAATATATAATCTTCCATTGTTTATCGATGGTCCCGGAAGCTAAAAAAGACGATGCTATAATAGGGTTTCTTGCAGAAACAACAACAATCCGACTTTATTAACAAATGAAGATAATTTGCGATAGTTATTACATGAAATAACCGTTTGTAGAGAGTAGAGTAGAGGGTGAATATTTTAACTTACATTGGCAAAGTGTTTTTTATTTATATTAATTTTTATTTTAACGTTATTGAGAGAAATATTCATAATGAAGTTTTATTCTTTTAAGGAATAACACACAAGACCACTTTATAGGGTGTAACCAACTCTATATAGTATATTAAAAAATAATAATAATAAATAAAAGAATTGTGGCAATTCTCAAGAGACGTATATAGTTAATACATTTTTCCTTCGGCAGACGTAAATATTCATGGAGAAATAAATAAACAAAAATAAAAAATAATATATAAAATATGAATAGACTATTTATTCCCCCTACTTAAAGTACATAATACTATTATTTTAAGGCATAAAGAGAGATAGAAATATAGTTAAAGTGAGGAAGAAGATTTATAGTAAGCTAGTTAAGATTGGTCGCTCGGGTTAAAGCGCCTAAAGCTGTGATTTGTAGGGTGGTAGAAAGAGAAAAGACACGAGGATAAAAGACAGAGAGAGAAGAAGTGAGTGAAACAAAGATAGAAAGAGTTAACAAATGCGTGACTTGATAATGGTTACTAGCCCAGGGCTGTAACAGCTTCAACTTGATCGGCAAACAGGTTAGCGGCCGCCGACTTGATTGCGTCGACTCCCTGTGTAACGATACAAAACAGTCACTGACTTCGGCTGTATGATATTACTTACATAAAAAACCAACAACAATTAAAATACAAAATGTTATAAATAAGATAACAACAATCGGTTTTGATAAAAAAGAAATAAGTACGGGATCGGGGAAAAAAACAACTCGCATTGTGTTTATTTTATAATACGTGTGTCGTTATTAATATTGATGAGATAATTTGTAAAAAGAAATTGAAAGGACCTGACTTTTTGTATTTTTTAAAAATACTTTTAACAATTGTTACCACCGTTAAATTCCTTCAGCATCTTGTTGACCGACCAACTTAAATCGCTGTGACAACTTAGTCTGTTCCACTTATTAGTTTTGTTTTCGTATTGATTAAGATGCTTTATTGAGTGAGAAGATGTCAATATAAAAATTCACCAAGTGAATCCAATAATAATAAAAAAATGTACTATTGTACATTTTTTAAAATTTTATGAATTTACAAATTTATGATTTACAAATTTTACGGTTTACAAATTTTTTAAATTTTATGGAATTTTTTACGTATTAAATTATGGGATTACGGATTTTTTTTCGTAATCCATGTTAATTTTTTATTTCTTCAGTCATTAAAGATTAATTACTAAAAACAATTAAAAAAATAAAATCTGTCCACAGAAAACAGAATTCAATATATTCTGCCCGAGTTATAGTATTTCCTTTTTAAACATTACTCCTAAAAATTGTCTTTAAACAAACAAAATAAAATACGAATCAAAATATGTAAGCAACTTCATCAACAAACAGAGTGATTCACAAAGAATGTAATAAATTTCAGGACATGTTCTAGGGTGTTCAGGGAGGCTGGGAAGTCACCGTATCCCCTAAAGTTAGAACTTGAAATTTGTAACGAGCTATAAATGAAAAATACGATATAATAATGAATTATTATATTTACTCAATTGATACATAGTAATAATTTTAATGGTCCAGCGGGTCTGTGTATTCACCCTCACGTTGCACGCACAATTCTATACATCGCCACGTCCTCTGTGCATGCGACGGATCATTTCTGATGTTACGTTACGGAAGACATCCTTCTCAGCGTCACGAAATTCTTCATTTGTGGTGTAGTGACGTGCATATACGTGTACCTTGATAATTCCCCGTGATGAATTGTCTGGTGTGGTTAGATCAGGACTTCGTGGTAGCCATTCAAAACTCTTCAGGTAGCCATTCAGGACTTCGTGGATCGGTCGCAGTACTCCAAGTACGGCGGCCAATCCAACGTCTTGGAAATTTTCAAGATGTTAAAGGGATGAATTCATTCGCGCCATCGAGAATTTGGTGTGTAAACATCTGCTTTCTGAATCACCCATCTGCGTGGCTACCTCTGAGGCAAATCACTATTACCGACTGAGATTACAACAGGTCTATGATCGCTTCCAAAGAAGTTTTTGAAAACGCACTACGTGAGACGTGAGAGAAAGATTGCTGAACACAAGGATAGATCGGTGCACGAAAATGTACCTGATGAAGATGATCCATCGATTAGCAAGCAGAAATCTAAGTTCTGCCTCAGTCGATTAACGCATTCCCTCGGGAAGAACATGACGATGAGTTCCATGAATAGTGATGGGCGTTGAAATCGCCAATTATTAGGGAGAATAAAGGAATCTGAGAAAACAGACTACACAGATCATTCTCACTGATATCAGAGTTCGGAGAAAGGTATAAATTGCATATATTTATTTTGAATGGCCCCAATATCTTCACTGATACGGCAGGGATGTTTGTCGCTAGCAGAACAGGGTGGCTGGTATAATTTCCTTCAGGAAAAAAGCCATACCTTCACGTCCTCTTCCCTCAGCTGAGAGTCGCTTCTTTCATAGACATATCCGGGAAAGGACACATCTTCCTCGGGACGGAAGTGAGTCTCCTACAGACACAGTATTAACGGATTTTTTTCTTTATTAGAATTTCAGTATCCTCTAGGCGGGTACTGAGACCGCAATCATGAGAATGTATCGGGACCGAGATCAGTTGTATCACTTCATCAAGGGAGAGTAATTTTGCTAGTTACATACCTGGACCTCCGAGTCAGGCTATCTGGTTCATACTATATGCCTGTAGTATTTAACTAATAATAGAACGGTGGCCGAAATACAGAATCAGTCACAACGATGGAGTGTCTGTTCAAAATTTTACGGGCCAAATGATTTTTATAACCCTATCTTTAACATTCAATAAACCACTCTAAACAATCTGTCATCGCCAAGGCTAGAAATTAATCTTAAGAGCAAAATGTATTTGTATGATTTTTTAAATAACCTGAATTTATTTAACCAACAAAGACTGAAATGTGTAATTTTAAGGTTATTAATAAATTTTAATAAGATAGAAATATTTAATTTCTACAGAAATTTTATTTGTATCTGATCCGTAATTTAAGCATAAGCATATATACAAGGTCTGTTCAGAAAATAACCGAACTTTATTTTTTTAATCTTTATTATTAATCGTACAACTTATTAGGTTATTGATCCTTGTTTCCTCCAAAGTACTCCCTTCCCCTATTCACACACTTACCAGCGGTGTTTCCACTTCGCGAAGTAGTCTTAGATAGCTTCATTTGAAATGACCTTTAAAGTACGAAACGAATTAGCTTTAATATAATCGATAGTTTCAAAACGGCGTCCTTTCAACACCGATTTTAATTTCAGAAATAAGAAAAAATCTCAAGGAGCCAGGTCTAGCGAATAGGGAGGTTGAGGGAGGACAGTTATCCGATTTTTGGCACAAAACTGACGACTGACAAAACCGAGGGTGCGGCGCATCGTCGTGGTGAAAGAACCAGAGTTGTCACGCCATAACTCTGATAATTTTTTTCCCGTAATCGTTGTAAAATGCCTTGATAATACGCACGGTTCACTGTTTCACCTTGAGGCAAAAATTCAAAATGACAATTCCATTAAAATCGAAAAAACAGAGAGCGTCACTTTGATATCGGACCGAAACTGAAGTGCTTTCTTGGGACGTGGAAATACTTTTCCAATCCGTTGTGATAATTGAAATTTTGTCTCGATGTTGTAGCCGTAATCCCGGCTTTTCAAATGTTCCCAGATTTTTAAGAAGTTACCGACAAACGTTCACTCGATTTTCTTTCTACTGTTCGGTCATCAAACGAGGAACAAGCTTTGCTGAGACTCGATGCACGATCAATTTTTCAGTCAAAATGTCATAGCATGATCCAAATGAAATGCTAACAACTTCTATAATTTCTCTGACAGTCGATCGGCGATTTGCACGCACCAGATCGTTGATTTTTTGAATTTTTCGGGTCGTTGATCCGTTTTTGAATTTGTCGGGTCGGTTGTTTCGGGTCGGGTTGATCGTTGATTTTTCGGGTATCATCAGGTGATGTCGAAGGCCTTCCTGGTCGAAAGTCATCTTCAATCAACTGACGAACACTTTTAAATCATAAAAACCATTCGTAAAACTGCATACTACTCAGAGAATCATCTGTGAAAGCTTGTTACAAAAGGTGAAACGTTTCTGTGAAATTTTTTTCGGTTTTACGCAAAACTTTACGTTGTATCGTTGCTTCCTAAAATGCCCATAACAAAAATCGCTACTAACACTTAAACACATTGCACTCAAATAACAATAATACGAAAACTAAACGAAATATCAACAATCCAAGAACATGTGGTTGTAGGAGATGTTATGCGGAACAAATTCTGCCAACCGCACGTTACTAAATATCTCCGTTGGTGCGTAATTAAATAAGTTTGGTTATTTTATGAAAATACCTTGTAAATAAAAACAATCTAGTTTTCTCACTGGGACCCTGTAACTTATCGTAATAAAAACTATCATTTGAAATAATTTAGGACCATAAAATTACTACCAGAATGAATGTCTATCAAAAAAAGTTATATAATTATATTTTATTTGATGCAAAATTATCTACTAATTACACCTAGTTTCGAATGATAACGATTTACAATTTTAATCCAACCCAAAAAATAATTCATAAAATTGTGTCAGATTTCAGAGATATTTTCAGAGGTAAAATTTCTCGTTTGTATACCTATAAGCATAGATGATTTTTATACATGTTAAGTAAAATTCCGTGTTAAATATGACGGGATTTCTCCTTTGGTTAAAAAATAAAATTCCAACTTTGATTGAATCGCTAAAAAAATTTTTCAACAACTTTTGAAGTTAATAATATGAGAAACTTTGCAGTTGTTCGGAAAATGGAATAACGATGTATTTTATTCGAGTATGTTTTTCATTAGAAATAAAATAGAAAAACAATATAGCTCAATAAGGTATGAAATTAAAAAAAAAGTCAAATTATATAAAAAAAAAAAAAAAACAATATTAAAATTGGAAAAATGGCAGTGGTATCCCACAATTATAAACAAAATTTATAATTTAAATTCGACTCCATTAATTTCATTTGAATTTTATACGGAAGTAAAGTTTGTTAAATTTAAATATTTTACAAATGTTAAAAATGTTTTATATTATTTAATTCATAAATATTTACCATATAAACAGGAAGCTTAAATCATTACATTAATTATGTATTCCAGGTATTTTATAAGTGGACGGTTCACTTAATATTGGTTCATATAATATTTGTAAAAATACTTATGTCTACTTAATATAATAGGAATACCTCTGTACAGGTCTTATTTAGCATTCACATAAAAACTTTTCGAAACTGACAAATGTAAATTTGTATTTTCTCATTAGTACTGGTGTAAAGAATAGTATGCCATGAGACCTTAAATACGAGTGATAGAAATAAATATTATGGAAACAAGAAACAAAGAAAATACAATATAGTTTCTATAATTCGAGTATCCAATAATTCAACATAAATTTTAAAAAATCACAAATATATTAACAAAAAAATTTTTTCAGTATCGTAAAATAGCCTATTGTTGAAATGGATTTTAATTGTCATTCTTTTCATTGTAAAGCTAAACTAAACTGAATTTGGTTGCAAAGCATTGATAGAAGAATATATTTTTGTTAAATGGAGCTTAACTCAGTATCTGTACGTATGCTACCGAATAAGTCAACAAAAGCCTTTTGTAAACACTGACCCGATGAAGTTTCTAAGAAATATTGTTACTATGGTAACCGGTCAGTGACACGAGTAATGACGCTCTATTGTTCTTTAACATTACAGTGTTGTACTGCATGTCGTTCCGTGTACACAGTTTATACCTTCAGTTTCATATTTGCATTCTTTTACGAGTGTTTGATTGTTTTATAAACTGTACTGTACTTACTGTATTAGTAATTTAAATTAAACTTTTTTTTTGTCTAAGTTACAATATAACATAAAATAAGTGCAAAGACTAAACATGTTTTGTTGCCATTAAGAGTAAAATTAGATGCACTCAAATGCATAGATACAGATGAAACACTTAAAATATGTTGCTGGAGAACTCAGAATAAGTTCCCATAACTCTTAGAGGATCGAAGACTGAATCAAAAAAAACTAGAATTGTAGACATTGAAGAAGTAATTTTCAGAAAATACTGTTACGTCCAAAACGAATATGAAGAAAGGTCAGTATGCAAAAACAAGTGAACAATTTTTTGGTTTTCATCCATTATTGAAAAAGACTAGTCAATTTCTGGACCAATAATGCAGGAAAAGACGCTATATTTTCAACGAAACTCCAAGAAACGAAACTTTCTTTAACATTATTGACAATAAAAATACTGATTCATTTGTGGCAAAATTAAAAAATAATTGGTTGACAAAGAAGGGTACTTTTTAGAAAAAATTTATAAGTATAATTGTGATGAGACGATTCTAATTAAATTTCAGAACGCTTCGCACCGGTTTTAAAAAAGTAAAGAAGGAATTACAGTTTTATTTTTTTTAACCGCATTCGGGGATCACAAAATGCGAATTCGTAAGGAAATTTAAAAAAATCTGATGTAGACAACACATGACTTCCTTGTACACCTATTAAATTACATATACACATTTCTTTAAAATGAATAGTACATAAAATTTTATTTCATTATTAACTCCCGATATTTCTTCATTTTTGTTTTTAATTAATGAATTATTATTTATAGTAAAGATTTTTTTTACAATCAGAGATTAATAATTATTATTAATAAATCAATATATTTAAATTAAAAAAAAAGTTAAAAAAAAAACTAGTCAAATTCGATTCAGG
The DNA here is from genome assembly GCF_047948215.1 of Lycorma delicatula. NCBI lineage: Eukaryota > Metazoa > Arthropoda > Insecta > Hemiptera > Fulgoridae > Lycorma > Lycorma delicatula. Next base: position 115,921,254 of record NC_134463.1, on the reverse strand, counting down.
TATGATCAAAATGGATATTTTCGTTGAAATCTGAAAACCGAAATTTTTCGCGATCATAATATTTCCTTTACTTCGTACAACGAAGTAAGAATCCCATGGCTTGTAAAAACATTGCTCTTCAAGGATAGCCGGCTTTTTATTCCAATCGGATGAGTGCGTAGTTGGATTAAGATATTTTTAAAATCTGATTTTTCGATAAATTTATCGTAAAAGTATAACAAAGTTTCTTTCAGTTTCTAACTGAAAGATGAACTACATCAGATGGTTTTATTTTCTTTTTTTTTTTTTGATAATGCTTCTTCACATCTAAATTACAGTCTACTGTGTAGAGGCGACTTTTCAGCCACCAAATGATACTAGGCTTATTGACCAAGGGTCACTGAAACACTTGAAAAAAGTAAAAAGGAAATTAGTTTATGTATTCGCAGGGAGAAGAGAGTCAAACGCAGCAAACTGAACAGATTCTGATAAAAATTAACGTAAAATAGCGATTTATCGGATAGTAAATGCTTAGTCTGATATTGAAGTAGAACCTTAAAGAGTCATAAAAAAGATATAACTGCTGCTATAGAAGGTACTTTTACAGCTAACGACCTGACCCTTTTGGTCAAAAAAAAAAATAATAGGTTGCGAAAACTCAAATGAAGAAATGAAACTAAATTTTTACGTCAAAGTAGAATTTTCAGACAAGGTATAATAAGAATGACGGACCGCCAGGCAATAAGTTAATAAAGAAGGAAACGAAGGTGACAACAAAAAATTATATACTTGGAAGGACACATGTTTTTGGAAAAATCATTACGCTACTGTGTACAGCATTCTGAAATTACGCTAAGTGAGATTTTATTTCTTAAAACGTAAAAACACCTTGCAACAAAGATACAGTATTCATTCAAAAAACAAAGAAAAATTAATTCATAATTTGATTTATGCAATATAGTATATACCCTAATACTGTCAGTAGTATTAAAAATATCATTTAGTGTTAATTAACCACGCCTTTCGTAATAAATATCACGTATATGTATGAAGTTTTTTAAATTTTAAAAAGCCTCATTTTTTGCCATTTTATTTATTTTTTCCTTTAGCAATATTAATAAACTAGCTCTCCGTCACAGCTTCGCCCGCGCTAGATGGTTAGTTTCCCGTAGCGGTCAATCATTTATTTTATGTGTATTTGTCAAGTAACCGGATGCAGGTGCAGCCAGAGTTACATGTACAGTAAAGGTGGCAATGGTGGTTGAGCCACATACCTTCATACTCCTTTAAAAAAAATCGGAATTACTAAAAAACTGAAAATATTTTTTAAATATTTATCTGATTGTTTGCAAGCCAAAAAATAATTGAATATCTCGTTTACTACAGTCGGGATTGGGAAAATTTTCAATCCCGAAGATTTTGAACTCTCTTCATTCATGGTCGAATTTCAAAAATCCAGAAATTGGTTGATCGACATGAAGATTACACTCACCAAAAATCAGGTTGATTTTTTAACTTGTTACCGAGAAATTAAAAAATTTACAGGGTCTCAAAAAATATTCAAAAAACCCTTGAAACTCGGAATGAAACTCAAAAAATTTAGAAATTCGTTTTTAGATGTTTATAATCAGCTCGGAATGAAACTCAGAAAATCTAGAAATTGTTTTTTTAGATGTTCATAATCCATCAGCTCAAGGTACTTTTTTCTTTTTTTTTCAAGGTTTCCCCCCCAAAACGTTCCAAGTCTTTCACTCGAAATATCAGAAAATATTGATATTAACAATAATCAGTTTGGAAAAATTACCCGATAACCCGATATACCCGTTTATATTAACAAACTCCAAATAACAGGAAATATTGAATTAACAATAACCCAAACGTTTGCAAGTTTTTCACCTGGAAGTAACTCCAAATAGCAGGAAATATTGATATTGAAATAAATAACTCGAATTAGCAGGAAATATTGATTAACAATAACCAGGTTAGAGAAATAACACAATAACATGCTGTTTTCGTCATTTTAAACATTCTACATATTAACCAGTGGCGGCTCGGTAGCTAAAATTGGTGGGGGTGCTCTCCAGAGAATTTTTTCTGGACTTTTGAAGATCATGGTTGTAAAATGAAAGAACCGAAAACTGTTATCATAGAATAGCTGGAAGCAGGATAATAATCTAATATTGTAAAACCGTATTCGGTTTAACCGAATAAATAATAAAATGTCAGTACAGGTAATATTTTTTAGTATTATTATATAATTTAATAAAATAACCGCTTAAAAACACTATAGTCCAACGGTATTTAATTTAAATTCTATGTAAACAGAAACAAATACATGTTTAGTTTTTACTAATTAAACAAATATATTTAGTTTTTACTAATTACTTGCTCTTTCGCACTTCCAGCGCGCTTTTAAACATATTTGGCAATCAAAGAGCCCTTGCTTTCCGCCATCTTCTGATCACTACTGAAAAAATAAATCACTTTCATATTCCTTCCACAGATTCTAAACTAGAAAAGGAAACGAACAATGGACGTTCCATACACACGCGGAGTAAAATAAAACCCTGTTCCTCTTTATATAATAGTATTGATATAAACAAAAAACAATTAAGATTAGAATTAATAAAAGAAGAAAAGGAAAACAGAGCAAAAGAAAAACTATCGTAAAACTATTATGTTTTAATTTTATAAAATTATTTCAAAACGCCTGTAGAAAATATAGATAACATAATTTTATAGAAGAAAAATTTAATTTATAGAAATTAAATTAAATGGTACTTACGTATTAACGCCACCGCAGCTACAGCTTTATTTAAAATTGAGTATTTTATTTTAAGAGTCTTTATTAATTTTAAGAAGTGGTTATTTATATTTATTTATTTTATAAATATAATTTAATTTTTTTTATTAAATAAATACTCAAAAAATTACGGTGTTAATTAGTCAAGGTTAGCGAGCGAAGCGAGCGTAGGTTAAGTTTGGTTTAATTATATGAATCAATATTTTTAATCTATGTTAAACTCTATATCGGCCCATTTTCCACCGAAATCCTATTGACTACTTTGTTTTTAAATAAAGCTGTAGCTGCGGGTGGCTTTAATACGTAAGTACCAATTAAATTTATAGAAAAGTTTAATTTTATAGAAAGACATGATTTCTTAACGGCGGGATTCTTTTAACAGGAACTAGTTGTAGGGGTTTTACCAAAGAAGGAGGTATTAGACGTAATATATTAGGAAGCGGAGATAACAAGAAAGATTAAACTACTGTTTGTTATTCCACACGTTCTGATATAGTGTTACCAGATTTTCTTTAGGCATATTGATTCAAATATATAAGTTCTAAGTAGGTACAAACATTTATTCAACTAAAAAATACTGCCCACCCCATCATCATGCTCCAAATTTTCTGACTTATTTTCATAGTTCGAAAGATTTTCTCAGACTGCTTACATAATTTCACAAATCAGCTTAAAAACCGTAGTTTATTTAAGCGTTTAGTTATTTCGGTAACCTTATATTTCTGTGTTATTGTTATAGTCTTTTACACTGTTAAATGACTATAAATCACGTAGCTTTAAACAAGATTTATGCTGACTGATCAAAAAATTAATTATGGTTAATTATTAAATCAATTTTATATATATAAAAAAAATAAAATCTCTTGGTTATTAATTTAACAATAAAATAATAATGAAATCTACCAAAAAATACTCTTTATAACTAAAAATGAAATGTTTTTCAATTGTTCCATTTCATATTGTTTAAATTAGGGTGAAAAATTAAAAACAAACAATTCCCAACCATTAATCAATCTATAATTTGGCGCAGATTTTATTTTAAAAAAATTTAAAGAACATATAAAACTATTTTTAATTTAATTTCTGGGTTAAATTTCTGGTACTTACGTATTAACGCCACCGCAGCTACAGCTTTAAAAACAAAGTAGTTAATCGGATTTCGGTGGAAAATGGGCCTATATAGAGTTTAACATAGATTCAAAACAGTCTCTTTATTTATTTTGTAAATATAATTTAACCTACGCTCGCTTCGCTCGCTAACCTTCAACCGGCAAAGGTTGAAGTATTTATTTTTTTGAGTATTTATTTAATAAATTCAGCAATTATTGTTATTTAAATAATAAATAATTGCAATAATTACTGAATTTATTAAATAAATACTCAAAAAATTACGGTGAAAATTAGTCAAGGTTAGCGAGCGAAGCGAGCGTAGGTTAGGCTTGGTTAAATTATATTTGAAGAATAAATAAATATAAATAATCATTTCCTAAAATTAATAATTACTCAATTTTAAACAAAGCTGTAGCTGCGGTGGCGTTAATACGTTAACGTAATACGTTAATACGTAAAAAATACAATTTTTTTTTAAATATGGAAAACTCTACAAATAAACGTTAGGCTAGAAACGCAAAACGCGAGAAACTTGAATCTGAAAAAAGTAAATAGAGTGAACTAAGTAAGGCTAGAATCGAGCGTAGAAGGCTCGGAAGGTGTGAAGTACGGAAATAAATACTTTAAGTTTTCCTCAAGTTTCAAATTTAAATACTTGGAATATTATTATATTAATAACACGCTATAATAATGAAGCATGACAGAAAAAACAAATGTTTTTATTTTTAAATAATCTTAGGTTTTTCAAAAGTAAAATATTTATATTAAATAATATAAGATTATTTTTTTTTAAATGCATTTTTTTCGGTTATGGTTCATTAGTAGAGCGTGTTAATAATATATCATAATATTCCAAGTATTAAAATCGGAAACTTAAGGAAAACTTAAATAGAGCATTTATTTCCGTACTTAACAGCCTTCCACGCTCGATTCTAGCCTTACTTGTTCACTCTTGTTTACTTTTATCAGATTCAAGTTTCTCGCCTTTTGAAGTTATATTCAAAAAATAAATTACAGTTTTGGAAGAACTTCTTCCAAAAACTGAATAAAAAATCGAAACATTTGTTAAAATGTAAAGTTTGTACACAACACGCGCGAACATATCACAAAATATGCCAACCATTAAATAACTGTCAAACAGTAAAAAGTAGAAAAATGAAGTATAGAAAATCTTATTTTTGGTTTGAGAATATAACAATCACAGCACCAGGCCCGTATTAGGAATCAAATTTGGGTATAAAATTTTAAAGGGCATTGAAAAACAAAAGTTTTGATATAAAAAAACCTCACTCATACTGTACTACAACTTCAACAAATATTTTGTCAATTTAATGTCAGTCCCTCTCTACCTTTTCAGTTTTTAATATTCGAGTTGCCAAGCTGGTTGATATGTGGTGGTCTCGTATCAAAAAAATCTGATGTGGCCTTCTACGCCTATAAATTACATATACACTTTTATTTTTTAAATGTAAAGTACATAAGATTTTATTTCATTAATAACTTCTGATATTTTTCCATATTTTTTTTGTTATTATTGAATTATTATTTATTGTAAAACGTTTTTACAATCGGAGGTCAATCAATGTATTTAAATTAAAAAAAAAAAAAAAAAGTCTGGTTCAACCAATGTGCCATCCCCATGTAAGATCCAAATATTTCATTAATTAAAATTTCATTAGGCTATAACTCTGGAACCAATGAAAATAAGTATCAATTATGATATATCACTGAAATGCTCTCAATGAGAGTTTATTACTGCAGTTAAGAAAAAGTAAAGAATTCAAATTTTTGGATTTGGGGTTTTTTAGACATTTGTTTCAGTCGAATGCAATCAAAAGAGGAGATGCACAATTAGATGTTACAACAGTTCTAAATCCAAAATTTCAGCATCGTATGGCTAATCGTTTTTGAACTATGCGAGATACGTACGTAACGTACGTATGTACTACAGACGTCACTCCGAAACTAGTCAAAATGGATTCGGGGGCTGTCAAAATGGATATTTCCGTTGAAATCTGAAAATCGAAATTTTTCGCGATCGCAATACTTCCTTTCGTACAAGAAAGTAAAAACTGCCAACAAATTATTAACTCAAGTAATGCATGACTTTCCCGGTTATGCAAGTCAAGTCATAATTGGTAATTGCCAAAATAAGATTAAGTATAAAAATTCCCAAATTATGAATAAAAGATTTTAATTTTAGGGGTTTCCTTACTCTTGAGGGGAAATCCGCAGTGCTGTTTTAATAGCACTGATGAAGAAAATTACATAAAAAATTAATTAAAATTAACAAGGTTAGGATGAAGAAAGAAGCATTTGGAAAAATATAGTTAAAAGAAGAGACAGACTTATAGGCCACATACTAAGGCATCCTGGAATAGTCGCTTTGATATTGGAAGGACAGGTACAAGGAATAAATTGTGTAGGCAGGCCACGTTTGGAATATGTAAAACAAATTGTTAGGGATGTAGGATGTAGAGGGTATACTGAAATGAAACGACTAGCACTAGATAGGGAATCTTGGAGAGCTGCATCAAACCAGTCAAATGACTGAAGACAAAAAAAAAAAAAAAAAAAAGTTAGAACCAATTAAAAAAAAAATATATATATATATTTTTTAGAGGTAGAGAATAAATTTTAAGAATCTTTTTCTAAAAATATTCATATATAGGTTAATTTTAACAAATTAGCTTATGTAAAGTTTTCTGTATATCTAATACGGCCTTCAATAAAGTATAAAATAAGAAAAAGAAATTTTCAAATAAATTCCTGCATTTTAGATCCGGGTCTACAATAAACAAAAAAAAAAAAAATTGTAAACATTTCTTGATAGCTCTATATATAAAATATAAACTTAAAAAAATATTTAAACCGAAGGAAGATACAAAATAGAGCAAAAAATATATTATATTTTTAGAGCTGGAAGTTGATTTTTTGAAAAAAATGTTTTTTTAATTAAGATGCAATGTAATGTAGGTAACAAATTTGCTTTAATAATTTTACATGCCTATGAAGAAAATTGTTTTTTCGCTGTATCTTCCATCTCCTTTATACATATATCTTCATATATATATATGGCCAAAAGCAGTGCGACACGCAGACATTTAGATGTACTATTTGGGGATCTTTTCTGCTGATCCCCTACAATGGTTTATTTAAGAATAACTATTTGCTCTGTTTTTAAATAAATTATAGGACACAGTGTGTATATTTCATTTAAAAATGAAATAATCATTTCATATTAACATTTTAAAATTAGATGTGCTACACGTAAGAAATTTATAAAAATACTCTAGTTACACACACAGTTAATTAGTTACATACTACAATTGGTTTAAACATGACCAATTACTAATACCTAACGTATAAAAACTATTGTGGGAGAAAACTGAAAAGAAGTCCCTAGTTGGACCATAAAAGATCATTTGCAAAAAAATCAGATACGCCATTTTCAACATGTATCTCCATACTTTTCCCTTTAATAAAAGCTATTCTAAACGTTTTCTATTTTATTGTAGCTATTATATTATACGCGCGCGAACATACACACGCACATTCACATGCACACGTACACACCTGCCTTGAGCTGATAGTTTTAAGTTCTTCTGTCTGTTAAACGCCATAATGGAATAATTACAGGTGATCGCATATGAGACACACAAATAGGCCTAACACTCGAAAATTATACAGCCGACATATTGGGAAAACAGCAGATTGATATCTCAAGCCTTTTTTCACTGAATCGAAAATTATTTTACAACTCAACTCCACTATAAATGATTTGACAATCAACTATAATTTGGGATTAAGGTGGATTACACTCTTCGTTGTTACATTCATCGTAGAGAGACTAGAACGGACAGTGTAAAGTTTAAAATTAATATTCATTAAAAATAATAATATTATAAATTATGGACATATTAAACCATAATTAACACATATTTAACCTCACTTTCATAAAGAAACTAAAAAGTGTTGTACTGTAAAAGAAAATGATCAGACGAATTCTATTCATTTGCGTATTTATACATGGCCGTGTAAGTTAATACTTGTAATATATTTACAAATTTAAAAACAAATTAGTTAAGTTTTTCATTTTCATTTCTCATCACTTTTCTTAATTTTTTCATTAGGTCTTAATTTGATACAAGGTACAACCTTGATACAATTAATTTATAATTTGATACAAATTAGACCTAAACATTTCACAGTTATTTAATATTCTAAGTAAAAAAAAGATAGGCCAAACAATAAAAAGGTCGTAATCTAACGATTCTTCAGTTTGATTGAATAAGTGCTAGTTTTAATTAACATTAAACAAAACGCTGCTTAATTAAAATTGCTAGATTTAACCTTACTGTATAAGTATAAATGTAAATTAAAATGTCTTACCATTATTTACAAATCTGTTTTATTTCATGAAATACTGCAGCAGGCGTAGAAAATTACGAATAGTAGTTGATTTTACACAAATTAAATTGTAACAGTAGGAGTAAATAGACGAAAACGCGAGATAACGTTGTTTACTTGCAAATCGTCTTGTGAACGTGTTCAGACAGGTACTCATACAGAACGGTCAGCTGGCATTGCGCAAGCGCAGTGTATGTCAAAACAAGCAGGCAAAATAAGCGGTCTATTGTATGTAAAATACGTACAACTGTAACTAATACACAGCATTCAACTCAATATTCCTGCCTAGGAATGTTTTTATTTGTCTTTATTAATTACAAATCTTTGTAAATTTTAAAACCATCTGTAAATTTTTTTTACCGATAACTTGACAGTTAACTTTTGTTAAATATACAGAATGATTAAATGATACTAAAATTAAACGATTAAAATCTATTAAATAATAAAAAAGTATCCCTAGATTTTTATTTTTTTTCATTCTGGACGTTATGAAGTCCTTGATTCCAAACATACAAAGGTTAATTAATTAAAAAACTCATGAAATTAATTTTATGCAGCTTGTGTGCGCGCGCTTCTTTTTTATTTTATTTTTTGTGTTTATTGGTGGGCGAAAAACTCTTTGGCGTTATCATCTCCCGGAATAAAATTTTATGAAAGAAAAAAATATTTAAAAAAAGTTACATTACAAAGTAAAAATAAATTAAAAGAAAATTAATAACTGACAATTATCACAGCTGAAAATTTTATTTTTAAATTACTTAAAATTAAATCACAGCCGTAAAACATAAAATTAAGCTTAAAACTAAAAACGTAAAATTTAAGTAAAATAAGAGTTTAAAAAAAACCAAGGGGGTGCAGGAGTCCCTACTGGAATAAGGGGAAGACTAGAAAATTAAAATAAAAAACTAAAACTAATAACATTAAATATCACTAAAATACTTACTAATATCACTAAAAAACAATAAAGTTACAGATGAAAAACTTAAAACTACATAAAATTATATGAGTATATATAAAAATCAAATAAAAATTAGATACAATGAACTCCGAGAGGAGTGTAAAAGATTCCTTCTCGGGTAACAAAAAAAAATATAATTTTAAAATCAAACACATAACAGTAAAAATACGTAGTACCATTAAAGTATGTAAAATACTAATACTTCTAAGATATAAAAACACCAGGTCCAAAAATTCCTTATCATTGCCCAAGATTTGACGAATATCCTGAGCAATTTAAATTTACGACGCAATGCCGCATAACAAATGCAGTTCACAAGGATTTGACGCACAGTCAAGCGGCAGTTGCATCGTACGCATGTTGGTGCATTTACGTTTGATATTAGACATCCGTGTACGATTCTAGTATGGCCTAACCGCAATCGACAAAGGACTACTTCCTCTCGACGGAGTTTTCTAAAAGATGAGTCCCACGGCAACACAGTGTTTTTAATGTATCGGAGTTTATTATCCACTGTGGCAGTCCAGTCAGCTTGTCACCTCGCTACTTCGTTCGAAGAGCGTGTTTTACACAACTGCTAAAATCGCATGCAGTAACAAGATTGCTTCGGAATGGTGGGTTAATATAGTATATAACTGAAAATTCCTGAGTTTTATCGATGCAATCAATCGATACCTGTACCTTGTTTTCTTTTATCTGCTAGTATAATGTTAAATCGGTATCACGTAAAGATTAAAGCAGAAATTATGGCTAATATCTGTAACTAGGGAGAAAATCGAAATTGATGCAGTTACCAAGAGAAAGAGATTCAATCTCATACGGTTGGAGTGTTTGTATGTTTGTACTTACTGAAAGTTTAACTCTAGAATTATTTTTAAATTTAATTAAAGTCATTAAAATTAACATATTCTTAATGCATTCTACTCTAAAAATGGAATTCGTCGATTTTTCTGAACATTTTCCAAATTTTACTTTCGAATTACATTTAAAAAAAATATTTTTCTCAAAATAAGTTAATCAGTTTGTAAACACATCTAAATTCTTATCCAAGGGAGTTATGAATTCTACTTAAAAAAACAAAGTAACATTATTTTATACATTAAAAACTTCTATAAATAGGGAGCTGATAGAGTAGGAACAGTTTTCAAACCTTAACATAAGAGTCGGAGGAACCCTATTTACGGACTCGCTAACAGGTTCCACAAGGTGTTAAAAGGTGCGCATGTGTGCCTGCACCCTCCCTCCCGAGACTGGTCCAGCAATTAAGCATTACGCAGCCCTGGGAGGTGCCTTTGAGTTCAGGGGATCCAGAGTCCCAGTACATCATCACCTCCGCCCATCCATTGCATGCGGCTCAGCAGAGGGCTGTCCTTCACGCCCTCACACACAAGCATTTCAGGTCGACTCCTGTCTTAGTTTCATTCAGTCGGCGCCCAACCTGGCTGTCTCTTGCTCCTTAGTCTTATGTATATTCGAGGCAAGTAAGGATACTATATCCCATTACCGACGGCTATGAAGCATACACTCCACGACGTCTTCTGGTGTTGTATTGTTGTGAGTCCTCTTCGCCACAATAAAAACACTCCGAAGTGGTCCGTATACCGAATCGAGACACGTGCAAACCAAATCCTATGAAAGAAATTGTACGAGGAAGTAAGGCACTTCCCCATGGCTCCTCCGGACTCACGGCTCTATTCGTGGAATGAGACACCTGGTCCAGGCTCCCTTACTCGAAGCATCCCAAATCGCCTGCCATTTATCCAATAACATACGTCTGTAAAAAAAAAAAGTTAGTTCTATACATTTTTGATTTCGTTTATTGTTTTAACAATTTTTTGTCGTTCATAATAATCAAATCGCTGTAGCAACTACCATGAAACAAAAGAAACACGTAACTGTCAAAACTTATATTGTCATTTTCAAGCATAATAAGCTTCTAATGCCGCTGTATTCCAATTTTCTTCTTCACCTAATGGAATATCCTACTACACATAAAAATACCGTGCTCACCAAAATTCAGGTGTAACATACATCATAACTAATAATTTCATTTTGGTAACCACAATAACTGGCTACCCATCAATTTCAAAGAATACAGTGAACACATACTGTATAGTTACATGAAAATTAAAAATATTGAACAGTTTTGTTCAATATTTTAAATACTGAAATTATTAATAGTGCTGCAATGAATGACCTTTAGTGTAAAATACGAGTATACGTAATATTTAATATAATTACTAAAATTTTGCAGTATTTATATAAAAATCGTTTATTTATTTTTATTTACTTGTAAATAGTTTTGTATAGGGTGTGAAAATAAATATATATTAGTTATATTTATGTTCATTAAATGTACCGTATTTATTTTCTGGGAAGAGGAAAAAAGGTTTCGTATGGTCGTGTGGGATTCTTACCCATATAAACTTCTTTCACCCACGTTTACCCCGGGCCGAGACTGCTTTCGCATTAATTCAAGTCGATTTTTGCCTTTTTTTTATTAAGATTTCGCAAAATAAATCTGAAGATGGAAATAGTAGTTTTTAACATATATAATATGTATCAATTTATTCATGAAATATGAATATGTAATATTTATTACTTACGAAGTTAGTATTAAATGTCGGTTTTAAGACTGAATATTCAAGGTTAGATTATTTCATTTAAATAAATCCCAGTAAAAGCAGTTACTTTAATACGGATTTGAATACTTGAGCGTGGATAGTAGTGTTCTAATAACGACACGTGTCAGGAATGGTCAACCTCAGACTGTACAAGACTACACTTTATTTACATTCATACATCATCCTCATTCATCCTCTGAAGTAATTCCTTACGGTGGTTCCGAAGGCTAAAAAGAAAAAAAAAAAAAGAAAGAAGAAATAAATCTCTACAGTTGATATTTTGTTGAATTTTTATGTCCCTGACGTATAATATACCTCAAAAATATTGGAAATATTTTTATATTACTAAGTTAATTTTTTTATTAAGTTAAAGTATGGATTTGATTAACATATATTAATATATTATTAACATAATATAAATATATGAATAATGAAATTACACGTGGTTTGTTCTTTTCAAACCGTATAACCAAACTATATACATCTCAATGATTTACATCTCAATTACTAGTTTTATTTGATACTATAAAAAATTAAATCTTTTAGTCTAATCAGTACCTACCTAATACGTTATACTTATCACATCAGAATTTTTAGTTACGCTTCTTTATGGATAAAAAAAGAAATTCCCAGCATTTTCTGGATGGATCAAAGGAACCGGAGTAGCACTATAAAATAATAGATGTAATAAAAAGTTCATGTTAATTAATACCCAAAGAGGGCAGCAGCTCTTTCAGTAGTTGTTAGGGGCGTGAGTCAGAATGACTTAAACGGCCATATCAACATCACTCAGTCCTCTGAGTACTGCGCAGCTGAAAGCAATGGAAAACTACAGCTGCTTTTTTCCAAGAAAATGTGGCTCTCTGCATTTTCATATAGCAATGATGAAGGCGCCTTCCTTGGTAAAATATTCCGGAGGTAAACTAGTCCCCCGTTCGGATCTCCGGGTGGGGACTACTAAGGAAGGGGTCACCAGAAAATTAAAAAATAACATTCTACGAGTCGGAGCGTGGAATGTTAGAAGTTTAAAAAATTAATTTAAATGTCAGTAAAAGATTTTTGAAAGTATATGTTTGGTTTATTTTTGAAAGTAAAGTGTAGCTTTATATAGAAGTGAAACTTGGACGATCGGAGTATCTGAGAAGAAAAGATTAGAAGCTTTTGAAATGCGGTGCTATAGGAGAATGTTAAAAATCAGATGGGTGGATAAAGTGACAAATGAAGAGGTATGGTAGCAAATAGATGAAGAAAGAAGCATTTGGAAAAATATAGTTAAAAGAAGAGACAGACTTATAGGCCACATACTAAGGCATCCTGGAATAGTCGCTTTAATATTGGAAGGACAGGTAGAAGGAAAAAATTGTATAGGCAGGCCACGTTTGGAATATGTAAAACAAATTGTTAGGGATGTAATACTGAAGAGGGTATACTGAAATGAAACGACTAGCACTAGATAGGGAATCTTGGAGAGCTGCATCAAACCAGTCAAATGACTGAACACAAAAAAAATTAAAAAAAAATGTATACCCATGAATTAATAATAAGGTAATATAAAGGTACTAAATATTGAATGTACTAAATATAAAAAATAAAAAAATCCCAATTTAGAAGAAGAATTTAATGAAAATTATTTTCGGTATATATTTATGTACACAATGAACGGATTATTTTTGCTCAAAAAATTCATAACCAGATTAAATGAGAGGTAGAATTTTTTTTAAATTTAATTTTAAAATATATTTTAATCTGATGACATAAGTAAGATAACGAATAGAGCTACACACTTTTATAGACTTAAACTCGCTCACCATTGTGACTCGCTACATAAGCGCGTACGAAAAATACACAAATACTAATTTAACATAACCCCAATATGAACTTGTTGTCTGTTGACCTTAAATTGAGCTTAATGTATCTTCAGATACACTACTACAACATATCTAAATTTCAATGAAATTGATCTAGTAGTTTTGGAAATTTTCGAGCCGTAAATTTTATACACAGGATTACATATATTAATGTTATGTGATCGGTTATCACTGTTCAGCGTAATTATCGACGTGAATATAGTGGTGCTGCGCTTAAAAATAAATAATATTTCAGTGGTTTAGTCAGTTTAAGGAAATAGACTTTGTCTTAAAGGGGTAGTCCGTATCTGAACCAAACAGGCCGTCCGTATCTGAACAGAACAGATAATTGATCGGGATCGGATCTGAGTATTTTGTACACGTAGCCCGAAAAGTCATTAGCAAAACTCACTTTTAGAGTTAGGAATACCTAAATCTTCAGTGTACAAAGTGGTGTGTAAGAGGCTTAGACTAAGTGCGTATAAGATACAACTTTTCCATGAAATCAAACACAATGACAAAATGAAAAGATTGGAGTTTGTAGGTTTAATACTTAAAAAGTTCATAAAAATGAGTACTACATGATAAATGTCATGTTTTCAGATGTCAGTAAATCGATACAATTGCAGGTATTGGGGATCCGAGCCACCACATGAAATTATTGAACATCAGTGTGACTCCCCAAAATCAATGTTTGATGAATGATGTATTGAGGGATATTGTTCGTTTCTGTAGAAAGTACAATTAATGAGAATATTTTCTATGATATGCTCAAACTTTGCTCGATATTTAAAAGGAAAAAACATTAACTTTCCATCAGCTAGACGGCGCACCACCGCATTACAGCATCAGTGTCCGTGCTATGTTAAATATTCGGTTTCAAAACAGGTGGATTGGAAGAGGAGAGCCCATCGCATGGCCACCAAGGAGCCTTAAAATGACCCCAGACATGACCCCACTAGATTTATTTTTGTGGGGGCGTGTAAAAAAAAACATTGTTTAATCAGAGAAAATCTTTGACATCAACCACCTACGCGAGAAAGAGTTGTAAACTACTTTAAATATGATGTTTAAATAATAGTTGAAACCGAGGAGTTGTTATAAACCCTATTCATATAAGGAAATTAAATTTCAAGTGAATGGTATTTTCATACAAACTTTTGTATTTCAACCACAAACTTTAATGAATGCAAACTGTGTGAGCTGGATTTGAACTGATTGATTATAAACATCTAAAAACTAATTTCTGGATTTTTTTGAGTTTCATTCCACTTTCAAGGGTTGATTTTTTTCAAACCCTGTTATTTTTTTAATTTCTCGGTAACAAATCAGGTTGATTTGTTACCTGATTTTTGGTTAGTGTATGTCAATAAACCAATTTCTTAGATTTTTGAAATTCGACTTTGAAAGGGGATGAAGAAAGAAAAAATAAAAGTTTGAACAATAATTGCAAATTTTCCCAATCTCGACTACTAAAGGAGATATTCAGTTGAACTGGGCTCGTAAATACTCTTAAAATATAAAAATATTTTAAGGTAAATATTTAAAAACCATTTTCAGTTTTTTTTGTCAGTTCTTTTTAATGGTGCGTAAAACGTAAAGAAAATTTAACTTCATCTCCACCACCAGACCCTCCATCCATCCGTTTGATCGAAAGTAGTACCGCACTTTTCTTCGAAAAGTCTGTAAAAAATCTTTTAATTAGTATTCTTTAAAAATTCAACGAAATAATTCTACGACCGAAAACCTTTTATTTGTATTTTAAATAAATTGATGAAACAACTATTTAAATGTATAGTAATTTAATTATAAATTACCAACAGAATCTTAACACGATCGTTTCCGAAGTAACCGAAGTTTGTGTTAAGTTTAACGAACAAGGTTAACCAGATAGTAGAATGCCAGACTATAGTCTGGTTTGATAAAGGGCTACTTTGCCCTTTAAAACCTGCTGATTTTTAAAAAATAAATATTATTTTTAACAAAAATTACATATTCATGAATATAAACAGAAGATTAAGTTATGATTTAACTAGTATCGATCTGCAAGATTCACATTTACGGGTCACTAAATAATGGTCTGACAGTCAATTTTTGTATCTTGAGGAAATCCTAAAAGATGATTCGACATTATTTATGAAGGTGTAATAAATGTTTAATAATGATGACAAGTTTAGTTTTACAAAGCATAATAATACGTAATACGTTTTGATCATCCCAAGAAAATTAAATACCAAGAAATTTCGCTTTATAAGGAACAGAAATACTAATTAAATGGAGTAATCAATTCAGACGGGCGTATCTTATCTCTTTCTCATTCTCTCCCTTTATCTCTATCGAATTGCGTGAATTGACAGAACTTAAGAGTCCTTTTCAAACATATATGGGCATACTTAAATGTATTTTCAACATTAACGATGCCATTTTTATAAACTTCGACTCCCTCTGGAGGGGACCCCGATGTTTCAGTCGAAATTGAAAAAGAAAAAACTTGTCAATATTTATTAATCAAGATTATAAACGAATTTACTTTGCTTACATTTTTTTTACACATCACTTCGTACCAGTGTAAAAAAAAAAAAAAAAACATGTATTAAAACCAAGAAAATTTGTTCCAAGAAAAATGTATTGAAAACCAAGAAAAATACAGTTCTGGGACCTGTTTTCATGATTATTGCACATTTATGATTCAAATACTAATTTAACTTAAATAAATTCGTTTTTTGACAAATTTAAACCTTAGGAACGCTCTAAGCGGTCCGGAATTCTTATCTATGCCAAAAAAAACCTATACATAGATTGGGAAATCGCTTACGTGCTCGACTAATGCTAAACAAAAATTATGTTACTGTTACCGTTCAAGTGTTAGTAAAATAATGTTTGTATAGATAGGATTTATATTAAAAAAAAATTATGTTGAGTAACTCTTTAAAAGCATAATATTTTATTTACGTTTATTTTATTTTATTTATCGTGACTATTACTATGCCGGTCGTGACGTAAAATTTTTGCTATTTTAAAACTTTCCCCTTTAAAGTGTCCATCGAAACATTTCTAATAATAAAAAAAAAACGTGATCTTCGTGACGTGAGGTAAAACAAGAAATCAATAATAACATAACATAATATTTCTTAAGGTTTTGCAATAAAATGTTGTATTACCAAATATCTTAAATTATAGAATTATTTTAAAAGAAGATTAAGTTGAAATATCACGATTTGTAATGCTATAATATATCGTAAAAAATTTATAACAGAATTCAATGGCATATTATAGTTTCTATATTTCCGTTATCATAAAAAATAAAAGTTACTTATTACAACCACAATAAGGAAAAAGCGTATACTTTTTATTACTTTATAGAAAGGTCAAACGTTTGTTATTACCGGTAGAAATGAAGAACATTACTCTATACATAGATTGGTGTTTGACATCTCCAAGAAGACCTAACTTATCATTCCTTTAATTTTAGTTGACTTCTTTTCAGTTACATCCAAGAAAAATCTGTTATTTTTTAGAGGTCAAAGAACTTAATCTTTATCAGAGAATAACGTAACTCAAAGCATCATTTTATTTTTTAAAGGAAGAATATATAATTATAATTTTATATATTTTAAAACCAAATTCTTCTTACGACACTAAGGAAAATAAAAAACGCAACAAATAAATTTTAGTTTTCGACACCCTCACTATTTCGCAATCAGAAAGGCAATAATTTTCATAGTACAACGCATTACATACGTTCGAATCACGAGCAGATCATACACACAAGTAGCAAGTATCAACTCAAACTTTTACGTTTGCTGTTGTCAACTTTAAATTGAGCGTAACTGAAGAACGACTCAACAGAACTTCATCAAATTTTCACATGTACAACTTCAAACAAACAGCTACAGCATATCTGAACTTCAATGAAATTGATGCAGATGTTTTGGAGATTTTCGAGCTACAAATTTTATACGCAGGCGTATATCTGTAAAAAAAAAAAAACAATCGTTTCATAATTTAAAAAAAAATTACTCGTTCAGTTTATCTTATGTATTAATTTTAAATTATTCACCAAAATTTAGACTAGTATTTCAATTTTTCGCTATTTAGAATCCAAAAAAAGGGAACGCTATTTGAGATTAAGGCTAAAATAATTAGTTTTTCATTATTTTTACTACTATTACTATTATTTAATCCTGTCAAATTAAGATTGTAGTCTCAGAAACTTGCTATTTAGGTCACTGTTCACGAGATAACTCCGATAAAACAGAAAAAAATTGATTTGTGTACGTAAAGAAAAATTATATTTCTTTTTTGAGAAAAGAATATATAAATATATATATTACTGTTCTGATTGCAGTGTTTTAGTTTGGTTAAAACGGGTCTCAGTTTTAAAGAATCGCATAATTAACATTACAAAATTCTGCACAGGAATTATAAACCAAATAAATCATAAAACAAATGATTTATCTGCCAACATTGATGATGAACATCAACCTTGATATTCTGCACATACACGAAGAATGGAACACTTCTTAAACATTATGAAATATATAAACGTATAACAAACAGGCACAATCAAATCTAATTCATTTTTCGATCGTATTCTAAATACGTGTCTACATAAATTAACAGCGTTACTGCTACACCCTAAACAGCAGTCCTTCACATGACAACTCCAAGATTTTTATTCCCACAATTTGTTTTCTTTTCGTACATGCATTTTCTTAGTACAGTCAATTTGTATTTTTATTTGAAAATCCTTACCTACCGATTGATGTTTTTTCCATATGTTAGGGGTGATGAGAGAAGCTTAACTGCAGATTTTTAACATCCCCCCTCCCATAGATTTTTAAAAACTCGAAATACTCAAAAGGTTTTTGAAATGCGTTTTTCTCAGAATCTATGCATTTTAGAGAAACTTTTTTCAAACAAAAAATGTAGAGGACATTCTTTTCTACAATTAATGTGTTTGAAGTTATGCCGTATAATTTGAAATTGAAATACTAAGTGGCGCTGAATTTGTAAAAAACATGTTTTTTCGGTTTTTTCAGCGGAAAAAATTGTTTTTCGTCTGTATTGCATTTGAAAAAGTTGTTAATCTCAAAAAAACAGACAACTTTTATTTATACAATTTTCTTGTACGACTTACGGTTTTTGGAGCTGTAGCTTGTGAAAGTGTGAAAATGTTGTGAATTGGGCACGTGTTCGAAACCGGTCTAGTTGTTTACAACGTTTTTTACAACTCTAGAGGTATGTGCGTACCTCCAATATTGGGTCTTAAACCTGTTTTCCGATCTCAGAATTATTCTACAAATTAATTCTGTATAAAAAAAAATCAGTTGATATTTATTTAATGATAATGTCTAAATAATTTTTTTGAAAGCAGCTGAGTGTATGAATGAAGCAATGTACATAGAAGCTGTACGTTGGAATTTTCGTAATTTTCTCTAATTCAATATGACGTTTTTGTCCACGACGAAATAATAACTCTTAGCAGCAAGAAATCACTATTGCAATGAAATATCGAAACAGGTCTCACAGCCCAGCTGCACATATAACTTTGTACCAGAAAGGGGTCTCGCAGCAGTCAACTTCAGTGGCGGCTCGTGGAACCTTCCGTGGAACTGCAGGACCACCTGTTTCCTCTGGATGCCAATAAAATTTAATATAATGAGTCCTTTTTTCTTTAATTATGTCTTTATACTTGTACAATATATAATCCTTAAGCTTAAATGTCAGTAGCCATCCCACAGATTATGAAAAAAATACAAAATTCTTTGTATGAAACTGTGCGCTTCATAGTTCCAGCGGCGTGGTGTTTGGCTGTTGTGCGCATGCGCACATAGGAAGTTGCACAAGAGGCTGTGAGGGAGAGAGAGCACTGTCGATCCCGTAGTGCCGATCCTGGCAACCCACCGGGTTGGTCTAGTGGTGAATGCGTCTTCCCAAATCAGCTGATTTGGAAGTCGAGATTTCCAGCGTTCAAGTCCTAATAAAGTTATGAATCTTTGCGGCGTGGTGTTTGGCTGTTGTCCGCATGCGCACATAGGAAGCTGTACGCGAGGCTACGAGTGGGGAGAGAGCACTGTGGCTGCCGCAATGCCGATTCAATTAATCAAACATTTCATAAATGACTGTACAAGGCTACACTTCACTTACACTCATACATATCATCCTCTGAAGTAATCCTAACGGTGGTTCCGGAGGATAAACAGAAAAAAAATCATAGGACATTACCCAACAGGTTGGTGTAGTGGTGAACGCAAATCAGCTAATTTCGAAGTCGAGTGTGCCAACGTTCAAATCGCAGTAAAGGCAGTTAACTTTTATACGGATTTGAAAACTAGATCGTGGATAATGGTGCTCATTGGCGGTTGGGTTTCAATTAACCAGACATCTCAGAAACGGTCGACCTGAGACTGTACAAGGCTACACTTCATTTACATTCATACATATCATCCTCTACCTGACGGTGATTCCCGGAGGCTAAACAGGAAAAAAAAACACGGCTATTGAATCTATTGTATTGCATTGAAAGTTACGAAATACTTGAAACAGCATGTTTATTACATCTTTTTGTTGCCAACAGCGGGATGAATAATTTCTTTAATGTCAGTATTATGTATGTATTTACAAATATACTTTCCTACTATAAATCATCTAATTTTAATACACAGTAGTTTATAATTCTAGTGTTTATTTTATAGGTCAAAACATATTATAAATTAACTTTGTAACTTTTAATAAATTAACTTTTTACTGATTATAACTTAGTTCGAGTTACCCGAAATTTTGATAATCGAAATATGAAAAATATAATATCGAACTGCCCAAATTTATTTTGGAAAATGGAATCTAGTGGATTAATAATAAATATTAACCTGAGTACTGAAACCTTTTTTCCTGATTAGCCTCCGGGAATCACAGTTAGGTATTACTTCAGAGGATGAATGATATGTACGAGTGTAAGTGAAATGCAGTCTTGTACAGTTTCAGGTCGACCATTTCTGAGATGTATGGTTAATTGAAACCCAACCACTAGAGAACACCGGTATCCACGATCTAGTATTCAAATCCCAGTATAAAAAGTAACTGCCTTTACCAGGATTTAAACGTTGGAACTCTCGACTTCGAAATCAGCTGATTTACGAAGACGCGTTCACCAGTAGACCAACCCGGTAGGTGTGAGCATTGAAACTTAAAATTAATTATACAATTAATGAACTATATGTGAACCAATGGTTTGGGTCACCATGTCCCGGACTTTTACTAAAAATAATTGGTTGATCTTCTTCAGTTGCGAAAAAACATTCCTGATATCACATTAACTGTGCAGCATATATTTAAAAAAAAAAAAAATTAATCGTTTATTATTAACACACAAGATAAAAACAAAAAAAAGAGTATTTATTTTTATCTTATGTAAGGATTAATTCTCGCAAATGATGCTATGTTTAATATGTAAGTTCCTGTACATAGTTAAACAATTCTGAAGCAGTTCTTACGAAAGTTATTGATTATAAAATTCACGAAAATAACATTTCTTCTTATCATAACAAAAATAAAAACTGGATATTTATTTTGAACAGTTAAAAAAATATTAAATGTTATTTATTCCTTAATAATCAAAGTTAAGGGATAGATTTATTGTTAATTATAATAAACCAAAACCTCATTAAAAAATTTGATTTGTTTAGCAATTTTTTTTTTGTACATGTGTACAGCATCAATGGAGTTTTTAAAATTTAAAGTGTAAAGGAAACGACAATAGGTGTACCGTTAGAGTCTTTTGCAAAAATTCCCTAATTTACCGTGATAATATCTTTATTTCTTTCCCCTCCGGAAGTAAATTTTACCTGTATTAAGGTTTAAGGATCGAAATACCGCTGGGGAGAAATTATAGAACATAGTATAGGGTAGTTAGATAACTTTAGATAACTTTCCGTCTCTTTGTGTACATATGTGAACAAAAATACGGCCTGTTTGATAACCTAATTTTTTTTTTAAGAGAGAGCACGGGTGAGCTTGATAGTGAGGAGGTTAATTTGGATTTCTATTTTATTATCTAGAATTCTAGATTATTGTATTTAATGCAGCCTAATTCAGAAGAATATTGTAAACACTAAGGTATATCGTAAAACATCTTTTTAATGAATCTTAAAAAATCTTTTATAGATTTATAAAATAATAAAATATAAATTTAAGAAAATAAATGAAACATTTTTTTAAAAATTATTAAAAATTCAGGTTTCCTGATTTCTTTCTTAAATTTCCAAAATACGTTTTACTTACGAAATCGTTTCCTCTCCAATAAAAATTTAAAACAGTATTTTGTATATTTGAGGAACTGACTGATTAAATTACATTTATGAAAAAAATTGGACGACATGATACGGAAGACATTAATTAGTTACCTCAAATTCTTTCTTGCTTTTATGTAAATATCAAGCATTACTTAATGTATTGTAAATTTGAATTTCATCTCTGAAACACTAATAATCTTTCACTGAAATCGTAGTTCTGTGATCAAAACGGGGAAAAGATAATACAAATAGGTTTGTGAAAAACGAAATGCTTTTCATTAAATATATGACGGTGGATGTTTAGTAGGAACATTTTTTTTTAATTTTTTTAACTTCCGGGTCTGCAGTTAAGCATTTTTTTCCGCAGAGGATGAGATGAATACTTTGTAGCGTGTGTGAAAAATGCCATGCCTGACCGGGATTCGAACCCAGGACCTTCGGGTAAAAGGCCGAGACGCTACCACTTGCGCCACGGAGGCCGGCTAGTAGGAACATACAAACATGCGGAAGAACACGCGCGCGCGCACTAGATATTTTATATATCATCTATATAAATAATATATATAATGTGCGAGTATATATGTAAATTATATGATATATAAAGACGATCAGAAAAACCAACTTAAATAACAGACCTGAAATAGAGTACATTTGAACTCTGTTTTTAAATACTCTTAAAGAGTAGTTTTTAGATGTAACTTTTATCGTAGTTATGGAATGTTAAAATTTCGCACGCGGGAAAACAGGTGACAAACTTAAGTACTTTTTATGTGTAATTTACCTAATGCCTACTTATTTCATTCAAATGAAATTAAATTTAAAACAATAACGCATAAAATAACAAGTTGTATTTCGGTATAAGATGTAATCTTTTTCATCGGAAGCGTAGTTTCATTTTAATACAAAACTTTTCTCAAGATGAATACTTCATTCAGATAAAACCTTTTTTAATATTGATTAATTTTTAGTTTTCCCTAAGGATTATCCATGTTCGTAATAATTACTCACAATTGAATTTTTTAGGTAGATTTCATAAGAAAGCCACCTATTGTAATGGCTACCATGATTAGACATCTGGAAAATTTCGAAATATCTTCGTGTTTCACATACCTCAGACCCCAAAACCACCATCAGCTCAAAGGTTTATATATATATAATCTATTTCACTTTCTTATGGACACGATAACTGCCATAATTTTGCGCCGATCACTTTCAAATTGTACATTAACTCGTTCCAAAATGTCGGCCGAGTTCGTTAACGGCCAAAATTTGACTATGAGGGTGAAAATGGGGAGGGGGCTTTTTCGGAAAAACTAAATATCGTTAAAACTTTCTTATTAAGTAAAATATCGTTTTCGTTTAAAGTTCTTACTATTCTTTTGATAAGGGCCTACAAGTGAAGTTTTTTGATGTCGCCAACCATTGGCTCAGGAGGTGGAAAATGGGGTTTCGAAGACAAAAAACACATACCTCCCTTATAATATACACAGTATCGAATCGGTTTAAAGTGGTCTTTAGTCTTCTAAACACTGTCTAAAACTTTTTTTGAAACAATTTTTGATATGATCAACCCTTACGGCAAGGAATTACCAAAATATTGCTGGAATTGTAGGAAGATGAAGCTTGTCGTATGCTAAACATGTGAAACTTTTTTCACATGCAACCATTGTCGTATTGAATAAATTTGAAGTTTTTCTTAATTTTAAGGTGTACATTTTTTATATCCCCTACTTATCACCGGTGAAATCTGTCTCCGCCTTCCGACGTGCCGAAAGGGTTTTTTATTTAAAATTGTATAAAATTAATATAATTTATTAAAAATGTATAAAAAATAAACCCCGCTTTAAAATATGCATAAATAGTTTAAAAAATGTATATATATTGTATTTATAGAGAATGTTAATTTAACAAGTTGACTGCCACACGGAAAAATTCAACATTTCCAAGGCTGTTATACTAATTTTGTTAAAGATATCCACCAGTGCTACTATTTTTTTTTCAATTTCTTTAAAGGTTTTGTTATTATATTACTAATTTTTGATACCAATTTCACTTTGCCACTTTAAAATATTTTAATTTAATTATAATATCTTTTACTTACTAACAACTGTTTATTTTTAATTCTACAACTCTTTTTTATTTATTGCTATACTTTTTTTTTTAACATAAATTACTAAAAATCACTCTCTTCTGTAATAAAATCACATTTTATTGATAATTATATTTTAACTGAGATTTTTAAAGTAAAATTTGAATTTAGAATTTTTAAGAGTACTTGATATTAAAATCTAACTAAAGTTTGTCAGTAAACAACTAAAATTAATTCAAATTTTATTACAACACTTTTCAATTATGTTTACGTTGTTTTTATTTGGTGATTTTTCAGACAATAAACATTCTTTAATTTCAAATTTAAAGAAAAACTTCTATGCTATATACAACACAAAATGTACAGAATTTTATCTTTAAAATAATATGTAATTTGATACAAAAAATAAAAAATAAAAATAAACAATAATGTAATGTCACATCTTAAGTGTGACATTACATTAAGACATCATTTGATGTCTCATAGTAGTATTGGATTGCGAAACTGAGAAATTAAATGATGTCTCATAGCAATAATGGATAATCGGCCGTGACATCATTTGATGTCTCATAATAGTCGACCTGTTAAAGGTGAATAAAATCTAGAAGTGTAATCAGCATTATAAAAGCCTATTTAGTTTAGGTTTCCATATAAAAAGGATTCTTACTGAAACGTTCACGAAAACGCTACACCAATATTAAACAGAGTTTTTCATTAATAAATTCATTAAAAGGATTAATTATTAATAGATTTCCTAATTAATTTTTACTTCTTCCGTAATCCATTAAAAATACGATAAGAATAACAATACGGCCTAGTCAAGTAGTTGTGAGCAAGATATACGGGACAAATTCTTAAATAAATAGAATAAATTACTAAAAAAAAAGAAAAAAGGTAATAAAATTCAGAAATATAGTGCCATTTAAGTAGTATTAAACCAATCAATATATTGGCTTAAAATATCCATAGACACAATTTCGTAATTTTTTTCTCTCTCACAAGGACACTTAAGCAATGAAAAATAGATTAACAGAATTAAAAATATTTTAGTTTAATTTTCAGATTGATAAAAAATATATCTAGAACCGATATAAGTAATCTATTATAACCAGAAAATTATTTTTGTTCATCAACTGTCATTTTATAAAAGTAGATAACAGTAATAAGCCACACGGTAGTTTGTATTGAACATTGAAGAATAGTGGTGGTCAGCTGTCAATAATCTATCTCTATTATTTAAACCTGAACCACCAACAAACCTACCAACCTAACCTATCCTAACTAATAACTAACTACCTGTCTATCTTGTTTGTACGTGTTCACCTCAACTGTTTTGTAAATAAACTTAACATGGTAGAATAGTCACAATGAATCGGTTGATTATAGGAGTAATCCCTAAACTTTAGCCATGTTTGTGTTCATATTTCTATAATACATAACCAGTCCTTAAAATTTTAAAATAAATTTAGTAAAAAAATTCTCTATGTTAATATTTTTTTTTTCTTAAAATCGTACCTCAGTTTTTATTCAACTAAAAATAAAATGATTTTTAGACGAAAATCCAATTTTCAATAAGTTAACGTCTGTAATTTAAATTTTAACACATTTTAAGTATATTAATAAGCACTACCAAATTTCTGTAAAATTTCTGGTATTGAGTATATCTACTGATAATTAATAAAATAAATTTGACTCGTCTATTAATGAACCTATTTGTTCAATCCTAAAACGAGTTGAAAATTGAAAGTAAGTTTTTTAAAAGATAAAGTTAATGTAATATTAGAAAATAAATTAGAATCTCTTAACCGATTATAGTTGTCTAATATATTTTTTCACATTTGAACATTTTCCGATGATTTCAAGCGGTTTTATTGCAATAGGAAAACACTAACAAACAGTTATATTCAATAAATACTTTCGTCGTATGTTGGCCTCCTAATAACCCATTAGTGCTACTTTAGTTATGATGTTTGCCACCAGATAGAAATCAAAATTACCAGGTACTTCTAGATTAGAAGCAGACATTATTAATTCACATAATTATCTAGAACGCAGTAAATCTGAGATTCTTTATCCTTGATACGAATCCAAGTTGTAGCAAGAAGAAAATCATCGTGGAGGATAAGATTACGGGAAAATAAAAATGGCATTGATAAGGGACGATCTACTCACAGATCATAAAAGTAGACAAATAACAATACCCAAAAAGTGCTACAAGAATTATATCCAGACAGTAGGAATCCATCCCGCCAATAATTCAAGAAGTCTGGGTATCTTTATTCAGTATGGGAGTAACACATGTAGATCAATTATTTTAGTTAATGTAGCTTGAATAAACAGAGGTTCCCTCACATATAAATTAGACAACTGAATCTAGAATCTGTTTTTGAAGAGAATTTCTTAATTCCGGAATTGGATGGTTTGTGCAAGTATCCTTTCTTTCTTTTTCCTGTTTAGCCTCCGGTAATTACCGTTCAGATAATACTTTAGAGGATGATATATATGAGTGTGAAATGTTTTGTACAGTCTCAGTTTGACCAATTCTAAAATGTGTGGTTAATTGAAACCCAACCACCAAAGAACACCGGTATCCACGATCTAGTATTCAAATCCGTGTAAAAAAAAATTTATTTACTAGGAGTTGAACGCTGGAACTCTCGACATCCAAGTCAGCTGAGTTGGGAAAACCCTTCACCACTAGACCAACCCGGTGGGTTGTGCAAGTATCCAACTGAACTGTGTAAATAGTTCTGTCAATTTTTCACTTGTAGGTGGATTTATACATTAGAATGAATAGAATTTAATCTTATTTAGATTTTATGACTCGATCTATTTAAACGAGTACTATTCAGAATAATGATTTAGTAGTTCTATTTAACGACGAAAAAACTCATTCAATGATATTTTGATCATTTTTGTGCATTAACATTATTTTTATGAATTTAGTTGAGGACAACATTTAAAATCTGAATGTAATTTCAATTGCCGGATTTTTCAATCAGACTTGTAAGAAAATTATTTCATTAAACGAAATATTGCCAATCATTTTGGAAACTGAAAAATGAATTATTTAAATCCAATTTTAGTAAATGTTGTACCGTATGAATAAATACTGAACTACATGCAACTTGAAAAATTGAATGCATAATCAGTGATATTGTTGGAGGGAAATAACCCACTCAACGGAGGGATTTTATTTTTTAAATGTATATGTTTACTTGGCAGCATGGTTGATTATGATTGGAGGGGAATACTGAATCACTTGTTGAGGGACCCGCCAGTTGCGTACGGGCTTCTGCCAGTTTTAGTTGTGGTTCGTCGTAATTTTTTCTTTAGTATATTTATTAATATTTTTTTTAACTGTGATTTTCTACTTATATTTATTTAATTTTGATTTTATATAAGACTGTTAGTTTTTTCGTATGTTATTGTATTTGTTAAAAATTATTAAGTGATTTCGTTTAATGAGTAATGTTAAGATTTATCGTTATCTTTGAAGTTACGAAGTTCAAAATTAATAACATTGTTTTGTTTACATATCGATAAATCGGACGTAAATAAAATGTAAATTAATTCCAATAATTACTAATATAAATTTTACTTATTTCTTGGAATGCAAATGATTAATTACTTAGAAATTGTTTATGTATCGTTATATTTATCCTCTAATCAAAATATTACATGTTTATTCGATTAGAACATTCTTCTGTAAAGTGATGTAACATTTCATTATTATCGCTTGAATATAAAACTTAAAGAAACAAACAAAATTAAAATAAATTGACTTATGTTTACATCAACGTAATGTGTGACATGATTTTAAAAGAGTGCTTTTATAATTATTTGCTCCAACGATGGTGGTGGCCCTGATATTTAAAGGTCGCGGATCGATTTCGCGGAAATGGAAATGGTCGGACTGAGAATGTACAAAGACTACACTTCATTTACACTCATACATATCATCGTCATTCATCCTCTGAAGAATTATCTAAACGGTAGTTACCGGAGGCTAAACAGGAAAAAAAAGGAGGTACTCACCGGCTTGGTCTAGTGGTGAACGCCTCTTTCCAAATCAGTTGATTTGGAAGTCGAGAGTTCCAGCGTTCAAGTCTTAGTAAAGTCGGTTATTTTTACACTGATTTGAATACTAGATCGTGGATACCGGTGTTCTTTTGGTGGGTGGGTTTCAATTAACCACACATCTCAGGAACGGTCGAACTGAGACTGTAGATACTTCATTACATTCTGTTATACTTCATTTACATTCATACATATCATCTTTATTCATCCTTTGAAGTATTATCTGAACGGTAATTACTGGAGGCTAAACAGAAAAAAGAAACGAAATAAAATTACTTACTTTTTTTTCTTAAAATGTTTTTTATATAATCTAAATTTTAAACATTCTGTTCGAAATTTTTTGAATAGCTCTATCGGGGTGGCATGTACGATTAATAAATAGTCTTTGTGTGCGGAAGGTTGACAGTTTCAGGTCCGGCCGGACCACTTCAATACTGTCGGATACCTTTTCTTAGCAGCCACCAATCTATTACTGAATTTTAATTAACAAAATATCCTTGTCTGGCAATTAAAAGGATTTACAAGATACAGGTACGTAAACAA
Organism: Lycorma delicatula; assembly: GCF_047948215.1. Taxonomy (NCBI): domain Eukaryota; kingdom Metazoa; phylum Arthropoda; class Insecta; order Hemiptera; family Fulgoridae; genus Lycorma; species Lycorma delicatula. The sequence continues at coordinate 115,892,517 of NC_134463.1, read as the reverse complement.
GGGACATTTTTACCTGAATATATAAGATTGCCAGAATATATGAATCTAACAATTCTTCTTTTAACATTTTTTCCGGTTTCTTTTTTATACTTTTTTTAAATTCTTAACGGACAGTTAGTATTTTTTGTAGCATTGTATTTTTCATCCGTTCGAATTGCAAATTAGGACTGATTGACGCTAAATAAACGCAGTTTGCCTGGCAAAATTTATGGATATTACATATATATTAAACATTTCATGGTGTATATAAGATAGGATTTGTAATTTGAAATTAATGAATAAATGATCGATCTTTTTAATGGGGTAGTTGTAAAATAGAACAAGATTATATTTGATTAGGAAAATTGTGAAGTTATGTTTTCATGTAGTCTATATTTACATGAAAACTATACTTTAAACAACATCTTAGATGGTCCCATGTTTTTAAGAACTGGTTTTTTTATCTTCTGTATCTCTAATCTGTATAAAATTCTCAAACATACAACCTCTTAATGAGTGAGTGATAGATTGAATAGCTATTTTGAAAAATATATTTTTTTATGCAACTGTTTTTTCCTCGTATCTTCTAACGTTTTTTTTTTTACAAGGACATTGGAGCATATTTTTTTATTTTATAAGCACCGTTTCAGTTAATAATCATTAAATGCAAGAAGCAAAATTCTAAAACTTCAATATATTATAAACCATTCAATAAAAATTCGATGAATGATAACGATAATAAAACTTGTTTATATAGATAAAAAGGGCTTTAACCTTGAGTGCTAAAGTTTAATAACGCATTAAGGAAATATATTAGCAAAGCAAATAATGAACATATTTACAGATAAGGGTATTTATTTTATGTTAACACACACGTAATAATAGAAAAGAACCCGATCGTTTTATCACCATTTTAAAAATATTTTTTAAGTCAAAATGTTATAACTGATTATGATATGATGTAATTTTTAGGCTGATGATAAAATGAACGTAAAATTACTTTACCAAAGAAGTTCATATACAGCTTTCTTCTACACTTCACTAACGGGGAAAAAATATTTAACGATTATAAAAAAAATAACAGATATTAAATGGTACGTAAAAGAAGTAATTAAACTGGTTATAAAAGTGTTTTATTTATTTATGAACATAAAAATAAATTAAATTGCATAAAAAAATTAAAAAGAATGTAATACAGACAAGAATAAAGTTAAAAGAAATTGGGTAATAAATGAGTAGATTAAAGGAGGCATTACATTACAGAGATCCGGCATAAGATACATGTAATGTTATTTTCAGTCTTTTTTTATTTTTTTATCCTTTTTTATGGTTAAAGAACTGTAAATTAATAAGAAAGGACAATAAAAAAAATACATAAAAGATTAAAAAATTGAAATTAAATTAACTTTTCGGAGAAATAAAGATTACATTCACTTCGAGAAAATGTGTGTAGTACTTTTTTCTTGATTTTTTTTTTTGTTTAAGCAATCTGATATATTAATTTTTTTTCACTCCAGACGCAGCCTTTTTTATGGCTGTGGTGGATGTAAAGCAGCATCTGAGATATATACAAGAAACCAATTGTAGTAGTAGCTTCTGAAAACTTTTCTTAATGGACAGCCAGTCATTTAAACATAAAGAAGTTCCACTTGTAAAGCTGAAAATCTACATTTCATGAATGTATGGCTCGATGAAAATTCACTGAGAAATCACCCGGGTTAATTTCCTTAGTAAATCTGGCACGGGATTATCTTGATGATGGTTCTGCTTATTTCAACAAAGATATAAATCTCATGTTAGCGATGAGATTCATCATTGTTAAGAATTTTTTATGTAGGATTAACATGCAGGGTAAATGTGCTAAGATGTGATAATCTCATAATTTTATGTTAAAAATGTTTCAAAATTGTGGTATTACTAGAAATATAATATTAAATACATATTAGAGAGTGAAATTCAGACACAATACAATAAATAAAAAAATATAAATATTTTTTTCCATTTCATACAACACAGTTTTGTGATATATGAATTTTTGTGCAAGTGTTTTGGAAGGGGATCTGTAATTTGTATGAGATAGAGGAAGTAAACATGTTTGTTTAGCTAAAGGCGATTCCCGTAGAAAGGCCAAGTATAAAAAAAACAAAAAAAAACAAGATTTATAGTTCTATTTTTTCAGAAAATTTTATTTGTAAATGAATTTTATTAAAAAATATAATGAACCACGTGAGCTTTTTTTATTTAGACCAATTTAAAATAGAATATAAAGGTATGTAGATATGAAGGTTAAAGATTGTTTTGTTGTTTGATTGTAGTAGTGAAAAGGAGGGAGGGTTTTAATATAATGGAAGCGAACTGGATAGTATTCTGCGCGCTTTCACCTCGCAGACTAAACTAAAAAACTAGATATAACTTTAGTATTGTGGCGTAGTTACGTTAAAGTCACGACTTAGTATTGTCCAGAGGGTATGTTCTGACATTTTCGCTGTACTTTATCACAACACGACATCAACTATAAACCGACCGTGGTGGTGTTGGTTGGCTTAAGATAAATCCGGCTTCGGACTCTCCCCATTTAACCACAGTGTTTGAAGTATGACCAATGAGAACGTCGACCTGCATAACCGCTATATTGTTTTATCGTAAGTATATACCAGAACTAAGTTTAACATTAAACTTAAAGGGACATTACCCCCCCCCCCCCTCATTGTAATTCTATGTTATTAAGGAAACAATACTTCATGTAATAAATAATAAAAATTCTGAAGGTGAAATGTTTGATATTATTGTTAAAAAAGAAAATCAATTCTTTGTTGCACTTAAAACAGGCAGCGACATTAAAAAACTTTACCGATATTTCCATTAAATTTAAAATACAACTTTTCCTCCTTGATAATGTTAAAGAGTATGATTACTCTTAGTAATTAAAATTGCCGATTTCCGTGGCGAAGTGGTTACGTCTCTGCCTTTCATCCGGTGGTCCCTGGTCGAATCCCGGTCAGGCGAAGTATTTTTCATACGCTACAAAATTTCGTTTTCAAATCCCACGGGTAAGCTTTAAGCTTATGCGAAAATATTAAGAATAAACTATGGCGCAATTTACGCAATAAGACACCGACTTTATTACGCATCACAAGGTGAACGTTTTGAACGATATTATTAGGCTCGGCTACATTTTGGAAAAGCGACCACAAACAAAAACATTTTTCTGTGCTTTATGGAACTCTACAGTTGGAGGGCTTAAAACAAATACTAGTTGGTTTATTTCCTTTTGTTACTCATTACCCTTGATTGGCAGTAGTTAAGTGGTAAAAGTTAACTACTTCCGGTATTCTCTGAACCAATTCCTACCGCCTGGAAACTGTTTGACCCATGCCAATTCCTCTGGGCGTTATGCGTGCGTGTGTATGACAAACATTGCTCTTTAATATAATATTATTAAAGGGATTGCAGTTGACAATTTTGTATGAAGTTTATTATACAGTTTAGTATATATATATATATATATATATGGCTTAAGATCACTCCCGGTAACATAAGGATTCCAATGCGGGGGTTTACATCTAAATCGGTTCAGTCGTTGAGTTGCTACGGTGGAACAAACATACATACATATATTCTCCTTTACATTACACCCCTTTTTTTGGCAGTCTTGTAAAAATACTTGACCTTCCCTTCTACTCTTGTGTGAATCCTTTTAGCTCTTGTCTAAAGTTGAAATAGACAGTGATGCATTCACTATAAGGATGTAATCCTTTCATCGTTAATTAACACTTCAAAACAACTTATTTTGCTAAAAATCTGGCAGTAGTTAAAAATTTACATATTTCATGGAAATTAATTCAAGTATTTTTTCCTCAGTCGTTCGTTATTTCAACCTTAGGTTTATAAAAGTATGTAAGAAACAGGTGTAAAAAAAATCGTATTTTTCCTTAATATGATGCAAATTAGCGAAGTAATATATTCAATTATAATAATAATAAGTATATATGTAGCTTTGATTATAACAACCGGTTATTGATTTTAATGAACAGGTTAGTTATTTTTGTATTTCTAGATATATGTCAAGATAAAATGTTGTTATATGCTCTGAATAGAGTTAGGTAACCGTTATTGTCACTCTGAATGAAAAAAATATATTGTTTTCTTAAATTTGATTATTTTTGTATATAGGGCAAACAAAAATATTTCAAAGTAGTTTTCATCATATTATAATGAATCCGTGAATTAGTTCATTTATGATGACAAATTAAGAATATACATGAATGAAATACAGGAAAAGAAATTTGACTGTTAATCATCGATAATGTTATATGCGTGTAATGCAGTTAGCCGCGATGGATTCCTGCTTCATTTTGCTGAGAATTTTTCTCTTTTATTTCGAGAACTATGAATTTTTCCAAAAAAATCACATGAGGAAAAAGGTGTTCCTTTATATCGTTTTATGAATACCTTTATTAAAATTTGAAATTAGCGTAATTTTTTTAATTTTGACACTCCAATATAGCACTCCCTTTTTTGGTTAAGACAAGTTTAGCCGACCGAAGACGTGTTACTACCCAAAAGTTGATTGTAATTGGTTGGATCTGTGAAGCTATAGAAAGGAACATACCACTACCCCTATGTAACTAGTCGAGTAGAAAGTATTTTATCATTAGTTACGTTATGTGTTGTTATACTTGTAATATGCCATGTCATCATATTTTGTTTCTTTTTTTTGGAATAATATTTTATTTATAGAAAACGGTGTTGCCAAATTTGTATTATAATAGAAGGTATAGGTTTTTATAATACATTATCTTTTAATTATAAATTTTCTGGAGTAAAATTGACAAAATGAGTAGCATAAATCTAAAAAAAGTTTTCATAATACAAAAAGAGGTTTATTTATTTTATTTAATTAACTTAATATAGTAAACACAATTTAGGAAACAGATAAATAATGTAATTAATAATAAAGCAGTTAACTTTGTCACAGATTTCAAACAAAGTCACATAAATGAGTTTTTCGGCAGTATTTAAAACAGTTGACTTTTTTTTTATTGACTTTTTTCAGAAAATATGTTGTATTAAAAAGAATCTTAATGCAAATTTATTCCGTTTTTTTTTTTTTGAATAAAAAATAAAATAAATAATACAAGCAAAACAGACGAACAAACTTTGAAATAAACAATTTATTATTATACAAATAAGGAAGCGTTAAAAAGAATGAGGAAATAAATGTATATTTATTAAAGAAAGAATATATATGTAATGTATATATAGCCGCAAGAAAAAAAGAGACGACTGGTTTTGTACATTAGCCGTTATAACATTCGTCCGTACGTAACGGTGATATTGGATATAGTTATCATTTGATCAAAAAAAAAAAAATTATTATAAATTAAAAATAATCATGGAAGACATAGTAAAATAGGAAAAAAACGACAATTGTAAAAGTAAATTTGTGAAGAACAACATTATTATTAAAAATAAATATACATAAAACGAGTTTCCGGGTTGAAATTTTTATTTTCTTGCAGTATAATAATGAAACGTAACATGAACTTTTTTTTATCTGTTATATATGGATATGTGAATGCATATGTCTGTATATATATGTATGTAATAAAATATAATACAGTTAATGTTTGATTAGAAATAAAAGACACGAATATATAGATGGATGCTATAAAAGGAAAGCCCATCTAAAAGCTTTGACTTTTTGACACATCAAATTTAATGGAATACATTAACGGTCCTTGGTAATCCTTATATGAAAACAGAATTGAATCGCTTTGCTTGGTTACCTACCTCCCTTTAAAAACTACCTATCTTACATTACTTACTTTCCATTGAAACAGAACCGAATGAAATAAAATGATAAAGATTAGAGAGAAAAGAAATAACATAGAATTGTTGCTGTGCATTTTTTTTTTGTTTTGTTTTTTCCTTCTCATTCTTTCTCTATTATAAGAATAAAGATTGCTATAGAACTCGCTTAATGGACTAGGTTATATCAAACTGATGAATTAGTCTGTCGAATTGAAACTTTAAGAAACTTGTTTTCAAGCTTTGTTTCTTTTTAATACTAATAGTATATGTATGCCTTTTCGTATAACTACTATTAAGATATTATGGCAGTATCTGTAAAGATTTATCTTAGATGGTCTATACTATATATAAAAGCTTAATTATATGACGAGTCCATTATCATTATGGTGTACTATATTTAAATTTACTTGTATGCATTTATGTATACTTCTGCAAATGATTTAAAAGAATAATGTTATACTCTCGTATTATTATTTCTGAGAAACCAGAATTTCGTAAGTCGTTAGGTTTTTATTATTTTACCTATGTATTTCATTATAATGGAAAAATTTCGATGCTGAATAAATGGGATTTTATTATTATTATGTTGTGTTTTTAATTTAACTGATTTTTAAAGAATAGTTTTCTTCTTTCCCCTGATATATTTCCGCTAAATGTACTTCACCATTATATTTTGTTCACGTCTCCACAAAAGTTGTTAATTTTCAATAATACAATCGGTTTGTATATCAACCGTTCAACTTTCCTGGCGAATATAGCTAAAATAGCTACATTAAAAGGAAAAGTATGATGATCATACTTGAAAAAGAATGGGTTATTGGGTTTTTCTAAATTTAAGTTTTTGGGTCCAACTATTTCATCTAGACCATTCGTTTTCAAAGCGGGCAATAATGCCCCTTTTGGAAGGAAATCTTTTATTTAGTGTTTGTGTTTTAATTTTTTAGTTCGTTCTATTTTATCTATTTGGTCCTTTAACTTTTTTTAGAGCGCTGGAGGCGGTAGAAGGTTCAGAGGGGGCGGTAGAAGGCCCACAGAAAAATATGATTAAATATGCATTTTAATTGCTCTCACTTGATGTAAGTTTCAACCCAGAAATAAGATGCCACGTTAAAAACAATAATTGCAATTATTATTTTTAACAGATGGTAAGTTTACAAATTTTGGGAGCGCTAGAAAATTTTTGATTCTCAATGTGGGCGGTGGGCGATAATGTTTGAGAATCGATGATCTAGACCAAATGAACACATGTTGTAAGTATGTATGTACGTACGTACGTACGTATATGTGTCGCACTGCGTTTGGCCTTATATCTCAGGATTGAACGAACCGATTTTTTCAAATCTGACAAGTATTTTTATACGTGGGGATATTGGCCATATTAATATTTTTTCTAAATCAGTTAGGTGGTGCGGGGGATCGTGATAAAACCAATTACGATTTTCTTCAGAGGTATGTTAAGGTTATTAAAGTAAATTTGTCACCTACATTACATATATAAATAATAAAAAAAAAAATCAGCCCCTACTTCTTAATATTGAGATACGGTTTTTTTGTTCTATTTCCCTTAGGTTTTTTTTGTCTTCAGTCGTTTGACTGGTTTGATGCAGCTCTCCAAGATTCCCTATCTAGTGCTAGTCGTTTCATTTCAGTATACCTTCTACATCCTACATCCCTAACAATTTGTTTTACATATTCCAAACTTGGCCTGCCTACACGTTTTTTTTTTGTTTTTTACTGTAATAAAAGTTATATACTTCAGTTTGTCAATATATTTTAATAGTTTTTTCAATTTATTTATTTATTACTTTTTTAAGGTTCTCTTCTCAAAAATCAAATATTTTCTTATTTAAAATTTATGATTTTGATGCTTAAATCTTATTTTGGTAATCATAATTGACAAAAAAATGTTCCGTTGATACAAAATTTAAAAAAAAAATCGGATTGTTACTTATTTAAACGTTATTATGAAAACAAAAGTTAATTGAATTGCCAAGAGGTTTTGTAATGAAAATGCTGTATATTGCGTAACTTAAATGGCGTAGCCGGGAAAGTCACCCAATAATTCGCAAATTTTTTTAATATTTTTGCAGTAATACTAATTAAATATTAATTAAAATTTTTATATAAACTTTGTTTTATTAATTTTTTTGCTTATATCATTACACGATTTTTCAGATTAGAAGATGATTTATTAAAAATGTAAATACAAATCGACAAAGTTTAGAAAGCTTAAACATAAAGGTTCTTTAGAAGTTCTACCTGATGTGTCTGAAATGGTGTTGGTACTGCTGACATTACAGTAGTAACGAAATGGGGGTGATCGTAGGTAGTAAGTAGACGGGCTACGCTCGGAATAGCCCGTAGATATGTCAACAAAGATTTATTATGTCAACAAAAGGTTTATTATTATTATTCCTTTTTTAAAAAATTTTTAATAATAAACAAACTCAATGTTATAAAACAAATTATATATATAATTTTACTTACTGTACTATATACTGCACATACAGCACATTTTCTGTTATAAATTAATATGAACAAAGACAGAAATAATAATCTAAATTACTATGTCCCCTAGTTTATTATATAATTCTTATTTTTTTAGAAAATGGTTATCAATAAGTTCATAAAACTTTCATACGTTTCATAGTTTCCCCTTTCTGAATCCCTTCTTAGATATAAGTGTTCTGTTGATGAAATTCTGTTGAAGTTATAAAAATGTTACAGATTGGTTTAATGGAAATTGTGTCATAATTTACTTACATTTAAACCTAACAGTGGCAAAATCATACCTGTGATGTTAGTAACTATGATTGTAACAGCAATATTGCAACCACAGTGTTAATTTCAAGTTTTATTCAGTCGCTTTTTTATCCTTTAATACTGCTTCCTTCTACAGAATACTAAACATTCTAATTTCCTTTTACAATAATCATACAAAAATTCTCTTTAAAAGAAAAAAAATATCCCTTTCAAATGAAATACGTAAGTGTTTAATATTATAATATGACAGAACATATTACAATATTATTGCCATATTGTAATATGGCAGAGAATAGTAATTTCATCTTCAACAGCATTTCTGTTTACATTTTATATCCATTTGTAGAATGATAGGAATGGGGGGGGGATGAAAGGAAATAGAAAAGAGAAATAACATGAGATATATTGAAAAGTGAAAACATACAAATAAGATAAAAGAAAATGGAGGAGATGAGTAAACACTGTGACTGATCAGTCACAGTGGCTCAGTCACTGTGTTCCCAGTCAGTGACTAGGAATGAGCCAGTTTAGTATAAATTTTAAACTATTAAAATAAAAGCTATTATACTACCAGACCTGGAAGTATGTGTATAGGCAAATGCAATTACTGATATGGCTTACCAGGCTTGACATAGTTGCAGATGTAGTGTAATGTAAGTGTAAATGTACTGGTAAACATGGAGTCTGGAACAGACTCAGGTCTACCACTCCTGAGAGCAACTCCCTAACTAACTTAAAGATAATTAACTGATGACTTCCTTAGATTCTTAGCCCTGTGGAGGATGGTTGAGGAGATCTGATGTTATCATAGAGTATAGATAGAATAGCAACCTGGATGGCTAGGGGCCCCCTGCCTGGGTGCTTACTTCACCAAGATAGGCGTTTTGGCACTAAGCCCCAATTAACCGAGATATTTGTTGTCACGATGAGAATGGATGTGAGGAGAACAGTGTGACAGAGCTGTGATATAGGCGTTGACCTTGCTCCTGAAAGCGAACTAGAGCAGAGAGAGATCGAGGTTGATTAAATTTATGAATCTGTTTCTTGATTTTTAAGTAAATCAAGAGGACTTTGATTAAATTGAATTGTAGGAAAAAATCGTCATTGCGATCAATACTTGTTTTGCTAGTATGAGGATCGTAGTTTTGGTGTTTAAAGACTCAATCAAGAAATTATCTTAGTGTATAGCCTAACTGAAGTTAGATATAGAAAGAGTTTTTGTGTGAAAACTTAGGTGTTAGAGGAAGGTGCAGGAATAATACTTCTGCAAATCTGTTAATATGATACTAGAGGATTTAAGTTATGGTAGGTGGTCATGGTTGGAAGAGGACATAAAAAGGCAATATTAGGTTGTATAAATACACTGATAGAAATATCTGCCGAGGCATTTGCATCAGTGGCATCCTGACAGAGGCCAATAGATGATCAGAGGTTTAATAGATGACCTCTGGTAAAGTCCATCAAGGCTAGGAATAGAGGGGGTGGTATCACTGGGTTCTAGGAATAGAGGGGGTGGTATCACTGGGTTCATCACCCGGCGAGTGTTTAAGGCAGATGTGTGTGGCCATCCTACTAAATAAAATATTTTTTTTTTTTTTGTCTTCAGTCATTTGACTGGTTTGATGCAGCTCTCCAAGATTCCCTATCTAGTGCTAGTCGTTTCATTTCAGTATACCCTCTACATCCTACATCCCCAACAATTTGTTTTACATACTCCAAATGTGGCCTGCCTACACAATTTTTTCCTTCTACCTGTCCTTCCAATATTAAAGTGACTATTCCAGGATGCCTTAGTATGTGGCCTATAAGTCTGTCTCTTCTTTTAACTATATTTTTCCAAATGCTTCTTTCTTCATCTATTTGCCGCAATACCTCTTCATTTGTCACTTTATCCACCCATCTAATTTTTAACATTCTCCTATAGCACCACATTTCAAAAGCTTCTAATCTTTTCTTCTCAGATACTCCGATTGTCCAAGTTTCACTTCCATATAAAGCGACACTCCAAACATACACTTTCAAAAATCTTTTCCTGACATTTAAATTAATTTTTGATGTAAACAAATTATATTTCTTACTGAAGGCTCGTTTAGCTTGTGCTATTCGGCATTTTATATCGCTCCTGCTTCGTCCATCTTTAGTAATTTTACTTCCCAAATAACAAAATTCTTCTACCTCCATAATCTTTTCTCCTCCTATTTTCACATTCAGCGGTCCATCTTTGTTATTTCTACTACATTTCATTACTTTTGTTTTGTTCTTGTTTATTTTCATGCGATAGTTCTTGCGTAGGACTTCATCTATGCCGTTCATTGTTTCTTCTAAATCCTTTTTACTCTCGGCTAGAATTACTATATCATCAGCAAATCGTAGCATCTTTATCTTTTCACCTTGTACTGTTACTCCGAATCTAAATTGTTCTTTAACATCATTAACTGCTAGTTCCATGTAAAGATTAAAAAGTAACGGAGATAGGGAACATCCTTGTCGGACTCCCTTTCTTATTAGGGCTTCTTTCTTATGTTCTTCAATTGTTATTGTTGCTGTTTGGTTCCTGTACATGTTAGCAATTGTTCTTCTATCTCTGTATTTGAACCCTAATTTTTTTAAAATGCTGAACATTTTATTCCAGTCTACGTTATCGAAAGCCTTTTCTAGGTCTATAAACGCCAAGTATGTTGGTTTGTTTTTCTTTAATCTTCCTTCTACTATTAATCTGAGGCCTAAAATTGCTTCCCTTGTCCCTATACTTTTCCTGAAACCAAATTGGTCTTCTCCTAACACTTCTTCCACTCTCCTCTCAATTCTTCTGTATAAAATTCTAGTTAAGATTTTTGATGCATGACTAATTAAACTAATTGTTCTGTATTCTTCACATTTATCTGCCCCTGCTTTCTTTGGTATCATAACTATAACACTTTTTTTGAAGTCTGATGGAAATTCCCCATTTTCATAAATATTACACACCAGCTTGTATAATCTATCAATCGCTTCCTCACCTGCACTGCGCAGTAATTCTACAGGTATTCCGTCTATTCCAGGAGCCTTTCTGCCATTTAAATCTTTTAATGCTCTCTTAAATTCAGATCTCAGTATTGTTTCTCCCATTTCATCCTCTTCAACTTAAAATATAGATTTTCCAAATTCACAAAATTACTTTAATTTTTAAATACTTTCAGGTATCTGGATACAAAGACATTAAGAAAAAGAACTAATTGTTTTAGGTGATATAATTATTTTAACAGTTTTCTTAAATGAAAAGGTAATAAATAGATATATTATACTAATTAAAATAAGATAACTTATATTAAACTTATAAATTATACTATGTTATATACTAACAGAAATAATATATAACTAAATAATTGTTTTCAGCTAAAATAACTACAGATAAAACAGTTTTAAGCCAGCTAACTTAAAACAATTCCAAAAACAGCTAAAATCTATGTTTACATAAGATAAATTTTACATAACAAACAACTTTTACAACATTAAAAAAAAACTCACCTATCATCCCATAAGAAGGCCAAATAACATTATATGGTGATGGTAACGAAGGTTCATGCATCTCACCCAACTGATAATTGGTCCAAGCACCAATAATAACACCCACACAAACACTAATCACTAATGTTGTATCACCCCTAAAGTAACAAAAAAATGTAAAATTTAAGTTTAAATTTTATATAATCACAAGTCAAAATTTTTGCTGCAAAATAAAAAACTTCCCAACCTTCAAAAATAAAACTGATGTGGACACCACATAACTATCTTGTACGCCTATTAAATTACATATACACATTTTTTTTAAATGAAGTACATAAAATTTTATTTCACTAATAACTTCAGATATTTTTTCTTTTTTTTTATTGTAATTATTGAATCATTATTTATTGTAAGTTTTTTTACAATCAGAGGTTAATAACACTGCCCAACAATGAAAATGTTCAGGCTCAAAAATAGCTTATTCTTAGGTATTTTCATCTGGAGAATTCAAAACACCATAAAAATGACCCATTAGGCCTTGTTTTGGAGCTACACTAACATGTCATTTTTTACCTATCTATGTTTTTATTTTGGGAATAATTTTGTTTTTGGTCTTGTCATACCAGTTACATATGACAAAACACAACGTTCTCCAGGTATTGTTTGTAGGTTGTAAACATTATTACTGTTGCTATGACTGTGAGTTTCATATTGTTTGTGTTGTAATTAGTGCAGAATTTCTGGTTTTCAGTGCTTTTGAAGGGAAAAATTTGTTAAATGAAAATGCCACAAAAATGTGTAAACTCAGTGAATAATTTTTGTTACATTTGTGGCAAAATAACATATTCATCACAGAAATGCAATCTGACACCTCTTGTGAAGAGTGCCTATCAGCATTATTTTGATATGAAGGTAAAGGACCAGGATAAGTAGTGATCGCTCTAGATATATGTTGCAAATCTTGTTCAGTTATACGAGAATGGCTAAAAAATAAAAAAAAACAATATATGGCTTTTGTGCCCATAGTTTGGCAGGAACATACAAACCATATAGATAACTATTATTTTTGCTTGACTTCACCTATAAAGGCTGGATTGTCAATGAAGACAAGAGGAACAGTTCAATACCCTAATCTTCCATTTACTATTCAATCTATTTCACATTCAGATAGTTTACCAATTCCTACTCCACCCTAAAATTATGAGCTTGAAGTAAAAAATGAACAGTGTGGAAGATGAAAAACCCAACAAGCCTTCCATATCCCATGATTCTGATTTTGATGAAAAAGATGATAAACCACACAGATTGAGTTACGCAAAATTGAGTGATCTCATTCGAGACCTTGATTTGTCAAAGGAGAAGGCAGAACCTTTAGGATTACGACTACAGTAATGGAATCTTCTCCAACATGATGTCAGGGTCTCACAGTACAGACATCGTCATAGGGATCTGCTTTCTTTTTAGAAGAAAAACAATCTTGTTGTTTGCTGTGATGTTAATGGCTTAATGAAATGTTTGAATTTGAATCATGAATCCAACTGAGTGAAGGCTATTTATAGACTCCTCCAAGCTTAGTTTGAAAGATGTATTACTTTAAGAAGGAAGATAGTTGCCATAATGGCAACCATCTTCCTTCTATTCCTGATGGTCATGCAGTTCACATGAAGGAAACTTATGCAAACATGGCAATCCTCCTAGACTCAATTAAATTTGCTAAACACAAGTGGAAAATCTGTGGTGATCTAAAAGTCATCGCTATACTCTTAGGAATGCAACTGGGGTACACTAAGTGAAACCTTAACTCTAGTGAGAAAAGTGCCGTTGCCAAGCCTCTCGTGGACCCAAAACGTATTCTTTTTCCACCCCTTCATATAAAGCTGGGTTTGGTGAAAAATTTTGTCAAAATGATGAACCGAGAAGGTCAGCCCTTTAAGTACTTAAGAAACAAATTTCACTCATTAAGTGATGCAAAAGTTTAAGGAAGGTATTTTTGTTGGGCCACAAATTTGACAACTTGTAAAAGATCCTGTGTTTGACCAAATTTTGGATACTTTATTTCGTACAAGGAAGTAAAAAGAATGAAAAAAACATTTATCCAGTTGATAATTTGTATTTGCATACAGACTGAAATAACTGCCATGTTATACAATGTTATTTCAATTGCTTAACTTTTTTATCTACCTGATTAATGGGATTCTATACATGTTGTTAAAGTGGAACTTTAAAAACCTATTTTCCAAATGAATTTACTTCTCATTTTAAAGGAATATTTACTGTTAGAGCAGTAGTAAAGTTCTAAGCCTATTAATTGATTTGTGTGCAGAAGATAATAATTGGGTGCTTGAAAAAGTAACAATATAAAATTTACAAGAAGTGATAAAAAAATGAGAATTTTATTTTGCATTGTTTTTTTGTTTGAATTAGTATTTTTCTCACATGATGACAGTACTATCTATAATTATATCAATATTTTCACCGATATTAGATGCAGAGTTCAAATTTGGCAGCCTAATAATTAAGATATATTTTATTATGAGTTATTTTGTTTCAAAATTATCGAATAAAGAATTTAGATTAAATTTTGTGTTAAAAAGGAATAAACCGAATGAAATGGTGAGGCTGTTACGTCAATTCCAAGGGTTACAAGTGGTACAAATGGTTTTAAGAAGAATGCCATGAAGAAGTTGAAGATAACAAAAGGGCTGGACATCCAAATCAAATCAACATATGAAAATATCAATGTAAAGGACATTGTGTCCAATAACCATTGAATCGCTATTAGAGAACTTCTGAAGAGGTGAGAATCTCTTAAGGCTCATGTAAAACAACTTTGGCTGACTTTTGGGTAGGAAATAAACTACTTTTGGGTAAGCAAATTTTGTTCCACAACTGTTGAAATCTTTAACAAAAACAATATCACAGAACTGTTAGCTGACATCGCTGATAACTCAGATTAATCCCAATGGAAGCTTTCTGAAGAATCAAATCCAAAAAAAAGTATGCAGAGTTTCAATGAATGTTAAGGTTCTTCTGTGTTTTTTTTTTATTACAAAGGCAATATCCGTTATTAATTCTCCCCACAAGATAGTATGGTCACTAAACAGTAGTTTTATGCAGTTTACGTAAGACAACCCAAAGATAATGATGACAAATCTGGGCAAATCATTCTTGCATTTTGCACTACAATAATCCCGCAGTAATCACTTCACTATTAATTGGTGATTATTTAACCAAAGATTACACCATACTGATGCTCCAGCTTCTGTATTCTCCAGACATGGCTCCTGGCGACTTTTTTTGTTCCCACTAATTAGAAAACTTTAAAAGGATAACAATTTTCAATAAGAAATAAATTTTTAAAATTCACTAAGTGAAATTAAGCTATATAAAAAAATGTTTTCTACAAATGTTATGAGGATAGGAAGACGTTTTGGTATAAGTTTGTTGCATATCTGAAGGGCTACTTTGAAGGGGACAATATCAATATTGAATAATAAATTCATGTTACCTACTATAAATTACAAAGTAAATATTAAAACTAGGAAATATAAAAAAAGAGGATATATATACTTTGCATGGATGTTTTTATGGCTAGTTACTTAAATTTTAGAATATATTAGTAACAAAAAATTAATTATAATTTATTTCAGGAGTGTTGGATGTTGGGTGTGGAAACATGTAAGACCTAACCCCTTGCACAAAAAGTTTAATTTTTTTATATCCTGGAGGAATTACATTGTTTTACATGAAGTTTACCTATAGTCATATTTTATATTAATAAAATTATATATATTCTTATAGTCCAATAAATAAAATAAAATAATTCAGACTATTCAGTTTATAAATTAAGTCAATGTCTTGAAATCTCAATTATTACTTTTTTTATAATAAATTTATGTGATATAAATATAACCACTTTCTTTTAAAAATTCACACATATTTTTACTTAGAAAATTTAAAAATGCAGTTTATAAAACCAATTCACCATGAAGACAACTGGACAATACAAATATATTCATATTTGTATACACCTTTATGAATATAAAGGTATGCTCAATTGAGATTAAAAGTAATAAAGAATACATATCAACAATATCTAACCAACATGCTTCAGAACTTCTACGAACAGAAATATTGTTTAAATAAGTATTATTTTTTAAAAGGTACAATTTGAAACAAACCAAATCAGTTGAAATACATCTGTAGAGGATTGGTTGAATAATATTTTCCCAGACTGCTGGATTGGTTGGTACGGAACCAATAACAGCTTGTTCGTGGTGACCTCCAAGGTCACCTGTTCTGACCACATGTGATTTCTTCCTTTGGGCTTTTATGAAGGATCTTGTGTATGTCCCTCTGCCATCTACTGATTTACCCAATTTGAGGCAAAGGATTGAAACAGTTGTCACTTATATTACTACAGATATGCTTGTTAAAGTATGGGATGACCTCAGACTTGTAGGGAAAACTGTAAGAGGTACCTTCCATTTTATTTGTGGTTCAATATTAAAATCAAGGTTAAGAGACATTAAATAACTTTAAAACCCCGATATTTTTTTTTTGCAGACCTATATATTTACTCTATGATTAAAATTATAACACAAGATAACAATACCTTGTTGGTGTCCAGCGGCCTTTCCCTTTTGGATAATAAGCAATAAGCAATATGCTGACAATAACAAGAACTAATGGTGTCCACTTGTTAGTTAATAATATGTGATCTAAACTATCAACCATAGGGACAAGTGGAATCATCAAAACTAGCGCCAGCAACAAACCAGCAACTACATCCTGTGTTAAAAATAAAACAAAAAAACAAATTTAATAGCTTAATGAATATCTCAATTAATTATAAACACCTTGTATTTTACATGGAATAAAGTGTTCACTTAACATACATTGATTGACTATTTACTAAACAAAACTTTTTTTGTCATCAATCTTTATTTTCTATATTCTCTTCTTTTCTTACAGTTAATATTTTGCAACCATACACTATTCAAATATTTTCAGCAATTTCTAATTTTAAGATCTACACCTGATAACAGATTTTTCTTCACAAAAGCTCTTTTTGTTCATATCAGACTGCTTTTGATACATTTTTTACTTTCAGTGTTTACAAATCCATCCTTTTTAATTTTACTACCTACATAGAATTTTAGGTAGATTTCATAAGAAAGTTACCTAAATAATGCGTACCATGATTCAACTTTCGGAAAATTTCAAAAATATCTTCACGTTTCACATCTCCCAGACCCCAAAACCACTGTCAGCTCAAAAGTTTACATATATATAAATTTATATATACATTTCATTTTCTTGTGGACACGATAACTGCTGTAATTTTGCGTCGATCACTTTGAAATTATTCCTTAAAAATAATTTATCCCAAAATCTTGGTCGAGTTCATTAACAGCCAAAATCGGACCATGGGATGGAAATGGGGAGGCTTTTTCGGAAAAACAGAATAAAATCTATAACTTTTTTATTAAGTAAAATATCACATTCGTTTAAAGTTCCTACTATTCTTTGGATAAGAGTCTAAAACTTATTTCTGGAAAGGTTTTTGATATCACCAACCATTGGCCCAGCGGGTGGAAAAAATGCGGTTTCAAAGAAAAAAAATCATACCTCCCTTAATAGGCACAGTATTGAATCGGTTTAAAGTGGTTGTTAATCCTCTAAACATTACCTAAAACTTTTCTCTGAAACAATTTTTGATATGACCAACCCTTACGGCAAGGGATGACCAAAATACTGCTGGAATTGTAAGATGGGTGAAATCTACCTCTGCCTTCTAGCGTGCTGAAAGAGATTTTTTTTTTATTTTTGGTATTAAGTTCTTTCACCTTAACATTCAATTAATATGATCTTCCTTTATGTAGTATTTTATTAATGTTGTTTTATTCTTATTTGTTTTCAAATTAATAACTCCCCTATCAATAAAACCACCTCACTCACAATTTTCTCATTTTTACTTTCTGTCAAGAGAATAGTGTCAGCGAATTTGAAATTTTTATTTTCTCTTCTCTATTTATTTATATTCTAATTTATTTTTTAATTCTCATAATGATTCTTCTGTGTAAAAGTTAAAACACACACTAGAGTTTTTTTCTCTTTATCCTTCACTTAATCACAGCTGCCTAATCCTTCAATAGGCTGTAACTTATTCAACTTTCTTGTAAATGCATATCATATGTCTACATATAACTGTACTTATAAAGCAACTTGTCATGACTGACTGATTCATCAGTGCCCAGCAAAATCTACTGAAGATAAATCAATAAAAATCTGTATATATGTTGTTCTTATGGTGTAAGTGCACACTAAGAAAGGATTTTTTGAAATTCTGAGTTTAAAGGGTTAAAATTAACAATGAAATTTACTATTTTTCCCCTCTCAGTAACAAATGAAGATAAGAACTTGATTTCTGGTATGTGCAATCTTTTTGTGATTATGTAAAAACCAATTTCTAGACTTTTTTGAAATTCAAGTATAAAAGGTTAAAATGGATTTTTGAATCTTTTTAAAACTGAATACTTTTTTAATTTCTCAGTAACAAATGAAGATATCAACTTGATTTTTGATGTTTTTAATTTTCATGTGAATATCCAAAAACTAATTTCTAAATGTTATGAAATTCTGAGTTTAAATAAGGGTTAAAATAAAGTTTGATTTTTTTTAAAAACTAGGTTTTTTTTTAATTTCTTTGCAACAAATGAAGATATCAACCTAATTTTTGATGTATGTAATATTCATGTACTTACTTACACAGACCTCGACTAACATATAATTATAATAAAAGAAAAACATATAATTTGAAATGTTTTAGATTTTAGAATGTATTATATTCACAAACCTTTTGTAGTACAGTCTGAAAACTGATTACTCACAAACACTAATTAAAATGTTGCCACCTGTGAAGAATGCATATTACCTTTATAATTTACTATGAAATATGATTTCTAATTACCCTTTACAATGGATCATTGTGATACTTTGAAGCAGACCAAAATTTTAGATCAGTCTTTACATGTCACACATGTGCTATTATTTTACATTATTGTTTGTTTTTTTTCATTTCCCCCTACATGATCTGTATTAGACTAGATTTTTCCCTTCTATTAATTTAGGAATTACCTAAAATATTACTTTAACAACTGCATAGCCCATAGGAATGGAAAAACAATTGAGATTACAATTTTTCTGTGATTACAGAATAATGAGAAGATATATGTTTTTACAATCTGGTTAATATGAACATGTAATGCAATTTTAAGACTTTAAAAATGTACAAATATAGATTGGCAAAATAAATAATATCTCTAAGGAGATGATATCTTTTTCAGTGTTTGTACTTTAATGACTGGTGATCTTGTTAAGGATGAGAACACTAACATATTTACAAGCTTATGTAATTATCCCAGTGATCTTAGAAATACGTAAAATTAATTGAATGATCTAATGGAATGATGCATAAAAGTGCACTTATAGAAGACTGCAGACAAGAGGAGGAATTCAGAATAAGCCCAGTAATTATTCATCTATTCATTAAGAAAATGCAATTTAAATAAAAAAGAACTAAATCTATGCAAGTAAGTTAATATCCAAGAGCGATCCTTAACTAGATACAGACTAGAATCAACACACTTTTTCCAAAGGACTCAGCAAAATAATTTAAGCTACTAGTTTTTAAGAGCTGGAAAAATGATTTTTTATAGAAATAGGGATTGAAACCTAGAATGATGTAAACTCCAATTAATATCTTACCAAACTTTAATCAGCATTAGTTTGGTAGCTAAAAGCCACCCAGAAGGCAACAGCCTACAAAAATTAAAGAGTTTGATATGTTTAACAATTAGTAGTGTAATTAGTTTCTATACAACAATGGTACTGGAAGTGATATTTATAACTAAGTGATGTTTTATTCCTTATTTAATATCTCTTGATTATAAAGTTGCAAAAGGGTCTGAATCTCAATCCTCAAGAGGGCAAAAGAAGTATTGAGGACACTAGGAAAATTTTGCAATATGACTATTTTTTATCATTTTTCAAAAAAACTCCACCACACATTATAAATTCTCCATCCTTCAAAACCAGTCTTAAAAGAAATCCTGCCATGTTTTATCAGAGATGGCTGGGCACACTCATCATCCGAAGCATCTAGGAGGTCATCATTGCTTACAAAACGTCTCCCTTTCAGTCTGTTCTTCAGCTGGGTGAACAGCAAAAAGTTACATGGAGCAAGGTCAGGACAATAGGGAGGGTGTTCTAACACTGGTGTTCCAGTGCTGGTCAAATATTTGGAACAAACTTTGGGCTTCCATCCTTGAGTTTGGGTACAGTTTCTGAGAGCTCTGACAATTCCTCATTTCTGCAACTGTCTTCCGAGTTTCCAACACAACTTGCTCTAAATCTCCTCTCAGACTAAAAAACACAGCCACTATTTTCTTCTTCACTAATCTGGATTTTCAAAGAGCCTCAGGTTCTCCTCATCTCTGAATACCCAAAACTTCTCATCCCTTGATTGTCATCTCATAACACCACAGCCAAGTTTCATCACCTATCAACATAGTGCCTATGTTGACAATACCATTCACATAGGAAAATTTCCCATTTTCAAACGTTTTCAGTATTTCACAGCATCATGAAACACTATACCTTCTGTTCGTTGGTCAAGTTATGCAGCACTTAAAGGGTTCAAAGCTTTCTAACTTGAAGATGATCTCCCAGAAAACATAACTACTGGTACACTAATGCCCAACGACACCAACAAGAATTTTTCATGCTGCAGCAATGTTTTCTTTAGTTACAGATGAAGAAGATTAACCTGACCTGGAGCATCCTCAAAGCCAAAATTTCCTCTTTCAAACTCTGAGTACCAGCTAAATATTTTGTACAATGAAAACAATCCTCTCCAAGTACAGGAGTCATTTCCTCTAAACACTGATCAACACTTTAGCCATGCAGAAAATTTCCCGACATTCAGTTTTTGATCACGATGACATCACTACTTCTTTTCACTAACACAGCAGAAAAGCAAATGAATAAATTGCATTAATGTTCTGCTTAACTAATATGGAATAACCAGAAGAATAACTTTACAAAATAAAAACCTATTCATCTAAATAAGATTTATTTGATGAAGATTAAGGTAATGAAGTTGAGGCTCAAATATATCCATACAATATATGTAGTACATGTATTACATCCATACAATATATCCACGTAATACATACTTCACTATTACAAACACATTTAAAATAATATTGTGAACGTATATTTACATATAAATATACAACTGATGGGGCAACTACAATCTTTGGTACTGTGATTAGCAAACATTTTACAGTACTATTTTCTTATCACTGTATTGCATTTATTAAAATAACCTTGTATCATGACAACATAACATGTAATGTAAGATACAGACAACACATTATCGATCTAATTTTTTGAATACTGCATCAAGAAAACTGAATATTTTAATCTTTTAATTATTTCTTATGATAGAATATTGTTAAATATTGTATGATATAACATTCACATTGACAATGTTAATATTAATATTAATGCTGTAGATTGTATAACTTCAGTTAGTATGACTTATCCCACTCCTCACACATGTTACTTTAAACTAATATCTGGAGATAGGATAGTTTGAATGGAATTTTACTGTTTTTTGTAGAAATTGCTCAAGTGAGTCTTTTTTTTTTAAAGTAATTTCTCATTTAATCATTTAAGGTAGAAACCCCTCAAGTGAGATTAAGCTTTTCTTAATAGAGTAAAATGTATCATATAAGTGTGATGCGACCTTACCCTTTGATAGATAAATTTGAATTTCAGTTATGAATAGATTTAAAAGACAGATCAGCTGATCAATGTATAAGACCATGATGATGTAGGAGTTTTGAAGGCTTGAAGTGTTTTATTACCTAATGGAAGTAGCTATAAAATGCTCTTGAAATTATGGTATTGCATATGAAACATTCAGTAATTCAGTATGAAAGTAAATCAAACCCAGATGACAGCGTATGAGCATCACCAGTTGCTGGTTACCTGGTAATATTAAGAAATGGAAGATTTAAAATAAGCCATGATACTACTGTCTTTAAAGATTACTTAACATTAATGTTAACTCTTCTAGATATTGCAGATCCTTGACATAATTTTAATGTCTTTTATATTAGAGCACTAAAAAAGTGAAGTTAAAAAAAATTATTTTGTTAATATAAACTAAATTCACAAGATATTTCACAAAGATTTTCACTATTTCACAAGATACTTAGAATAAAAAGTATCTTTGTTAACAACAGATTTTTTAAAAAGTCTTCCGTAAGGATGAATTGCTACATCACCTTCATTTGTAACATAATTATGTATTAGCTATCTGTGTTATTTGTCTATTTAACATATTTGATAATAACGTAACTACTTAGTTTACTTTCTTGCATGCAGTTGTCAAAAATTGGCCAAATCCTCAAGCGTCATGTATAAGATTCATTTTAAAATCCCCCTTCTCCATCACAGATCATGTATTTAAAGCTTGCCTCGTCCTTAACTCCATGTTTATACAGTAGCATTTCATCTGTTTGGGCAGAAGATCTTTCTGAACCATTTTTCAGTAAAAATTATATTTTTTTCCTAAAAGCACATAAAAACATGATCTATAATAAGAAAGTCCTCTCAGTGTAAGTAAAAGTGATTTTTTTCATTTTTTATATTTTCCTAGTGAGATAGAGGCTACTAGACTGAGAAGTAGGGTCAGACTAGCAGCTGGACTCCCATTAATGTATACTGAATCAAATAGCAGCAACATCTGTTTGTTTCAGCTCTTCTCATTCAAGTTTTCATTGAACTTGAATTCTATTTTTTCTATACAAGTATGTGTTTGTGGATCTTTTAACCATATAATCTTTGTTGAAACTATAATTATTAGTATGAAGTGTTTTATTTTTTCAGGTGCAGAATAGTGATTTACATGAAACATTCCATAGTCAGCTTGAAAGAGCAGAAGATGGTTTTTCTTTGGTTGCTGATTATTTTGGGCGTGGCATTTTCAATAAATTCACTGTTATTAATGATGCAACACTAAGTAATTGATTTAATTTTTATTGTTTATTGTAAATTGGTAATTATTTTCTTTTAATTAAATTTTCTTGAAATAGTTAAGTTGATATTAATTGAAAACATCAGGTATGTGGCAAGGTAACATTTTCTTTAATTTGTTGTTTCTGAACTAGGTGGTGTGATCTCTTTAAAAGTTAGAAAATATTTTTATTTTTTTATTTATCAAGAATTCCAAATAATAAAATTTCTGTTCTTACATCATGGAATTATTGAATAAAGTAAATAATTATACAATTTTTTTTCTCTTAATTACCATCAGAGACACTAATGGCAAGTGATGAATTGCTATATTTTTCCTTAGCTTGTTATTTATTTAGTGATACTTGGAAATCTCTTGTTTCTATATTCATTAAATTATGTCATATACCTTTAATTAGACAAGTAATAATTTTTAAAAAAAGAAGATAAATGTAATTTTTTTGTTCTTGATTATAGTATATATGACTCATAGATGTTATCGATTACTACAATTTTTTTGTATCCAAATATCATATTTACTTACATATGTAAGAAACTCAGATATATACATGAAACATTTTGCGCATAAGATGTGAAAGACAGACCCAAAAAATAATGGTGTAGGTTTTAGGAAAAAAGTACATGTAAAATTTTCAGTTAATTTCTATTTATTTTTTATGTAGTAAAAATTAAATAATAAAATATATACTTTAAAATTAAATTGTCATTAATTAATTATTATTATATACAAAAAATATGGTGCATTGATAAACACAATAACAAATAAGGAAATATACAAAGACTTGTAGGCACATCTAAAATAAAAAAAGAAGAAAGAGCCTATTGTAGCAATGTCGTATGGTGATTTTAAAAGACAAGCAAGTTAAAACACTAATATGGTAAATCTGAAAAAGGATTCTTACATGTTTTTTAATCGTCATTGCTGTTTGAATCTCCAACTTCAGAAGAGGTATGACTATTGTCCCATAAGGCAGTGTCTTCATTTCTATCCAGGCTGTTAGAGATACAGCAATTCTTTAAGCTCTTTACTATCAAATCATTTTAGTTAAGATTCCATGCAGCCAAGATCCACTCGCATATTAATGTGAAACTCAGCTTTTTCAGTCTTCCTGTAGGAGTTGTTTCATGGACTGCAGTTGCCATCCACTCGAATAAAAATGTTTCAAATGTGTTCTTCGAAAGGCCAATTAACATTGAGTGGCTGGAGTAATGACATCATTCTAGAAGGAATACAAACTTGCTTTGTTTTACTTTCTTGAAACATTTTTTCACATTGTCTATTACATGTTCACGGAAACTATCCATCACTAACATAATTTTCAATCTTAAAAGAGCACCAGATCACCACTCCCACATACATTTTACCCAATTTAAAACTACCGCATTATTCATCTATCCTTGTTCTTGGCACCTAATGACAACAGCAGGTAATTTTCAGCCTTTCGAAAGGTTTTACTATTAAATAAAATAAATAGTGAAAGTCTTTTGCCATATGCTAGTATTGTCAAAATAATAGTACTGTATTATAATACTGTACAAAGCCAATTTTCATAGCCACAAGCAAACACTGACAGCATAATTGTTTAATCTGCTGGTACATAAAAGTAAACTGATTGACTGATTGATAGGCATTTCTATCTGCCCTATTAAAAAGTTATTTTCTTGTTGTAACTGAATTACATGTCTCTTGAAGGCCAATAATTTTTCTTCAAAGGCATGCAGCAAACGTTTGACAAATAGATATATGTTTTCTTATTGATAATTCATACCTATTCGTAAAAAGATTCAATCATCGTTGACTTGCTTTAAAATTTGGTATTTGTAGCTCCCTCATGATTTA
The DNA here is from genome assembly GCF_047948215.1 of Lycorma delicatula. Lineage (NCBI taxonomy): Eukaryota > Metazoa > Arthropoda > Insecta > Hemiptera > Fulgoridae > Lycorma > Lycorma delicatula. The sequence goes on along the minus strand of NC_134463.1, from coordinate 115,867,526 downwards.
TGTGGCTTTTAATTGTGCCATTCTGTTGAAACAGCAAATCATTGCTAACATATATCTTGAATATAAGAAAACAACTGCTCTTCTACTTGAAACTTTTGAATCCTGTCATGAAATACGCTTCTACTTTTATTGCTATTTGTAAGCTTTTTTCTTTTTCCAATCTCTTATATACAGTTCTGGAATATCATATTTACGGCCTGCTGCACAATTACAGATTTCCTCAGCTAAACGAATAACTTTTAATTTTGTGCTGACCATAAATGAATGCAAAATTTTACAACTCATTTTTAGTAACTCACTTAAAGTATTAACTGGATAAACTTAGTATAAGTATAAACACAAGACACAATCTACCTTCACATGACTAAAACAAAATGAATACTGTAATAATAATTTATTTATATTATATTTACTGTAATGTACTCGTTTGTATATATTAAACAATGTACATTAATGTATGTATATATATATAATATGTATACTAAGTTGCCTCTAGACCACTTAAATTTAATAAATAAATAAATATGGATGATTTTGTTAATTTTTTAAAGCTCTTCATGCATTTGTTATAGTCTTTTGATTATCTCATGTTTTCTCCTAACATGACTGCAACAATACTTATAATTCCTGATTGAAAGTAGTAACAAATTTTTCTAAACAGAGTTTATGTTATACTCTGAATGTTATGTTATATGCATTTTCATTTTTATGAATCTTCTTTTGAACATACTCTTTATTTCTCAGTTCAAATTCATCATTTTATTTTTCAGTTTGAATTCACTTTTTTATGGATTAGCTGTATACCTTTCATTTTGCATTCCTTTTTCTGTTTCCTAAATAAATACTAATTAATTATTTTTCGTGTTTATAATCACATTTCTAATGCATTTTATAATGGTCACCAATTTTATACGTGTTAATTTTTAATTTTTCAAATCAATTTTTTTTTCAGGATCAAAATCATTTTCTTCAAAACCTGATACTGTGCAAGCATTGAAAAAACCAACCAATATGTCACAATCAGTTGATATAAAAATTCAGAACCCAGGTAATATTACTTTGTAGAATTTTTCATCAGTTGTATAACTTTGTTTTCAGCTTAAATTGGCAAATATTTTATTTCATTCTTAATATAATTTCATACATTTATATAATTTTAAAAATTCATATTTAATTTTCAAACATTTGTTTAAAATATCTAAGCTTAAACTTAGAAAATGCGTTCATTTAATTTTTAGGACAATTTTTTTTACATTGTGTTCTATGCATCCAATTTTAAATGTATAGTACCAAAGTCAACTTGTCTATACACACAAGAAAAATTTCATAATTTGGATTGTAGTTAATTTAATATTTATGATGTTTATATAATTTATTGAAACTGAGATTTCACAGTAGATACTATTTACTATATTGTTTCCTGATTTGAGGTTTTTAATGTTAATTATGCTTGTAATCATTTGATCTTTTTTTTTAATGTTTTTCTAAGGAATTTTTCTTAGTTAAAAGTAACATCAGGCAGTCAATTTTTTTTTTGCAAGGGCAATTTCAACAAGATCCGTTTTCAGTAAAATTTTAATGTGAAATTACATTATATTGTTTTAATTAGACAATTAAATTCTGAATTACGTTAAAATTTGTTTAGACAATTTTTCTTTGTATTGAAACCAAGCATATTTTTTCTTCTTTGACAGTGTACAACCGTGCATTTATGTTTATTGTATACATTGGCATATGTTGATATAAAGACCTGTTTAATTGACACTGAATATCAAATGAGTTGAGTATTTACCTGGTCGTATTGCTTCAGCTAATATGTTAGGATGATCTTTGTTGGATGAACTACCTATACTTGCACATTTATTTATTGTTTTTCTATTAAATAATCTGACAGTCTTCTTAACCATTCAGACTTCCTTTACTGTACAAGAGACTTTGATTTTGCAGTTTTCATGTGGCTGTTTCAGTGAAGTTAATACACAGAATGAGTTGTAGTGTGTGTGAAAATGCCATGTCTGAATGAAGTAGACCTCTTATGACTCCATAACGTATTCCCACGATCCTTCCCTTGCTTGAAACATTTTTGCAGTGCTCTTTTAGAACGGCTACCAGCTGTGCTCTCATATCTGTCGTTATGTACTTCCAGTTTTTAAATCAGGAAACATTCAGCAGCTTCTTCAGCCTAAGGAAACAACAAACTATCATAAGCAGTTATTTCTGTTGAATAAGGAGACAGGTAAACCTGAGGAATTCTGTCTCTGACAAGAAATCCTGGGTTAGACGTGACAAATGTGAGTTTGTTATCAAGGTGCAACTATCACTTGCATTGTATTCCCACAGGTCTGGCCTTTTTTCCTGATTTGCAACACAATGATGACAGAATCTCCAGACAGTACTGTTTGTTGACAGTGTGGATGCATATACATGATACACAGCTGTACAATAGTAAAAAAAAACCAGCATTGTTTTCATTTTGCTCCTCACCTAACTTAATTTCTTTAGTCTTGGGAGATGATTGTGTCTTCCACTGTGACAACTGAACTTTTATTTCTGGGTTGTGCCCATACACCCAATATTCATCACCAGTTATGGTCATAAGAAAGTTGGTATTACTGTTGGACTTTACAACATCCTGTGCAGTATAAAAATGTATATCTTCCTATTCAAATGAAACCACTTTTGCGACAGATTTTGCAACCACTCTGTGCTTATCTAAATCATCTGTTAAATTTTTGTGTTATACCATTACTAATTCAATGTCATTTGCAATTTCGTGGATAGTAAGCTGACTATTTTCCATTATCAAATTCTGCATGTTATTAATGAGGTTTGGATTTTGGCTTGTTGACTGTCTACTTGTGCTAGTTACTCTCAGCTGAATTTTTGGTATTTTGAAAACTGTAATACCACTCTTTAATCTTTGTACAGCTTCATTTCTAAAACCCTGTTTAATCTTACAAATTGTTTTGCCTTGGCAAGACAAGTCATGTATAAAATAAAAATGTAAACGCCTACTATACAAATACACAATAGCTGCTGAACAACAGAAACCATGTACAAAAACTAATTGTACACAAGTTTTACTACTCATACTCATACCACTTATAATATTGAAATACTTTTCCAGGAAAAAAAAATGTGGCTGGATTCTTTTTGAAGACTTAGTGTATGTAATGTTTTTGTTTAACCTCCAATGGGCTATAAAAAAAAAGATACATTGACATAAAATGATTTTATTACTAAAAGTTGAGTAGTATGTAACTTTTTCTTCTATATAATCACCAAAACAGTTGACGCATTTGTCGTATCATGACACCAGCTTTCCGATGCCCTCTTCAAAAAAGTTTGCGATCAGTGAGGTAAGGTACGTCTTGACAGCCTCCTGAAGTAGTTCGTTGGTGAAGAAGTGTTGTCCACCCACCCATGCCTTCAATTCTCAAAAGAGGTGAAAATCACTAGGTGCTAGGTCTGGATTATACGTTGGATGGTTGAAAACATCCCACTTGAATTGTTTGAGAAGATGTTGTATCATGTTGGCACAGTACGATCATGAATTCTCATGGATCAAAACCATGCCGGACAAGAGCATGCCTCCTCGTTTGTTCTGGATCGATCTGCAAAGGTGAGATAAAGATTCACAATAAACTTCCTTTGTTATGTTGCCCTCTGCTCTATAAAGTTCACCAACAAGACACATTTATTGTTCCAAAAAACTACAGCCATTGTTTTCCTGTTGCTCAGTGTCTGTTTGAAAGTTTTTGGCTTGTTTGGAGAAGTTTGCATCCACTGCTCAGACTGTTCTTTGGTTTTGTGGATTGTGATACTGGATCCAAGTTTCATTGCTGGTAGTGATAGACTTTAAAAACACCCTCCTCCTCATTATTGTAACATGAGAAACTTTAAGGCTGATGACATTCACTGCATTATGATCGTCACTCAAATTTTTGGGACCCAACATGCGCACAGTTTCTGGTATCTTAGGTCTTTAGTCACAATTGTGTACAGAGAAGACCTTGGAATCTCTGGGAATTTTGCAGAAAATTGACTTATCGTAAACCTCCGTTTGTTACGGACAAAATCATCAACACGCTCAACCAGGCAAACAGTAGCAACAGACTTGGGTCCTTGCCCACCTTCATCATGGATGTACATTCACCCTTCTTTAAATTCCTTACACCATTTCCGTACACTACCATTACTCCAAGTGTTTTCACCATATACTAGGCTCATTCTGCAGTAGATTTCATCAGTGCTACATCCTTCTGCTTGCAGAAAACATATTACACTTCACAGTTCACAGTTGGCGGGAGCATTGATTGAAACAACTGTGATCAATTGCTTGTATCTCGGCCCAGACTAATGCATTGGAGCTGGCAATGGCAGTGGTTGTGGTGGGGGCCGGTGAAATCACACATCGTGCAGACCTGGCTCCCGCCTATCTCTTGTTTACTTAGATACACAATTGTAGGTTGAAAAAACAGCCCTTATATAATATAAATAAATAATGTTCTCTCTCTCTCTCTCTCTGTGTGTGTGTGTGTGTGTGTGTGTGCGCGCGCGAGCGCGCATATGTGAAAATCCTGATAAATTTTTATTATTGACTAAGGTTTTAACTTCTTTTAACTTTTTGCAGAGAGACCTAAAGAACTTGGAAAACAAAAATTATCATTAGAAAGATATAGTTCTATGTTAGAAGCAAATTTAACTCGAGATCAACATACTGCCTTAACGCCAAGCACTGATTCTCCAGAAATACCTTTAATGACTGTTATCTCAAATAAACAGAATACAACATTATCATTGCCTGGAAAGAATCCATTTGAGGATGATGAAGATTACTCATCAGGTACTCCGTTTGATGATGATGATGATTATAATAAAAATTTAAATCCATTTTCAAGTAAGTTAAATGTTATTGTTGACATGTATGTTATATGTACATTTGTATTATATTAAAAGATGGTTCACTATTAATGTAAATTGCCTGTTCAAGGAAATTTCCAAACTTTCAATATGAAAGATTTAATAAATAGTAATTAAATTGATTAAACAGAAAAGTTTGGCACAGCTGCATATATGTTAGACTAGAAATGTAAATGGCAGTTTTCATCAATTTGTGATTTAGTTCCTAATATAAAGTTATGACTTGTGATTTTTCTCTTATCAAAGCGGAGAAAACTGAACAAATTCATTATTATATGCACAGTGAATTATGAAAAATAAATGTTTTAAGGTTACACCAATTTGTAAATTGCTAACCTTATTCTTATTTTTCCTCATATTTATTGTTTGCAGACCTATTTTAGATGAATGGCTGTTTCTTTTTATGTCATAACTAGTATCAACTTGCACATAAAACTTGGTATGAAAATTATATTTATTTCATTTCATTTTGTATACTATACAGAACACTCTGTATATCATTAGATGTTATATAAGTTACATGAATGTGAATAAGTCAGATAATGGCCATTATCTGGAAAAAAAAAAACATTGCCAGTATACATTATATATGTTAAAAATCACAAAACTATTTCTCACAATTTTGAGTGGCGTAAAAGTCATTACCACCATTACAATTTGAAAACCATTTTAAAACTATTATAGGTTTATATCACTAGTTTTTCTATGACAGTTTGGGTTGAAATAACCTACTAAGGAGGGCTGGGACTGTTGTTTTTTGAAGAAACGGTTACAAAAGGGATCTTAACTAAAGGATAGAAATAACCTAGAAGTTTGTCATATGCTATTTCGTTTCTAAAAATTAATTTAATCATTTATATTTCCACCTTGATGACGCTGGGCCAGACTGTGGTACCTCAGGCTGTTAGTGTATTAATGAAGAAGTCTGACATCAGAGTTATAAGACAATGGATTTTCATAGATGTATTACCAAAATTACCATTCCTTTTAGGGTTATTGAAAGATACGATGTATGCCGTTAAACCAAAGATGCTTGAGAAATTAAACAAAAATATTACCTATTTGCTTCAGTATGTCTTCTAAAGCAGCTACTCTTGCTTTCAAAGAAAACTTCTTGTTTCAGTATTCTATGCATCTGTACAGATATAAACATTTTTGAGCTCAAATGTTCAGCAAGGTTAGTTGTGCATTAGTTTTAGTCGATGAACTGTAATTTTTGTGCCATTCTGTATTCTTTTAGGATTATAAGCTTTATTAATTAGAAAAGAGTCAATTAATAAGAGTCAATAATTGTTTTATAAATTTTTTTCAGTTAATTTTTAATTCAGCATTATTAGTGTTGAAAAATATTTTGACGTTTATGAACAAGCTCTACAAATGGCCATCAATCTCCCCATAGACTTGATTAATGACTACTCAGTGAAAGACTATTAATAAAGACTAAATCAAAAAGTATTGTACAATAATTAGCAATATCTAGTGCCGTTTTTTATTTAAACGTGCCTGTACAAAATTGAGTAATCGCTTTATTTCAGTTTACAGTTATATCTGTATGTAACATTTAAGTGATTCATAATGTAACTTGTATTGACGGAAAAAATATTATAATCAGATACAGAATTCAATAAATGCCCATTTTTGTTTTCTTTTTATATATTTATTTATTTAATTGTTAAGATTAAATTTGACTATATTAACAATAATGTTTAAATATCAAAATGTTTTGTAGGTTATAATTAAAAATCAAGACTGAATGTGGATTAAAAAACAACTTTCCACCATTGAATTCTGTTTCATACATTATTTAAATTGGTTTTATTGATATTGATAATCAGTAAAATAGAGTGCGTACTATGTTGAATTGTATAAAAGTGTGTGTGTATGTGCACATGCATGTTTTTATATATGTATTTATATAATCAAATAAGTAATTACCATGTTGACCACTGTGTTGATAAAATTTAATATTATATGAAATAATATGTTTATTATAAAACACAGTAATTAGATGAGATTTAATCATTTAGAAATTAATATAGTAAGTTTAACTTTTATAATTACTGTGTTTTGGTGTTTCATATTTCGCATAATATATATATATATATGTTTTATAATGCATATAAAAGCCTTTTCTTAACGAAGTTTCTTTTTTAAAAACCAAGTTTTTATTTTATTTACATATAAAATTTATAAATGTAGATATTCTTCGTGTAATATTATTTTGGATATACCTTCCCAACATAAATTTAATAAACAATGTTATGTGTACATGCTAACAGTGAGTTCAAGAATGAAACTTTTCATTACATTGTCATTGTGATGAAGTGAGTGCAACACTGAATAAAAATTACACAAAAGACAAAGCCTTCAACATAATAACATTTCTTAGAATTACTGCATTTCCAGGAATACATTCCAGTAATAATGCTTACATGTGCTAAGTAATATATTCTAACTATAATGTAATATAATATTCTACTATAGAAGAATATTTTATTCCACTATAGAGAATATTCTCTATGTTATAATTATAATTATACACTAATCTGTTGTTGCAAATTATCAATTTGCAATGTGCTGTAAGGGCTTCAATTAATCTTGTTTAGATTTAGGAATTCTGACTGACTGAGATACAGTTGTAATGTTTAAATAAGTGGTATCCACTACATTTTTAAAAAGATTTAAAACTGAGCCCTGCAGTTTCGCAATGAAAATAGAAATCTTTTATTTATTGAGCTAAATTTTGATGTTTTTTTTCATTCCAGGTTGATTTTATTCATCATTCAATAAAGAAGAGACCTGGTTTTCAATTTCAATTCATATCAACTAGATAATTTATTTTATATAGTATATATGCAGCTATCCATTGTATGTAAATGTAAAATATGCTAATGATTAATTTTTTATTCTATAGTAATTATATTTTTTGTACAGTATTTTATTTATCCTTAAATATTTCATAAATTTTTATAGAATCTGCATGTTTGTATATTTTTGCTTCTTTTCTGATAATTAATAATAATTGTGCATTATAATTTTTATTTATTTTTCATTTAACCCTTTAGTATTTGTTATCTTGTCTTTCATGTCAAGATTAAGTGATTAATTTATAAATCTTTTATACTTAATCAATTATTCAGTTTTATCATATAACGCATACTAAGCATTTGGGCAGAGTTGATAATGGGTTTTGATTTTTTTTTCAAAAATTCCTAATCTTTAGTAATATAAAAAATTTAATAGTATATTTTTGTATGTTATTGGTTGATATTTAAATTACTGTATAATATTTAATTTGGTGGTGGTTAGATATTTAGACTCTGACAACTTTTTAAGAAAAAATGCATATTCAATAAAACTGCAGTTAGCTAGGTAAATGGAAACAAAATTTTTCCTCAGCTCCTTAAATAATTATATTTCTTTTTTCTTCTTGAGAGCCAAACAAATACATACCATAATTGTTTTAAATAACTTATTCACTAGGTAAGCTTAAAAGCCTGTGTATAGAAATACTTTTAGCTTATCAAAAATCCCCAAGCATTATTAGGATTTGAAATCAGAACCTTCCAGATGCAAGGTGAAGATCAGTCCATTTTAAGGGTTAAAAATCTACCTGGATTTTTTTTATATAGAATTTTACTCTGGTGGATATGATTATGATGAGCTATACTTTATATTAAATACTTGTATTTTAATTTAGATCATTTACAATAAAGAAAATTTTTGTATCCATAAAATATCAATCTCAATGAAAAATTATATAGAATTATTATTCTTCATTTTACTATTGTCTTTTGTTGCAACATTGGCCTAAAGAATGTTACATGCCTATGGTTCATGCACACTTTAACTAACCTGTACTTTAAAATAATCAGAATTTTTAAAATCATATCACACTTTTCATTTATAATCCAAATATTTTTTATCTTAACAAGCAAAGTTACACAGTATTTCTCTAGGCACCAGATCTTATTTATTATCTGGATAGTAAAACCCTAAGTCAAAATTCCAAAAAATACTGTTTATAAAAATGTTCAACTTTTATTTGATCTAATTCTTGACTGCTGAAATCTTTTCCAGAAATTATTCATAGCAGCATATAAACCATAAAATACTGTTTCTCCTAAGACAGTTAAGCCTCCAGTTAACAATTCAAAAATGTTTCTGTGAAGATTATACACAATTATATTCGCTTTAATTTACATTGCTTGAATTTTTTGTTAAAGTAAATACCTAGCGTATAAACTAAAAAAGGTTTTACCAAAAGAAGGAACAAACTGGTTTAATTTTTTATCCTACAACTTTTTTTTGTGACATGTGTCCTAATTGAGTAAGTGACAAAATCTACTTTTCAACAAGACTGGGGGGCTCATTAGTAAATATTTCTTAACTTTCAATCATCTAAATTGATTTTAGCAAGTGCAGTGTTTGATTGAAGCAGAAGCCCTTTTGCTTCATTTTTGTATGGATGTTAAAATATTATATTTTAACATATATTTTTAACGGATAACGGGATATTTTTGTAATATAACGTTAAAATAAAATGCATATACAATTACACAAGGGTCAGTCAAATATAAACCATACTTTTGTTTTTATCATCTTTTAGTACAGAATAGAAATACAAAACATAATTATTGCTTTTCTATGTTGTCTAGAAGTTCTATACTTTTTCCCAACATGTGGGGAGCTTGTGGATCCTTTCTAGATAAAAGTTTGAGGATGTCGCAAGCCAACTGTGCATGAACTCCATTACTTCATTGCCCTTCTGGACTCTATCCTCTCAGTGCCTCTTTTAATGGCCTAAGCAAAAAGTCATCATAGATGGATAAATCTGGACTGTATGGGGGGGGGGGGGGTTTCTAAGATTTCTCAGTAAATTTCATCCAGTTTATCCTTAGTGCTAATGACTATGAGGCCTGGAATTGTTGTGAATGAAAATAACATCACTGATTGACTAGTCAGGCTACCATTTGTTTCCTGTATATGGCTTTCACTTTGTCCAAGAACTGGCTGTAGTATACAAAAAATCGATGAGCAATACTGTCTTTAAAAGTCCCAGAAGACTGTAGTGAGGCTTTAGTAGCTGAAGACCATGTTTTCATCTTTATAGGACAAGCCTATCCATTCTATACTTCCCAATTTTGACTGTGGAGTGTAATGATTGACCCATGTCTCAACACACGTTACTATTCAACACAAAAAATCCTTTCTCTCATTGAAATCAATTGAGGAGCTTTTTTGCAAATTTCCTGTCAGGCCTGTTACTGAGTTGTGGTCAAAAGTCTTGCAACTTTCCTCATACAGATATATTTGTAATAATGGAATAGGCATTTCCAAGACTGATAACCACTTAAAAACAATTTTATCAATCGTATGGTGCTGATAGTCTGCAGTGGGGTCATAGATCAAGCCCATTGGGCTGGTCTAGTGGTTAACTCATCATCACAAATCACCTGATTTTGAAATCAAGAGTTCTAAGGTTCAAATCGTAATAAAGGCAGTTTTACTTTTATATGGTTTTGAATACTAGATCGTGGTTACTAGTGTTCATTAGTGGTTGGGGTTCAGTTAACCACACATCTCAGGAATGGTCAACCTGAGAGTGTACATGACTACACTTCATTTACATTCATACAGAGGCTAAACAGAAAAAGAGAGGTCGTAGTTCAATGAATTATCATCCATCACACTTCTCCTTGAACGCCTGTTTTGGCTCATTTTCTACAGGTTTACCCTTCCTTTAAATTTGCTAGCTGTGTTGTAGACTTGGATACTGACAATATCATTTTCTCAAACTATCCTTGCAGTCTAGTGAAAATTCTGAACCCCTCATTTCTGAGAAACTTTATGACAAAATATAACATGACTGTGTAACCAACCATGGAAGACAATGCTGTGAAGACAAAAGCCCAGTTATTTGACTGACCCTCATATATGAACAAACTTAATGTATAATATACAGGTAGTGTGTGCTTCAAAAAATTACATGCTTTACAAAAATCATGGTGCAAAAGCCTAGCTGTGCTTTGCGTATAAAACCTGCACATCATTTTCTACACTGGGTATGTAAACCATTCTAGGCTTTGTTTATAAACCTGCTGTACATGCTTAACTCTTATTACAGGGATTATGTTTATCTGCTTTTTTCTTGTGAAGTTTTTCAACTTGTTCAGCAGTTGGCATTTCTCCAATTAAGGTTCAAAAATTATCAAGCAGCGCAAAGGAACCATTTCTAAAAAATAAAAGTTACAAAAATAGCAGTCAGTTACCAGTAAATTAAATGATTCCTTTTATTTAAATATTTCTACGGAAGAAACCAGTTTAGTACCACAAAATTATGCTGATTAAAGTGAAGAATTAAAAGTTTCTTACCAAGCAGCTGGAGCATTCAAAAAATTCAGTATGAGTTTAGTGTTAGTCAGTATTTAGCCTGTCAATCCAACAATTAGTTAAGGCAAGTGGAATTTTTCCACAAATTGCCGGCAAAAAGAAACCCAGTCACATAATTGATATAAATTTTATTAAATGTGTCCAATATTTTTACCAGAATGATGAGCAGAGCAGAGCCGAATGATGCCAGGCAAGAAGGATTGTGTCTCTGTAATACAAGCTGACTGGAAGAAAATTAATATTCTAAAAAGGCTTATCTTATGTAACATAAAAGAACTGTACACAGCCTTCAAAGAATAACATAATTTAAAAATTGGTTATTCAAAGTTTGCTGATTTAAGACCTAAATTTTGTGTTCTGGCTGGTGAGTCAGGTGCTCTGTTTGTATGTGTGTCATCTACCAAAATGTAAAACTTGTGTTATTTTCTCTAATAATGAAATTTAATTATAAAATTCTCCTTTCAACCATGGTATGTGATATAGAAAATGAAACGTGCATGCTGTCACAGTGTGAAAAATGTTCAGGCACTAATGATGGGCTCAAATTACTGCAAGAGAGTTGGGATGATTTTGATTCTGAAACTATCTTCAAACAGTGGGTTTCTGTTGACCGTTGTGAACTAACTACTCAAATTCTTCCATTTCATGAGTACTTAAAAGGCATCATGTTATAGTAAAGAAACAAGCTAATCCTCAACATTAAAAAGGAAAACTTGCTGGAGGGTGAATGTATTAGGAGACTTCTCTCAAAATTTTCCTTTTGTGATACAGGATAAAGTCCAGTAATATCACTGCTGAAAACTTATGCCGCAGTCATCCATTTCTAATATATTTAAAAAAAGAAGGAAAATTGCAAAGCCAAAAAAGCTACTGTGTGATTAGTGAGTACTTGAAGCACAATACTACATCGTTCTTGTGCTTCCAGAAGCAAGTCATAAATAAAGTAAAAACACTGTTACAAGTAAACAATTTTTTTATTTTTCTGATGGCTTCTCAGCCCAGTATAAAAACAAAAAAAATTTCATAAATTTGTCCTACAATCAAGAAGATTTTGAAATCGCAGCTGAGTGGCATTTTTTTGCCTCATACCATGGAGAGGACCATGTGATGGTATTGGTGGAACTGTAAAAAGGACTGTGACTAAAGCAAGCCTTCAAAGGACAGTCAACAATCAAATTGTTGCACCTTCTGAAATGTACAATTATTGCAAAGACAATATTAAAAGTATAACATTTATTTTCTGCTCCTAGTAAAGATGTTCAAGAGACTGAAGAATACCTCAATTCTTGTTATCAGGTAATCACAGTCCCAGAAACAAGAACTTTTCACAGTTATGTTTTAACAAGACAGAAATGTGTTCTGAAAGTCTGGGCAATCTCTAAATCATAAACACTTACACAAGAACATAAGTGTTTCTGATTGCTTTATAGGTTTACTAGAGTCAAAATGTAAAAATTATGTCTGCTGCATATACAGTGGCAAGTGGTGTTTAGGCAGTCAAAATACATGAAAATGAAGAGGAATATTGAATAGACTTTTCCCATCCGCAGGGTCCTAATACTTCATTCAAGAAATCATTGAGGGATAATCAAACATTGGTTCAACTGGAAAATATTTTAAAGATTCTCATGCTTTCAGAGCTTTTTCTATCAACTCCTGGAAGAGGACACAATGTAACACCAAAGATGAATGAGGACTTATCAGTTCTATTCAATAAAAAAAAAAAAAATGGCAGGAGCACTAAGGTATGTTAGTTAAGTTTTTGTCAAAAATGCAAGATTTATTCATAACTTCTATTATGAGGAGTAAAATAAGATAAAAGGAAATTGAACATCTTGTTAATGTATTTGAATTGTTTATCATTTTGTAATTATTATTTGTCATTTTGTGATTGACTATTTATTAATTAACAATTTATTCATTATAATGACTTTAGTTGTGACTTTTATAATCTGAAAAAATACATAACATCAGTATTTTTGGTTACATTTTTCACGGTTAGAAGGAACAGTGTTTTTAGCAGTTTTGATGGCTCATTACTTGTCAACCCCTTTGAGTAACAAAGCAAATTTTATGTGGTTTTAAAGTACGTAAAGAGTACTGTTGTAAAAATTTCAGATTTTTTCCACCTGTCCCACGTGTGATTTTGGGCCCAAAAAATGAGACATTTTCAAAATCACGGCCATTTTTTTTTTTTAATGAAGGACAGGATTCAGTAACAGTCAGATTTTTACTAGTGTTAAAAGATAAAAAACAGGCCTGTTACCTTAAGCCCTTCAAATTTTGTGCCCAAAATTTGAAAAAATAATAATTTGTAAATGTAACTTCAATAAACATTACAGGATTTGGTTGTGTAAGAAATTGAATTTTGAGTACACTAAGATGAAGTTCCATGTTTACTCATTCCAAAAGCCCTTTTTGATCCTCTCTACGATGTAACAAGAATTCTACAGCTCGTGGAAAAAGTGACAAAAATGGCTATTTTACAGGTTGACAAGTTAGAAAATAGTCTATTACTCAAGAAAAACATTTTTTGACCACTACAAGGGTAGTTATCATATACCAAATATCACCAAAATCAGAAATAGTGATGCACTGATCATTTTTTGAATTAAAATGGAATACCCCATATGTAGTTGTTATTTGTGACAGAAGATAAGTTTTTCTGTGATAGTGATTATAATTAAAATTTTATTATGTTAGCGGTGATAGTAGCTGCATGTTTTTTGTTTAATATTTTAGTTTTAAGTTTTTTATTTTCCTTTTTTATTTCATATTTAAGTTTTAATTTTGTTTTTAAATTTCTAGTGTATGTTTTTTGTTTTCTAGGCGATGATAACGTAAATGTTTTTCACCCCCCCCACACCAAAACAAAGTTACTAAAAATGTTATCTTCTGCAACAAAAATTTCTTAGGTAAACTTGTCTGTATTTTCTGTCAGTGTTCATTGATTTATGGTTCTGTTTCTTTGATGTGATGTAATTTAGTTCATTTTTTTTTAATGTAATAGATTAAGAGATTGTGAAACGTGTTTAAACAGACATAGCATTCCTCCAGGAACAAAGGAAGTTTGCTGTACATTTTTGGATATAAGGATATAAGCCACTATATGAAATTATACTACTTTACATCACCAGTTTAAAAGCTTATGTGCTAATTAATGGTTAGAAGGATAATGAATCCCTTTTTTTATTGTTTTACATACATGGAACCAACCAACTTACATTTACAGAATTCAGTGGTAGGCAGATAAATATAACCAAGAAAGGAGTAATCAACTGGAACACATATTTGTAGGAGATTTATTCAATTCCTATGTTCAAAGACAATCTTGGCGAAAATCAGTAGAGAAAGTTTATTTTAGTAATATGTAAAATTCTATTTACTTGTTACAAAAATTATGCAGGAAGTTTACATTTTAATAAAGGATTGTAAATAAAACAAATGAAGGGTGTTAAGACAACAGACAAGTATCACACAATCTAGCATCATTGAAAAAAAGGATGTTGAGTAACAATAATTTGTGGTCCAAGCATTTTCAATAAACTGGTTTCTATAGATCACCATAAGTAACTTAAGTACTGGGTACCACATCAGTGAATTGCATAATTACACAATGGTATTTTACGGCTTATATCCTTATCAGTCAATGCCTGAAGAAACCAGTTAATAAATTATAAGTATTCTATTAACACTTAAAAAGCAGTAGAGTTAATAGAATAGAATGTCTTTATTGATAATTAATTTTTACAATAAAATTACTGATTATCTCTTATATATTATATAGAAAATGAAGATTTCAGAACATTATTAACATTAAAATACAACTTAACCTTTTAACTTTTCTTCTGTTGGTGTTGGTGTTACAATTACAGCCAAACATGTTTTCAAATTTTTACACTGTTTTACTATAAGTCTCTTTACTCGTAGAACAATGTATGTAATGATTTTTCATGTAATAGAGCAGCAGTTTGTTTCAAATTAAAACGTGACTCATATTTTCTTGAGATTTTTTTTAAGAGTCTTTGTATTATATCAGAAATAAGTACATTAAAAAATCTTTACCATTTCTAATATAAAAATAAAGGAGATAAAATGATTAATTATTAACTTATTTATTCTGTTTAGATTATTCATTTTTACTTATTCTTTTATTTAATAAAATGAAACTTATAAAGTAAATAAATAACTGATATAAATTGTGAACCCAAAACAAATATTATTGTAACTCTTATATAAAATTCTGTTATAAATTCCTTGTTGTAAAACAGTTTCAGAGTACTTAAAAATATCAAGCATAATGCATTCATCATTATTCATTTTCAGATGGATTGAAGAAGCAGAGTCATTAGGGAAGAAATTTGATTGGGTTCAGATTTTTGAAAATAAAGGCGCTATAATGGGGTGCTCTAACCCACATCCACATTGTCAAATTTGGGCTTCATCTTTCATTCCAAATGAACCAAGGATTAAGGATATATATCAAAAAAGTTACTACAAAACACATGGTCGACCTTTGTTAATGGATTATGTTGATAAAGAGTTACAAAAAAAGGTAAATCTGGCTTTGATATTTACTGATTCCCTCTCAGATGCCATTCACTCATTCATTATTATTATTATTTTTTAGTTATTATTGCATTAAAATTAAACTTAAAATATCAAATGATCATTTAATGTTTAGAGCAAGTTTTTTCAATTTTAGTGCACTTTTTCGTTGATATTCTACTTTCTAAATGATAACTATTATTATTTTCCTGTATCATACTCTTGCTTAATTTTAAGTTTTCTGCTTGAAATTCATAATAATTAAGCATTAGATTATTAAAAGTATAGATAGCAACCCATAATTTTTAACAATTGTTTTTTAGAATCTATAAATTAAACATCTTTGCAGATTTTTTGTCACTATTCTACTCTTGTATATCGTTTTGCATGTTTATTTTTTATGTTTCATGGCTTCTAAATATCTAATAAATTCTATTTATATTCATACATCCTTGTTGAATAATGTGCACAATTAACAAAAACATAAAGTACATGTAAATTTATTGTGTAAATATTTGTTTGTTTGCATAATACTTTATATTGTATTGACTTACTTTAAACTTAAAACTATAACGGTAATCTAAGTAGGTTGTTAAAACTTGTTGGACATTATTACAATTGGTCCTTGACTTCTGAACATCAGTTGAGAAATTTGGAGATAAACTATGAGTACTATATATTATGTAGCTCAATACTGAGGTTAAATGTTAATAAAAATAACAATTAATTACTTTTTATGTTGAATGAATTTATTTTCAAATGTATCCTGAATGCCCTTCAGAATGCAGTAACTAATACATTTTAAGAGATCTAAGAACATTATCATTCATTACAATCTTGAAATGAAAGGTTGGTATTATTTTTCTGTAACAAAAATGTGTTATCAATTTTCCATTTGTGTTATTTATTTTTTCATAATTTTATTTTTTCTATGGATTGTACTATGCACAAAAGTCAGGGATTCTTACTTGTAATTGGTTTAAGAGCTTTTGAAAATTGACTTGTCATTAAATAGAAGGCTTTTTCTAGTATCTATCATGTTAAATTTAATATACAGTAAATACAATTGTTTAATTTATTATTCATGTTTGTTAGAAAATTCTTTATTTACTGATCTTGAATGAGATGTTTAAGTAAAATATTAATTATTTTAGCTGATGCTTAATTTATAAATACGCTTAAGAAGAAAAACCATTCAATATCGAAATAGTATTAATTACATTTAATATTCTTTTGACTTTCAGTTAGCAGTAGATTAACCGATCAGTTTATACACCCATCATAATTAATCACATCAATAAATCAATAAAATCAGTGAATGATGTAAAATCACTCATCATAATTTTCTTAATGTATGTTATTAGCTGAAGTAGTAAATTTAAATTTTCTGCAAAGTTACAATAAATCATACCCAGGACTTATTCAATTTGGTGAGTCTTAGCCTATATAGGGACCATTTCATTTTAACAGTCTGTGTTGAGCCCATTTACAGATGTGACATTGATTTAAAATGTAGACTGTTGTATAAAGAGGGAGGGTTTTAGAAAACTATCTGATGAGTTGCAACCAAATTTTTGTCCATGTTTCTTGGCATGACTAGGTTTATAGATATTTCATCTTGAAAAATTTTGAAAAAACATTAAAAACAACAATAAAAAAACAATGTTAAAAATATAATGAATGCTTCACTGCATCCATATGTTGTATGTTGGCTCTCCACTAGGTGGTTTATATGTTGTGCTTCACGCAACAACTTTTTACGTAGTATATTGGCTCTCCACTAGATGGGCGAACATGTTGCTCTTCATACAACTAGATTCAGTCTATTTAATCATGAGAGTGTATGCTGCCAATAATTGTTAATTATTGAATATTAGACAATTTTAATTTGTTTCTTTGATATATGTATAGTAGTTAGGTTAATGCAGCTGTTTTCAGTTCCTCAGGTAGTATGATATATTGGTTTTGTGATAGGTGATAAATATTTGATTAGTCAAATTTATTTATTTATCTATCTATTTTGGCAGTATTTGTTTGAATTTTTTTCTAAAGTCATGCTGAAACAGAAGAAAAGTAATATTGATAGAAAATCTACAGATGCGAGGCGAATGTCTACATCGCATGAGACTATGGAAGAGCGTAAGGTTCTATTTTACGATGCTATATAATATAGGTAGCACACAAAAGTTCAGATCTGCTTTTGAATATGATCATTTGAATTATATTAATAGTAAAGATTTACAAATTGGTGCAATGATTAAAATATCCAGTCATTGTTTTGCAAAAAAATGGAAAGATTAAGCATCTGGCTTCTGTTGCTCTGGTGGGAAAGTTTCACTTTCTACACTTAATGATCTGCTAGAACCAATCAAGAGTTTAGTTTAAGGATCTCATCCTTTATCAAAACATTTTCTTGATAATGTTAGAAGATACAACACTTTATTTCTTTCAATGTTAAATAAATTGTAGAAGGGATTTTATACCTACATTTAAAATTCAAGGTCAAGTTTACCATCATGTAGGAATTTTATTGCCAGCATCTGGAGTCAATTACCAATCTTTACAAATTTACTTCCTTTCTGATGCTGATCAAACTTCTCTTCGTTCTAATATTGTGAACATAATAATTTTATTGTGATTCATAATAATTCTGAAACATAATAATTTGATCAAGATAGTTTAAATGCAATATTGACAACTCAATATTGTATTGTGTTGCAATATTTGGGTAACGTGGAATATTTTAATTAATAATTTATGTTGATTGTGAACCTGTTAATCAGCATAGGGGTCACTATAATGCTCCAACTACTAATGAAGTTGCTGTTTTACTGGTCAAAAAATAAAGGACCTAGAGATATAATCTTACATGATAGTTAAATGCAATGTGTGTCTGAGCTTCATCGCTCTTATGATCTTAGGATCATAAGAGCGACTTCTACTTTTACAAGATCATAAGAGCTGTTTTACTTTTACAAAATAAAACAGTTTCCTGCAAGCAATTTTATGCTTATCAACTTATATTTTGAGAATTTTTTACATTATTACAGAAACTTAATTGATCAATGTTGTGTTGACATGATGGCCAAAATGATCACTGAAAGAGTGCCTTTTATTTGTAATAACCAAAAAAAATTACGTGCTGATGATTACATTCATCTTTGAGATACTGTGCAACAAGACATCAATGTTAATGCTAACAATGTGGGTCAAAGTGTTTCATACTTCCTTCATCTTTCACTAGTTTACCACAGTGCATGCATGAGAAAGCTGAAGATGCTACGACATATGTGTGTAAATATGGGCGTACAGATTTATTTATAACTTTTACGTGCAATTCTGAATGGCCAGAAATAAAAAATGAACTATTCACTGGCAAAAATCTACTAATAGACATGATATTATATTCAGAGTTTTCCATTTGAAAATGAAAAACTCCTAGACCTTATTAATAAAAATAAATATTTGGTTCGATCAAGTGCTATGTGCTAAGTGTCAGGTGGCAGAAAGGAGGCTTACCTCATTGTTACATATTGGTATGATTAGTAACTAAAATATGACCTGAAAAAATTGATCTTATCATGTCTGCTGAACTCCCTGATAAAAATGTTGACCCATTATTAAATGACATTGTTTGTAAACATGTGTCACAGACAGTGTGGTGATATAAATAGGTCATCACCGTGCATGATAAATGGAAAATGTTCAAAAAAATATCCTCAAATGTATATTTACAACACTCAGACTACAGATGACGGTTACCTGACACAGGAGTAGCCCAGAGGACAGAGGTCATATCGCAACTTTAAATATGCAAAGTAACATAATTGATAGTGATAATAATTGGATCGTCCCACATTGTCCACTATTGTCAAGTTGCTTTTATGCCCATATAAATGTTGAATTTTGCAACTCATTGCAAGCGATTCGATATATCTGCAAATATATTACCCAAAAGTTCAGACCAAGCAACTTTTTTGATTGAAAATCAAAGAAATGAATTGAATTAGTACATTAATGGTACATATATGCACATCTGAGGCCAATTGGTAATTTTTGGACTTTACAATATATATATATATATTATGCCACTATCGTTCTCTTAGCAGTTCACTTAGAAAGCTATCAACATATTTATTTCACTGAACAAAATTTCCAACAGTCCTTGAAGGTCCACAGAAGAGCACTCTTTTAAGCTTTGTCATCTGATGACTTTGCTGAGACACTGTTTTGAAGTCCGTTGCTACTATACCTATAATAGTAACATGCTTAGCTGAAGAAAGCATGGAACTGACTTTGAAGGATTCCCTGGAATTAAAAAGGATGCTACTCTGGATAGAGTACATACAATTCGTCTGAACCAAAGTGAATGCTTTCATCTGAGTATGTTATTGCACAATGTTAAAGGACCTACATCTTTTGATTACTTGAAAACTGTTAATGGTGTGCTACGCCAAACATATAAAGCTCCTTGTGCTGCACTTGGTTTATTGGAAAATGATAATCTCTGGAGGAAAGACACACTTGCTGATGCTTCTGTCAGTCTTCGCCTAAATCAAGAAAATTATTTGCAATTATATTATTTTTTTGTCTTCCTGTCCAACACAGAACATATTGTGGGAAATGTTCTAAAAAGATTTTTGTAAAGATGTTTTATATCAAATCTGATATCAAACCAATAACATTGAGATTGAAATTGAAGATATTGTCGTTATGTTAAGTGAGAAATACTTAACCAACACATGATAATCAAGACGCTATTAATCCTTACACAATGTTAAGACTTTCTTTCAGTGTTGATGAACAGAAAGAATTTATAAGTTATAATCTTCCTAAATTAGTACCAGATCAATGTTAGGCAGTTGATGATATAAATGATATAGTGTTGCTAGCAGTAACCCTAAGATTCTTTTCTTAGATGCTCCTGGAGCTACTGGGAAAACTTTCTTAATTAATCTGCTTCTTGCTGAAGTTCACTCAACTAAAGACGTTGCAATTGGTTTAGCATAATCAGGAATAGCTGCTATACTTACAAATGGTGGGAGAACTGGACATTCTACTTTTAAGTTACCATTAAATGTTGCATGTGGGCTAGAATCTGTTCATAAAAATGTTCTATATTTGAATCTGTTCTATATTCATAAAAATGTGAGAAATTTGGACAAATTTTGCAAGATACTAATCTTATAGTGCGAGATGAATGCACAAAAAGTCATCAAGCTCATATTGAAACCATTGGTCGAACCCTTAAAGATATTAGATCATGTGGTAAATTAATGGATGGTATAACTTTCGTGTTTGCTGGAGACTTTCGGCAAACATTGCCTGTCATCGTGAAAGGAACTAGGGCTGATGTTAAGGCATGCCTTAAATCATCAGCCTTATGGAAATTTGTCCACACTTTTAATTTAACAACTGATGGTGGCGATGTTAACTTTCCCTTACAACTTCTAAACATTGGAAATGGGACTCTTCCTCACAATGATTGTTACTTATCCCTCAATGAAAACATTGGTACCATTATGCATTCAATGGATGATCTCATTTCCAATATTTATCCAAAAATTAGTTAGCTTTTACAGAAATCATACGAGTGGCTTTGCGAAAGATCTATCATAACTCCTCAAAATATTTTTGAATTTGAAATTAATAATATAATTTTAGAAAATGTTCAAGGGCAAAACAAGGAATATCGATCTGTAGGTTCTGTAATCAATACCAAAAATGAAGTCCACTATCTTGCAGAATTTTTTAATTTTCTTAATCCTGCAGGTTTTCCAGCTCATAGTCTCAATTTTAAAACAGGAGTTCTGATTATTTTACTATGAAACCTTAACCCTCCAAGGTTATGTAACGGCACAAGGTTGCAAAACTATGCAAAATCACATCATTGAGACTAGTGTTTTGACAGGCCCAGCTGCAGGGAGAGCTTGTTCTTATACCCCACATCCCAATGATCCCAGCAGATGTACCAGTTCAATTCAAAAGGCAGCAATTCCCTATAAAATTTTCATTTGTTATAACAGTCAATAAAGTGTAAAGCCAGAATTCAAACACATTGGTATTGATTTACAATTAGACTGTGTTTCTCAAGACAATTATATGTTGGACTTTCTAGAATTGATAATTCAGACATTCAATACATTCTGCTACCAAAAAATCAAAACGCCACAAAAAATATCACATACCAAGAAGTTCTACCATTTTAATACTGTTAGAAAATTGGTTGGCTACATTATAATCTCGAGCAAAGCTGAGGTCAGGGGGATATATATATATATATATACATATATTTACTTATATACTTATAACTTATACTTATACTTACATAAGTAAGTATATATTTATATATACTTCTTATTATATACATACTTCAGTAGTTTTTATGTATATATATATATATATATATATACATACATAAAAACTACTGAAAAGAAATGGATGAAAATTTGAATACACTTTCTCCTTGTGGTATAAGTGCATACTAAGAAAATCCACTTTGAAATTCCGAGTTTAGTTCGTTAAAATTTAGTAACAATGACTTTTTTTTTATTTCTCGGTAACAGATGTAGATATCAACTTAATTTTTAGTGTTGATATAAATGATATATAATTTTTATATATCATTTTAATATGATATGTAAAAATTGATTTCTATATTTTTTTGAAATTCAGATATTAAGAGTGTTAAAATGGGTTTTTAATCTTTTTTTAAATTTCTTTGTAAGAAATGAAGAAATCAACCTGATTTTTTGTGAGTATAATCTCATGTTAATAAACCAATTTCTAGATTTTTGAAATTCGACCTTGAAAGGGGATGAGTAAATGTAAAAAAAAAATTAACAATGATTGTAAATTTTCCCAATCCTGACTACAGTAAACGAGACATTCAGTAGATTTGGGCTTGCAAATACTCTTCAGATAAACATTTAAAAACCATGGGTTTTTAATTTCAGATTTTTAAGGGGTGCAAAGTTAGATGGTGCTGTGGATCAATCAATACAATCACTGCTACTATAACTGTATGTGTGACTGGCTGCACCTACCTCAGGTTACTTGACTAAAGAACATAAAATAAAAGAATTGACCGCTATGGGAAATGGAAGTAACCATATAGCGCAGGCGAAGCTGCAATGGATAGCTAGTATATAAATATATCTTATATATAAAATACAAAAACATTTTCTTTAGAAGGAATATCGCAAGAGAAATGAAAATAGATGAGATCGTGGAACCAATATAACTGTCAAGCAGTGTTCCTTCTTAGCTGTGTGGATATGTGCGTGCTCATAGATTTTAAACAAATGGCACATATGAAAAATATTTGCGCGCACAAAGAGCTTTTGTTTGCTGATTTTTCAAAAATTAAAAATTGATATGTTAGTTGAAATTAACCAGCAAGTATAAAATCTGTGTAGATAGCAGCAATTGTCAGTGGTAACTGGCGAGGCCATGGAATAGTGATGCTCATTTGACAGCTGCGCAGCTAATTCTGGGAATCCCTGTTAAGCTTATGGCGCCATGTGTTCATAAGATTGCATCATTGTTTAAGCTGCTAATATCTTATTTGTGTTAAAATCATAATTATTTACTGACATTTTGTTATTAAATATTAATTTTATCAGACTTTCATTGAAATAATTTTATTAAAATAACTGGTGCACTAAATAATTAGTTGTATAATATAAGTGTTTGTTTAATAATAACCTTAGGGTTCAAAATTTTAAATCTAAGTTTGTTCATAAATTAAATTACCAAAATCCTAAATTATCTTGTTAAAAATTGAAAAAAGTTTAAAAAGAAAAAAACAGCTTGTAAAAAGTACGAATTCAGTTGAAAGAAATATTTACATTTCATCAAGAAATGGTATAATTGGTGTTTATTGTCATGATGGACAGGGTGGACCTGGACAGTCATATAGTGACTTTGTTACTGAAAAAATGTGGGATGGTGTTTGGAAATTGGACTATTAATAATTGCTATTAATTAATGCTATGTGGTGTTATTGTGGAAATAAGTGCTATTTAATTAGTAAATGCCACTCTGAAAGTGTACAAAAGTTAAGAAGTAAAAATATCTTATTACCAACAATTGATTAACTATTTTTATTAAATGAAACACCAGATGACCATAAGCAAAAAAATTAAATCCTGAGGAAGTAAAAATTTTAATTGATAATTTATTATTGGCAGTAATAATGAACATTTCTTTTCATTCAGTTCAAGAGATAAATAACTACATGACAAAATATGTCAAAATACCAGAAAGTTGGCAGAGTAAAAATTATGCCTTTTCATTTTTAGAAGTAGTTAGTTAATACAGTAGTAAAAAAAGAGATGATAAATGAAATTAAAATTGCTGATTTTCATGCCTTAATTATTGATGAAAGTACAGATATTTGTACAACATAATGTTTAATTTTATATTTTAAATCATTGAGAAAATCTAATCAATATAAAACAATTTTAGGCGGAATAACCCAATTCCTGTGATTCCTTTTCAATTTCTCTGCAATTTTACAATTTTATTTAGACAATCAGATTGATTTACAAAAGCTCATTTTGTTTACTTTCTGATGGAGCTTCTGTGATGTTGGGAAAATAAAATTCTATAGCAGCTAAATTAAAACAGTGTACCACATTTGTTACAACATGTGTTGCATATCGTTAAGATATGTGCATTTCTGATGCTTGGAAAGAAGTTAAAGTGACAAAAGATATTAAGTCTGTGGTAAGAACTATTTATACTCTTATTCTCAAGATCTACAATGAAGTGAAATAAATTTAAAGATTGATGCTTCTGAAAATGAAGCTATAATTTTCAAGGCCATCAATGAGGCAAGGTAACTCACCTTGCTTCATTGTTCTTTACAGCAAAATGCCTTGATAACCACCAAGGCATTTTGCTGTAAAGGCGATAATTAGTATGCTTTAATGAATCGCTTCTCGGCCTCTGGTCCCGTACTGTAAACTTGCTTTGCAATACTGATGCGATTTTCTGCAAGAAGAATGTTCTACATACACGTCGTCAGGGCTGTACAACGATCGGTGGCAGTTACTTAGCCTGCGTTGCTGTGAAGTATTATAAGGAACAGCGGTGTCGTGTGTTGAAAGGAGGGCCACCGTCGGCCAAATAAGGAGATTTTCTTTGTGTGTTGGTGTCCCCATCTTTGTAGTTCGTGAGGCCAAGCAAAGTTCCAGATCCTCTGGCAGGCTCGGGAAGCGATTTCGCTCCGACCTTGCCAGTGGTCTATAGTAGGAGCTTTTAAGCTTTGATTGTTTCGAGCAGGTTGCGTAAGGACAGGTGGCCTTGCTCGGAATAACTAAGCGAAAAACGCCCACCTGTTTTGTAATAGGTGATAGGATTCTTTCAAATTGCAGCTGTTGTACCTGGCAGTGCAATTGGTGTATTTTCTCATTGCTAAGCTGCTGTGGAGCAATCCGAGGGAGATTGCCTCGAGAACGTGGTTGTTTTAGCCAAGGACTTGGTTACTAGTGACCCCTTTCTACCAAAATAAACTCGAAAAAGGAATCGCACATTTTGGTCGAGTTTCGACAATTCCTTTCTTTTTCCTGGTTAGCGTCAGGTAATTACCGTTAAGATAATACTTCAGAGGATGAATGAGGATGATATGTATGAGTGTAAATGAAGTGTAGTCTTATACAGTCTCATTTCAATCATTCCTGAGATGTGTGGTTAATTGAAACCCAACCACCAAAGAACACCATATCCACGATCTAGTATTCAAATTCGTGTAAAAATAACTGACTTTACTAGTACTTGAACGCTGGAACTCTCGACTTCCAAATCAGCTGATATGGGAAGACGCGTTTACCACTAGACCAACCCAGTGGCTTAGAGTTTCGACAGTTAGTTGACTCGTACCTTTCCAAGTGTGCTTTGATGGTTTCTGATCTGGCATTAAAATGCGAGGGCCTCCAGGGCGCTAACCGAGCCCTAGATTCGGTCGTTGATCGACTATCTGGCAAGGTGGAAGGAGTCAGGACTTCAAACCGATAACAGGGAGGGTCCTTGGCGAGATCCTTACCTCTTTAAAACGGGTGTAGATGAAGGTGAAAAAGCCTGTCTCCTTCGCTGCAGTAACAGCCGCACCTGGGCCTAAGCGGACCACCGTCAAGGTGGTCCCAGTAACGCCTGGTCCGGGGGCTTCATCTACGATGACGGAGCTGACCCTGAAGAAGGTCCTGGATCCACGGAGAGAAAAGTTCAAGATCTCCCGGGTCACGAAAACAATTATATGTCCTGGAGGTCGTAATTGCGCAGCAGACGAAGTAGCTGCTGGAGGCCGACGTTCTGAAAAAGAACGGGCTGAAGACTTAGTTTCTGGCCCAACAGAAGCTTCAAATATTGGTGTATGATTTACCAAGGGCAACGAGGCCAGAGGAGCATGAAATCCTCAAGGCGATACACAGCCAAAATCCAGTGTTGGATATGGCTGTTGAGGACTTTCTCAAGGAAACCAGGGTGATCCGACAGTTGCAGGAGAAGGAAGCCTCAAAGAACCACTGTGTGATTGAGACCTTGCCTAAGATCCGGCAGGTCTTGGTGGCCAGTGGCCAGCTGTTCCTTGGGTGGACCTCTTGCAGGGCCGCTGACCATACAGAAGTACCCCGGTGCTTCAAATGTCTAGGCTTTGGTCACACCTCTCTCCGTTGTAGGGCACAGTTAGAGATGTCTGGCTATTGCGCCCGTGCAGGGCACAGGGCAGTTAATTGTCCTACTAAGACCGCGCCTGCAAATTGCGCTTCTTGTGCCTTGTTGAAAGACTTCGATGCCGGACAGAGCAGACAATGAAGGTCGCACGAAATAGCACGGGCGAAGATCGAGCATAATACGGCGTATGGCGACGCTTGAATTGGGGGGAAGCTTTCGAGTACGGTCGTCACTATATTGAACCCTTACGCCTGGGGCAGATAAACCTGCAGCATTCCCGGGCGGCCACCAATGAAGCCATGAGAATCCTTGAGGATATTACCTAGAGGTCCTCTTGATCCAGGAGCTGTACACGGTCGGCGATAGGGTGGTCGGCTTCCACGGGGCTGATGTTATTCATTCTCGTGGGGAACGGCCGCTCTCTGCGATCGTAGTCGGCTCGGTCTCGTTGGGTGTCTTCTGGATGCCTCAGTTTTCTGACGACCAATTCACCATCGTGCGAGTCACGAGGGGTACGCTCGATGTTGGACTGGTGTCAAAATACTTCCAACTTGGATGTAATGTCGATGACTTGTTGGCGAAGTTGGGGCGGATTCTGGACAGTCTCCCGGGCAAGAGTGCTGGTTGCTCTGGACGCTAATGCCAAGTCTTCCGCCTGGGGTTCACCGCTCACCGACTCCAGAGACGCTAGTCTCGCACAAGCCAAGAACCTTCTTGGCGTTGAAGCCAAGAACCTCTACTTGCTTAACGAGCCAGAACAACCGCCAACTTTCTCTTTCGAACTGGGGGAAAGTTACATCGACATCACCTTGGTGACGGCCGATCTCCTTAAGTGTACAGGTAGTTGGACTGGCTGGCCTCGAGGCCAGTGTGAGTGACCATAGACTTATAACCTATGAGATCGCTTATGGTGGTGGTCCAAGACCTCCAGATTCAGGTCGCTATAACCTAAGGGGCCTAGATCAGGACAGGCTGCGGCTGCCTTTCAGGAGTTGGAATGGCGCATGGAGCGCAGGGAGGAGGTGGAATTTATAGCTGAACAATTCGGCTGGGCCATCAAGACTGGCTGCGATGCCAGTCTTGATTGCCAGATGATTGGTGGCCACTACCCTTAGGTAGTGGCCAGTCCACTGATCGGAGAGTGTCTGGAGCTGTCATGACCGCTGCTTCCAGAGAACAGTCTGTTAAACGCAGGCAGAAAACGGGAAAAAAGTAGTGTTCCTCTGACCTTAGCATGCTGCGTGCAGGAGTTAGGTCTGCTAGGAGAAGATACCAGCGTCGCCCCCTAACGGGGATTATCGTATATGACGTGCGTTCTGAGGATCTACCGGCGCGCCCGTAATGAGTACATTCATATCATCAAGGAAGCCAAACTCAGTTTTGGTAAGACTCCATGCGCGAGTTGTAGCGCAACACTTGGCAGCTAGCGAAATCATGTTACCGGCCAAAAAGCCATTGCATGTGCAGTTCAGTGTTCGATGCGGTTTGTCACCAAACTTTAACATCTGTGGTTACTTACCAGGCGTTTCTGGATACTCTGGGGGTTGCTTTCCAACTTGTTGGAAGGTGGCTTTGGTGAGGGTGCTCTTAAAATCACAAAAGGATGTGAGGTCAACAGTTAAAGACCCACCAGCCTCTTGCCGGTAATCGGCAAGTTTGAAAGACTGCTTGTGGAACGGCTCTGGGAAAACATCGATATGAATTCGCTTCTAAATCAAGACCAGTATTGGCTTCATGAAAGGGGTTGGCACCGAGGATTGCATCTAAAATGCTCTTGCCGAGGTGGAAAGTGCCAACTGTAAATATGTTTTGGCAATTTTTATTAACATAGGGGCAGCATTTCCTTCTCTGTGTTGGAGTTCTGCCCTCCATGAGTTGCAATGCCATAATGTTCCCATAGCCTTGCAGGCCATGGTACGTGATTAGTTGTCTGATATATGGTTCTGTTTAAGGATGTGCACCTAGTTGTGGAAAAGTCCGTCACCAGGGGAAGCCCGCAGAGCTCCATTCTCGGTCCTTGCTGTGGAACCTGGCATTCGACGGATTTTTGGGACTGACATTTCTGGAAGGTGTCACAACCCAGGCTTTCGCCGATGACTGTCTCTTGTTAGTTCGTAGTAACTCACGACCGCAGCTGGAAGACCGAGCGCAGGCGGATTTGTTAACCGCAGAGGGCTGGATGGACATTCAAAATTTAAAGATTTCCACCAGTCCCTCCAATATAAATGCGACTATTCCAGGATGCCTTAAGATGTGGGCTATAAGTCTGTCTCTTCTTTTAACTGGATCGGAACAGGCTGCGGTACGAGTACGCAGCTGCCTTAACAGGCGTTGGAATGGCGCATTGAGCACAGTGAGGAGGTGGAATTGATGGCTGAGCAATTCGGCCAGGCATCAAGACTGGTTGCGATAGGGTCATACAGCAGCTCTTGAAGTCATGTTACTGGCCAAATCCATTGCACATGCTGTCCAGTGTTTGGTGCAAGTTTGGTGGTCAGGACCACACATTAACATCTGTGGCGACTTACCAGGCGTTCCTGGATACTCTGTTTCCAGATGCTCTTGAGGGTGAAGCAAAAGTTGGCGTCAGGGCGGGTGAGACACCATTAACCCACCGGGTTGGTCTAGTGGTGAACGCATCTTCCCAAATCAGCTGATTTGGAAGTCGAGAGATCTCAGCATTCAAGTCCTAGTTATTTTTACACGGATTTGAATACTAGATCGTGGATACTGGTGTTCTTTGGTGGTTGGGTTTCAATTAACCACACATCTCAGGAATGGTCGAACTGAGACTGTACAAGACTACACTTCATTTACACTCATACATATCATCCTATGAAGTATTATCTGAAAGGTAATTATCCGAGACTACACAGGAAAAAGAAAGAGTGAGACATCATTCTTTGGCATGCGGACTGTGGATCCCGTGGATATAGACTGAGTGGTTTCTTGAATAGCACTGAGAAAGGCACCGAGTATTGACCAACTTGACCCGGATATCTTGTGGCATCTGCTGCCTGTCATAAGAAAGATGCTTGGCACGCTGTTCTCAGGGTGCCTTAGCTGGGGTTGCTTTCTGACTTGTTGGAAGGTGGCTTTGGTGAGGATGCTCTTAAAACCAAGAAAGGATCCGAGTGAGGTCAGCAGTTATTGGCCATCAGCCTCTTGCTGGCTATCGGCAAGTTGCTAGAGAGGCTGGCTGTGGAACGGCTCTGGGAATGCATCAATATGAACTGTTTTCTAGATCAAGGCCAATATGGCTTCATGAAAGGGATTGACACCAAGGATTGCATCTTAATTGCTCTTGTTGAGGTAGAAAGTGCCGACTGTAATTATGTTTTGGCAGTTTTTATAGACATAGAGGCAGCATTTTCTTCCTTATGTTTGAGTTCTGTCCTCTATAAATTGGAACACCGCAATGTTCCTATAACCCTGCAGCCGTATTGCATGACTATTTGTCTAACTGTACAGCTATGTTTAGAGATGCGCACCTGGCTGTGTAAAAGTCTGTCACCAATGGAAGCCCGCAGGGTTCCGTTCTTGGTCCCCTGCTGTGGAACCTGGTATTTGATGGATTTCTGGAACTGACATTATCAGAAGAGGTCACGGTCCAGACTTTTGCCAATCACTGTCTCCTGTTAGTGCATGGTAATTCTCAACCGCAACTAGAAGATTGGGCTCAGGCAGCTTTGTCAACCGCGGAGAGCTGGATGGACATGCAAAATTTAAAGATTTCTGTGCCCAAGATGAAGTTTATGCTTCTCAAGGCTCAAGGGTGCAGGCAAATTATCATACATTCGTAACCCCCACATTAAGTATAAAGGCTGTGTGATCAGCTAAGCTAAAGTTCATAAGTACCTAGGTGTTTTGTTTGATGAGAAGTTGCTGTTTAGCAACCTTATTAGGCAAGTAGTGGTAAACGCCATGTCTGTGATGCACAAAGAAGATTGCTCAGAAGGATTAAGGGCTGTCGGACCATCATTTGTACATGGTGTACTGAGGTGTCTTCGAAATTATGGCCTCTTATGCTGCATCCATTTGGGCGCATAGGTTGGACAGAAATAGAGCACTTATTCAGAATTTAAGTAGTGCCCAGTGCATTAAATTCCAGTGGTTGTTAAGCCTGGTTGTCCTTAAAACAATCTCCTATGAGGCTACCACTGTACTGGGAAAGGCTCTCCCAATTGATTTAGTGGTGAAAGTTTAGGCAGTCATATGAAAGTTGCGAAGAGGCAGGGAGGCCGAGGTATTTGGGATGCGGTTTTAAGCCGAGCCTGTACCAGAGCAGAACGGTGATCAAAATGCACCAGTTCTAAATTTTGTTCAGTTGCCCACCTCACGCCTGCGAAGGAGGTTTTACAGCCTTGTGATGGCTGCATGGCAGCAAGAATAGCTCACTACAACTAAGGGAAGGTCCATCCTTGTATACATTTATACAGGACTTGGGGGGGATGGTATGTCTCTCCTTTGTTTTTAAGGGCAACAGGTGCCTAGTTGCTCTCTAACCATGCAAACTTGAACCAATATTTATTACAGTTCCACCTGGTTGCTAATGAGTGGTGTGTCTGTGGGGAGGTCCAGTCGAACGAACATATGATGTTCAACTGCCCAGCTCTGCACCCTGGAGCGTAAAGATCAAGGAGAAAATTGGCCACTCATAGCGGCGAGTCAATGAGCTGCATTGTCAGATCTTGTGGGTGTTCGTTGATGCCATTGCTTTGTTCAACCGACATCAATAGTTTATTTAAGGAAAAGACTCCTCCCTCACTGCTATGGAAAGCTACCCAAGAGTTACAGCTGGCCATCAGACAATTAAGCTCCAAGCACTTTAATATTGGTGGACAGGTACTTGCTGGCATTCAGCAACCTAGGCATGGCACAAATTGCTATCTTGACAAGATGAATTTAATTTATTAAATGCCATATTTATTTTAGTAGTAAAATATTTATGTGCCTACCCATTTTAGAATACATTACAAGTGAGTAGCGGGACACAAAGCAAGTGGTGTTTAGCACCATGCTTAGTTTGCTCATGCAATTAGGTTAGCTCTAGGAAGTAATTAGGACATTGGTCATTAAACTGATTCGAGGCTCAGTAGTCGTATGTGGCATAGACATTTGGTCATATCCTTTAGGTCGACCAAATGGGGTGGTGGCAGGAGAAGTGCCATGAAAATCAATCTTCTTTTTACTACATTTTTCCACGTGCTTCTTTCTTCATCAATTTGCCACAACACCTCTTCATTTGTCATTTTATCCACCCATCTGATTAAGATTCCCCTATAGCACCACATTTCAGCGTCTAATCTGTTCTTCTCTGCTACAATGATGGTCTAAGTTTCACTTCCATATAAAGCTACACTTCAAACATATACTTTCAAAAATGTTTTCCTGACGTTGAAATTAATTTTTGATGTAAGCAAATTATATTTCTGACTGAAAGCTCATTTCAAAAAAGAATGTCTACTATATGTAAGTAACTATAAGTCATCTGAAAGGAATATTGCTTTTTTGACAATGTAGTTTTAATGCTTATTCTTTTACTAAGGCTCAAAAGAATCTTTAAAGTTCTGGAAGAATACTAAAATTGTTTAAAGGTTAATGTGGAGAAAAAAATTAACATTCAGTATAAGCGATGAATGAAGACATATTTTAATTGTATGTGTAAAATTGAGTTAATAAGGGGGTAGTCTGTTTAAAGGGGTAGATCCCCTGAAGTAATATCTTATAGTGGTTCCGCAGGTTAAACAGAAAAAAGAAAGATAGTATGTGTGCTTATTTGGAATATCCATCTCTGAGTTGGGTCTGTTTTTCCAGACTTATGGGATAAGATATTTAAAGCTAGCAATGTAATCAGTTTATTATATTCTAAATAAATTAAGTGTAAGCATAATTGACTGATGTTTAATTATGATACTTAATGCAATGTTAGAATCTGTTTTATTTTAATTTGTCATGTAAATCACAAAGAGACACAAGGAGTTACTTGCGTCTTTCATGCATGATACATCATGAAAAAATATAAAATTATCTTTTAAATATTACCATTCAATTGTAGGCGTTCTGTGAGTTATACATTTAAATTTAACTCCAGTTTAAGTTGCAATTTTATTGTATTGAATGCATGTGTTGTTACTCCATTTGGTAATGGAGTAACAAATGCATTTTTAATGCATTTGGTAATTTTGTTCGATTTACGGGATTAGATAGCTGATATACCTTCAGGGAGACCAGTTTTTTCCAGTTAAAAATTTAAATAATTTTTGTCTATTTTCTGCCTTTTTAGGTATGAGATGCTTGCTCAGAGTCAACGAGATCTGTCCGCTGAAAAAGCAACTGCTATTTTACGTAATCTACCCGATGTTCATTATTCAAGAAGATAACTCCTTGCTTTCACTGAAAAGACTTGTAGTTACACATTGCAGATTTATGATATAATAAATATATTATAAATGTGTAATGATGTACACACTAATGATATATTACACTATATATATATATATATATATATATAGTGTAATATTTTATATTTACACATATATATTTATATATGTGTTAATAAGTAGATATCATATATATCTGATTGTATGTAATAACATTTTTACAGAGAAAGTGTTAATGCAATGGAGTGACTGTATTTTCAGAAAAAAATTAGTTATACTATGAAAATATTTTGTAAATCTTTAAAAAATATTCTACCTAAATGAAAGAATATAAGTAAAAAATGATTATTAAAATTAGCATTATTCTGAGTTTTTTATTGTTTTCCATTGGTTTTTAATTTCTAACTATTAATTGATCAATAACTTGTAAGACCAAATATTAGTGTGAGGGTCATTCTAATATTAACAGAATTTGTTTACACAGCTTCTTTATTGATATTAGATAAAATTACTAATAAATCGCCTCATTTTTCTACATAGTTTCTTTCAACAATACATTTTCTCCTCCGGATAGGTAGCAGCTACCTGATCCTCATCAATGAAACAAGATGGCGGCCCAACAATCACCTAATGCTTGACTGAGGCATCATCTTCAAAGCTTCTTTCAGAAAACCAAACATTTGGAAATCACATGGTAATAAATCTGGACTGTATAGTGAGTGTTTCAAGAGGTGTCCAATGTATTTTAGCGAGTTTATCATGAATCTGAGTTGCTGTGCATTATCATGGAGAAGGAGGACGTTGCAAATTGGTTGCCGGCATCATTTGTTGCGGTAAGCAGCCCTCATGTCATCCAATAACTAGCAGAAGTAAATCACATTTATCCTCTTTTGTTCATGTAGGAAATCAATCAGCAGCAGCACCCTTTGAGTCCCAAGACACAATTGCCAGAATTTTTCCAGCTGATAAGCATTTCTTGGCCTTGGATCGATACTCCCTCCTTGGTTTTTCTCTACTCCATACTTTTTCTTTTGTTTTCCAGTGGTCCTATGTTTTTCATCGCAGGTCACAATATTATCTAAAAAGTCTCTCCTTCTTCCTCCAACTCATTCAGAACCTCTGAAAGATGTCTTTTCGAATATTTCTTAGTGCCTGAATGAGAAGACATGAAACCACCTCACTGACCTTTGCTGTATCCAAGAGTGTTTGACAACACTGTATGCACACTCCCAACATTTATGCCCACCTGATCAATTTCAGCAATGGTTATGTGGTGGTCATCTTCAACAAGGTCACAAATGACCTAAATGTTATTATCATTGACATTGGTCTGCCGATGACGTTCGGGACTTTTGTTCTCCTCTCCATCATGGCCAATTCAATTCTTTTTTTTGCTGACTATCCCATCTAAACCTCTCTGTTTCCATCCCTATCCTTTTTTTTATCACACTTGTTGACCCTTTCATCCAGAATCTACTCTCTGCTAAACAGTTCCACCTCCTGTTCCTTTACCATTCTTCCATTATTCAGGCAATACTAGTTGCCTTATTCTTCTAGTTTGTTTTGCCCTACCCCTTCCACGATACTGTTTCCTTTTATTTGTTATAGCAAATCCTTTCACAAACGTCTATTGCTGTTTATGTCAAAATTTGTTTTTAATTCTTCACCAGTTATTTTTTTTTTTTTTTTCTTAAGCCGTTTTTTATTTTTCCCATTTTTCTTTTCTGAACATTCTACAAGATTCACATGTTGATAATTCTGTTTGGTCAATGTACCATTCCTCTTACATAATTGTAATCATATCTACTCTTTATTATTTTTGCTCCCTCATCCTTCTCATTTATACTTATTTTTAAACCGCTGTCTATCTTCACCGACAAATGCCTTCAAGTCCTCCTCTAACATTACCTTTTCCTTATCAAGTTACCTACGGAATTTTTAAATATTTCCTTTTTTTCATTACACCTACTTAAGAAGCATATATTTTTTATGAATACTTTCTTTAACTGGCATTCTCATTTTGGATTGACCTCACAGATTTCCCTCAACATCTCATTAAATTTCCCTTAGCACCATTCCCTTTTCATCTCTCCTTCCTTTCTCATTTCAGTATGATACTCTTTTACCAGTTCATCATACATCATTCTTCATTTTCTGTAGTTTGCTAGTTCCAACACATTGTCTCCTCTACTCTATCAAACATACTATCTCCACCATTTTTCTAGTCAGTATTGTAACATTCTGAGTTCGTAATGCAAGTAATTTTAGAGTTCGTAATTTTTATTTTATTTGATTAGGACTCATTTTTGACTTCCTATATATTTGCTTTTACTTCTCCTGAATCCTTTCACCCTTTATATGTGTAGTAGTGATGTTAGGACAAACATTTCCGCTTAACATCTCTGCTGCACTGTCAATATTATTCTATGACTTGATATCTTATTGTGAATATCTGTAGTTTTTATTTTTTTATTTTCTATTTCAGATTGATAGAATCAGGTGACACCACTGCTATGACTCAGCTTGAGAATAAATTTACTAAAAATATTACAAATTTACTGAAAAATGAAACCACAGCTGGTGCTAAAGTGTTTGTTGTAAAGTCCTAAATTATTGTTTGTTTTTATTAAAAAGTTATTCTTTTTAAATTAATTTCTTATTTATATCTTCATTCATGTACAATTTTGAACATAATTGCATCTGCATGTATTGATTCTACTTGACCTAACATTTCACAAATAATTGCCTACAGTAATGAAATTTGGTATGTTAGTTTGTAAATTAACGGTATTAATTTTTATCAGATTTTTAAAAACAAATCAGATGTTCTTGAACAGGGTTTGATTTCATGAAATTTTTATTTGGACATATTTTTCAGTTTATCAAAAATTAATAACACTAAATATATCTTAAAAAGATATTTTAAAAAGTCATAAAAAGCTCTCCTACATCTAAATTTATAGTTCAGTTTTTCCAACTTTTTACTGTATTAATGCATCTTAATTAAAACAGAATTGTTATATATTATTCTTAACTTTAACAAAATTTAGTAAATAACTACTCTATTACTAATTTGTCTTTCAATTATATTAAGGTTTTTTTCAGTTGATTATAATTTTATACAATAAAATGGAAAACTAATTTTAGTAAATTTGAAGTTTAAAATACGATGGTATCAAATAAAATTCAAAAAATGAAAAATAACGTAAAATTTTACTATCCAACATGATTTGAATATTTTGATACAATTAATAGAGAATTTGTACGTATGTTTTGTTTATTATTATTGTCTTTTGTTTATTATCTTTTATGATCTCACAGCACCACTTTAACCAGTCCTTATCCAAGCCTCTTCGATGGGAATTGTTTGGACCTTGTGGTTCTCCCAGTCCTTTTTCATATGTTCCAATCTTTGTGCCCTTTATAGTAGTGAAGATGTTTGTGTTTTGAGTTTTTTCTAGTGAGTGTTAGGCAAGTGTTTTTTTCTTGATTTTATTGTTTAATTTTATTTTATCTGTGGTGTCCTCTCGTGTTAGGTCAACTTCCTTCAGATCCACTTTTACTGCTTTGATCCATCTGCATCCTGTCTTGGTGTTTTTCGAGTCGAGATTGTACTGTATTGTATTACCTGTTTCAGAAGTTTTGCATCCTCATGATGTGTCCAAAGAATCCTAGACTCCTCTTACACATGGTATCAGTGATGGATTGTAATTCTCTGATTGGGCACAATCCACCACTGCCTGTCATTCTGGTCCTTTTTATTGATGCAGGTTCTTCCAAATCTTCTTTCGATTTTCGCCTCTGATTTTTACCCTCGACTTAAGAGTTTCTGAGGGTTAGTTTTATCGTGTTTATTAATTTCGTACGTAGTCCGAGGTGTCCGAGGTGAATTTTTAGTAGAGATATCTCTGTGGATCCCGTCATAAGCTTCTTTGCAATCTACAAATGTTATCACAATGTCTGTGTTTCTTAGCATGAGACTTATGATCTGGTCTGAACAGCTTCTGCAGGGTCTGAAACTTCCCTGGATTTTCCTAGTTCTTTCTTGAGTTGTGAACAGATCCTTTTGATTCTTGAAAGAATTTTGTAAGTTGTGTCTAGGAGTGAGATTCCACTGTAATTTTTAGGGTCGTTTTGTCCCCTTTTTTGTATAGCGGATGGATGAGGGCTGTCGTCCAGTGTTCTGATAGTTCTTTGATCCAGATGTGACTGTTGATAAAGGGCACTTTTTACTAATCTTTCTGCGTGTTTCCAGATCTCTATAAAAGTTTAAGCTTCTCCTGTTGCTTTGTAATTCTTCATCTCATTCAGTGCTTGGTGTTCTTCTTTTACCGTAGGAGAGTTGATGTTTTCTAATGGTATTGTTATTGAGGTGTTGGTGTTAAAGTCAAGGAGTTCTGTCTCTTCTTCACAACTTCGGAGTTTGTTGAAATACTTAGCTAGGATATGACTGTATTTCATAGCCCTTTGAACTGTTTGTTATCAGGCCGACCTCTGTGGCCAAGTAGATAGCATTTTGGCATTTCATGTTGAGGTCCTAGGCTCAAATTCCAGTCAGGCATGGCATCTTTTCATATGCTACCAATTTCCAATGGGCTAATGACCATAGTTGTTAATTACTGCTCTTATATAACAAATAAAAACTGTATCAGAATAAATATGCACTACATAAGATTTTACAATCTAATTTGGTCTTGAAATTTCTATCTAAGCATTACATAGACCAACAGATCGCTTCAAGAGCAATCGTTCGTGTAATAAGCGTAAAACAGTCGTTTGTGGAATGCCAGTCTCTCGTACCGCATGTCGAGTTGATTTCTACGGACTAGTGCAAAGCTTTTTCTGAGTTGTTCCACAGTAGCTTCAGGGTCGCGCGAGCGTCCTGGTGGTTTTGTTTGTTCAACAAAACATGTCTTAACGAAGGTTTGGTACCAAGAGTACCTTCTGTGCTTACTACGAGGCTCCCAACAATCCACCGGGTTGGTCTAGTGGTGAACGCGTCTTCCAAAATCAGCTGATTTGGAAGTCGAAAGTTCCAGCATTCAAGTCCTAGTAAATACAGTTACTTTTATACGGATTTTAATACTAAATCGTAGATACTGGTGTTCCGGTGTTCTTTGGTGGTTGGGTTTCAATTAACCACACAGCTCAGGAATGGTCGAACTGAGACTACAAGACGACACATCACTTACAATCATACATATCATCCTCGGTAGTAATAATACCTGAATGGTAATTACCGGAAGCTAAACAGGAAAAAGAAAAAGGAGGTCCCTACCGCAGGGGTGGCCAACAAGTCGATCGCGAGGCCAATTTTGGTTGATCGTCGATCGCTCGCAATATCTGGGGTGGATTTCCGTGTACCATGGACTTTGATGCGATTGTAGAAAACAAAACTTTCTAGCAGTAGTTTAATGCATTCTGGGAATTTGCCAAGGTCATAAATTCCTAGAATTTTGACAGCCTGACACTGTGATCTCCGCCCACCCAGCACAATACATTTTGACTTATGCGTTACACTTGTCACCGGACGCAACAGTTGCGACTCGACTCATCGAAGAACACAGTCGGTTAGCTTGAATATTTGGTAGTGTCATACGGTAGCTTCTTTTCTTTTGTAATAACAGTATTATTATTAATCGATATTATTTATCCTTGGTGACCCGTTCAGTTTCAATTTTTCTTCTGTTTAAAACGTAAGTACCTTTTCTTTGTTTTAAATTAAATTGCTTTTCTTACCTATTTACTTGATAAGTGAGCATTCTCGGCAACAGATATCTAAACTGCGGTCATTACACCGAGAGAAAAATAAGGGACAGTATTACAAATATATTAGGAATAACAATAATTCTATTTAAATTAAGAAGTCGGTATTGTAAACCGTAATAAATATATTGTAACTTTAACATACTTCTTGTAAATTTGAATATATCTATATTAGATTTTAATATACTTGTTTTGCTGTCTCCGATCGTAATATGTAGTATTGTTATTATTTCTCTCAATGTAACGGAGATAATTGCCGCAGTGCATGATTTTTTGAATTTTATCAACTAAAATATGACGTAAAAATATAGGAGAAATATATACAAGAGAGGTAATGGACATAGCATTTAAAATTGTTAATTCAATTCGAGGAAGTTCCCTCAAACGGCGTCTCTTCCAGCTGCAGCTCGATGAAGGCCAACCTGAATTATTACTGGATACCGATGTCAGATGGCTAAGCAGAGGTAAATTTATGCAGCTGTGCAGAATTTAAATTTAAATGATGAAACTTGGCTTAGTGACTTAGCATTTCTTAGCGATTTTTCTTCGATATTAAGTCATTTAAATTTAGAATTACAAAGTAAAAATAAAACAGTAATTGATATGATCAGCTGCATAGACGCATATAAAACAAAATTTATTTTGCTAATAGAAGATCTGAAAAAATAATCTTTCCAAATATGGCAGATAACTTACAAAAACATAAAAATATTAATTATAATATCGACAAATACGTCGCGGAAATCCAAAAAGTAATTGAAGATTTTGAGGTAAAATTCTAAGATTTTGAAAAAATTAAAGAAATTGTGGAATTTATATCTTTTCCTTTTAAAAAAGATTTAAGTGTGAAACGCATTAGCAAAAAAAATCAGCCATATTTCATATGGATCAAAGGGCATTAGAACATTAAATTATAATTTTATAAACCGACTTAATCTTACAAGCCAGAAAATTTGAAGAAGATTTTTGGAAATATGTCAACCGAGAAAAATATCCCAGTATCACCAAATGTAGCGAATATATATCTATTCTTGTTTCGGATCTAGATACCTATGCGAATCGGCATTTTCATACTTGAAGCTAACGAAGGCTAAACAACGTTCTGTCTTGACCGATTCCCATACTGAAGACTCATTATTATTATTATCTTTGTAAGGATATACACCTAATTATGATTCCTTGGTTAGAGACATGCAAACTCAGTCTTCCCATTAATGTTAAGGCAACAAATTAAATTCTAAATCTGTATTTATCTATAGCTACTTTGAATGAATAAATATTGTTAATAATTATCCATGTTCTTTTAATTCCCCTGGACGTGAGTTTTTTGGCCCTTTAAATAATTATTGTTGTTGTTGTTTTTTACGTAGATAGATAAGCCGTATATCTATATTTCAGTACGAGGTGTACTCGGCGAGCTATTGATAGATTAGATTATTAGTAAGTCATAGTATTCTTTCATTATAAATTTTCCTGGCCCAAAAAAACGTAAAAGTGAAATACTGAAATCAAATTATCACCCGTAATGTGCATTTTTATTAAAACTTTTTCATATTTACGAACAAATAGTACAACAACTTAAACATTGCAGTCGATAAAAAAAAAATTAAATTGCTTTTTAAATTAGTAAAAATCTATCTTGAAAAAGCGTTGGAAAATCGAATTTTTTAGGTACCGCATGTACGGAATGCTGCTATCAAAAGTCGGGTCTGGAAATTTATTTTCTTCGTGAGCCTATATCTCGAAAACTTAATAAGCGAATTAAAAAATAATATATTTTACTTATCTACCCGTACCTCGCTGGAATGCACCTTATACTGAAACACAGTGTATAAACATAGTATGCATTTCACACCCCTTCTTCACCCTTTCGTCGCTCGCGACACACTTTTAAGATAAAAAGTCGATCTTATATACAGAAAAGTTGGCCACCCCTGGTATAAACAATATATTTGCACGACAAAATTATTTACATTGTTAAGATATTGATTCATTTGTGTTACTATGGAAATGGAAAACAAATTTAATACATAATTCTTTAGTAAATTCATTAACTAAATTAACAGTATAAATGTCATTTCAAATTATTGTCATCAAAATTATCAGTTTTTAGTTGCAAAATTTATTAATAAATTTTTTTCATTTAAAAATATAATTATACCTACATCATTATACCTACATCATTTCATTATGCCTACATCGATATTAAAAAAAAATACAGAACAAAAGGACAATGTTGCTTGTGACGTTTGTCAAGCAAGAAACGTCAGTCGTAAAGTCCAAGTCCACTTTCACCCTGAAGCGAAAACTGAAGATGCAAACAGGAGCAGAAGAAAAAAGGGTGAAAGATCGAGCATATTGCCACACATTGGGTGCTTTATTGGCACAATTGTGGCAATACGAATATTAGGATTTATACTGAATACAGAAGAATAAAGGTAAACTTTATTTTTAAAAAAGGTAACAAAGGTTATTTATTGCTCTATTTGTACATCTTAATTAATATAGACTTAAGAAACTTATTAGTTATATCGCATATTTATAGCATAAATAAGAAATAAACATTTAAATAAACATTTCAAGTTTTGATGGTATTTTAACATTCAAATATACATAATTTATTGATATATAATTTTAAAAATGTCATGGAAAATAGATTTAAGAAAATTATTTCCTTATTATGAACCCCTTTGGATACGTAAAAGAAATAATATAATATAGTATTGTTATATAAAAAATAAATAGTTAAAATATTCGTGTAAATATTTTAACTGTATATAAATATCAGCTCGGTGAAACTTGGTAGTGTATGAAAAAGTGCCATGCCTGGCCAAGAAAAAATTATATTAATATCAATTAATAAAAATATTTAATATTTAAATATTAATTCTTTTACACAATTTTTATATCAAGTTTTTAATATTCAATACTAGCAAACATTTATTATATGTTTGCTAAAAGTAGATATATTTATAAATGCTGAAGAGGGAAAATATTACAGCAACATATAATATCTATTTTTCATGTATAGTTTTCATCCCTTTT
Organism: Lycorma delicatula; assembly: GCF_047948215.1. Taxonomy (NCBI): domain Eukaryota; kingdom Metazoa; phylum Arthropoda; class Insecta; order Hemiptera; family Fulgoridae; genus Lycorma; species Lycorma delicatula. The sequence continues at coordinate 115,825,794 of NC_134463.1, read as the reverse complement.
AAGGTTGACTTTCAAAATATCTAGAAATCTCTTATTAGTTAGTTATTCGTGTGAAGATTACACACACCAAAACTCCAGAAGTGCGAGCGGTGTGTGTGTGTGTGTGTGTGTGTATGTATATATATATATATATGTATGTGTGTGTGTGTGTGTGTGTGTGTGTGTGTGTGTGTGTGTGTGTGTGTGTGTGTGTGTGTGTGTGTGTGTGTGTGTGTGTGTGTGTGTACAGAACAATATTCTGCTCATATTCCAAATATTCAGTATAACAAAGAAAAAATTTAACTTATTTAAACAAAACATACATAAACTTACACCTGAACCAAGGAGAATAAAAAGACCACACCATAAAGATACACTTTAGTCAACAGAAGAATCTCTCAGTTGAGAGACTATTACAAACCTTCAAAAATTGCCTCAAAAAATGTGAATCCCAACCATGCTAATAAAAAATGAAGCAGTAAACTGGCCCATAACAATAAAGACAACACGGAAATCCTAGCTAAATATTTCAAACTCCTAAATTGTGAAGGTCTGAGTAAAAAAGATAAGGTAGAAAATGTAGAAGAAGAATGGGAGAATGTTAAAAAGGAAAGTATTAAATCAGCAGAAGCGAACTTAGGGGGAACAAAGAGAACTGGTAGAAAACCTTGGGTTTCAGACAATATATTGCAGCTGATGGATGAACGTAGAAAATTTAAGAATGCTAGTGATGAAGAAAGTAAAAGGAACTATCGGCAATTTAGAAATGCTATAAACAGGAAGTGCAAACTAGAGAAAGAAGAATGGATTAAAGAAAAGTGTTCAGAAGTGAAAAGAGAAATGAACATTGGTAAAATAGACTGAGCATCCAGGAAAGTTAAGGAAAATTTTGGGGTACATAAATTAAAATCTAATAATGTGTTAAACAAAGATGGTACACCAATATATAATACGAAAGGTAAAGTCGATAGATGGGTGGAATATATTGAAAAGTTATACGGAGGAAATGAATTAGAAAATGGTGTTATAGAGGAAGAAGAGGAAGTTGAGGAGGATGAAAAGGGAGAAACAATACTGAGATCTGAATTTAAGAGAGCATTAAAAGATTTAAATGGCAGAAAGGCTCCTGGAATAGACAGAATACCTGTAGAATTACTGCGCAGTGCAGGTGAGGAAGCGATTGATAGATTATACAAGCTGGTGTATAATATTTATGAAAAAGGGGAAGTCCGTCAGACTTCAAAAAAAATGTCATGATACCAAAGAAAGCAGGAGCAGATAAATCAGAAGAATACAGAACAATTAGTTTAACTAGTCATGCATCAAAAATCTTAACTAGAATTCTATACAGAAGAATTGAGAGGAGATGGAAGAAGTGTTAGGAGAAGACCAATTTGGTTTCAGGAAAAGTATAGGGACAAGGGAAGCAATTTTAGGCCTCAGATTAATAGTAGAAGGAAGATTAAAGAAAAACAAACTGACATAATTGGCGTTTATAGACCTAGAAAAGGCATTCGATAACGTAGATTGGAATAAAATGTTCAGCATTTAAAAAAAATTAGGGTTCAAATACAGAGATAGAAGAACAATTGCTAACATGTACAGACCAAACAGCAACAGTAACAATTGAAGAACATAAGAAAGAAGCCATAATAAGAAAGAGAGTCTGACAAGGATGTTCCCTATCCCCGTTACTTTTTAATCTTTACATGGAACTAGCAGTTAATGATGTTAAAGAACAATTTAGATTCGGAGTAACAGTACAAGGTGAAAAGATAAAGATGCTACGATTTGCTGATGATATAGTAATTCTAGCCGACTGTAAAAAGGATTTAGAAGAAACTATGAATGGCATAGATGAAGTCCTATGCAAGAACTATCGCATGAAAATAAACAAGTACAAAACAAAAGTAATGAAATGTATTAGAAATAACAAAGATGGACCAATGAATGTGAAAATAGGAGGAGAAAAGATTATGGAGGTAGAAGAATTTTGTTATTTGGGAAGTAGAATTACTAAACATGGACAAAGCAGGAGCGATTTAAATGCCGATTAGCACAAGCGAAACGAGCCTTTAGTCAGAAATATAATTTGTTTACATCAAAAATTAATTTAAATGTCAGGAAAAAATTTTTTAAAGTATATGTTTGGAGTGTCACTTTATATGGAAGTGAAGCTTGGACAATCGGAGTATCTGAGAAGAAAAGATTAGAAGCTTTTGAAATATGGTGCTATAGGAGAATGTTAAAACTCAGATGGGTGGATAAAGTGACAAATGAAGAGGTATTGCGGAAAATAGATGAAGAAAGAAGCATTTGGAAAAATATAGTTAAAAGAAGAGACAGACTTATAGGCCACATACTAAGGCATCCTGGAATAGTCGCTTTAATATTGGAAGGACAGGTAGAAGGGAAAAATTGTGTAGGCAGGCCACGTTTGGAATATGTAAAACAAATTGTTAGGGATGTAGGATGTAGAGGGTATACTGAAATGAAACGACTAGCACTAGATAGGAAATCTTGGAGAGCTGCATCAAACCAGTCAAATGACTGAAGACAAAAAAAAAAATTGAAGAACCGACTGAACACCTAAATTTCACCCCAATAACACCACCAGAAAACATAAATCCTCCTGCAATAAAAGAAGTCCACCAAGCACTGTGTTAGATGAGACTTTTGTAGAGATCTGGAGACATGCAGGAAGATCAGCAAAAATTTTCCTTAGCTTGTCAACATCTGGATCAATCAGAACTACCAGAACACTGTATGACAGCTCTAATTCATCTGCTACACAAATGAGACATACAGATCCTATTAATTACAGCAGAATCTCACTCCTAGAAGCAACATACAAAATTCTTTCGAATCATCCTCAACAGGATCAGTTCACAACTCAAGAAAGAACTAGGAGAATACCAGCGAGGTTTCAATCTCTGGAAAAGCTATCCAGACCAGATCATGAATTTCAAGCTAATAATGGATTACAATAGGAAAAGAAACAGACATGGTGATGACATTTGTAGATTGCAAGAAAGCTTATATAACTGCATCCACAGAGAATTCCTACTAAAAATTCTAAGACACCTCGGACATAGCAAAGTAATAAACAAAGCAAATTATACATACCAATAACACATACCAAATTAATAAACATGACTAAACTGACCCTCACAAACACTAAGTTGAAGGTAAAATTCAGAGGCGAGCTCTCGAAACCATTTGAGATCAAAGCCAAGGCGATGGGCTATGATTGCTATTACTCAACCGTGTTCCAGAAGTGGTAACGAGGAAATAGCTCAAAAAATGCCCCCCAAAGTAAAAATAAGCTGAAAAAACAAAATTAATTATCTTGGTTTTCCTGACGACTTGGCACTGGCAGCAAATGACATCAACAAAACTAAATCACAGATATTAGAATATCAAAACATTCCAAATAAAATTGGTCTCAAAATATCATTTCAAAAGACAGCAATTATGTCACTTAACACAATTAAAAGAAGTCAACATCAACGATAATAAAATCAAAATAGTAACCCAGTTTAAATATCAAGGAGAAATAATAACAAACGATCTAAACGAAAAAACCTCAATCTAAATAAGAAGAACCAAGCTAGCTAAAGCTCAAAGATTAACCTGGTAAATCTACAATAAAAAATGCCTATCAATAAATGCAAAAATATGACACTGAAATACACTTGTAAAACCAGAAGTCACTTATGCAGCAGAAACACTCATCCACCTGAACAAACAAACAGACAGAAAGACTCCAGAAAATTGGAAGAAGAATTGGAACAATCTGCATCAATAAAAATACCAGAAAGACATGCAGTGGTGGACTGTGCCCAACAAAGTTGTGTACAAAAAGTTAGAAAGCATCACTGATACCACCCACAAGAGGAGACTAGTTTTCTTTGGACATATCTCAAGGATGCAAGAATCAAGATTTCTGAAACAGTTTTTACAGTACAATCTCAATTCGAAAAACACTAAGGCAGGATGCAGATGGATCAGAGAAAAGAGTATCTGAAGGAAATCGGCCTTACACCAGAAGACACCCCAGAATATACAGGTTGTTATTTTATTTTTGTAACATAAAATTAAATAAGAAAATCAAGAACAAAAGCACTAACTTTACACTCACAAGAAAAAAATAACTCAAACATTTTCAACACTAGAAAAGGACACTACAAAGATCGGCATGTATGATAAAGGACTGGGAGGACCACAAGGCCCAAACAGTCCCATCAAAGGGACTTGGATAATAGACTGACTGAAGTAATCCTATGTGATCATGAAATATAATAATAATAATAAACAAACATAATAATAATAAACATACAAATATAACCATTCTGTATTTGAAATGTAATTGATAGAATTATATTACATAAAATAAAAATCACATTTTTTAAATATTGTGTTAAATCTTTTTATTGGTTTGTTTTTCCTTTAACAGTAATTTTTTTATCTAATTAATTTTTTTAATATTGTTCATTATAGAAATTATAGTTATAGAAAATATACTTATAAAAAAAATCCTCAAAAAATGTCATGAAAGACCAATATAGTTTTGTTCATCTACAAAATATAATGCATAATCAAATTTGTTTTCTATAATGTATAAATAATGAAAACAATTTTCAAAAACAAAAAATCAAGTACCACCTCTTAAAATTAAAATGGTTTTTTTTGTTTCATCTTCCTATAGTTTAAATTTTTTCAAAATTTTTTATAAGTTTTTTTGAGGTACAAGGCAAAAACTGTTCAGAAATATCTGCAGACTGACTTAAAACTTTGGAATTCTGAATAACTTTACAAAGCATTTTCATCTTATTAAACCTCAATCTTCTACAACTATTATACAAAGCCAGAAATTAAAAATATTGAAAACTACCTCTCCACTTTTTAATTTTGTCCATGATTTTTAAGATAAAACCATCATGGATCACAGAGATTATATTAAACCGAAATTTGTTTTTACTAACATTCTAATATTTGCATTTATAGAGTTACTGCGTAATTAGGCCATTAATATTTTAAAACCTATTGATTTGAGATTTTGAGAAAAATCTGTCAAGTGAAAAACCAGGAAAGTTATCTTTTGCAATCTCTTAAAAAAGATAATTTTTTCAAAAATACACGAAAATAATAGTTTAAATAGAAATTTAAGCAAACAAATGATGTACTGAGTATATTAGGTACACACACAATAATCATTATGGTATATAAATTGACAATTTGAAATAAACATAAATAAAGCACTTCCTGTATTACAAAAACAGTGGATACTGATATCATGACATTTGTAATATTGATACCAAATACTTTTAAATAATTTAACAGTTAGAGAAGCTTCCAGAAATAAGAGAGAGGAAATAAAAAAGGAAGAATCTAGAAGGAACAACAAAGGGATTCTTTCCAGAAGAGGACTTATAGAAAAGCATAAAAAGCGCAGACAATGAAAAATTATTATGTTTGAACGATCAAAAGAACGAGGTGGGTACCGGTTATAAAGCAATCTTGAAAAGATGCAATGAACTGGAAGTAACTGAAGATCAAAACCTACTACAGATCCCAATATTTTAAACACCCATTTTGCACACGTAGGTAAAAGATACACAGAAAAATTAAATGAAAATCTTAATAATCCAGCACCCTCCACTAATCCATACCCTGTTATGGAAATAAATTTTCCATACTCCTTTTTTCTATCTCCCATGAAAGTAATAGAAATTTTAAACTTTATTAAATCTCTTAAGAATAACTCGTCTCCTGTCATTGATGAGATAAGCAATAAATTTTTGAAAAATATTTCCGCTTACATTGCAATACTTTTGAAAGAAATCTCTTCATTTTAGTTTTTTTAATTTTCTTAGTGTTAATTTTTCTTGAAAATAAACTCCGAATCACAATAATTGAAACATAATAAACTGACAATAAAGTCATCAAAATGATGAACACTAAGATAGCAAAAATATTCATCGTGTAGTACTGGTACCAAGTAAAGTCTAATGCAGCCGGCTTCAGATGTGAAGCACCTTTATGTCTTAGTACATATTCCACCCACCAGACTGCAGTATCCGCAGCTGACATTGGTTTATCTTTAGTTATTAATGATAATCGCATCATATTTTTCTTATAACTTAAATAAGAAAAAATTAGACTGCCTTAAACATATTTTGTTAAATGCAGTAACATTAATAAATATTAATAAAAAATAAATCTGTACACATTCAACCCACTTACAGTGTACTTGGGCATTTATAATGTCTAGGTGTTGATCAACATATACCTTGGTTTTGAATCAATATTTTACTGGTTTATATTGTGTGTTGAAAAGAAGTATACCCAATGAGTAGTCAGTGAAGGCAATTGTCCTCCTAAAATCAATTACTATAACACACCCCTTTTCTTAAAGTTTTAACTGGTATGTAAATGTTGACTAATATGTATTTTTCTGGATTAAATTATTTGTTTTTTTAAAAATATTTTTAATAATTTTTAGGCAGACGTCAACATAATTCTAACTAAAAATAGATAAATTTAAAATAAATTAATGTGAAAAAATAGCTACTGTAAGATGATCTGCAAACAGAGCTGTAGAATTATTTCTAAATAAGAATGTTATCATTAAAACTGTTCAGGTAGTTCTTGCCCTTTCCAAAAAGCAATGTTAAATGTAGAATATGTTCACATAATTATGTAGGAATATGGATCGGCATAAAATTAAAATTTTGAATTCATATTTTAAGTAGTACCACATATCCATAAAAACACGGACATAACAGTTAAAAGGTTAACCAAACGACCTACGACAGGTTCAGGGTTTCTATTAACTGAGTTTCTACTTACAAAATATTTAATCCAACATGAAACACAAATTCAAAACAAAAATTAAATTAATTTTAAAAAGACAAACAATAATTAAAAGAAACAGTCTCTCTCTCTCTCTCACTAGTTGTAAGGTATAATTTTTGTAACAATAACTTTATTGAATTAATAAATACGAAAAAATTACTTAGGAAACATTATTTTTAATTATTATACAGACATTAGATAGACAAATTTTATGTATGTTATGTTACTTTATCTTATTATTTAATTTTCCATTATCTCTCTTTATGCCACAGTTCATAACCTTTGCCTAAGTTCATTTTCAAGTTGAATTTCTTTTCGAGTAATGAAACCAATCATTCAGATTTTTTTTATTCATTTTTCGTTTCTGATAAAAGAACAATCTCATCAATCAATTTTAACAATTATTTATTTTTGGAGATTTAGTACTTTTATTTTATTTTACATTTGTAAAATGTAAAATAAAAGTAGTTGACATTTTTTCCTATCTGGTGTCTATCGAACCTCCATTGTTGGGCTAAAGGACAAACTGGGTGCAGCCATACTAATTAATTCCATCCAATAGCTAAATACAAACTATCTTATATCGTTCTCTCTGACTGCTTTTCTTCTTCCAATTAGATATTAGAATTAATATTCTTCCGGATTTCAGAAAATATCTTGACTTACATCTAAAAGAGTTTAATAATTTTTGTATTCAACCTAAAAGAATATTGACTTTGTATTTGTGAGAAGCTGTTTTAGGTTTTTGTACACAGCTTCATAATTCATATCCTGAAATTCAACCTTTAATCCAGCACCAGCATTCAATAAAGTACATCAGTACACAATAATAAACTGCTTCTTGAAAACTCTGAAGATAAACCTGACTTATAAAAACCTTCATCTTTGGATGGGCTATATCAGTAGTAATTTAAAAGATAGCAACATTTTTAAGTACATGTTTTAAATTATAGTTGTTCACCTGAGTTACATTTTATAAATTTTGACTTTAAAACAAGTACAATATTTTGTTCATGCCTGTTAAAATGTAGTCCTTTTTATATATGTATAGAATATCACTTATCATACTCGAACATAATTAATTATATAAATACAAACATAACTTGTTTGTATTCATATGGAATACATCCAGACATTAAATTTACATACATTATCTATCTAGACATAAAATTTGCAAGTTACAGTTAATATATTTCATTTGTCGTGTTACAGTGAAATGATTATTAAAAGTGGATTCCACTTTTACTGGCTAGGACATTGTATGAAAAGGTGTTTATTAGTGGATGCAATAAAAGGCTCAGTGAATGGAAGGAAAGAAAGAGATTTTAAATAATGGATGGGATTATGGAAAAGGGAAAGTATGCAGAAACAAGGTTAGCATAGGATAGAACAACACTGCAGATCAGCAGCCATGACAGGACCTGCCCTAATGGCAGAACACTATGAATGAAGTATTATTTAAAAATTTAATGACAGAGTAATGTTTTTTGTAAAAGAAAATAGTTTTACTTTATTTTTATAAATTAGTAGAAAGAGACTTTTAGTTGGTAATTTATTAAAAACTGTATAAATTAAATTTCCACCTACCAAGAATTTAAAAAGTGTAAATCCTAGTACTTTCGGAACTGTTATTCCATCTTCAGGGATTTTCTAAAAGATGTTAATTTAAATTCAAATCAATAACAGTTTTTAAATTAAACGGTTATGCTCATAATAGTCGGTCATCAAGAATAAAATTAATTTGTACATCAATAAGACAGTAACGTCATGTTTGTAAGATGCTTGTGACTATTATGAAATGATTCTATTTTCTATTTCTACTTTCATCTTACAAACATGATGTTACTATCTTACTGACATACAAATTAATTTTATTCCTGACAACCGACTATTATGGACATAACAGTTTAATTTAAAAACGATTATTGATTTGAATCTAAATTAACATCTATTAGAAAATCCCTTTAGATGGGGTAACAGCTCTGAAAGTACTAGGATTTACACTTTTTAAATTCTTGGTAAGTGTAAATTTAATTTACATAATTGTGTTAATACCAATGGTGCTAAATGCTTAGTAAATTATTAAAAATTACCAACATTAATTTTATGCATTTTCTGCCACCAAGTGTGGGAGCAATTACACTGTACTACTTTTATTATTGTACGGAGTACTTCATGGTAGTTATTAACTGATAAATATTCATATAATAGACAATGTAACACGAGTAATTAAAATTACTCAAAAATTAGAGTTAGGTAGAAAACCTTTCATATTCCTTATGTTCCTAAATGCTCCTGTTCACAGGAACCGGAGTTACACCAAAAAATGAGGATCTTTGTACATTTTCAGATTTTTTTTGTTCTACTGGGCGCAATTTTTAACTGATTTTGATGAAACTTGGTAGGATGATGTAAACCTATTACAAATAAACCCCTATTAACTTTTAGGCGGTTCTGTTCGCAGGAATCAGAGTTTGAGGCAAAAAAACTGGGTTTTTGGGTAAGTTTAACTAGGTTAACTAAAACCGAAAATCCTTCCTTTGACGTATCAGTGAGACAAAGTTATTTTACTACAGTTTAACTAAATAGAATTTTTCATTGTGTTATAACATTACTGGTTGCATTAAAACTTGTTAATATTAGGGATAAATTTGGAATTTAAATGAATTCCTTGTACTTTTATTCTTTGATCTACTAATTGTGAAATATACAAAATTGTGAACTAAAAAAATATTTGTCTATAACAAATAAAAATATTAAATAAGGAAATATTTGCATTTGAAACTAACAGACCCGGTAATGTTTCGCTTTCTCTATTTTTGAGTATATATGTAGATTAAATGAACACAATTGAAAGTTTTATACAACATTAACAAAATGAACATTATGGAACTCATCAAAATGTAACCTTTCTTCCTTTTACCCCTTTCCATTTCTCTTACCTATTTTTCATTATTACCACATCCCCTTTCCCTCATTCCCCCCTTTTCCATTTTCCCCCTCTTTCCCTTTTACGATTTTTCACAGTGCGTAAATCGGTCCAGTAGTTTTTTAGTCTATAACGGACATACACATTGGAAAAATTGAAATGAAATCGTAAAATACTTAGTATAACATCTGTTGCCAACAGATAGCGCTATTTTTTTAAAAAATGTTTTTTACCTGTCACAGGTATAAGTACATAAATAGTAGGTATATAAAAACACATGAATAGTTGAATGCAATGTTGTTCAAAATTTCAAAGCAATGGGTGAAGAACTTTCGGAGATTTAACATTTTGAGCAAATGAACATTTACATTTTTATTTATATAGATAAGTGTTGGTTCCTAGAAAAAAGTCTCCTTCATCCTAACCTAAGATAAAATAACATCCTCAAGTGAACGTGGTGAAAAAGTAGTTTTACATGTAATACCACTATTAAACTACCTGAAAATATAGGTTTCTTGTCAAATCACAGACTTTACATGATTTTTGTCAGGTCAATGATTGTTTTTAATCAATTTCTTTACATCAATTTTCTAAATTTTTCTATTACAGCAATTCTGCTTGGTACCAAATTAACATCTTGATTGCTAGGCCAGGAAAACTTTGTCTTGCTTTTAAAACAAGAAACATGTATACCATTTTTTCTTTTGTTGTAATTTTGGACTTGATTTTCTGTTTTAAGAGAATTCAAGTTTGCCTTAACTGATATATTGTGTTGCAAAATAGATATACAGACTGTAGATTTTAACTATAACCAATTCATTAAACAGTGCTCATAATTCTTATAACCTTTTTCTAAACAAGCAAAACGCACTCATAATTACATAATGTCCCTACAGTAAGAGTCTGTAACTGAATGACTGTTCAAAAAACCATAGAAAATGCTAAGGTAGCAAAGTCTAGGTAGAAAATCTTAAGTAAATTGCTTATTCTTGATCTAATAGGTAAGATGCTTTAGACCAAAGTCAATTTGGAAATAATGTAAGACCACATTTATATAGTCACGATGACAGATTTTTCTCTTCATTGAATAGTAAATTATTAGTTAGGAAATTTCCAATCATATTTAACTGTATTTATGGCTTTGATATAAGCACATTTTAAAAATGGTTTCTTATCACCAGAATTATACCATTTGAATGCAGCAAAATCGGTAAGCTCATGTACCAGGTTCCACAATTTCCTAAGAACTTAAATATATCCATACATAATTTAAAACATAAGTACCAAAATTTTGCATGTATGTAAAATGATTGCATGCACATGGAAACTCCTTGCAACAACTACTTGGTAAAGTTAAAATTATGAACAATCCAAGTTCTGATCAAGTTTCAATTATTTAGAATGATGAACAACAAAATATAGTATATCCTAATTACATTTAACCACCTTGAAATTGCAAAGTTGGACTAATTTTAACAATATTTTTATTTTTTATGATACACTCTTTTATATGTTCAAAAGAAGCTCTTCAATGTATTTTAGAGATTTAAATCTCCATATCTTTAAAAAGTTAGAAATAGTGAGCATTTCTAAGCAGCAAAAGAAATGGGGTCTGATACATAAATTTTGTTCAGTTTGCACAAGTTTTATTGTATGGAAATTAGGATCCAGGATCTGAACCACTTCATTCATTCCTGAAGACATTAAGTTGCAACTGCAAAGAAAAATTAATATCATATAGACTCTATCCCGATTAAGCTGTATTCTTCATCAATAAAGAAATTTTTAAAGATGAGAGCTTCATGAGTTCAGTAAAATTGATTAAATCTTCGGACACTAATCCAATCAATCAATGTATTAGAATTTCTTAAAGAAATTTATTTCCAGTGTAATGTCAAAATAATGACTTTACATTCATTTTAATCTTAAAAAGGGTTATTGGACAAGAATGCTGTGAACATTCCACTAAATCCTTAATAAATTTTATTTTAAAGATATTTAATACATACATCAAAACAAATTAAAACAGGATATAATAGACACATAGTTGGAATTTAGGATAAGGATTTAGTTGGGTTTTATGACAGATATTTTGATGTGAATTTGTTATCTTAAATGTGACCTTGACATTAATTACTATTATTCATATGGCTGCTTTACTAATTTTGAAAGGTCATGTCATATATGATTGTAATAAAATTATTAAAAACAACATGTAAGCAGCAAAGACATAATTATTATATTACCAATTTATATTTAAAAGGCCACTATAGTAGTAGAGTATGGGTTAATAGAAGAGATTGATATAATCAGGGCTTAGCAAATGTGTAAACGATCACCCTTACTAATTAACATATACAATGAAATTATGTGTCAAAAGAGATTCTGTTAAAAGGTGAAGTAGATGGCAAAAAATGAATGTTATGTTCCAGAAAATATAATCATACTAGCAGCAAGCCTTATATATTTACTATTCTATGCTGTTGTATGGCATTGAGAATGGGCCTTAATGCAGTTACATTAAAAAGGCAACAGATTTTGAAATTTCATACTACTGAACACCAGTAAATACATTTTAATAGTTGATTTTATTACTAGTAATTCAGTTTAAAAATTAGACTTCAAAGCAATTAGATTAATAGAATTGCAATATTCTGTACCTATGATAAAGTTTTACTACTGAAAATGATTTTATAAAATTTAAGGGCAAAGTTAGTGCTGGACCACCAACGTTTTGTCGCTGCACAATATGGTTTGGCTGAAGTTCAAACGAATTGTTTGTATGATCTATAAATAAGGTAAAAACCGATTTAAAGTTGTTGACTAAGCGACAAGTACTTGCAGGGACTGAGCTTGTTTTTATATCTCCTAGTGTCGTTTAGTTTACTGTATAAACTTTACATGGTATAATAAATATTACTGGATTTAACAAGTTACTTCTTTCTATTCAATCTTAAGTCGCTAGTCTTAAAACTGTATAATGCTTCGAGCTGATTTTCGTTCGGGTGCATTAGCGTACGCATATTTCTTTACACAAGCACTTTAGTAATGCTATTTGTCAAACAAGAACTAAACCAAAGTTAAGTCAATATGCGAAGACAGTTAAGTCAATATGGCTACTATGTGTTTTCTTACTGACTGTTGTAAATTCAAAACATGCTTTAATTAATTTACGGGATTATTAACATTGATTTTTAATAAATTACAAAAGAGAAAATTTTTGTTTAATTTTCTAATAATTTAAAATCACTGTAACGACAAAAGATGGGTTATAACAGAATTCAAATACATAATTAAACATGAAAAAATGTTTGGTACTAATTTAAAAATGATGAAACAATTTATTTAGAATATTTAACTGATAATTCAATGGTAATTACAATAGAATATATAAATATACTCAAACTATTTCTTTTTGGTAAATTATACAAAATTACATACTCGCGATAACATTCCAACCTCTTAAATTCGTTAATAAACAGTCCAAAGGTACAACCGCAAACGATAGTTGGATCGTGAAATTCCGATTCATAGACGCTATTTACATCGACGGTACCGTCTTATTCCACCAGTCAATGCCGACAACGTAGTAGTGTAGTGTGAATTTGATCGTAGATGGTATAGACAACTGAAGAGTACAAGTATTTCTGTGGTGGTAACTTTTGCTTTTATATTTTACTGAATAATTGATTATATTTTTTTTGTGAAATCCTTTATATAAGAAGGTAGGTTTGTATAATATGATACAAAACTTAATGTATCTTACAAAATTTTATATAATTACAATATAACTTTATATATCCTGATGAAAAAATTTTCTTTTCGTGTTGCAAACTTAATGAAAACTAAATACCATCATGGTGAATAATTTACATATCCGATTTGATTGATTTATTTTGATTTTCGATAATTCCATATAGTTTTTTAATTGTACGTGTTTTACAACAAAAAATACTTGAAATCAAGAGTTAAGTAAATAATGTTTTTTGTTTTATACTATTCTTTTACAGATAAATAATTATTAATTTGGTATTATTGTTATGTTAATGGTAACTGATTTTCAAACATCACCGCAGTGTGCCAATCGATCATTAAAATTAAATTTATGTAGCGTTAACTACTTAATTATCCGATTTGCTGAATATTTGATTCCAAAATTCATTTCGGATTCTGTTTAAAATGTGCTAAGTATATTTAAAATGCCAGGTATTTAATATATTTTTTTGAATACATTATTTTGGTTTTAGCATAACTAAACATTAATTTTGATTGTATTTTAAAACCAATTAATTTTGATGATTATTGTTAAACTCAAAACATTACAATTTTATGTACTAATAATTTTATCAAAATATTAAAAATGATTAACAAATTGCATGGAAATTGTTCTCGCATAACATTTTTTCAAAGCCAATTACCCACAGTCATAGTAAAGTTAAAGTGTTATTGTGATTGGTATACAACTTAAAAAGGTTGATTAATACATACAATCTAGGTTATGTTTTTTTAATTTAAGTGTGATTTTTTTTCAAATTTAGTGTGTTTGTAAATTTCATAATGTTGAAACATATTTGATGTATTGATAACTTTATTCTACATATTAAAAGAACCAGTGCAACTGTGTGTTTGTTAATTTCTAAGATAAGAAAAGAATAAAACTCAGATTATGTATAAGTTTGCTGATAATGTTAGAGAGCCTCTAATATTGTTTTGTTTATTTAAATTGATTGTAAGCAAATAGAAATGAATGTACTCATGACTTTGTTTGAAGAATTAGTAAAACAAATTAATAGAGTGGAAATCCATTATCACATAGATTTCTATTTTTATAAATTAAAATTTTATTTATCTATTTTGAATTCATTTAACAATTTTAAATTAAGATAAAGTAATAATGTAATAGTAATTAAGAGAAAATAATATATGTACGAGTTACATAAAAAAATTCATTTTTAAAAAAACATTGTTAAAACATTTAAAGAATTAAATTAAACTAATTTTTTTTCTAGTAGGCCTAAGTAAATTTTTAGAATATAATAACTACACATTTATATGTGAAGGTTAGTTGAACAATTAACATTGGGTAAATGCCTATTCAATAAAACTTATTTTCTAATTAAATGAGTATTGCTGAAAATAATATTTTATTGTAACCATATCCATGAAGTTAAATAGAAAAATCCTTTATTCAAGAAAAACAAAAGTGAAGAAAGATTAAACCATAAAGAGTATTATGAAAAATATTAAGTATTGGCTTACAGTGGACACAATGTACAGCAGAACCACATTTCAAATATTAAATGTTTTTCCTAACCTATAATACATGTTGATGCATAAAAAAATAAAAACATAATTATGTTTAGTTTGAACTAATAAATAAAACTAAATAATGAAGCATGATAGTTTGTATATTTACTGCCAAAAAAAATCTGACAACATTTAAATTCACTATACTGAAACAAATCTTTTAGGCTAAAGTTAGTTGATAAGATAATTATTTATTAAGTATTGAAACTGGGTGGTAAACAAAATTCCTTCAATTTGTTTTTTGAAAAGTATATTTCTAGATTAAATTTCCATGAACACTTAGTTTTTTTTGTTTTATATTGCTTTATTTTTGATAAATATGTTTGTAGTACTTTTTTCAGTTTATTAATAAGTTGCATTTTAATCAGTTTCTCTAAATTGTTGATCTGAAATAAAAATCTGCCACGGTTAAAGCCAGGAAAGTTTTGTTAATCTCTTTCTACTCATAACTATTTTAAATAAATCTTAAAGGGATTTTCTCAAATAATCTTTGAGTCATTAGAATTTTTCAGTTAAAGTATTTACCAATTCTTTTATGTGTGGTATTAAATTGAACTTTACCCTGAAAAATTACTCTTAAAATAAAATTATAAAATTCATAAAAACAATTTATCTTTCCTAAAATCCAAAATTAGTAGATGTTTTTAAATGTTAACTACTATCAGTAGATAGTGAGAAAATAAATAAATAAAATCATAATTTCATGATAAATTTATTAATTAACAAATAAACAGTCCTTAATAAACATTATAAAATAAATCTTTCTTACAGTGTTTATAGAATAAAAGCTAAAAATACAAACAATATTGTCATCTTAGCCAATTCTAATTGACTGGTAAAGTTAACTTACAAACATTCAAACCACTGTAACATGATGCCGGCCTCCGTGGCATGAGTGGTAGCATCTCCATCTTTCATTCGGAGGTCCCGGGTTCAGATCCTGGTCAGGTTTGGCATTTTCACATGCTACAACAACTGTCCATCTCATCCTCTGAAGCCAATACCTAACAGTTGTCCCGGAGATAAAAAAAAATAAAACATGTTTCAGATTTCTCCTAAAGGATATAAGATCTTTAAAAATTCTTTTACTAGATTAAATATAATTAGAAAAAGTAAAAACGTTATAAATGACTTCTGAATAACTATTTTTTTAATCTAAACTCTAACTCTTACTGATCTCATTCTTTTATTTGGAAAATTATCAAAAATATCAACATTATGTTATATTTCTTTAAGTTTATACTTAATTTTATTATACATACAATCTGTGGTATTCCTTTTCCCTTTATAACAGTTAACACATAAGTTTTAAAATATTTTTGATTATCAGAATTCAGGAATGATTCAGATTTAAATTTATTTACATAATCATTAGTAATTATAAAAGGTAGTAATGGACTAACACCTAAAATGAGAGAAATATTTGAGTAATGTTTTAGAAAATATGCAAAGATTGTCTTAAATATTAACCCACATATGAAGTTAGAACAACAAATAAACCAATTATTTTCAAAACTGTGCCGTACATATTATCAAACTGATAGTACCATTTCCTGTGGATATAATTATTTTTCTAGATCTAGATTTTATAATAGTTTTCTAACAAATTATAAGCAAATAAAATTTTTAATTATGTTGCTTGTATAAATAAAAAAAATGTTTAAAGTAGAAAAATAAGTATTTATTTATATTCTTTTTTATGAAGATAGGCAATGGTTGACCCAAAGGAAGGTTGGGTTATTGTAAATGGTGTTCCAACACATGTCTGCACGTGGGGTGGATGGATAACGGAAAAGTTGTCAAAATCACAAGATAGTTCTTCAGATAATAATGCAATAATATTACTTTTAACTGGAAATCCAGGTGTTATTAGATTTTATTACTCCTTCCTTCAAATAATATATACACAACTAGCTGTACCAATCTGGATATTGTCTCATGCAGGTATGTATTATGTTATAAAAGCTTTAATGTATTTGATCTTTGTTCAAAGAGTACATTGTGTAATTAAAATAAAAATATCTCATATGTTTGGTACAGACTTTTGTATCCTTAAAAGCACGATCCTTGTGATTCAACTCGCTTAGTTCAATTTGTTTCGTACAGTTCAAAACATTTCCACAAATCTTATCCTGGAATGGCTTCAGCAGTTATAAATCACTAGGACCATACCTGGAGATGAGATAATCGAGAACCTGGGGTATTGCACATTTGAATAAAAAATTCTTGAGTAATTATAAAATTTACTCAAAAAATTAAATTTGGAAGCTCTTGAGTAACATGTGGGGGAGGAGAGTATTGCCATGATTTTTGAGTTGTTTGCATATCCAAATCATTTAAAATTATATGTGTATTTGCTTAACTTTTACCATTATGAATGCCATCAGCAAGTTCTTAATAAACTTTTTCAATAATATTAATGCTTTACTGATAGTCTTCTATCGAAGATGGACATATTTTGAAGTATTTATACCATTCTTTCACCAGCACCTGCTCTAATGATTATGTCGCCCTGGACAAAAAGACAAATTGCCGCTCCTTAAGAATATATATATATTTAAATAAAGGTATATATTTTTTATTTTCAATAAAAATATAAAAATAAAGTCATTTATTTGTACAATCATTTAGCAGTACAAAACAGTAGAAATTAATTAAGAAATATCTGTATCTAGTCACAAATTGTTAACCATATAATTTTTTACATTTTTAAATGCTATTAAAAATGTGTATTATTGCACAAACAATCAAAATGCTATTATTCTGAAAATAAAACAAGGTAACATCAACTACTCTAAAATCACAAAAAAAATTTTCTCACTTTCAGTTTTGCAAACTTTTTTATTACATCTTTTAAATTTACTTGATCAGCAATTTATGCTCAATTGCTAAACTGGCCAAACCATTAAGATGATTTTGTGTAGTAGTCAAACGTAAAAAGTTCTTAATTAATTTTAACATTGAGAAATTTCTTTTGCAACTTGTTATAGTTATTGGTATGTTATCAATATTATTAAAGCAATAGTAAGATTTGGGGAAAATTTAACTTTGTAATTAAGCTCAGTACATTGTTTAGGCTTTCTTTTTTGCCCGAAAGTGCAGATACTGCTGAAATTTTGACTGCTAATTCTACCTCATTTATGTCAACAGAATCACAAACAGTTAAAATACATTCTAAATTCTTACAGTGTTTTAGTAGCATTTTTTTGGACATGGTATTTAAAATAGTTACTATGATTACTAAGTTGTTTAAATGTAGCATCTACTGCATTTAGTGCTAGATCGATTGTAAAATAAAAAAAATTATTTTATATGGTTCTTTTGGATCTTCAATGGGTGTCTTCATGCTTCATATGAGAAGTTCCTTTTTCTTCTTCTTACGTGGTGTTGTGTTATTGTTGATCAAAAATTAGCCACATCATTTCGGTAGCAAGTTCTTTTGCATCAATAATAGTTTCATCGAAGTACAAATCCGATCGAAGATTCTTGAAAAATATTTTGCAGTTTTGTAAAAGATCAAGTGCAGAGGCTGGATCAAAATCTGGTTTTCATAAACTTGCTTATTGGATTAATGATATTTAGTATTTTATGCCAAATAACTAATGAACACAAAAACTTAAATTGTTTAATTTCTTGGTTTTTGTAAATGCTTAGCAAGGGGTCGTATACATCTCCCAAATGGAATTTCAAAGGCTTTAAGGCCTCTATTCTGCTGTCCCATCTAGTGTCACTCAGTGGTTTCAAAGTTAAACTTTTAAAATGTTTTAAAAGTATTGCCCATCAAAAAGTAGACGCTGAGGAAAATAAATATATTTTTTGGACTATGTTGAAGAAATTAGCGCTTCCAAGGATGCTTTTGCCAACAACAACAACAACAAGATTGAGAGAGTGGCTATTATACGGAACAACATAGAATTATTGTTTGTGAATTATATTGTTTAATAATAGATTGTACTCTTACTTTATCGCTCCTCACATTGGACCTGTTGTATCCCTGCCCTCTGATATTGACATTGTTTTCCTGTGGACCTTTCGACTTTTAAGAAGCCTAAAAAGCTTTCATTAATT
The DNA here is from genome assembly GCF_047948215.1 of Lycorma delicatula. Classification (NCBI taxonomy): domain Eukaryota; kingdom Metazoa; phylum Arthropoda; class Insecta; order Hemiptera; family Fulgoridae; genus Lycorma; species Lycorma delicatula. Next base: position 115,806,653 of record NC_134463.1, on the reverse strand, counting down.
TTAATTTCAACATGAACGTCAAATTTATTGATTGAAACATATCTGATTATAAGAGTCATTTGCTCTACCTTAATAATATCAAGAGTACAGTGTAAAATTATGGAAAAATATTTGGATTTTTTCATTTTGTCAATAATAGGAGACTTTACACTTTGATGCAGCAGATCTATTATCTCATTTGTATATTTTTCCCGAGATAGTGAGCTTTACTCTCTTGTTTTTTGAGCACTCTATGGACATGCTCTTCCATAATGGGATCAAATTCAGATAGCAACACAACTCTTTTTAAGAAATTTCTGTTATTCTCAAACAACTTGTCGCTTGTACCTTGAAAAGCCAGACCATTTTTACCAAGCATTTTAGTAATTGCTATGATTCTTAGAAGCATCTCGTTCCGATGATTGTTTTGGCATTAGTAATTCTTTGACTGGCCGCATCTATAGTTTTACAACACTTTAACCTTTAGTTCATTTCTAGCCATGATTTTTGGAAATTTCATGCTCTTTTAAAGGTTCATCGAGGTGCTTCCGACTTTTAAAACCCTCCTTTGTAAACTAACAGAACTAACTATACAGCCAAAAATTTTGCAACAGAAGCAGTAAATGCAGATTTGTGAAAGAGAGTACATTAGCCAGTTTTGTAAAACTTGCTCTTTGTTGCTTAAAATTTGTCTATATAATTTGTGCTAAAATGTTGACTAGTGTCATTGGAAGGAAATTTGTAATATGCAATGGTTTAGGTGGACCTTGTCTTACTAAAATACTTGTTTCGATATCCTAAAATTCTTGCCCACAATGTTGGATCTGTACTCAAAGTATGTAGAATTCTTTCTGTGGGTGTCATGTTGGTGTCAATTTTTTCAATTCTTTCATCTCGTGATGGTAAAGTCAGAGTGTCGTCAGTTCCAATTGATTTAAAAACTTTGTCCATTTGTTTTTCATCATCCTCTGACGATTCTGTATTTTCTTTTATAACCAAACTTGATTTTGGATTCTCAGAATCATTATTTGTTTTGGTACAACTCTGGATATAATTTTTTAACGCGTTAGCTTGTTTTTGCCTTTCGGCTTCCTTTGGAGCCTTCTTTTTTTGTACTGGTAACCAGACAGTTTTCTCACGTACATAATTCAAATTAAACAATGTAAAATATAATATAAAAAATTAAATAAATTTGTTCTAAGTGAGCTAAGATCGTAATTAACATAACTTCAAAATTATATTCCGTCAATCTTCATAAAAAGTATTTATGCACTACACAAAATATTTTTCATATCTTGTGAACGTCAAATATATTATTATAAAACGCATTTAAAAGCAATAAACTTAACAAATGTCTTGAATTATTGATTCAAATAATTATTTTCATAAGACAAGAATATAAATAATTATACTTATAGAATATATTCAAATTTGATACATTGTTTTATCGGTTCAATAAACAGCCTTCTTGGATAAATATAATATTTATTTTATTTAAAAACGCTTTCATTGTTTTGATAATCAACTTACAATAAACTAGTGTCTGTCAAACTAAACAACAAACTTATTTATAAATGTACTTACCCTTAAAAATTAAGAAATCGCATTGAAGTAAATTTTATGAACTTCCGCTCGTTATAACTACTGACGTAATAGCAAGAATAATGCTATTGTGTAAATAAACCGCTCTTTTATATTTAGATGTAATAAGCAAGTCTATGCATGTTCAAAACAAGTTGAAGCAGTGCTCTGTTCACATGCTAACGTTATTCTGTTCAGGGAATTATGTGCGTGTTCAAAGCAACGTCCTTTACAAATTCTGTGTTAATTTTAATAGTGTAAATATTTTCAGCTTTTAGATATAAACAGTATAAATACGCTATGCACTGTAAATTTTTAGCAAATGAAAAAATCGATATGTGAAATTTTCTATTAATTGCGTATTTAAACACATCAGTATTTTTCTCATACTTACAACCACACTGTCGCTGCCAAATTTTGGCACCTTGGACAAATGTCCAGGTCGCCTGCCCCTAGAACGGGTGCTGGTGTAACCCTTATAATATACTGTCACTAAAGCTTGCTGAAAACTTGCACATAATTTCAGCTGGAGTATCGACAAACTTTTCTCTAAAATAGATACTGTAACTTTATTAAATATGTTCTGTCATCATGCATGAGATGATGTAATGGAAGTATATAACATGTATCTAGACAAGCTGTGGTGATGACAAAATTTGCTGATATGGTTGGAACAAATCATCTAGCTGTAACAAGATTAATTGCTGCATTGTTGTTTTTCCTCCTCTTGATTTCAAAGAAAAAATAAGGTCAAATACTTTTTGAACGATGTTGTATTTATTACATAACTTGTAAATAATATACTACTTGTTTAAATGTTTAATTTTTTTAAAAAAGGAAATAATGATGATCGAACAGGTATTTTGAGTTGATGGAAGGTAACAAAATAATTAATAACTTAACAGAACAGAACTCCTTCTCCTTTAACCCATTTCTAGTATTAATATTCATCTTAATGTTTTGCATTCACAAGTCTTCTTCATTCAGTTAAGCCTTGACAGGTATAACTGTATGTCCTCCACTTTTCTTAATCCTGAGCATCACCTTATAGGTTTTCATTTCCTTATATTTGTAATTTTCCCTAACCATTTTTTTTCTTTCTCTAATCCTTCATGCCACTGTTCTGGCTCTTCCGCTTTTCTTTATCAAAGACAGTTTCTGTACAGTATGCCCTTACCCGGATGTTTGTTTTTCTCTTACCTTATCAAATTTCTTTCCTTTCATATTTTTTCTCACTACTTCATTCCTCATTTTGTCTGCCCATTTCCTTTCTAAATCACCACTTTCCAAATTATCCATGTACTTATCGTCCTTCTTTTTGGTTTCCATGGTTGAAATCTATATAACATATACCGCTAAACACTGGCAAACATCTTCCTCGTGATTAGGATCCTTCTTGCTGGTAATATTCTATTCACTTTTACAAAAGCTCTTTTCCCTATAGGTATTCTGTTTACTATTACTTGTACGAGTATAAAGCTTCTATTCAAAGTAACTAAACTTCCCAAATACTTAGACTTTATCTTCTTCATTAATGTTTCTTTCCATTCTTTCTAATGGAACCTTTTTTTTTATTTGTTCTGATCAGTTTTGTTTTTCCAGTTTTCATGAGCTGCAGTTCATATTTTTATTCCATCAGCACTGCTAGTTCACTTACGTATGATTTTCTTTATTCTTTATCTCCCCTACATTATTAACTCTTTCTATTACTGACCTCAGACGCCCAATTACTCGCTCATAAATATAGCATAAAAGTGTTCTTTACTTTTTTATTTTTTAAAACTGGATTCAGTATGTTTTCTATGCATTCATTTCCTTTCCTACTTTCATTGTCTCTTTATTAGACAGTGAACATTAATAAAGAGAAACCCTCCCGAATGTGTAAAAGCCTCTTGATATGCTGACTTATACTTTCCAGAATGGTAATACAACCGATAAGATGTTTTAGTTGAGGTTTCCTAAAGTAGGCATTTTGATACATTATCCTGAACTATATTGCAGTGGTTTACAAAAAAAAAAAAATAAAGTAATGAATTAGACATAATGGATTAAAATTTTTGAAAACTAAGATCAAAATTATTCAGTTCCGGTTCAGAGGAAACTGCCTTTATGTTCCTGTAATCGTCTTCAGTACTGATTATAATAATTTGTGTAATTAATTGCTGCACAAAGCATCGTAAGTGTGATGGTTTCAGGCAACCTGACAATAACTATATACAATACTATATGAGCCTCGAAAGTGGCATTGCCGTTCTTAATGAAGTAATTTCCTTTTGGCTCCTTTTCTAAGTTGAATACGCTATTCCGTGTTAGCTAAATTTATAAAATGCTTGCCTCATACTAATACTGCCTCTGTTAACCACAGGCTGGCTGTAGAGTGAATAGTCAGTAAATGTTTTTTCTCAGAAAGCAATTTTGACTGGTACCTCATATATCTCATGTGCTCTATGACTAGAATACCTGATACAGGTGTGACATAGTCAAAAGTTAAAAGAAAAACTTGGATTTTTTGTGAATAACCATGCAAGCCTAAATTTCGTTTTATTTGGCTTTATTATTCTTTCATATAATCTCTTATAATTTTATTTTCTTATTTAATCTCTTTCCATATTATTAAACAAAACACTGAAAACATATGTTCTGAGTTTAAATTTTTTTAAATCCTAACATCTGTCAGGAAAATTAAATGAACAAAGTGAAAAATGAAGTAATGAGGAGGGTAAAGGAAAATAGAAGCTTAATCAGAACAGAAAAACTAATCGGGTCAGATATATCATGAAAAAAGAAGGATTGATTAAAACAGTACTGAAGGTAAGAAGAACAAGAGAGGACGGAATGTATTAAAATGATAGATGAACCAAAAGGAAATGGGAGCTATCAAGTACTCTGAAATTTAGCTGTAAATAGAAGAAAATGGAGAGGATGTTAGAGACTTATCTCAGAGCAAATAACAGATTACAGTAATGTCCAACCCACAAAAGTAGCATTTATTTTTATATGTAAATTCGACCTATAGTTGGACCTACGACAGCATTTCAGTTTTGGTATAGTAATAATTTCCTAACAGCACTAAGTAATAAATAATAAATTTGTTTTTCTATTAAAGTGAACAAAATGGTTTTTCAATTATAATTTACATAAATTATATTTTTTTTAGGTCATGAGCAGCCATCAAAAAAAGATGATGTACCTCCATTGGTAGATAATCCTGATTTGTATAACGTATCGTCACAAGTAACTCATAAAGCTGAATTCATAGAAAAGTATGTACCACTTGATAAAGATATTTATATAATATCGCATTCTTTTGGTGCTAAAATAACTGTTGAATTACTTAAACGAGAACAATTTCGTAAACGTATTAAAAAATGTTATTTATTATTTCCGACATTAGAAAGAATTGGTGATACACCTAATGGAATATTTATTAAAAAAATTATAAAATATTTATTTACTGTTACTCTACTTTTATCATGGGTATGTATTAAAATGAAAAAAAAAATTATTTTTAATTGCTTGTTTTGAAAGAACTTATGGTATTATTGTGATACTGCAAAAAACACAGATGGTTGTGTTTATAATTTATGTATGCTAGATGACATTGCCATAATGGCTTATAGTTTATGATGGGTAAAACATGATCATTCATATGTTTTGCAGAATTTTTTGAATCCAAATTTCCAAAGTTAGCATAAATAAACAAGTGAAAGAAAGAAATAATTTATGCAGACTTTTAATTTTAAGTTAATTTCTTGTAATAAACATTACACCTCTTTTCTTTAGCTGTGGACACCACATGACTTCCTTTGTACCCCTATTAAATTACATAACACATCTTTTGCTGCACAAGAGAAGATCATAAACATAAAGAGGAAGAAGACGTTAAGACCAAGGAAAGAATAAAAAGATGAAGATTATGAATATAAAGAGAAAATTTGAAAACTAGAGAACGTGTACACAAATTAAGACCAGAAGAATTTTATATATCAAACCAAACAGCAATTAAATGATCAGCAACAAAAAACAAACGAAATGATGATCAACCCCGACTTAGAGAGATTATTATCCGACAATATCAGATTAGTAATGAACTAAAAGATAAGAATTTTTTGTAATTTACTAAAGATCGGCCATGAATGCCTCAGTGTATATGTTGTTCTTGTGATAAAATTAAACAGAAATTCCAGAATATTAAACAGAAATTAAACTAGAAAATCCAAATATAATATGATTCTAAATTATAATTTTCAATAAATGTTATATAATCAGATTTTCACCAAATCTATTACATATACATGCATGTATTAATGCCCATTGAATTACATATACACATATTTAAAAGTTCATAAAATTTTATTTAAAATAAGTTTTTTACATTCATGGGTAATAATTGTTAATAAATCAATATATTTAAATTAAAAGAAAATGAGAAGAAGTCTGTACTGGGTACTGTACTGGAATGCATTGTGATTTAATTTCTGCAGTTTTAAACTGGATTAGTTTTAAGAAATCCTTTTCAAAATGAAACATTGTTTGAAAAAAAAATTAATAAAAAATAAAGAAATTTAATTGTTAATATTTAGTTTTTATGTTTTAAATACTCATAATTAAGGAAGTGGGCCCATCAAAAGCTTCAGGCTATGACAACCCTAAACAAAATGGCAGTTTTTAATGTTAGGTAGTTTCATTCAAAAATGGTCTGCACTACATAGTAACTAACTATGATATACTGTAAAACACTGAAAATATAAAATTTATTAAATACTCCTGCCTCAAAACAACCTACTTTCAGTATATGAAGCTTTAGAAGCTGGAGGTTTTATTTATTTTAAAAGTAGTTAAAAATGAAATTACCAGCTTCTGGAGAATGATCATAATTTGAGCTTTTAATATTGCTCAGGTAATATTGCCTTTTAATATTGTATTTATATTCTGCAGGCAGGTGTTCATTTTGATTCCTGGGAAGCATCTGGGGCATTTTTAATTGTCTTTTCATTTTAATATTCCTAGTTAAAATATATGTAAAATCATGTCAATTAAAAAAAAAATTATAAGATATAGTTCTTTTAACAGCCTTTAAAAACTAAAACATCTGTATTTGCAAATTAATTTAGCATGAGGGTCATTTAAATATAAATCAGAATTTATTTACATATCTTTATTGATATTAGACAAAATTACAAATCAGTTACCTTATTTTTCTATATAGTTTCCTTTAACTGAAATAGATTTTCTCCACCAGATAGGTAGCTTCCTGATTCCCTCATAAAAAAAAAACCAACTGCACACATACTGCTCGACTGCAGCATCATCTTTCAATTTTTTTCCTCTTACAGCTTCTTTCAGTGATAAGTCTATACTGTACATTGGGTATTCAAGAGGTGTCCAAAAGCTTCTTCCTCAAAACACAGAAGCCGCTGACAGATGTTTTTCTGGACCCCTGTGCCTCGGAAAATATTGCATAAAGTGTCAGAAAATATTGCATGCACACTCCCAATACTTATGCCTACCTGTGATGTAATTTCAGCTACGGTTATGTGGTGGTCACTTTCCACAAGGTCACAAGCTGCCTAAATGTAGTATAGTCATCATTGATGCTGTTCCATTGATCACATTTGTGACTTTCTTTCTGTCTGGATTTATAAATAAATTACAAATTGTGATGAACCGTACTGCCATACTGATCATATATCAGTGGTTGTACCATAGGTTAGTGCTGGGCCTAACCTCTGTGTGTATAGATATAGGTAAAATATGTTCTAATAGTAATTATTACTGTTTTTATTTCAGGTATTTACAGTTTTACCAACTATTTTGAAGTACTGGTTAATCAAAATATACTTTATGATAGATGGAAAATTTAATGTAGAATCCAACAGTATTTATGCAGTAATTGATCTTATACATCCGACTATTTTAAAAAATGTATTCAATTTGGCAAGCAATGAAATGGATAAAATATGTGAACTCGATAAAGAGGTAAATAATTAACAGCTGCTTTTAATTATTATGATATTGTAATTGAAATTAGATATGTATTCAACAGTATGCAAAATGGTTTATATTTTATCCCAGTTGTCATTTTGGCTAACCACAGCTAACCTCCTGTAATTCACATACCACCATGGCCACCGAACAAAGTTAAATCATTGGCTCTCAGTAAGTCTACCTTATCGGTTGGTATTAGATCCTTCTCTTAATGTGATCAAACTATCTAATTTAATAGAAGAAAAATTTATGCACAAATAACATTTTTTTAATATCACAGCAGTTTTGGAATGTGCAATCTTAATGTGATGAATGAGAGAGGCTTGGCTTCTTCTGCAGATTAAGTTCTATTCTCTGTTGAATATTCTCTCTTGAAAGAATGTTTTCAGATTTTCAATACTTATTCTATGACAATCCATTAAAAAGAAAAGCCCATAAATTTATTAACTCACAGTGTTACTTACACTGCTAATTCAAAAGTATAATTTTTAAATTATAACATTCCTAACTTAATAACATAAAATAACTTTTTTCATTAAAAAGCAATTTAGAGAAATTATATAATTAGAGCTTTCTTAGTTATGTTATAATGCAGCAACAACAGTACAGAACATAAGTTTATTTCTCTTTCTGTTCACATTGGTTATAACAGAAGAGAATCATACTGTTCATAACTAAATTTTATAAGTACATTTTATCTTTAGATACAGTATAAATTAAAAATATTCATATTTAAAGTTTGGGTCACCTCTTTTACCCCTAAATCTTACACAGATTTGGAGATACATACCACAAGGAGTACATATGTGATAGAGCTTTTACATCTGGCTAATATCATGTATACACTGTGATGATATTTATAAATATTTGAGTATTTTGAAATTTTATAATAAAAATAGTCATCTAGTATAGGAGTTCTCTGAACAATAGGAAAAAACAATAATTTTTTTTTACAAAAAAATTAAAAAAATTATTTACAGCCTTTATGTCAGACTATAAAAAACAATGTAAATAATTACACTTTTCTTACATTATTTTATTTTCAAAAGTAAATAAATAAAAAAAAGAAAATGTAAAATAAAAAAGAAGAATATCAGAATGTAAGCACATTCTTCTTTATCTAACACTATTTCTGTAAATTAATATCACTGTGTTCCTGTATAGAAGTATGTTTGAGATTCATATATTTAATAGACTGATGTGTAACAAAATAAAACCTGATAAAATGCTGCAAAATTATAACGACAATTATTTTTCTACATTCTCTTTTTGCTATTCTCCTCCTTAAAGTAGTTTAGTGTAAACTGGGGCATTATCATGAACCAAAATCCACAATGTGGATTTTGCTTTCAAGATGTTTCTTGGGAACTGTACATGTATTTTTTGTCCCTTTGACACATGTGAGTAATTTTGAGTTGGCAGTAGTATTAGCAGCTAACAACTGTTGTGCTAATACTGCGGCAGTAGTAGTATTAGCAGCTAACAACTGTTGTGCTAATACTGCCATTTCTTTCTTTTGCCAAAAAGTCAGTCAAATTGTTTCACAAGACCCATAACAGATTCTCACCCTGTTGGTACTTTCATTAGTTTTGGGAAGTCCAATCTGTATGTCATCTTGTATGACATAAAAACCCTTTGCATAAAATATTTTGTTCCTTCTTGCAGTGCTGCCTTTGTGTAGGAAAAAGACAAACACAGTTGCGCAGAATTAAAAATTTCTCATTTTTTATTACATTTCTTACCTGACTGTAATAGGCTAAAAATAAATATGCAATTAAATAAAAGTTGTTTAATTAATTAGACCAATCTAGAAAGATCTAGAGGACTGCTATTAACCTAGTAATTCATATTTTCATGATTTGTTTAGACTATGATTTAATATTAAATCCTAAGAATATGATAGTCATGTCAATTTTTTACATTAGGTATCTACTTCTCACAAAATATTAATTAAAAAAAAAATTACAAAAAACACCAGACCAAGGACAATACTTTTGTGTTATTTCTTGTGGGTTTTTTGCCCATTATGTTGAAGTAATGGCTGTTGTAAATTGGAAGTTAATGTTAAAAAATAAATATATTTATGTCTAATACGTTTCTTCTTTAAACGTTTTACAACTTCTTACAAAGGTATAAATAATTTTTAATGATTGCAGGTCATAAAAGAATGTGTCGATAAATTACAAATTTACTTTGGAGCTTCCGATGGATGGGCACCTTTAGAGTACCATTACCATTTATTAGATGTCATTCCTAAAATCGATTCAAGAATTTTAGATAAAAAGTTTCAACATTGCTTTATGCTTCAAACCGCTGAAGAATTAGCTTCAGATTTATCAGAACACATTGAAAATGACATGAAATAAAATTTAAATATTATTATTATATTTATATTATTTAATTATTCACTAAATTTTCTTTCAATAAATTCACTTTGCTCACTTATACATTTTTATATTAAGGAAAGTTTTTTAAAATTAATAGACAAGTTCTGTGCAAAAATAGTTTTTCTTTTAAAGATACAATTTAAAGAATACAAATGGATAAAAAATAAAGCAGAGGTTCTTGAACTACTCTGCAGTGACCTTGTGTGCCAGTGGAACTGCCCACTTGTTTTTTGTTTGGTGGTAACACAAAAACTCAAACGAATGGCTTAGGTCCTTATTACTCAGAAAATAAAGCAGGTTAGAAATTTTGTATTAAACATATCAGATAAATATCATATGAAAACTTTGTAAATAATTATGAGAATCACTATAGATATGATATTTTCTTTCTCTTGAATTTCAATCAGAATCAAGTTTTGAATTATAAAGTTATGCAGTAGATAATATCAAGTTATGCAGTAGATAATTCGAACTTGGAATACCTGGTTTTCCATGAATTTTCTTTTTAAAGGGGTTAGTTCTGGGAATTAAGTTAAGAGGCTAGAGTACTGGAATAAAAAAACAGAGAAATAGGACGACTTTATATGTCAAACATAGTTTCTCTTTCTTGCTGTATGTCATTGGCTGTAATAATTCATACAGCATAAAAATTATTCATGAATTCTTAAAACAGGGGAAGAGTTTTAATCTGTGATCTAATAACCAAAAGTGGTGACTTCATTTTTTGTGTTGATTGCAATTTTATACATTATAAAATGATATCTCATCACTAATTATAGTTGTACATTCATTAAGTAGCTGTGAAATGTATTATTAGTTAAAGGTAGAAGTTTATATTCAAATTTTAGCTTTTAAGAATGGTAATATTGTGCGTGGTAATTTCATATTTTTGTTACATGTATATTTTATTGGTAAATAAATTTTGTATTATATTTAAGAAATTGAATAATTTATTATTACGGTGTGAAAAGGAAAAAAACTTCTTTTTGTGAATTTACCTTTGTTTTTTAAGTATTTAAAAAAATGACCACCACCATGATCCTTCAGTTCTCAGAACGAACAGGCATTTTTTTCCTTTAGTTTTATGATTTCAACTTTACTGAGCGATACATAATGAAACAGCTGTATAGATAAGTAATAGGTACTTTACTCTTTTCTAACAACCTCTTTTTCCTGCAATTTCCAATTTAAATGGAAATTATTTAACAATAGTTGTCTTGTACTGTGACATATCTCTGAGAAATTTTGTTGGCACCACAATCCAGGATAATGATAAAAAATTTAAAAAAATTGTTTATTTAGACTGGCTGATGTATTGTTAGTGGTTACCAGGGCCAGATGCATACATGTGTGGTTCCAGTAAACTGTGTGGACTAAACTGTGTTTACAGAGTGTTAAGTTACAATATGTACAACATGTTATGTTGTAAATTTTTTGTATGCAAAAGTGTTTTCTGATTAGCAGTATCACAAAGTTGTGTATAACTGGAATGATAAATTCCTTCAAAAATTTCTCAAGAATGTTCTCATAATTTTGCCTACAGCACAACCAAGAACACTTGAATTTCTGATAAGTAATTTCACAATGGTTGTGAACATTATCAAATGTTGGCCTTATTACTGTGCAACTCTCTTGGTACATCGATTGAGAAGATGCTTAACCAGATTGTCACTGTTGTGTGAGGGTGTGTGTGCAAGAGATATAAAGTTATAGTATATAAAGATTCTCAAGAGCTGTTAGCCCATTCCAGAAGTGAGGTTGTAGTTAGCAGTTTAATAACACATCTAGATCTACTGACTGGATGAGTATTACTTCGTCATGATAATCCAGTCTTGCTAACTGTTTGGTCTGTTAAAAACTCACCTTGGTTTTAGGTGAAGTTTCATGAACAATATAGATGAGGCAGATGAGATGCACATTTAGCTAAAGATATATGCAGCAGGTTTTGGGACACTGATAAAGCAGGTGGATAAATGTACTAATAATGATGAGACTTTGTTGAATAATAAAAATGGCTTTAAGCAAGTATTTCACAAAGCATTAATTTAAAGGGTGTATATATAACTGATGCCGTTGTAGTTGCATGAGCTAAGAGATCCAGATAAAGCCAGTTTGAATTGAATCGTTTTTTAACAAGCTAATGATGAATTGGATGATGGAATTTATTTCAACAGTAAATAATCTGATTTGAAATTGTTCCTCAGCTGCTGGAAGATGCCAAAGAAGTATTGTTTTTTGTTGTAGCCTCCATTTTGCTTTGTGCCTTAATTAACGCAATAACTCCCACTGCAGTTATAAGTTCTCTCATTTTATTGTCATCTCTTCTCTCTACTTTTGCATTCTTATCGATTGTAACTGTCAAGCATGCAGGCTTTTGTTTATCAATATAGTAAACTTCATCAGTAATGTCTTAAAATAAATAAATTTCATAATAAGAAGAAGTACTTGACAGTAAAAAATTCCCAGTTGATCCTCTTGATCAATGGCATTTTATCATCAAAATTATGCTGTATATTTATAAAAAAAGAGAAAAAATGGATCCTTTGTCTCCCTTGCTCAACAGTTATATATGAGTTGGCTCATATAATATTTTTAATAATAACCATGACTATTATAAAAAGTGATAAAGTATCAGAAATGACTAAAAACAAAAACTAAAAAAAATTGTTGAATTCTTAAAAATTTCTTTCTTTTTTAAATAATTCCCATGTCCTGTACATTAATATTAGATACATCTGGATTTTAAATTTTGAAAATTAAAATTAAAAAAAAACTGATGTTCTAAGTACTGGCCTCCTACAGCTCGTTTATTTTTTGGGCTTAAAAGTTTATTTATTGGAGTGCTTATTTATTTCAATAAGTCTGCTCATTGTTACAATGTTATTTATTTAACAAAACTAATAAAAATTGTAGTTTACAAAAAAAAAGTAAAATTTGTACCACCATAATGGCTTCTTATCCAGCTTTTGTTATACTAATGCTCAAAGACAATTTTTTTTTTTTTTTTTTTTTTTTTTTTTTGCCGAGCCAGTATAGAGATATTTAAAATACAAGCCAACACATTTGCTTTCAGAAATTTTTATAACATTGTTTGTTTTGGGGGCTATTTTAAAGGGGTCTCTAAACATCAAACTTTCAACACCCCTGTTAGTCTAGAAAACCTTCATACCCAAAATTTTGGTAATTACTATGCTTTTTCTTATTAGCTATGCTGCTGCAGCAGCAATAGAACTACAGTCGGAAAAGTAAAAGAAAGCCATTTGCCAGAAATGAAAACATACAGAATATTTGTCTTTATAAAAATAAGTGAAATGCACAAAATCAACTTAAACTGCTAAGGGTTGATGAAATTCAAGAATATTTCATAAAACGATTTAAAAAAGCGGTTCTCCTTTTTATCTCAAAGGAAAGGCAAATGGGCTGTAAAATTAAAACTACTTCAACACAGATTGTTTATTAAGAATTATCTGCTGTTGACTTAAATTGAGAATTACCCCCCCAAAGTGTCAACAAAAATATTTTACACGAACATTTGGGCATGAATAACCTATGCATTAGTAGATTGGTACCACATTTGCTCAAGCCTGACCAAAAGCAGTGCCAAAAGAACAACAACAACCCGTCAATTTGTGACTGTTGATGTTGGGTTCATCATTACACTCCCAAGATAAAAAAACAGTCAACAATGGGTTGAAAAAAGTCAACCTGCTCAAAAAAAGCAAAAATAACTTTTTGTGCAAAAAAGTTATGGCAACTGTTTTTTGATATGTACGTGGAATAATTTTCATTGATTATCTTCAAAAGTGTGAATCAATAAATGGTGAATATTATGTGATTACTGCAGCATCTCAGTAATAAAATGAAAGAAAAATGACTGCATTTGGCAAAAAAAAAGTGATTTTCCTTCAAGACAATGTTCCAGCTCACATTTCAGTAATTGAAATGATAAAAATCAAATTCAGTTTGCTCCAACTTCCACTGAAACTAGCTCCCAGTAACTTCACTTGTGTCCTAACCTGATAGAATCAGGTGACACCACTGCTACGACTCAGCATAAGAGTAAATTTACTGAAAAATGAAACCACAGCTGGTGCTAAAGTGTTTCATAAAAAAGTCAAGGAGAAATAATAAAATCTTTGTTATTGTTTGTTTTTATTAAAAAGTTATTCTTTTTAAATTAATTTCTTATTTATATCCTTCATTCATGTACAGTTTTGAACGTAATTGCATCTGCATGTGTTGATTCTACTTGACCCAACATTTCACAAATAATCGCCTACAGTAATGAAATTTGGCATGTTAGATGGTAAATTAACGGTATTAATTTTTATCAGATATTTGAAAAACAAATCGGGTGTTCTTGAACAGGGTTTAATTTCATGAAATTTTTATTTGGACATTTTTTCAGTTTATCAAAAATTAATAACACCAAGTATATCTTAAAAAGATATTTTAAAAAATCATAAAAAGCTCTCCTACATCTTAATTTATAGTTTAGTTTTTCAACTTTTTACTGTATTAATGCATCTTATCAAAATAATTTTATTATTTTTTTTCCAAACAAGAAGTTAGTCTTCAGCTTTTAACTGAATTGTAGGAAGTAAGGTTAATACTTCTTCTGAAAGCTGACTTTTCTTCAGGTGACAAAGTATTACTAATTCAGGGCATGTTCTGTAGATGAACAAAACTGTATTGACCTTTCATGACTTTTTAAGTACAATTTCTATAATGAGCAATGTTTAAAAAACTAAATATACAAAATAATTATTGTTCAACTTGTAAAGGAAAAACAAAGCAATAAACACATTTAACAAAATATTTTAAAAATGTGAATTTATTTTACTATTTTAATTCTACCATAATTGTTTTAATTACAGAATGGTTATATATTATTCTTAAGATTTACAAAATTTAGTAAATAACCACTCTATTACTAATTTGACATTCAATTATATTATTTAAGGTTTTTTTTTCCAGTTGATTATAATTTTATACAATAAAAAGGAAAATTATCTTTAGTAAATTTGAAGTTTAAAATACGATGGTATCAAATAAAATTAAAAAAATGAAAAATAACGTAAAGTTTTTCTATCCAACATGATTTGAATATTTTGATACAATAAAGAGATTTGTATGTATGTTTTGTTTATTATTATTAACTTTTATGATCTCACAGCACCACTTTAACTAGTCCTTATCGAAGCCTCTTCGATGGGAATTGTTTGGGCCTTGTGGTCCTCCCAGTCCTTTTTCATTCGTTCCAACCTTTGTGCCCTTTCTAGTGTTGAAGATATTTGTGTAGCGAGTTTTTTCTAGAGAGTGTGAGGCAAGTGTTTTTGTTCTTGATTTTATTGTTTGATTTTATCTTATCTGTGGTGTCTTCTCGTGTTCCAGTCATAAGCTTCTTTGCAATCTACAACTGGTATCATAATGTCTGTTTCTTTTCCTGTTGCAATCCGTTATTAGCATAAGACTTATGATCTGGTCTAGACAGCTCCTGCAGGGTCTGAAACTTCCCTGGATTTTCCTAGTTCTTTCTAGAGTTGTGAACCGATCCTGTTGATTCTTGAAAGAATTTTGTATGTTGTGTCTAGGAGTGAGATTCCACTGTAATTGTTAAGGTCTGTTTTGTCCCCTATTTTGTGTAGCGGATGGATGAGGGCTGTGGTCCAGTGTTCTGGTAGTTCTTTGATCCAGATGAACTTCATCAACAGCTTTGACAAGCTGTTGATGAAGGGTAATTTTTACTAATCTTCGTGCATGTTTCCAGGTCTCTACAAAAGTTTGATCTTCTCCTGCTGCTTTTTAATTCTTCATCTCATTTAGTGCTTGGTGTTCTTCTTTTACTGTAGGAGAGTTGATGTTTTCTGATGGTGTTGTTATTGTGGTGTTGGTGTTAAAGTCAAGGAGTTCTGCCTGTTCTTCGCATCTTAGGAGAAATATTTAGCTAGGATATCTGCATTGTGTTTATTGTTATGAGCTAGTTTACCGCAGTCTTTATTAGTACAGTTGGGGATTCGTATTTTGGAGTCGATTTTTGAAGGTTTGCTAGTATTCTCTTGACTGTTTTATTGAATTCTTCTCTTGACTGCATTTTATTGAATTCTATTACTTCAGTGCATCGTTATGGTGTAGTCATTTTATTCTACTTAGAGTTAGGGTGTATGTTTTGTTTAATTAATGGTTGAATCTTTTCTTTGTTATTCTGAATAACAAAGAAATGAAAAAAGAACACTTTCTTTTCGTACAAGTTGCTTTTTCCTTTTTCTATATTTCGTAGATAAAACAACAAAAAAATGTAAAATATAATTAACTTACAAAAATAATACGACTGAATTAAAATAGAAAAAAGATACAAAAACGTAATACTATTTTATTTTTTTCATCCTCCTCAACTTCATCTTCTTCCTCTATAACACCATTTCTAATTAATTTCCTCCGTATAACTCTTCAATATATTCCACCCATCTATCGACTTTACCTTTCGTATTATATATTGGTGTACCATCTTTAACACAATATTAGATTTTAATTTATGTACCCCAAAATTGAATATGTATCAAAATTTAATAAATTTAAATTTATTTTATTTTTCATTAAATTTTGATATATTTTTAATAAAATTAAAAATAATTACTAATACTGTATTTAAATGAACATTGGTAAAATAGACGGAGCATACAGGAAAGTTAAGGAAAATTTTGGGGTACATAAATTAAAATCTAATAATGTGTTAAAGATGGTACACCAATATATAATACGAAAGGTAAAGTCGATAGATGGGTGGAATATATTGAAGAGTTATACGGAGGAAATTAATTAGAAATGGTGTTATAGAGGAAGAAGAGGAAGTTGAGGAGGATGAAATGGGAGAAACAATACTGAGATCTGAATTTAAGAGAGCATTAAAAGATTTAAATGGCAGAAAGGCTCCTGGAATAGACGGAATACCTGTAGAATTACTGCGCAGTGCAGGTGAGGAAGCGATTGATAGATTATACAAACTGGTGTGTAATATTTATGAAAAAGGGGAATTTCCGTCAGACTTCAAAAAAAGTGTTATAGTTTATGATACCAAAGAAAGCAGGGGCAGATAAATGTGAAGAATATAGAACAATTAGTTTAACTAGTCATGCATCAAAAATCTTAACTAGAATTCTATACAGAAGAATTGAGAGGAGATGGAAGAAGTGTTAGGAGAAGACCAATTTGATTTCAGGAAAAGTATAGGGACAAGGGAAGCAATTTTAGGCCTCAGATTAATAGTAGAAGGAAGATTAAAGAAAAACAAACCAACATACTTGACGTTTATAGACCTAGAAAAGGCTTTCGATAACGTAGATTGGAATAAAATGTTCAGCATTTTAAAAAAATTAGGGTTCAAATACAGAGATAGAAGAACAATTGCTAACATGTACAGGAACCAAACAGCAACAATAACAATTGAAGAACATAAGAAAGAAGCCCTAATAAGAAAGGGAGTAAGACAAGGATGTTCCCTATCTCCGTTACTTTTTAATCTTTACATGGAACTAGCAGTTAATGATGTTAAAGAACAATTTTGATTCGGAGTAACAGTACAAGGTAAAAAGATAAAGATGCTACGATTTGCTGATATAGTAATTCTAGCCGAGAGTAAAAAGGATTTAGAAGAAACAATGAACGGCATAGATGAAGTCCTACGCAAGAACTATCGCATATAAATAAACAAGAACAAAACAAAAGTAATGAAATGTAGTAGAAATAACAAAGATGGACCAATGAATGTGAAAATAGGAGGAGAAAAGATTATGGAGGTAGAAGAATTTTGTTATTTGGAAAGTAAAATTACTAAAGATGGACGAAGCAGGAGCGATATAAAATGCCGAATAGCATAAGCTAAACGAGCCTTCAGTAAGAAATATAATTTGTTTACATCAAAAATGAATTTAAATCTCAGGAAAAGATTTTTGAAAGTGTATGTTTGGAGTGTCGCTTTATATGGAAGTGAAACTTGGACAATCGGAGTATCTGAGAAGAAAAGATTAGAAGCTTTTGAAATATGGTGCTATAGGATAATGTTAAAAATCAGATGGGTGGATAAAGTGACAAATGAAGAGGTATTGCGGCAAATAGATGAAGAAAGAAGCATTTGGAAAAATATAGTTAAAAGAAGAGACAGACTTATAGGCCACATACTAAGGCATCCTGGAATAGTCGCTTTAATATTGGAAGGACAGGTAGAAGGGAAAAATTGTGTAGGCAGGCCACGTTTGGAGTATGTAAAACAAATTGTTGGGGATGTAGGATGTAGAGGGTATACTGAAATGAAACGACTGGCACTAGATAGGGAATCTTGGAGAGCTGCATCAAACCAGTCAAATGACTGAAGACAAAAAAAAAATACTGTATTTAACTATACACCGTCTTAAATTAAATATGTATCTTTGATTACATGTGAGTTATTAAGTTATAAAATTAATAGGAAAATCGACGTTGCCGCCGACTGTGAAATATGCGGAGTCATACGTTTATTAAACCGTAAAATGTTAAGCCGGTTGAAATTCATAGGCGGTTGGTTGCTGAATACGGTGATAATGTTATGAATGAAAGAGACGTCGGAGGCCCTCGTAATCACGCTCAACGATTTCCGAACCGGCCCTTCTTTTTCCTGATGTTTCAAGAACAGTTATCGGTCGCATTGTACATAACCGTTTAGGCTTTAGAAAGATTTGTGCACGTCGAGTGCCGCACGTCTTAACGGAACGTCACAAAATCCGAATCGGATCTGCTTTGGAATTTTTGATGCGCTACAAAGAAAAAGGTGACAAGTTCTTTAATTCGATCGTTACCGGCGATGACACACGAATTTCATATTACACGTCAGAGAGAACGGCAGTCGAGTGAATGGAGTCATCCTCAATCACCAACCGGACCGACAAAGGTAAGCCACAGTGTCATTTGGATGCAAACTGATGGCCGTAGTCTTTTGGGATCGGTTTGGTACTGCCGATTGATTTCATGCCGCGCAGTAGGCAGAAGCCAACTACGAAACTCTACGTAAGTTACGGCGCGCAATTCAAAATCGGTGACGTGGACGGCTGACCGATGGCGTCATCCTGCTGCACAATAATGCGCGTCCACATGTTACGGGTCTGACACGTGATTTACCGAGAACATTTGAATGGGAAATTTACGATCGCCAACCATATAGTCCCGACTTTTATTTCGGAAATTGAAAGAATTTTTGAGCGGTAAGAAATTCGTGGGTGACGATCGACTTAAAAATGCTGTTAATCAGTGGCTAAATGGACTGGCGGCAGAAAAATACGATGAGGGTATATCGAAGCTGATGTATCGCTACCGTAAATGTCTTAATTCATGTGACGATTATAAAGAGAAGTTGTATAAGGCGTGCGGTTTAACAGAAATAAATAAACTTTTTATAAAGTTTTCAGAATAAATATTTTTACAACGAAACCGTTTTTACTTTTAGAGATAATCTCCTCTCGTATCTACAGTAGTTCCAATTCCGTAGTAGTTTCGATCGAATAGACAGGTTCGGTTAATGGATTAGATTAAAACAGAAATTCTAATACGTTAAAACCATTTTAGCTAGTGAAAATAACGGGTATACAGTAGAACCACGAATTCTTTTTATAGTAACGGTACGATTAATTTAATAACGGCTATTCGATGGAAACCGTTAACTTTTTAAATTTTATTCTAACATTTTAAAGAAAAACAACGTTTTAAATGTAGATTGCCTTCACATAGCCTATAGGAAAAAAGTAAAAAGAAAACCTCGTATAAACAATATACGCAAGTAAGAAAGAATGTTTGTTTCTATGCGTTCGTAAACCGTGTGCAAGATCGAACGATGTATAAATAAACCTTTAAAAGTTAGTTAGTAGTTCAGTAAAAATATTATCCTTTTTTTGATGAAAGATATTATAAGAAATATAATTAATTTTTTGTTTTAAGTGTTGACGCAGTAGGGTTGTTATTGTTTATAAAACAGAAATAATTTAACAAAAAACGTTAATGATATAAAACATTAAAGATCACACTTAAAAACGCAAGTATACATTTACAAAAATATGTGCTTTATAAGAACAGACTGTTTACCTTTCATATTCAGTTTCAGAAAAAATAAACGTAACTATGTGTAAAACATATCAATAGTAAGGTACAATGTTGAATACATAATTTGACGGTATACTGGACAGAAGCAAACCGGAAGTTCATTCACCTTTTGACATACGATTAATTAAAATAAAAAACCGACAACAAAGTTGTAGGACTTAAAATTGTGGGTTGTTTTTGATGCACAGCTTACACCACACACAACTTAACTTAAAATATTTATCATTTTATTCGAATATAATATATTTTCAGACATTTAATTCAACGATTCTAAATAAAGCGCGCGCGAATACCGTATTTAATTCGGGCGGGTGTGGCGGTACTAGAGGCGACAGTCACAACTAATTAAACTAATATAACTTCACAACTTACGTACATAGAACAAATTTCGCTGGTGTATCCGCGAGGCTTAACACACGAGGTACCGAGTCGACCGAACGATCGGGCTTGAGACCCAGCCAGACCGAGTTACTTTTTTATACTTTAAATATTATTCATTTATTTAATTCTAACGCTTACCATCGACCTCACAAATAGCAGTAGTTTTTAGAACATTTTTTGCGCGGAAGAGGTGCGATTTTACAAAACTTTTTTTACAAATACTGTTATTTTTTAATCGTTAACAGATGTACCTACGAAAAATATCACCTTAATTAGACGAAATCTCGAAATATTGAGGAAGACCGTGCTATATAGTCTCACGCCCTTGACCTTTTATTTAAAAAATTTAACGGTACCAATGCCTCATATGCAGAAGTAATCTTATCAAGCTTGGTCAAATCGGTTCAGTAGTTCCAGAGATATAAGGTGATTTACAAGTCGACACTAATGTATGTATGCCTCGAGTTCGTTTTTAAGGGCGTCGGGTGCCCAGGTGTTCACCAACCATGTAAATTTGAACCGATATCTGTTTCGGTTTCGCCTGGTGGCTGATGAGTTGTGTGACTGCGGGGAGGTTCAGTCGAATGTGCATATGATGTTTGACTGCCCTGCTCTTGGGGGGATACTTTTTATTAACATTACGTAAATCATTCGATTAAGTAAACAAAATAAAAACTTTCCACAAAACATATTGGAAAACAGATTATAAGTATTTATGGATTTGTTCTCGGTTATAATTTTTTTCACAAAGCTTAATATTAAAAATGATCCGTTACTTTTTCTTTTGGCGTAGAAATAAACAAACCATTATTTTTATAAATCTACACAATCTAATATTATATTATTTATTAACACACAATCTAACATACAAATCATTTCTGATACGACAAATTAAGTTCAAATTACGTTTTTCTTTTTTGTTTGTAATATAAAAACTTATTTTACATAACATTCACTAAAATTTAAATTCATCCGGACGATATTAAATTCTATTATAGTGCTAAATATAATAACAATAACAGAAACATAGAGTAGTCTTTTATCCTTTAAAATTAAAAAAGGATGTCGCATTGTTTTTCAATTAAGTACATTTTATTTTTTCTATCTTTTTTTTTAGTAGATAGTTTCATCATTTTTGTACAAAGTTTCACAGTACACAGTATAATATTTAATCAAACTACACAGAATATTCAATAATTTTTTTTAAACATTATCGACTCTTCCCGGTTGAAAAATCCAGACCTTTGATCGCTTAAATTCTTTAACAAATTCTCGGCAGCTATTTAAAATCTCGTTCAAAAAAGGGTTTTTCATTAAAAATATACCGGTAACCTACTTAAAATTGTACGCTAAATTTAAACGATATTGAATACAAAATACGTTTCATTTTAAGGAATTTGGAATCCTTTCCGTACCAAATAATTTTTATTTAGTTTATACTTACAATAACATTCAAACTAAGAATCAATCATTTATAAAATGGTAAAAGTAAAAAAATTAAAAAAAGTCAGAAAAGCTAGAACGAGATATTTTATGATAATAAAACGTCTCTCTTTAGCATCTATTATTGGTATCCTTTTCCTTTTGTCTACAGCACCAAGTTGTAGTTTTACACACCTATGTAAGTGTGGGATCTTATTAAACAGATAATGGAAACATCAATTATGAGAAAGGAATGGGAACATCTTTAATCGACAAAATACTGCTGAACTAATACTAATTTTTTTAATAATTTTATTCAGAAATGTATGAAGATGTAAGTTTACAGATTTATTTTTTTTAAATAAAAAATTAATTTAACAAGAATCAACAAAAAATATAACCTTTTTAACAATATTTTATTTGCATATTTTAAAAGTTACCCTAAAAGAAATATGTTTTGTTATTAGATTTAAATAAATAACCGTGAAAAAAGTATTCAAAAATATTTTTTGTAAATTTTTAACTACTGTTAAAAGATGGGACCAAGAAATTTCGTCGACTGCAAAATGTGAATTGCTATTTTAACAAAACCGGTTTATTCTTGTAAATGTTTCCTTGTCTTCTTAGAATCCAACAAAGGATTACAGGTCGGGTCATTATAATAGTTTATACTACAGAATTTTCCTTATTTACAACTTTATAACTGAATAACGATTATAAATTTTAAGACTACATTTTCTGAATTTCAAAATCTACTACGGCAGAAATAATATAGTATCATTCTAAAATGAGTATACTATTCTAAAATCAGTAAGATATTTGTCATCAAACATTTTGCAATACTACTCTTCCATTAAACTGATACTTTTATTGTAATGTGAAAGTATTATAGTTACGTGAAAATGTAATCTAAAATTAATTTTTACGTTTGTTATTTTACTTAAATGTAACTTTCTTACATTACACGCCCGTGTAAGTGTGGGATCTTATGAAACAGATAATGGAAACATCAATTATGAGAAAGGAATCGCAACGACTATTTTTAATATATTAAGCAATATTGTATAAAAAAAAAAAAAATAGTTTATCTGCAGTCTTGAGGAAAAGAGGTAAGACATTTGGAATGTTGAAAAAGGCGATGATTTAGGCTACATTAGAAAAAACAGTATAAGGAAATTAAAAATATTCTGTAAAAAAGAAAGATGTTGAAGAAACCTAATGATGTACTAAATAGACTTTTTAAAAGCTATAATTTATATCTAACCGTATTCTGACTGTATTCTAATCAGCGGCAGCTTGCATATAGGCACTGTGGAACTGCAGCCCCTCCTATTTCCACTTGATATTATCGATAACGTTTAATAAGAGTCCTTTTTTCTTTAATTCTTTCCTTATACTTGTACAATATATAATCCTTAAGCTCGACTTAATGCGAGTAGCCATCCCCCGGTTTATGAAAAATATACAAACATTTTTGTATGCGACTGTGCGCTTCACAGTTTCAGTAGTGTGGTGTTTGGCTGTTGTATGCGTGCACACATAGGAAGCTGCAAGGGAGATAGAGCACTGTTGCTCCCACAGTGCTGACCCTGGCAGGCTGGTGGAAGGTAGATTTTTTTTATTCTACAAGTGTATGAAACGTTCCTTGTTCCCTTTTCTAGTTTAGTCGGTGGAAGGAATATGAAAGCGGTTTAGTTGATTTTTCAGCTAAGTATTTGTTTCTGTGCGCATAGAAATTTAAATTAAGTACCGCTGGACTATAGTGTTTTTAAGCGGACAATTTATTATTTAAGCACAATTTGCTTAAAACCCGTGTACCGTATTCTTGAATGCGATAACGTAGAACTAGATTATTATCCTGCTTCCAGCTATTCTACTCGATTCATTTTTTTTTGTTCTTTTATTTTACAGAAAACTTTAACTGTGGCCTTGAAAAGGTCCAGAAAAACATTTTCTGGAGCAGCACCCCGCTAATTTTAGCTACGAGCCGCTGCTGATTCTAATGCTGTGTTTTCCAAATTAAAAAAGAAATGAACACACCTAATGTAACCTATACTAATACCGAGTGATGTCACAGTGAGAACAACAGCAGTTACCAAAGGTAAAAAAATATGACCAAAAGTATTATGAGCTTTTTAAAACACTACATTAATTAAATTTGGTTCATTAACGTTAAACAAATTGACAGTTTTACATAAATTTCATTACCAAAAATCTACAAAGGTAGATAACCTTTGTAGATTAGTCTTTGTACTAATCTACAAAGGTAATTAACACACAAACTAATTTGCAATCGCCTAATAATCTCCACATAAATATTAAAAATAGCAAAAGTATGAAAATAATTAAAAATCTATTATATTTGTATCAATTTATTAACCTAAACTCTTCGTCGTCTAATATATCCACATATAATTAATTTAAAGTATAAACAAATGCACCAAAAGATTTAAAATAAATTAGGCCAAATAAGTGATTAATTTTTAATTAATTCCGCAGATTTAATCATTTAAATTTCAATAATTTTAAGATGAAATAAGTAATGAGAATTTTCTACATAATTTATTTTGTACATTAATTAAGTATTATTTTAATTAAAATTTTATTATAAAATAATTATTAATTATCAAAATAAGAAATAAAAAAATATTCTTCTTACATTACTAATAATTATGATTAATTTCATTAATTCAAAATTGTTGTTGTTACATTAAATTCATGCTATTCTTAAGAAGCAGAAAATTAAATCTATATCAGAAACCACTATTATGTGTAATTTTTCACCGGTTAAACATTTACATACTGTGTAAATTATTGTAAATGGAAAAAAGCGTAATCCATTTAATTATATTTTATTATTAAACTGCATTTGTTAGTAATTACTACTTTGTTTATTTCAACCTGCTAAGTGTACAAAGAGAAACTCAATTACATGAAATGGACAAAGGTAGTTATTAGAATATTTATCTACGAATCAACGGGAGATTATAACTACTGTAAAATGCCTTGACAATAAAAAAAATTTAGGTTTACTACTTAATGTATTATTTAAATACTCATTAAAATAAAAATATTGTTTTTAGAAAAGAAAATCTTTTAATTTAACCGGTCATGGAACCTTCAAATCATTAAGAAATATATTAATTAATTTTAATATAAATAAAAGGAAGAGGTTTTTCTTGTTTCCTAAAATACCGTTGTATAAAACAGTTTTTATGCAAAATAATTTGATTGTTGGTTTTGACAGTAGTTTTATTATTTAGAATTAAATCAACCTCACTGATGTTCAGTTTTTTTTGGGGGGGGGATGAACAGTAAAACATGTAATAAAAACGTTGTTTTGATCTTGAAATTAATAATTTATCTGATTATAACTGATAACTGATTCTTCTAACTTATAACTGATTTCAATCTTATAACTGATTTTTCAATTAATAGTATTTTTTGACAGATGATATTTTCAACTGGTTTAATTACTGGATTATAAAACCTAAGCAAGTTTAACAAGAAGATTAATGAAAGAAAAAATAATTTATTAACTCAAAATTTATACATTTGTCTCTTCAAATTTTTTCTTACAAAAAAAAATCTCTATAGAGCAATAAATATTAAAGATTTGGATCAAATCTTTAATAGATATTTTGATCCATTTGTACTGTACATTACCCAACAGAGATCACTTCTTCTTCTTCACAGTATCAGTAGATTAAAACTGTTTTTGTAAAATAATTATATACCAGTTAGTTTCTATCAGTAAGCAGTTAGAAATTGTAATTGAAATTAGTTTTGTTAAAAAATAATCCGTATAATCTACTATTTCACAAAGACATTCTAATTACAAAAATATATGTTCCAAATATATGTATAAATGTGTTCCAATATATATATATATATATATATATATATATATACATGATCCAACAATGTTAAACTCATTACTACACCCTTGTTCAAAAATAATTCACAAAAATTATTATTATTATTATAATATGACTTTATTCAATTGATGTGACTACATTTTTATTTTACTTTTCTTTCTCTTTGCATAATTCAAAACGTGAGGAACTTAACAAAAAGGATGCTAACCCCACCCACAAACCACTAGGGGATGTTTGTTGTTTGTTTTTTAGAAAAATATATTTAAACATGTTAGAATAAAGAATTAAACAACCTTCCTTCTGTATAAAAAGAAAAATAGCCAGCAATTTTACGATTTTAGAGTTTTTTTAATAATATACTTATGAATACTGTTTCTAAGTGAAAATTTTGAAGTATAATCTATTAAATTATTTTTCTAGAATGAAACAGGATATGTTGAAGTCTGATAAAAACAAACAAAAAAAAACAGTTATCAGTAAAAAAATTCCATGAAAATTTAAATTATTACGAGATGAGAGAACTTAGTTTTTAGAACAGCTAGAGAGTCACCAGAACATAACATTTTGTTGGAATCACATGACTGATTATGTTTGTGCATTTTTCAATCAAAGTGCTTATAAATTTCAGTCGATAGTGTTTATTAGTTGAACGTAGTAAAAAATAAGATCTGTTGGCAAACTTTGGCATAAAATGAATAATTTAACATCAAATTTTACGTGAAAATCACAAAACTGAAAAGCAGCCATTTAAATGTTGTGGCAAAAGTGGAATACAGCGTGAAAGCTCTGAAAAACATCAAGTGTCTTGGAGTGACATAAGAGGTCAGCGGGAAGATGTGGAATAAAATTCAAGAAGGAGTGGTAAAAAACAAAAATGACAGATGGAAATATGAAGCGCAGTTCAATACATTATACGATCTGATAGATTAAGTGCATGATTAATAACCGGTAAAAGAATTACATAAAAAATAATAAGGCTTCTTTCACAGTAAAAGTTCTGAGTACTAATCTATTAAATGGATTAACATCATCGATGGATTATCATCATATGCTAAACGTGGTGTGTTCATCATGAGTGTTTCTAGCCAATAAATGATTAATTACCAATTTATTTCATCCTGATAATTTACCCGACTTAGTCTGCTGTAATTTCTACAATTTAAAATTAAAGAGTACGCTAATGGACAAAGATATTCTTGGACAAAGATAAAAAACTCAACAGTTTAATGGAAAAAGGTTTCAGGCTTGTTTTCAAAACTGAAAATACCATCTAAATCATACAGTATATGGCAAGAAGTGTAATTTAAAGGCAGCTATGTCATCAATAATAATTACTTTATATATATATATATTTTTTTTTTAATTTCATTTTATAAGTAAAACAATTAAAAATTTAAAAAAAAACTTACTTTTAATATCAAATCAGAAAAAACTCAATCAATGTTTTATAAATTAAAGAGTATTTTTTGCTACAAAACCAGTAATATTAAGAGAATAAAACATTTATACAGTTGAAATCAATACAGGTAGAAGCGGGGAAAAAATGGAAATAAACCATATATTAATTTGCAATACAACATTTAACTAGTTTACGGCAGCATTTTTAAACTATGTATCATTTTTATCTTGTTTTGCTTAATATTGTCAATATGTGTTACCTGTCAGAATGAGCAAATGAGTTAATTACTCGATCACAGATGCTTATACAGAAAAAAATCAACCGAGTACAAATAGAAAATCATATCATAACTACTATAGAAAGATCAGTTTGGATTATCATAAGAATTAAGGTAAGTACGAGTATGTAAATTAAACAAATATCTGAATACAGGAAGAATAAAAAAAATGAGCTAATATTCTTATTTCTTCTCTTCTATGGTACAACAAAAACCAACAGTGTGGTCAGTTAGAACCATATCAGATGTGATATGGTAACTTTGATTATAAGTGAAGCATAAATTGATACAGTTGTTATTAAGATAATAATTACAATTATCTTTTCTAATAAGATCACTAAAGTTTCTATGTTGAATACTGTTTACCTTTCTTAGCTTCATTCTTATATCGCTTGTTGACAAGTTTCAAAACCACTCCATTGTAAAAACTTATTGCACTACAAGTACAACCAGTACAATACGTTTTGACAATGGAGTGGTTCCAAAACACGTCAACAAGTGATAAAAGAATGAAGCTAAGAAAGGTAAGCTGTACTTAACGTAGAAACTGTAAATTGATATGACTGGAAAAACATATTCTTTCACTTTCCACTAACACTTACAGGCACAGTTGTCAGTGCAACCTGTTATCAACTAAGTTCTTGTTACTAAAAGAGACATAATGACTAAAGTAATTGTATATTATTTTAAGTTTTGTAAAATAAGAATACAAATTAAGTAAATAAATACTATAACTTTTTTATAATGATAATGATTGTCATAATATTATTAAATTTAACTATGAATTCAATTTGTTATAAGATATGCATAAATATACTTAAATACTATTGCCGGTTACATATTTATTTAAATATCTTATTATTTAAAAGTTTGTGTAAAAATAAATTAAATAACAGACAAGCATTAACTTTATCAATAACTGTTCAATCACTATCCAGCTAAATAGTATTTTCTATTAACAAACTAAAATACACACCATTAATAACAACAGAATGTACTTACTTAGTTAATGAAGTAAAATTAATATGTTAAACTACGTATATATTCAACTGACGATTACAATTAATATAATATACAGATTAAATACTAGTAAATTGAAAATTATAAAGATACAAGAATATTATTTTTTAACAAGTTTAACTCTTTTGCTGGTTACCTTCATATCAGTAATTGAAATTTAAACTTTCAAACAGTTTTATTATGAGGGACATTTCACAAATAATATGAGGGACATTCAATAATTAACAAGACAAATTGATATAGAAAAAAAAACTGTTCATTCAATGACAATGTTACTTTTTGAGGGCCAAATTAGCAACTTTTGGAAACATCTAATCAAATGTTCGATCATAATTAATCTAAACATAACCTCTTTTGTTGATTTTAAAATGTCAGCTTCGTTTGAGATGTGTATGCCAGAAGAAAAACTTTCAGTGATATGATTTTTGTTGTAAGAAGGTGTGAAACCGATGAAAATTTACTCAAGAATGTTGAAACCGTAAGGTGAAAAGCTTTTAAACGTAGTAACATGTATAAGTGGGTAGAAAAGTTTAATTAGGGCTGAGCAAGTATGACTGATCTCCATCACTTTGGAAGACTGATTCGACTACAGTGCTGCAAAATCGTATAAATGATCTTATCCATGAAGACAGGCGAGTCAAAATTTCCCAGATTGCTAGCTTGTGTAATATTAAGGTTGGAATCGCATGTTTAATCATTTATGATGGGCTGAATTATTGCAAAACATGTTCAAGATGGGTTCCAAGACGGTTGACTCAAGCCCATAAAGACACCCAGATTCATATTTGTTCTCAGCTCAAAGAATGGTTTGAAGCAGAAGGTATTTTCTAGATATAATAACCTGTGATGAAATGTGGATATACTATTTCAAGCCCAAATCCAATCTGCAAAGTCTTGAGTGAAAATATACAAATTCACCTACCAAAAAATTTTAAAACTCATGCATCAACCAGTAAAAAGTATTGACAGTCTTCTGAGACTTGCAAGGCCCAATTTTTAGTAACTATTTAGAACATACTATGCACAGTGAGTACTATTCTAATGCTCAAACAGAAAATGAGACATATGATAAGGCAAAAACATCAGAGTGCTCTCTCAAAAGGTGTGATTCTCTTGCATGACAACATGTGTCCTCAGATCGTTCAAAGAATGGGAGAAACACTTGAAGAAGTTGGGTTGGGAGGAGTTGCCACATCCTCCCTACAGCCCACAACTACCCCATCTGATTTTCATTTGCTCAGACTATGCAAACGACGACAACAAAGCGGTCAAAAAAGCAGTACACGAATAGTTCAAACCACAAAGTAAAGAGTAAAAAGTACAGGCTATGCTACGAGAATCAGAAGCTCATAGATCGGTGGGACATAAATGTTGCTGGAGACTATGTTGAAAAGTAATAAAAGTTTCATTGTCATTGAAAAATTATTTTTCCCAACATTAATTGTTGAACGTCCCTCGTAAATAATATAGGGGAAAACAAACTGATTCGCTCAGAGACTGGCGACTCAATCCGTATGATGCCTAACCCCCTCCTATATTTTGAGAGAGCTATGACTGATTAGCTAAGCAAATACGAGTGAGAAGTGTTACCTCATGTGCCATACAATACAGAAAATAAATATACCAGATTCAACTTATTCCCAAAGTTGAAAGAACAAATTGTTCAGAGATTATTTTTCCTCTCCAGAGGAACTTTCATTGGAACACTCACAACTTTACCTGCAGGGCACTTATGGAATGGAAGTGATGACCTCACTGGAATAGTAAATATTATGAAATATTTGGAGGTGATCATTGAAAACGAGAGGAGACCACATAAAATGAGTGTAAAGATATGCTACCTTTACTCCAGATACCTCCTAAAATAAAATTTACATAAAAAAAATAGCAAGGATTATTTATGAAATATTCATCGTATTGTTTTATATGTACTGCAATCATCTGGATGGTACTGGAACTTTACATACAAGTATTTTTTTATCTTTTTTTTTTTGTCTTCAGTCATTTGACTGGTTTGATGCAGCTCTCCAAGATTCCCTATCTAGTGCTAGTCATTTCATTTTCATTTTTTTATCATGTAACTGATAATACTACGTTACCATACTACTTGTCAATTATATTTCAAACATTGCCTATTAAGTACTTAATGAGCATTATTCTAATCACTTTTGTAACAAAATTATATTTTAAAAAGTTATTGCATTATATAAATTCAAAGTATGATGTAATATGAAAGATTTTTTTCCTTCTGTAAAGATAAATAGTGAATAAACTTTTTACCCTGAGAATAAAGTAAGGAAGCATATCTACTACTACTACTACTACTACTACTACTACTATCAAGTATGATGTAGCATTAAACAGTTTCTGGAATCGGTAATTAATTTAATTGTGGCCAGGAAACAGTTGTTTTATTAAATTACAACATTCATATGACAATAAGGTGACATCAAGTTGTTTCCTCTCTGAAAATAGTAACAGTTGTGTAACATGTATCACAATTTAAAACATTACTGAAGACCAAACAAATATTAAATTTTGGTTATAAATCACCAATAGAAATAATTTTACTTATAAAAGTATATGATGTACAGTAACATCAAATATACAAGCTTCTCTGTGAGGGTATGTTAATGAATATACTTATCTCCATCCACTACAACAAATAATAAAAGTATTGAACATACTTTTTTACAACAGAAGGAAGTCTTTTAAAGAAATTTCAGAAGATGGAATATTGATTAGAAAATCTATTATATTTGTCAGAAGAGAATCTTTTATAATTTTGCCGTCATATTAATCCATGCTAGTCAAAAAGTACAATATATTGTCACTGGACCATCTACCATACTCCCCAAACTAGACAAGCTAATTTTTACTTATCTTCTCTTTTAAGATCAACTTCATAAAAAAATAATACAAGGGTGCTAATGAACATTTTACATGAAAGTGCAGTGTAAAACCTAAAACCTTTTAATACACCTAGTTTTGTAAAATAAATTTACACAAGTAACCTTTTGAAGCTACCTCATATTTTACACAAAAAACACAATGTGGAGAATAAACAAGGTTATGAAACTGAGGTAATTTATAGACAATGGATATATTTTAGTATTCATGTACGGCTAAGCTACAATTTTTTAATAACTTACACTTAGATCAATATTTTTTTATACTTTTAACCCAGTTAACTTTAACAGGTCATTTATGCTATTAGGATAAACAATTATATGCTATCAGGACAATTATAGAATGCTGTTTATTTTTATTCAATTTTACCAAAGCTTAATGTTCATTAATTATTTAAACATACTGAATCTCTGCTATTATTATTATTATTATTTTAATTAAGTACTGAGATCTCATTCATATATACTGCATTATTTCAATCGGAGATAAGCTACTGGATTATACAAAGTTAAAATATATAAATTACAATAACTTTTATTTAAGTAACTGAAATTAAATCGTGATGTTTTATTTAAGGAGAGTAGATGGTGGAAAATGTTTAAGTCTACTTTCTAGTAGAAAGAATTTAGTATCGACAATAGCAGAAATTCAGAATAGAATATCATCAAATAAATGGTTATCTTGTAAACTAGATTTTGTAAGAATTAATATATTTCTTATGAATTATATAATTACTCCTTATTAACATGCAAGGAACCATCAATTTATTTTTTTAATAAAAAAGAAAATTAAATAAAAAAAAATTAAGTACCCACTTTGCTTTTTACAGATACAAAAAATGTATTTCCAGAGAATTGTTAAAATCACACAAGTAGGAAAAACAGAAAAAGAGTTAAAAATGTATAAATATTATTAATAGAATGTAAAAGCTTTAATAGATCACATATAGAAATAGTTTAAGTTACAACCAATTATTTTTAGACATAATAATTATTATACATATTATATATTATATATCTCATTAACAATAAAATATTAAGTTAATACATTCTTAAGCTGATGTTAAATATTAAATAAATTGATCCCAATACACTTAATTTAATTATCATAATATATTCTGAATAATTTTAACTAATTAACTATAATTCCAAACAACTAAGTGAAAGAATTTATTTTCTATTATTTATGTAAAATAAACTGAAAGCGAGAAATATTAAAAACAGAATGTAACATTATAATATATACATGCAATAAAAAAAAAAAGCAATTTATTTATTTATTCACTCCAGTAACTACCACCTGAAGCCGGATTACATCTATGCTAATCCCCCATTTTTTTCTCTTTGTTTGAAAATGAATAATAAATTGTTTTGGTATATAAAAAATGGATTCAAACTCAGAAACTTGTAGATGAAAGAGGAGACTATTTACCAATTTAATCCTACAATATTAATTATAAAAAATTTCTACAAAATCTTATTTTATCAATTTTTTTAAGACAGCAAAAAAATATCAACACATCAATATAGTAAAGGAAGTTTTTTTAATTATTAAAGGCTGATACCTTTAACAATTAAAACGAAAGGCTGATGCCCAATACAACAATTTATATTCTTTTAACAGTAATGGGAAAAAAAGCTAAACAAATTATGCATATTTAATTGATTAAGAATTAAGACTGATTAAGAAGTAAGCATGCTGACCACAATAACTAGATGGCCAGTAAAAAAAAATTAGTAATAATAGATAAATACAACAACATGCAAAAAAATTAGAAAATTAATAGTATGACTTGTTAAAATTGTGAATAGTTTTGAGATTTTTAATAGACTGAATTACTATACACATAAGTAATTTTATAGAAAATACAAAATATTATATCGTGGAATTTTATCTTCTTTATTTCTCTATGGATGTATTAGCAATATAGTAAGCCATTGAATTACAAAAACTTGCCTCTCAGAATCTCTTTTTACTTAATAAATCATATTAAACTAGTATAAACAAATATACTTTTAATGTATGCATAATAACAGAATAATATTATAAAGACCATTAAAAATGGTATAATAAAAACAGATTCCAGTTTAACCTCTTATTTGTTGTACCGGTTATCAATTTAACTTTATATAACGGTAACGCTATCTGATTATGGGAAGTGTAGGCATAAGGTATGCAACAGAAATGAATTCTACCAACAGCAGTTTCTTTATTGTTATTGGATGTGTAGATAACAAGTATATAAATAAAATACAGCAAATGTTTTCTTGAAAATAAAAATTTTAAAGTTTTCGGAAGCTCGTCTCAATCATCATGAAGTACATTCACTTACCAATAAATTTTATGAAAAAGGTTGTATTACATTTATTGAACCGAAAAAACCACTTATACATATAATAACAAGAATCTCGTAGTCAGAAAGAAAATGCAAGTTATAACCATCAATTCGCAGTATTAAAAAAATGACGCTATTCTATCCCTAAGAACCCTCCTGGTTTGCGTGGATAAACTTAATAAGATACAAGGGTGGAGTGGACTATTCCAAAAATTGCACTTAAATCCTATATTTTTAGAAGATAGTTAAAAGCGATTGTTAGTGTTCAAACAATCTTTAAGAAAATTTAATAAACTTCATCACTCATCAATCATATTGGACCTATACAGAAGTAAAGGTCCAATATGAAGTAAGGTATAGTAGGTATGAAGTAAGGTATAGGCTTTAATATGATGTTCAGGATTACTGTTCACATCGAATCAGGTAGTAAGCTTTTTGAAAAGAACAAATGGTTGAATGAAATTTAGTTAGATTCAGAAGTAAATCTACAAATGATGCCTTTTTTCAACAGGATTACAAAAGTAGCAAACACCCTGGATAGGTTAGAGGATGCTGTCGATTTCTGCAATGTATGACTTTTTTTTATGTTAAGCATGACTCTACTAGAAAAGTAGATGTTTTATGGTGTTAAGTGTTTAAAATTTCACTCTCTGGTTTCACCAAATTAAAATAATATGCAAGAATAGTCATTACACTTTTCAAACTGATTGTAAATTCCCTTTGGAATACCTCAAATCCAAAATCAGGCCATTTTTATTCCTTATATAATAACCTTTTGATTAATATAAATTCATATGTATTTTCATCTACAGACAATATCACAGTTCTTGTTAAAGCTCTGAACAAAGACCTGCTTAATAGCATGGCTTGTTGGTTTTCAGCGATTTTTGTGATGAACTAGTTGTAACAAAAGAGAAAAAATTACAAAAAAATTAATGTTCATTCTCACCTTACAAAAATAAAACCAAGAGTCCTGTAATCCCTTACTCTTAAATCAGGTGATCGTCTACAACTACCAGAAACAACAAAATTTCTTAATGCAATTATTCAAAATAGTATAAGATCGACAGAACATACAGAGCTGTTTGAGAAATACAAAAAATGCTCAATTTTGTTTAAATATCTGCTATTACATGAAATTATCCTAGTCTTGATAGATCTCTGTGACAAAAGCTTCCTTTGCCACCTGCATCAAAGTCCTCAAAAAATCCTCCCTGACATCATCACACCATATCTGTCTAGTTTTTCTCTTCTACGTCTCACCTGTTCTGAAACTATACTGTCCTCCTCTGCTCTGACTGCATTATCCGCTCATCTTGCCTTATTCATCCTCACAATTTCAACACCATTGTACATTTCATCTGACTCCCTATTCATTCTCACTCTCCACTCCCTTATTGTTCGATCCTTCACAGGTACAAAAATTCTTCCCAGCACTCTATTCTCAAATACTATTTAGTTTATTTTCCTGTCTTTTAGAAAGTGTCCACCCTTCATGTTGATAAGTCACAGTCAGATGTAATTCTGCCCTGTATAATCTAAGTTTAAAGGCTCTAGAAAGTACCTTTCATTTCAACACCATCAAAAATATCTACTATGGATATTTTTTCTTTTGATGATATATATGGCACAATAATCTGGGGAAAACACATTACGCAGTCAAAGGGTATTTAAACTCTGAAAGCATGTCATCCACCCATATTATTGATAGAGTTGACCCAAGAACAGAAATATAAACTTTGTAAACCGTATAAACTCCAACACTTTTGACCAACTATTTACTGCAAATTACAGTTCATACAAGAAAGAACTTGTATTACTTATTGTGATTAAATATTAATAATAATAAACATATATTTAAATAAAACATTACAATACTCAAGCATAAACAGCATTATTCACATGTTTAAATAAAATAGCATATTTGTAACACTTCAAATAAAGGTAAATTGCAATAACCCAAAGTTAATTTAGCATTATTTGAAAATGGCCCACACTATTTTGAATTACTTTTGTTTAATGCTAATTTTGAATTAGCATTACAAGTAAATGACTATACCTAAAGTGTTGCTGTTCTTGTCAAAAAATTGATAAAATTTGCATTAAGTTTTTGCAATATTGTATATAATCTTAAGATTTATAATTTTGGAAAAAATCACAAATCTACTGAATATATATATTTTTTTATTACTGTAAAATACTATTTTATATTTGTAAAATTTATTTTTATATTCTTCTTGTATCTAGGTTTAGTTCACACTTTCTATCATTTTGACAGACCATGTTTTTGATGGGTAGAGACTTCTCTGTTCACACATTTCGTCATATTAACATATATGTCAATCTGACGTGTCCATCAGAGTTGTGTTGGGGATCCCCGGTTTTGGTTCCTAAAATAATTTTCCTATGTAAAAATGGATCCTTACACTGCAGTGGTTTTATATAGTATTGTTGTCAGCAGAAACGGCAAAACAAACAATATCGGGTATATCCTATGCTCTGAGAAAGGAACACTACAGGGACAATTAAAATACTTTTGAAGAGCTGAAGAATAAGGAGCAAATGTTTTCCAATCACTTAGAGATGTCTGTAAGGAGTTTTTATAAGCTATTAGCGCTAAATGAAAACTAGTGTGCCTTGAGAAGAAATGAAGATGAGGTACACCATTAATATGGCTCAAAGATCTGCTATCTGTTTGAGATGAGAAAGGATTTTAAATCGCTTAACATTTTTCAATCGGAACATATTTAAATTATTAACTTGAAAATATAAATTGTTTAAGATCCGTATTTTAGGCAAAATTAAAATTTAGAAATTTTACGAGCAAAATTTTACATAAAATAATTTTAATAATTTTTACATAAAATTTTAACAGTAAAATGTAAAATTACATTTTTACATTATTTATTTGAATAATTTTATATAATTAATAGAATAATATTTTTCCTAATACAATGTAATCTATTATTAAATTATAATTACTGTATATATAATTTAAAAAAAGTGTACATATGTTTCATGAAATCGTAAACATTACGGTCTTTGAAATTATAAACTCTAGAGTTAATTCTCACTTTCTGGTTGTTACACTATAGTTACAGAGTTGGAATATCTACAGTTAGTATCATAATAAGAGATTCTGTTGTACAATAAGTACTGTTTTAAAGGAAAAGGTAATGCCACCACTATCGACGGCCAACTGGGTAGAAACAGCCAACAGTTTCAAAGGAAAAGATGATTTTTCTCATTGTTTTGATGCTGTCAAAGGCAATCATAAAGAATAAAAAAAAACCTCTGGAAAGTTGATTTAATTACAAAGATTATTATTAATTTGTGCTATTAACTGTTGTGGATTCTGAATATTGATTCATATATGTGGACATTTGTCATATGGCAAAGACTGTGACTCCGTGTAGTCCAGACCTAGCGCCTAGTGATTTTCACCTTTTTTGAGAATTGAAGGCATGATTGGGCAGACAACACTTCACCACCAATGAAGAACTTCAGAAGGCTGTCAAGACGTACCTACATCACTGACAGCAAACTTCTTTGAAAAGAACATCGGAAAGCTGGTGTCACAATATGTCAACTGCCTCTATTGTTTTTGTTATGTAGAAAAGTAAGTTATACTATGTTACTTTTAGTAATAAACTCATTTTGTTCTGTCAATGTGTCTTTTTTTTTATAGCCTATCAAAGGTTGAAAAAAACAGCCCTTGTAAATAATAAACTAAACTCTTAAACAGGTATTGTTTAGAATATTCGTAATTGTACCTAATTTCAATTAAATAATACCGACTGTAATCTGTATCTTTATGTACCAAAAAGAACAATTCTGTAATACATATACTTGAGATATATAAATGAACTTATAATTTTTTAATATTTATTATATACATGGTTATTCATTTTTATTGAGTGCAATTAATTATCTTTATAGTCAATGTTTTATAATTTAAACAATTTAAAAATAATTAATTTATAACAATTTTATTATAATTTAATTTGAATAGAATAAAAAAATACCGTCTGGCAAAATATTAGTGCATTTTTAGTATAACATAACACTTATCTAATTCCTGCCGCTGTTTTTCTTCTGGTTCATTGAAATTAAAAAAAAAAAGAAATGTATCTCTTTCCATACTGCTTGAGTTTTATTTTTATCTTTATACTCTTCTAAACTTATATTACAGGTCTTTGTTCAACTAATATAATAGGTAAATCTTTGTTGATTTACAACTCCATTATCAATGTGAAATTAATTACACTTATTAATTATAACTAACGTACATTAAATGTAAAAGTGGGAATGAATACACCAACTGCTGGATTGATCAGAACACAATGAGCTTGGTACAGTAATATTGTCTACTATAACCTAGTAGATTTGAAAAGCATCTGTCACAACATTATACTATATAAACAGCACAGGCCACTCTGTGAACTGGATTTGGTGCAGACAAATTTGTCCTACATTGACAAGACCGTTTCTCACAAGCTGACATGGACATATTTTTGATATTGATTCAAAATAGATAAATAGATAAATAAATAAATATTCAAATTCAATATAGATTTTATCGCTATTAGACACATGACAAAATGACTTATCCAGTGTCTGTCAAAATGATATAATGTGTAAAATATGCTTTAGAGAGGAATATCATTTCTTCATACAGTCAAAACCTTATATGGCAAATACCAATAAAACATTTTTAATTCTCATTATTGCAGGGTTATTATTAATTTGGATAATAAGAATCCTATGCGCTAAATATCAAGGTTTTGATAACATATTGAATATCTATCGTACTTTTATAATTTCCTAATTTATGAAAGAAATTCAAAGGAGATTTTAAGAAAACAAATCTATAAAAAAAATTTACTACAAATAAATGGCATTTAACTTAGATAATAAATTTAAATTTAAATTGATTTTTCAAGCAGTATTTAATGGAGAAAGGGATACCAGATAGTTAAAAATTATTACTATTAAAACTAATAAAATTACTTCATTATTAATTTTTATGAAAAAAAATTAATAAAGAACTAATTTTTTTATACTTCAATACAAAATATTAAACACTAACTCAGATAAGGAATAGTTAGGGTGCAATACATTACATGTTAGTGCAATATTACTACAGCATAGTTTACTAAACAGCATAAAAAGAAAAATGTTCAAATTAACTTAAAAATGATAAATTTAAAAAAAATAAAATTCATACAAAACTACACTACTGTGAATAATGTTACTTTCTTTAATGCAATACTAAACTTACAAACATAACTGAAAACAAATATCTTAACTTACATAAAATTTGACTAATGGAATGTGATCATTGACCCTTTCTTTGATGATCTGAGATATTACTGCACACAAAACACATTAAAACATAAAATGGATTAAAGAAAAGAATATTTATAATACTAATAAATTCAGTCCTTTACGTACATGAACACACATTTACATAAAGTGTATTAAATTTTAAGGAATTTTTTTCTCAGTTAGAAATATATAACTACATGCACTTTAATATCAATAAATATGATTATAATTATTAAATATGTTTTCACATTGCAGTACTAATATGCTCGATAATCAATAATTACTACTACTTAATAGTTACACCATAACTGAACAGCTAAAGCCAATTCAACATATAAGATTGCTACAACCGTCAACAAATCAGAATAGACGTTAGCACACACAGTATTTAAAAACACATGCACAGTGATTGAAAAGTGATTGCACATTGTTTATCACAAAGCAATGTTACCCGTATTTGTGACACTAACATTCACTTTTTTTTATATACAATAATTTTGATTTTTTAAATCTTCTCCCTTATAAAAATTTTTACAAACAAACAATTTAATATGATGTTAATGAAATAAGGGCTTTTATGGTTACAATGCTAATCATACATTATATCAATTAAACTAATTCACTAACAAAATAAGTTAACTAAAATAACTAAATCTGTTAAAAAGAAATTTATTATATGCTATAAGTTTCAACATTTATTAAAAATATTTTTAAATTTAAAAATAATAATTTTTAAACAAAATTGAATAACCTTTTACAAGTATAATAATATTAATTAATATACAAGTAATAATAATCTAAGAATCATAATATTACTTGTAGATAGTATTGAAATTTATATTTAGGCCAAAGTATAATAACAAATGAATATTAAAATAATAGTCATTAAAATAGCCAATGACTCATCCAGTTATTAGTCTGTGAATTTCTACATACTGAATTATTCTGCAATGTCACTTCGTTTCATTTCTTTTATTTCAGTGTATCATACCATTCTGATTTCAAAATCAACAGTCGTTCATTCTTATGTAACTGTAAATTAAATTTTCTGAAATAGTATAACAGTATATAATAGTTTTCTAAAATATTGAACAATATTTTTAGCAGTGTGTTTAAGTACACTTCCATTTTAAGTAACAGCATTAAGTTTTTAAATAAAAATGAGTGATACTTCATGTATTTCTATGTTCATAAAAAAAATAAACAGGAAAACCATTTAAAAGCATTTTTTCAAATGCGTTTACTTTCTTTAATTATAAATATCCATACAGAAAAAAATATTATAGCGGAAGTTACTTATCAAATTTCAAAGAACAACCTTTCTAATGTTTTAAAATCAACTGGTTTTTAATTTTTTTAAATAAAATAAAACTGTTTATCTAGATGAAATATGGGTGGATATCGATGAAATAGAGGGCAAATAAGTAAAAGGTTTTGTACGATACTTAGCAAGTTAGCAAAGCAAAGGCTTTTTTTAGAATGTTTAATTACTGTATTAAAATCACCCACAAATAAAATATGATGTTAAATGGTAATTCAAATTGGCAGTAAGGTGGTGTTTTTGTTTAGAAAATGGGTTGCTAGTTTTTGAATAAAAAATTTGAGTGACTTTCACCAGGAAATGACTAGTAATGAATTTATGAAGCGGTAAGAAAACACTGAATGATAGAATAACACTCCATTACACTGTGCTGATGCACAGTATCCTGAATATGTCATAGTCCTGATTCTGTATGTTGGTAGCACTGTCATTATAAAAAATCTTAATATTGGGAAGATTGCTTCACTGATGTGTATACACCTGTGAATGCAAAACAACTAGAGCTGAAAAGGAAATATACCAATTCAAGTCTAAAAAGAATTTGACATCAATAAACACACTATAAACTCAGGAATCCTAGTGGTATAGAAAGTACAGGTATATGTATTTTAAGTATAGGAAATATAGGTATAGTATAGGTACTAAAGTTCATCTACATCTACTGTAAACTTCTACTACATCTAAACATCTACTACCTGTAAACTAGATGTAGCAAGCTTTAGGTCTACTTAATGAAGAAGTGACACAGGCACTTTTTTTGTCTTTTTTTCATTTTCCTATGATATTCCATTTGACACAAGCCAGTACCCTTGATAAATAAATAGAAATTCAACAAAATTTCCAAAAATTAAATCTTAACTGCAAAAATATTTGAGTCATTTGGATAACTCCTCTTCTTTATGCTGGATGCTATTTTTTTACCTTTGATTTCTTCAAAGATTGAAGTAGAAAATATTTTTGCAGCTAAGATTTAATTTTTGGAAATTTTGTTGAAGGAGTTATCCAAATGACTCAAGTCCTTAGGAAAGAAGAAGTAAAATTCAACAGAAAGGCAGAAATAGATGATCTAGACAATGTCAATGACAGTCCTTGTTGATTGTTAGCATGAATAGCTTTTTTTTAAGATTAGATTAACAAATTAAATTGTTTTAAGATTTGCAATTTTAATCTTTCTTTTTGTTTATTTGTCTTATAAGATGGAAATTTTTGTTGACATTTAACAATTTTAGATGTTTTTTATTTTCACTGCTTTTAATTCATTTTTTTATTTGACTTTATTTTTAATTTTGTTATTACATACTGGATAATTTTTTTAAAGAGCATAATAACACTGTAAAATTTTATAAAGAATATTTTTAAAACCACTTTAATGGATATTTCAATGTTATTCCATTAAAATGTATAATATTTTTAAATGAATTAAAAAGATATGTCTCAAATTAAGAGATATGTTTTAAAATTCTAATAACTAGTTTTTAAATTCATTTTTCATTTAAGTATGTAGATCTAAATTACCTTTTTATTTATTATTATATTATTATAATTTATATATTTTTATATAATTCTAAATTAAAAAAAAAAAAAAAAACTTTAAGAAAATAAACTAATAATAAAATAAAAAGTACAAGTATATTTTCAATTTTTAAAAATTTATCAAATAATGTTAAAATATTAACATTATTAATGCAGTGGTCCCTGGTTATAACACAAGTGTAGTGGGACATTTACTGACCAGCATTATATCACCTATCGTGGTATAAATGAAGGTAGCAATTTTTGTACATACTGTACTACAAAATCTACCTTGCACTAATACATATGTAGTGGAACACAGAACACCATCATATTATGGTTAGAAACCCCTTAAAACAACTGCATACAACTTAAAAACTATGGTGAATTTATATGCAATACTGTATTACAGCAGCTAGAGAAAATACTGCACAAAAATTTTGCCAACTTTTATGAATTTTTTTATGACTCATTATTTAAATAAACACAACACATTATACAATACTGTATTAGAATAAAAAATAGTTTTTAATCTAAATATAGTTTTAATAAAATAATTTGCGTAAATAAAAGATAAACTATGTTAAATAAACATTTATATGTAATTCTATAAAAAATTAATTTTTAAAAAAGTCAATGATTTTTTGTTGTTTTACATGACCATATTTTTTATTGTAAAAGTATAGATTAAATCAACACTAACTGGAGAAGTCTGATGGGCTGAATAACAACAACCTCTAATAACAATTACAACCTCTAACCTGCTTATTGCTTCCTGTGCTGTTGGGTTCTGTGTCAGCTGTTCTTCATCTTCTTCGTTGGCATCTTCAGTTAAATCAGGGTCATTTTCTCTAGTGACAATCTGAATAATTTCTTTGTCGGTCATTTCATGAAGTACCGGTTCTCTTTTGTTGATTTCTACCTGCTGATCCAATTGTTCACCTGTGAGATCAGGCTCTGTGAGAATTTTTTAACCTCTATCAAATCACAAGATGTTGAAATCAACATAAACAAATGTTGTTGAAAATCAAGAATCAATGATTTTTGATTTGCTTTGTTAAAATTGTCATCTGTATCCAAATATAAAGTGCAGTTTTTCCAACATTTCTGTATTTAAAATTTCGTTACAGAATTCCAAGCCAAACCGATATTAAAAGCCATCTCTTTCAAAGTAATTTATTTTTTTTTAAATTCTGTAATGTCATTATTGAAAGAAAGTAGACTTAAAATTAGCTCATGCCTATAATTCACTTTGAAAGCTTGAATTATCCCTCTATCGAGTGGCTGGATCAATGCCGTAGTATTTTTAGGTAAACAAAGAACCTTAATTTTCCCATCTTTTGATGTTAGGAATTCAGTAGGAAGGCGAGCAGAGCAGTTGTCTAACAATAATGATGGTTTACTGTCCTCCATATTTCTCTCTTTTAAATGATCTCATATGACTGGAACAAAGAACTCATGGAACCATTTTGTAAACAAACTACTTGT
Source organism: Lycorma delicatula (assembly GCF_047948215.1). Lineage (NCBI taxonomy): Eukaryota > Metazoa > Arthropoda > Insecta > Hemiptera > Fulgoridae > Lycorma > Lycorma delicatula. The sequence goes on along the minus strand of NC_134463.1, from coordinate 115,763,322 downwards.
CACCCATGGATGGCAGCTACTTGTGTATTTGATTGGTAATCGCATAAGGTTAACATGTTTAAAATATCAGGAATTTTTACTTTTCCTGATGCAGAGAGGAGCTAGTTTATGCATTCCTGTTTTATTTATACAAAATAAAAGAATGACACGATTTTTACTTAGTTTTAATCCTGCTTTACTTGGAACTGATTTTAAGTCAAGAGTTATATTCAGAAGCATTTTATAATATAATGTGGTTTCATTGCAATTATATAACTGTTTGTCAGTATTACCCACTTCTATTAGTGATTTTAATTGCAACAGAAATGTTTTTGTGCTTTTTCGGAATCTCCACTTGATGTTATCTCCCCGGTCCTGTGCTTTTTTTGTTAGCACCACAACCAACCATCCATAGCTTGAGACTCATCCTCAAGTTTTAAGTCTACAAAATACTTAGCTGCCTGAATTTTCAGAATTGATCTAGCAACTAGACCTCCTTCATTCCTTTTCTGGACAAACCTTGCGTAAAAGCGATCATCAATAACAACGGTTTTCGAAGTCTGCTTTTTTTTCTTTCGAGACCGGCTGTGCCTTCAACTTTGTCTAGAAAGGAATGTAACTTAGTTTCTTCCATCATCCACCCCCTCCCATATTGTGCCTTCTGGAATTCCAAGTTCTTTCTTTAACTATGCTTTTGAAACTCTGTGTTTTTCTTTATCGATTACTTCTAATTTCCCCTTACAGAATATGACTTATGTTTAGTGGTTACCATTCTCACAAAAAAATTTCCTTTTACTCACAAATTCTACATGCAACTTTCACACAAAACACAATGATAAACTCTTACTTAAATAAACCAAACTGATCTAATATACACTGTACTGTAGTAAAGTAACACACATAAACAGTAACGAACAATTATTACTTCCAATGTAAATTATTAGACGTAAGGAAATACAGCAATTAAAATAAAAATGTAACAAATTCTGATAAACAACTTCCAAGAATAACTCACATCAATCTAAAATATACAACTGCACAGTTAATTTATAAACGGAGATAAAATTAAACGATAAGGTTTACTTTGTTATATTTATTGCAGAATGTTACAAAAAGTATTTATAAAATTTAGTTCTGTATTATAGTAGCTAAAACTACATATTGTAAACAAATTTCAACTTGCCTATGTGTTTCAAAAATATGTTTTAAAAACAAATTAAAAATAAATCATTTAAGTATGTGGGCACATACTTCAACCCATGTTATATTCAAAAGTGCAGTATAACCAATGACGTTAAAACCAGGGACCACTATATTTCAATATTTTCATTTGGTACGGAATAACTTATTCCTTCTTTTCATATCATAAAACAAATGAGTCTAACATAAGCATCCATTTTCTGAAAAGCCAGATTTGACACTTTGAAAACTAGAATTGTAAAAATTACACAAATAAAAGTTACGTGAAACAAGGTACTCGATTGTTATATTTTTAATCACAAACTCTTCAATTAACAAAATAACAAGAAAAAACAAAAGAGGAGTCCAACTTGGTTACTTTTCAATATAAAACAATTTTTCAGTACAGATTTATACTTATGTTCAGTTCAGAAATTCTAATAAATTTATAATTTTCTAAATTATTTTTGTTTATTTTGAATGTATACATTGTTGTAATCTGTACAACTAATGAACAATAAGCACCCTTCCTCCCCGTGGCCCATTGAGATGATGATGATATGTATGACATGTAAATGAGTTGTAGTCTTTACATATGCAGGTCGACCATTCCTGAGAGTAAGAGTTACTCTAAATGAGAGTATTATTGTTACATTTCGTTACTTTTATCTAAATAAAAATTACAAAAAGAATGAATTTTAAATTATGGAAACAAAAAGAAATTAAACTTTTAATATTTTATGGAAAAATTTCAAAGATCTGATGACTTGAATGATATTATTTTAGTATAAATATCAGAAGAAAAATAATTTAATGTAATTAAATTATTAATCTAAGTATAAATTCAATTTAAAAAACTTATAAAATATACCAGATAAACAGCTGTAAATGACAAGTTTTATATAAAAAGAGCTAAACTTATACATAACTGAATTTAAAAATAAAAAATAATAATTAAAAATATATTCCTTAACCGGGCATGAAAAATAAATGTTAAAAATAAGAAATCATAATTTTTAAACTTGCAAAATAATGCAAGATTTCTTGAGAACTAATAAAAAAATTAATTACGAATTTATAAACAAAAATGTGATGTATGATAAAATGGGCAACATATTATTAAAGTTAAGTATCATAAAATGTCTGTTAATATTTTTTTCCACAAAACAATTAATTTGAAAATATATTTTGTTGATTTAAAGGATTATACACAACAAAGAGAATTAAATTGAACAAAGAACTCTTTATTTTGAGTAAAAATTATAAACCTTAACCCAAGTTGATGCTAACTTTCACTCAAAATCAAGATTCTGCGCGGTCTGAAGTTTTAGAAATATCTTTATATTCTGTAAAAGCTTGAACAAGTTGAAAACTAGCTCATGCACTGTAAAGTTTTTAAAGCACTTGTCTTTTTAGAACTTGTCTTTTTAAAGTAAGTGAAGCTTTTTACATATTTTATGTTCGATACATACACCTTGGATACAAAAAACTAAACTTTTAGTTTATTTTTCTTTGTAAATAGTATTATTTCAAGTTATATTTTTTGATAGTTTTAATATTTCAATTATGATGCTACAACACTAGTGGCAGTAGCTAAAACTACGTATTGTAAACAAATTTCAAATCGCCTGTGTGTTTCAAATATATATATGGTTTTAAAAACAAATTAAAAAAAAAAATCAACTTTTTTTTTAACTAATTAAATTTGCTAAACAGAGTAACAGGTAAAATATGATTCAGCATGATAGATAAAGCAGTATAGATTCTGCAATTAAATACTGTCAATTTTCTTTACCAATTACATACAAAACTTAAAAATTAAACAAATATTTTATGACGAATAAAGATCTATCGCTCAGTGTTTATTTACACGCTAAATCATACTGTGAGAATAAGGAATATTTCATAAATTCAACAAGGTGAAAATCCATGGGAAGTAGCAGAAAGAAAAACAGTATGTAATTAATCTAATGTTACCTTTTAAACTGATACTGAAATGAAAACTTCATCGACACACAAAACTACATAGCAGTGCTGAGATCATTCCAAACATTCACGTACAATATTATATTCAGTACTATGAACATGCTTAATGTAAATGATTTTCTAATATACATTTTGTTAGGTGCTACCAGAAACAACTGACTGTCGAGTCATAATTTTCACTAATTTATTTATACTACTCAAAAAATAATTTACTAACTGCTATTAAACAACTTTTTTTTGCAAGTAATCATTAGACAAGATTTTTTTTACAAGAAAGTGATTATTTATGGTAAATAATAAAACAATCTAAAATGGTAAACAGAACACGGCAATACTTTGGAACTTTACACTAACAACTATGAAAGTAGACATAAATATCTGATTCCAGAAGGATGATAAAATGGCGCATATAGTAAGAGAGGGAAGAACAATGGAACTTTTAAAAAATACTTTACTAATTATAAAGTTTTAATTAAAAAAAAAAAAAAAAGCAATTAGATGGCCCTCTCAATTACCCAGTATAGGCATACTAGAGGTGGCTATTCAATTCAACACATATAATACATATATAAGCAACAAACCTTACATCTCTATTATTTAAACTGTTTCAGATGTTAATCTGAAAATAAAAGTAGCACATTTTTGTTGTAATCGTAACAGTTCATAATAACCATGACTCATATTTGGAAATTTTTATGAAACTTCATCACACAATTCAAAATCAACAGCATTTAGATTAATGGAGTGTGTTTTCTTCATGACAATGCACGTCCACAGGCTGAACAAAAAAACTTGTGAACATCTCAAAGGTTTCAGATAGAATTTTTTTTGATTGTATGCCGTACAGTCAAGAAGTTGCTCCAACTTGCAATTTCCACCTGTTTACAAAATTGAGAGTTTTTTGGTGGAAACCACTGTGAAAGTGACGATGACACGTCAAGACAGCTATTCATGAGCAGCTTAACGGACTGGCTGGTGGCAGAATTTTTTGACAGTGGCACACAAAAACTAGTGCCAAGATTTGTCAAACTTAGGAGGTGATTATGTGGAAAAATAGCTTAAAAAAGCAGATTATGATGCATATATTAATACAATAAATTTGTTATAAAACAAAAATGGATTTTACTTTCTGGACTACCCTAGCAGTTAATACATAAATGAAACAAAATCTCCTATGATAATGAAAAATATTGCATAAAGTATACAATATTTTACAAAAAATCACCAATATTTAATACACTAACACTTTCTTATTCATAATATAAATAAAAAATTATTAAAAAAAAATTCAGTCATTTCAAAGATATGTATTTCTCTACATACCTTCAATTCAAGGGTATTGTATTTCTATTTAGTAATGATTTTAATTATTTCATTATTATCTCTAACTTAACGAGCATCACAGTAGTTATCTATTAATGATTACAACCAGTAACCAAAACAAGATTTATGATTTCTGTTGTTTTGAATATAAATCAATAAATGCATTAAGTTTTTCTTCAAATTATGTGAATGACACCCAAACTCACTTCAGGCGTATGTTGTGGTCAGTCACACACACTGGTGATCAACTGACACTGTAGTAAGTCACGGTGACCAAAATGGCAAAGGTGAATGCCAATGATGACTAAATCAGTGATGCTGTTACAAAGTAAGGAATTTTGCAGCGGTGCTACAACTAAGCAAACTAGATTTGTAATAGAATTTAATTCTTTTTTTCTTATTTAAATATGAGATGAATTATTCTTAAAATACAGTAAGCAGGATCTAGTGATTATTGAGGGAAATAAAATTATTAAATTTATTATTAATGATGTAAATAAATAAAATGTTAATTAAAAAAAAACTGTAGATACCCGGATAAAAAATTCACATGTAAGTGTCATTCAATCAATTTCTGCTCTGTTCATAACTGTAAATTTGTTAATTTTTGTAAAATTCCATTAACTTGGAATTTAATGTAATTTATTAATAAAGCAATTAATGGATAATAGTTACTTTTTTTTTTACACTGTTTACTAAATAAATTTATCTGAAAAATCCTAAGCTAACCAAGATTTGAAACAAATTTTAGTGTACTTCTGCAGAATCACAAATGTAAATGAACAGATAAACCATTATGTTGTACAACTTTATACTTTATAACTGTGGTCATGGACTACAGGTGGTCAGTGATGATGGGACAGATGTCATAGGCAGACTTAGATTAAAAATTACTTGAACAAAATAAATAATAATTAAATTGGTAAGATATCCAGGAACTGTCCAAAGGGCCAACACACTCAACCATCCCACTAAAAGTAAGTAGCATAATTATATAATCTGATTTATTTTTTTAATAAAGATAAAATGTTTGTTCAATGATGATTTACATTTAACAGTTTACTTCCAATTTAATTCTTTTTTATATGTATTTGAAACATGCCTTTGGATTTATTAGATTATAAATTATGCAGTCTGAGCCAATTGTTGGCAATACCCACACAGGTAAAAAAAATAGGCTTTATAACTTAGTGGTCTGTAGAATTTTTTTGACATTTTACCGATCTTTGGGCTTAAAAATGTTGAGAAACACTGCTTTATACGATTTCTGCAACTCAACGTACATAATTCATCAAAAGGAAAAAATTTTCATTACAAATTATATGAAAAAATATTATATAATCATTAATTTTAATTAAAAATATGATTACTTGCAAATAGACTAGCTTTATATAATGTTGACTATTTGCTAGTTTTAAGTATTGGCTAATAGAATTACCGAATTTCAATTAAACTATACTTAATAAAATGTTAAACACTTCCAAAAATTAGTTATCAAATAATAATAATAATAGTAATAAGAAATTAAGTATTACAATAATATTCTTTAACTACTTTTAAAAAAATGATAATAATAATATAAATATTAGGCACAATAGTTATATTAAATTATAATGAAATCAGCCTTTTCATATCATAAATAAATACAATAATAATAATTACATATATAATATGATACATAATTAATGTTAACAATAATTATTATTAATAATGGAAATACAAAAAAACTTTGTTTTTTATAACTCTTTATATTATAATTTGGTAACTTTAAAAAATTATTATCCATCAAACAATACAATCTACCTGGATGTATATGGAATGTAATATTATTTTTTATAATAATAGTAATAATAACAAAATATTTATTACCAATGTTGACTCAAGAAACATGTGTGTGTGGAAAGAGTTTCATTGCAACATAATCATTCACAATTTATAAAAAACACAAACAGAAAAAATACAATTAAAATTTTAAACAACATTCTAAATTTATTGACTTGCACATTTTTTAAACACTATTATATTTATTTTATTTAATATTAATATATTTCATTTAAGACAGGAAATGTTTTAAATTCATGATTTAATTTTTAACTAGTTGACTCTCATGAAGATAGAAGAACTTTTGCCATCCTTTGTCTTCCCTTTAGTTTTTACCTTCTGTAAAACTTCTATTTTGTTACATCAAAACTAAAATAATATAAACATATCAATAAACACAACAGATTTTTTATTAAAAAAAAAGTTTTTTGTTTTAAAGTATAATAAATACACATGCAATTCACTCTGCAACTTTTACTTTTTAGATATTCTTCAAGAATAACCACAACAAGCTGCCAGTGGTTTAGAAAAAGGATTTTAAATGTGATTGGAGAAAAGACAGACCTTCATAAATGAATTGATTACACACCACATCTATGTACAAACATTCAGCTTCAATACTCATACATGCCAATTGTGCACAAGATAATGAGACAAAAATTAATAATACAGAGTGCCCCAAAATTACTATATATGAGAGGTTATCTCTAAGTAAAGACTGTTTCATTGTACAAAAATTTATTCTGAAAACTTTATAAATATTTTTTATTTCTCTTAAACTTTATAGTCGTTCCACGTGGCATGAAATCAATCAACAGTATGCCAAACTGATCCCAAAAGACTGTGGCCATCAATTTGCATTCAAATGGCTGTGGCTTGACCTTTGTTGGTGATTGAGGATGACACCATTTTCTGATGTTTCTTTCATTCATTACATTATCACCATACACATCAACCAAATGCCTATGAATTTCAGTCGGCTTAATGTTTTGATGGTTTAAAAAATTTATGACTCCAAGTATTTCACAGTTGGCGGCAACATCAATTTTCCTCTTCATTTTATAATGTACTAACTCACACATAATCAAAGATACTACAATGCGACAACTTACAGACAACAATGGAGTGTGTACATTACTAGGTGGCCATGTATGACAGGTTTGCCAACCTGAAGGAGAGAATTTCCCACGGTAGCAGTTAAGTACAATGACACTAGAAAAGTTTTGCAATATGACTATATTTTTTATAATTTTTCAAAATAATTTACATCACACATTATATGCTACTCCATCTTTTGAAACCAGTCTTGAAAGAAACCCTGCCATGTTTTGTCAGAGATCTGGACACATTCATCCGCCCAAGCCCTTTTTTCCCCCTTCCTCTTTCTGGAACTGCTCTTGGAGCATTACCTCTGACAGGGGAAGTATACAGCCATCAGATGCCAGTATGCAGAATGCTCGCAACCTCATTGTGCAAAGATGACCTCTGCACGCTTGGGAGGCCCTCTAAGCACTCAGCCGCAGACCTGTCTGGTCCGGCACCACTCGGCATTGGATTCGCTGTCAAGCTTCCTCTGATGCATGTAATCGTCATTCACTTTCTTAATGTAATCTTCTATAGCCTTCCATTCTATGGTCCTCTTATCATAATTCCCTGAGTGTCTTTTTGACTAACATGACTTCTGCGCCCAAGACTTCCAGCATCTCTTGGCGTTCATTTTCAAATCGTGTACAACTAAAATAAACATGTAAAAGGGGTCTCCTCCTCAGCACACATGGGACAAAGGTCCTAGTGATCCAAACAGAATCTGTACATGTAATCCTCCCAAGCCCTTAGGAGATAATCATCACTCATAAAATGCCTCCCTTTCAGACTGTTCTTCACTTAGGGGAGAACAGTGCGAAGTCACATGGAGTGAGTCAGGACTGTAGGGAGGGTACTCTAACAGTTTTATTCCTGCCAAATACTCTGAGCAAACTTTAGAGCATTATCGTATTGAAGAAACCATGCATTCATCCTTGAGATTGAGAGCAACTTCTTGAGAACTTCGAAAACTTAAGGCAAGTATTCCTCAGTATACCGCTTCCCTGTAATTGTTTTCTGAGTTTCCAGCAAGACTTGCTCCGAAACTCCATCACACTAAAAAATATGGCCAACATTCTCTTCTTCACTGATCTGGCATGATTCTTTTCAAACTGTCACGAGAGTCTTCATGTCTTTGAAAGCCCACACTTTGTTCTGAGCCTTGGTCAGAATATCGTAATAGTATGGTCAAGTTTTATCATCTGTTACAATACTGTTCACACAGGAAGATTTCCAATTTTCAAACTTTGACATGACATGCCATCCGATGATCAGTGAAGTTATGCCGCACCCAAAGCCAAAGGGCATAAAGTTTTCCAATTTGAAGGTGATCTTGCAAAATAGCATCATCTGCTGATGCATTAATGCATAAGAACACCTCTATTTGGTAATAGGTCACAGATCTATCTGTCTCAAGCATTTTTCATACTGTAGCAATATTTCCTCCTGTGACTCTGAGAAAGTAACTAGAATGGAAAAAGTGCAGGTTGGGACCTGTCTAACCATGCACTAACTTGTAATCACCTATGATGATTCATTCCATCATACTGCAAAACTTTCCTAATGCCCTTGGTAATCAAAGAATATTCTAAATAATTTTATGTTATTGTAAATTTTTCTTGTATTTCTACTTATTTACTTATTATCACTGTTAACATATTCTTAATTTTCATATACCTGTTGAAATAACTTAAATGTAAAAATTTGTATACTTTAGTAAGCTAAGTTGTATCAAAGAAAAACAAACTCAAAAAAAAAAAAAATTATTTTTAATAAAGTGTAATATCTCTAAATGCTAGTCCGATTTAACCAATGAAAACTTCCATGTTCATCCAGACATGTTTATATTTGTAACCTATGCCAATCTAAGTAAAAATAACTGATAGAGAAACAAACAAGATGAAATGACAAAATACAATTAAGGCAAAGAAAAAAAAGAATTTGATAAAATATTGCAATGTAGCTCACAAAAAGATATACCACATAAAATTTTTGGTGATTTAGTTACAAGATAAATTTTATATCATTTGCAACAGAAACAAACCAAAATGTTTTACTTTTAGTGTCTTAGTAAACTGTTAATTTAGTTATGACCATTAAATAATTATTATGCTGACACATACTTTAACTAAAACTGAATAATACATCTTTGAGTTATGTCAATAAATCATAGCAAGTTATCACATTACAAAAATATGGTGACATATCTTTGTTTGGTACCAGTACATCTTGCAGACTGATATTTAATAAATCAAAAATTCTCTTCTACGTATTCCATAATTTGCTACATTATAAATCATTTCTGATTTTAATTATTAATTTTAGTTATTTTTACTTCCTTGTACTAAATATAGAAAGTATTGTAATCACAAAAAATTTTGGTTTTCAGATTTCAACAAAAATATCCATTTTGACTAGTTTAGACGTGACATCTGTACGTACGTATGTATCTCACATAATTCAAAAACTATTAGTCGTAGAATGTTGAAATTTTGGATTTAGGTCAGTTGCAACATCTAGCTGTGCACCTTCGCTTTTGATTACAATCGACTTGACCAAGAATGTTCAAAAAAAAGTTCAGAATCCAAAAAAATTTGATTTTGGGCTTTTTCTTAACTACAGTAATAAGCTTTCATTGAAAGCTTTTCAACGCTATATCATAACTGGTACTTATTTTTATCGGCTTCAGAGTTATAACCAGATAAAATTTTAATTAATGGAATATTTGGATCTTTCAAGGAGAAGGCACATCGGTTCAAATCTGACTTCATTTATTCCTTTTTTTTTTAAATACAATGATTTATTAATAATATTAAATATTTATTAAACATTATTAAAAAAACTTTTTGTAAATAATAATTCAATAATAACAATAAAAAAAATATATGAAAAAGAAATCATAAGTTAACAGTGAAATAAAATTATATGAACTTTTCATTTAAAAAAAAATGTGTATATGTAATTTAATAGGCGTACAAAGAAGTCATGTGGTATTCATATCAGATTTTTAACTTTAATTATTTCTGATAAAAAATAGAAATTCAACCCATCATATTATAATTGTGCAAGTGATAAAAATATTAAACATTACAAAAGACAACAAAAACACAGACAAATATTCTCAATAAATTACAAGACTTGTACCAAAAAGAGTAATAAAAAAAAAAACAGATACAAACCTCTAACAGTGCCTGTTTTTTCAGTGTAGGTACAGTGAAAGTAAATCCAGTAGCCATTAATTTACTGGTATCGAGATTTAAATGCTTATTATCAAGCAATTCTTGATGAATATAAGGCGATAATGGAGTATTTTCAACATCGTTCAGCGAGCATGTTTCAGCCCAGGGACCTAGATGTTTATCATTAACATCTTCAACAACTGATGACAAGTCAATCTAAAAAAAAAGATGATAAATAAAAAAATAAGAGTATAAGATTACAACCGGCAAAGTTATTTATACAATCTTTGAAAATGATGCAAATAAATAATAACATTTATAAAATAATATTATTATTATTATTATAACATTATATTTTCACATTTATAAAACTTTAAGTAATATAATTAAAATGGTGTTTTATTTAGTCTGTTATTTTAAATTTTTCAGTAATTAAAAATTTTTTCATTGTTCATTTGTTGTTAAATAAAAAAAATGGTCGTATGATCAAAAACAGTGTTGAACATTCCAACAGCATGTCGAAGTTACAACAACAGAGAATATTAAAAAATATTCTTCCATTGCTATACTGAAAAAATATGATTATGAAAAAACAGATCTCACACACTTATAAGGCAGAAGATGCATGAGATCACTAAGACAATAGACATCTCAAATTAACTAATGGGTGCATCACATTTTACAAAATTTGGTACATTTTGAGAAAACAGTCTGCAAGATGGGTGTCATGTTTTCTCAAAATTCATCAAAAGCGTAAATGAATTTCCAAGTACATTTTGAGACTTTTTGACATAAGAGGGAGGAAATTTTGTGCTCTTTCATAACAGTTGATGAAAATTGGATACATACTGCCCATCTGAAAATAAGTAACAATTAAAACAATAAGTTACTGTTAGGGGAATTGCAAGAAAAAGGCAAAAACTGTTTCTCAACAAGAAAGATGATGGCCACTGTCTATTGGCAGGCTCATGATATTATTTTAACTGATTTTCTGGAGAAAGAGTAAAATGAAAATCCAGCAATATTATGCATCTTTGCTGGACTATCTAAATGAAATAAAGAAAAACTACCACTGATAACAGAATTTTTTTATTATAAAATTGAGACATTAATTTTTGATGTCTATATTTTCTTTGAAAAAATCTACATTTCATTGTTTACTAAATCAATGAAAAGATTTAAACAATAAAAATGTTATAGATAATTATGCATATTATTCATAATTTCTATAATAAGTAAATTTAGGCCTACAATAATTATAATCAGTTAATGAGGTCATTCAGTGACGAGTACATAATTCCAGTAGATAAAATGATTTTGGTTTCAGATTGATTGAGTTTATCAATGGAATTAGGTGGATCTTGCAGTCAATGTGCAATGAATGAATCAGTAGATAGGTACAGCGATTTTTTTTTTAATTTATAAATATTCCAAACCATGATCCCATAGTAAGTAATGTTATTAATAAACAATTCCAATCAGAAATTCAAATAAAAATATTTGGAAATTCCAGGTTAAGTCCTGCTCAAGCGTGGCACAACAAAATTTATTACATCCAACAGTAACTGTTACAGGGGATCAACCTATTGTTGCTGTATAGCTAAAAAAATTAAAAATTTTTAACAGAAGGGAAATATACTTAGCAGAAGCCTTAGCATCAAATACGTTACACTAAATATAAAAAAAATTTGGTTTTCAGGATGTTTACTGGTTTAGAAAATACTTTTTCTACAACTCATTGCAATTAGAAAAAATAAATAAAACCTTACCTTGGCAACCTTTGATAATGCATTCCCACAATAATCATGGTTTATATTAAAAATTTCAGATATAATATCTGTTATAACACCCTGTGTAGTATGACCACAATCAGTAATATTATATGTTTCTGATAATGTATCTTCTCTTTGAGCTAAATACCATATCCCACGACACAAATCATCTAGATGCACAGTATTCATAACTAGATCTCTACTCCATAATAATCTCATACTTTCTCCTAAATGTTTGTAAATAGCACCTAACACAAGTCTTGGGGCTGCAACATAATCAATTTAAAGAATGTTTAATTTTTAAATAAAATTATGAAAATACTATAATACAAGATACACGTTGTAAAGAAAGTAAACAAATTCTGAGTCCAGCTTCTAATTTAAACAATAACATATTCTCAATTTCATGGGCTATAACAGAGCAGACTTAAAAAATCTGAATTTGAAATTTGTATTGAATAGCTATACAGCGGGGGTAAAATATGTTATTACCTTTTTTTAGTATTTAATAAGAAGAGCTATTTAACTTAAATAATCTCTTTTAATTAACTTAATTACAAGGTATGTTTATAAAAGTAAGGTCCATTATGAAAAAAAAACAAAATTGAAAAACAAGAACAAACTATATTACTTACGCATAAAAACTATAATTACTACTACTTTCCTACATAGCCTTCAACCTAACACATTTTTCATAGCGTTTCAGTCACTAACTTCTTCCCTCTTCAAGAAATTCTGCACCAGTGACATAAACCAAGCAGTAGCACAATTTTTCATTCTGTCATCAAAGCTTTATGATGCATGTCACTGTTTAAGCTGAAGAAAAGGAAAATAATTACTGGGAGCAAGATCAGGGCTATAGGATGGATGACTGAAGATTTTCCAATGAAATTTTTTCAATTGCTCACGGTCTGATTTGCCTTGTTACCCAAGCATTGTCAAGCAAAAACAAAATCCTGCAGGTTAGCATTTCACATCATTTGTTTTTTAGAGCTCTCCTAAGATTTTTTAATGTTTCATGATACTTATCTCAACATTTACAGTAGTTCGGCAAACACTAAATTTGAAATGTAAGATACCCTTTTGTCGCAAAAAAAACAGAACCACAAGCTTTTTTATTGAACTTTCTTTTAAAGTTCTTTGGTACAGGAGATGTTGAATGCCACCACTGCATTAACTGCTGCTTTGTCTCGACATTTAAATAAGAAATAAAGGATTCATCTTTGGTAACAATGCGATCAAACAATTTATCATCTTCATTTTCCTAATGCCACAAAAATTCATACACTGCAGTAAAACTTTTCTCCTTGTATATGTTGTTTAACATCTTTAGCACCCACCTGGCACCCAATTTTTTTTTATAGCTCAATTTTTCAATCAAAACTTGATAAATAAAGGTCACGAAACTTCAGAAAAACATCAAATACAACTGTGACATGGTGAATCGCCAGTTTTTTCATATCTTTTAGTCATTTTTTCAATAAAATCATCTATTATTATCAACAACTGTCTCCTATATTTTTCATCATGTATGTTCATTTACCCTTCTCAAAATGAATGGTATCTATGTTTTACTTTGGCATTTTTGTTTTACTTTTGATACTCATAATATTTAGTCCATAAATATCACAAATTTACCTGTGAATTTCTGTAAATTTATCTGTGAAGAATTGTTTTTTGGGCATCAAAACTGGATTACTCCTTGTACTTCACACTTGGCAGGATCAAAAATTGTAGATCAATAAATGAATAAATAAACAACCAACAACAAAATAACAACACTGTTGTTTGCTAACAGCTGAAACTTGATTGAAACAATTGGATTGTGCAAGCGCCACCTGTTTATATCACGTATTTAGACAGAAAATTCAAAACAAACCTTACTTTAAAAACTTGCCTTATATACTGAAATATAACTTCATAACAGATTAGTTTAGCCAGTTTTGGGGAAACTAAAATACTGTATTATGTCAAAATAACTCTAGTTAAAGAAATAGAAAAAATATTGACAAATAACATTAAAATATTGAACAGTGATGTTAATCACTCTTTAATATTTATCAAATTGTTAATATTTAAAAAATAACTTGTCATAAGAAAGTGCTTTATTGTGAGTTAAAAAGCGTTCAGGTTTTGTCTTTAAGCAATTAATTCCTCTATTTCTATTAGCCATGGTCAAAAACTTCTTGCACAATAGAAAGTTTTTGTCATGTGGCAATTTCCTCCTCACCAGAGGAGGAAATAAGGAAAAAAATGAAACGTTTGCACTGACAACTACAATCATAATTCAATACTATGATATGCAATTATCTATATGAATGAAAACTGTAGCCAAAATTTTGTTTATTTTTTTTTAATATTATAATAATATGTAAAAACTGATTCTTTTATTGTTACTTCATATTCTGATGTTTTTCAATACGTTCCTGAAAAAATATGAGTACATTTCTGTGAAACAAACTCAGAAATACTTCTTAAGATACTGCAGGTCCAGAGACAAAGAAGTAGTATATGGCAATTAGTAAAGGCCGAGGTAAACTGAAATCAGATAGTGAGGAATCCAGTAGTACCTTCTTTCTCAATACCTTAATAAATAATCCATAATATTATAGGTTGTAAAAGTATAAATGCAGGTTTCATTATTTTTTCTTCCCGTTTTACTTCAAACAAATACATTTACAAAAATTGATTACCATAATTGCAGATACTGTTCAGTTCAGGATATCAACTTCTATTGTAGTTATTTCTTGCAATCAGAACCAGAAATCATTTAACAGAAGTCTGTTTCATCAAAGATATACAATAAAACTCCCAAGTACATATGCTCCTATCCAAAATACTCATCTTTCTTTAATTTTCATTTGCACCACTATGACCTGAGGTTCTCCCTCTATCTAATGGCAGCACTGCTCAAAAAAATAAAATAAATGCTGAACTTTTTCAACTAGTTACTAAATAATTTAGTTTTAATTTCAACATCTAACATGGTTTCGCTCACAAAACGACTGTCTTTAATTATTTTCACATTTGCTCTACATTATGTTTAAGGTATGCTCTATGTTTAAGGTATGTTTTATGCTCTACATAATGTTTATTAAGGTAATAAAAAGACAGGCCATTTAAGAACCCAATGGTTTTCAATAAATTTAATTTTTGCCCTAATAAAGTGCAATGAATCAACGCATAACATTTAAAAAATAATGCTTCAAAGCATAACATTTCACTTCCCATTTTGATTGCAACTGACTGAACCAAAAGTGTCCACTAAAAAAGCCCAAAATTCAAACTTTTTATTAACTGCAGTAATAAGCCCTCGTTGAGAGCTTTTCAATGACATATCATACTTTGTACTTATTTTCATTGATTCCAGAGTTATAGCCAAATAAAATTTTAATGAAAGATTTGTATCTTACAAACCACATTAGTTCGTATCAGACTTCATCTCATTTTTTTTTTTTTTAATCAAAATATATTGATTTTTAATAATTATTAACCTCTGATTGTAAAATGATTTTTATGATAAATAATTCAATAATAACAATAAAAAAATATATATATGAAAAAATATCAAAGTTATTAAAGAAATAAAATTTTATGTACTTTTCATTTTAAAAAAATGTGTATATGTAATTTATTAGGCGTATAAGGAAGTCATGTGGTGTCCACATCAGATTTTTTATGTATGTTTAAGTTTCTCTTAAACATACATAATACCTGAATGCAATTAAACATTGTTCTCTAGTACCAACATTGTATTACAGTTTAAATTTGATGCATGAAAAAATAGAAACTGTAAATGAATATGAAATTTTTTAAGGCTACAACAATCCACAAAAGAGTATATTTAAAATATAACTACTCAATTTTAACTGTGAGAATCACTTTAACAACTTTTTAATTGTGTTAAGCATATTAAGAATTTATATCGCAAGAATTTTTATTGCGCTTCAATGTGACTTTACAATATGGACGTTTTATTATAATTTTTAAATAATCAGTCAATAAATAAATACCTTATCCAGTTCAGTAACATATTATACTTATAAATCACAGCAGGATTGGCCAGATGTGATATTCAATGGATATAAAAGTAACTGCTTTAGTATTTACCAGCAAAAATCAATGGAAATTGTAATAAAACTTTCTGCAGAGCAGCATGATAAAATACATAATTAATTTATAATAATGATCACAAGTGGTTGCATTCCATATTAATGACATATCTCAATCAAAAAGGCATTAATGGACATTTAAAAAATATACATTATTTTAAACAAAGATGTAGAAAAAAAATTAGTTTTGCAACCAATATAATTTAAAACCACATTAACAGACTAATATTGGTTCTGTAAAAGAAAATCTTAAAATTTATTTTAAATAAGTTTGTGGAAAATCTTTTAAATTAGTAATTTGATACATATAAATTTAATTTTTACTGGTAGTTAATAATTTATTAAAAATCCAAATAGAAGTATAAGAAGGCCCTTTTGTTTACATAAAACTACTTTTGCTGAGTTACAATGTACAAAATATCAGTCTACATATTTACAAAGACAAAACAGTGACACAATTTGACAGCCCACTTTCATATTTTGAAAAAAGCTCAAAGAGATATCATTACATTTCAGATAGAAATAAAAGCGTGCATAATAAAAATATTCAATAATGATGACAAGCTTAATGTTTTATAAAGACATGTCAAAGTGAAACAGTATACTAAATTTCATACTTTTGACAACAGAAACATTTATATTAGCATTAATAGCAATATTACTCAGGGATCAGATATGCTACATCTAACTGAAAAGTGCAATTCAACAGATTTATCAGTATATAAAATTAGATTTACAATCCAATGACTTTTTTAAATATTAAACATAAAATTTTTTAGTCCTTTTATTTATTATTATTACTTTTGAATATAAAAGGTATCATCTCTGAGGAGATGATCAAAATGATTTGAGTTTTTTATAAAATCATTAAAAAATAACAAGAATAAGAGGTCAGTTTTTCTGTATTACACTGCCTCCTTCTACATTCTAAATTGAGGACCTAAATTTTACATGAGTGTTTTTAACAAAAATGAAAGTTTAACTATCAGCTTACAGTTAATAACTTATAATTTTAACCAGCTGTAAGAAGTTCCTTTGGAACCAACAATAAATAAATTTCATCTTTATTGAAATGTGCAGCCCTAAATTGAATATTTTATTGAGATCGCAAAAAAATTAAAAATGGAAATTTTTGTTTTCTGTGCTGTAATTTCTGAAAACTAGGAAATAGTTACGTCAATAAAGAGAAGTTTCTTCAAAGCATGCTGAAGGTTTATCAATATGCTATGTTTTCAAGAAATGTATAAGGTTTGATAAAAAAATATGCAGAATTTTTATATTTCTCAGGCTATACAAGTCCAACTGTCGCAATTTTTTTTATTGTCTTGGTACACTTGTCCCTAACATACGTTTACACGAGTAGCCATATTAAGTGCTTAGTTTATTGTTGGCTGTTGAAACACCATACTGGAAATTGCATTCTAGAGGTGCTTCAAAGATTCCACTGGCACAAATATAATAATTAGAAAGGGAGTACTTTGAAGGTGACAAAATCAATATTGATGATTTTTTTAGAAAAACTAAACTTCTACGTAACTTTTTTTTATCAAATCTCGCATATTTATATCATACAAGCCTATTTTCACACAGATATAAATGACATAGGCCTATAATGTTGTTAATCAATTACAGAACTGTTCTTATTAAGGTAAAAACAATGTAAGCCCCCACTGATGGAATATTCATTAAATAAATGTGTAAGAACAGTAACTATGACTCTTAATGTGTAAGGAAAATAGTATCTACAATTTTTTTTAAACTGTCACAAAAATTTTAATTAATATGTTCATTGCTGCCAATGAAATCAATTGGTCACATTGCTGCCAATGTGCCACCTGTCTGTGGAACCAGCAGGCCTCAAGTTGACTCGCATTATTTTGGCACCTGTCTGGTTATAAGCACGCCTGTTACTTCCTAACTAATACTGTGCGTGACATTGTTCATTCAAGAATGAAGTGTAATATTGTGCAATTGGTTTTATATATTTCATTATTCTTTGCTAGAAATTTCTACGCTTGCTTTCACGTTCATTATATTGTATTCTTCATAAGTTCATTCTTGTCTTTATTAAATTAGTGAACTTTTTTTATCTTAAATAGTTATGATATAATTGTTATATTTTCATTACATTATTATCAAATTATAAAAAAAAAAAATGAGTGATGTTTTGTGCCTTTGAATGCAAAAAGACACTGTGTATCAAGAAAACAATATTTGCATTCATATTCCGAGAAAAAAGATTGCTTGGATTGTAAAGATAGAGATTCTGAATAGAGATTTATCACACAGTGATCATTCAAATGTTGAAGATTCGCATCAGTTTGAATTAACAGATGGCATAGAAATAAATGTAGAAGATACTTCTGATATTCTCAAATATTCTGCTCACAAAACGTGGTGAAAACAGTCAATCTTCAAACAATGACACTAGTTACTCCAGCTTGGTTATCTGCAGGATATATAAATTGAAAGCTGTTGGTTTTTTGAAAAACCAACAATTTAATCAAAAATTATACATATTCTTAACAAAGAATATATATTTTTTTTATTAATAAATAGATAAATCCTAAAAAATAAACTAAATCATAAATCTAATAATCAAGATAAATAATAGTAATTTAATTATTTTTCCAAGTATTAAGAATATTAGTTTGAAATAAACTGAACGTTATGTAAATTAAAAATTATATGTGACCGGTTGGTCTCATTGGCAGCTCTGATGAAAATTCTGCCGGTATGCCAATAGGACTAATCAATTAAAAATGCTTTTTTATATTTCAGTATGTAAAAATAACAGTAACCATTATTTATTGATATTTAGTTCTTAAAAATAAAAATACTGCCTCGATATCTGGGGTCCAGGAGATGGAAAAAAAATGAGTGCTTAATGTGTTATGGCATCTATAATATCTCTTCAGAATATATTTATAATTAGTGGATCATAGTTGTTCAATTATTTAATCCGTGGAAAATTTAATATTACATTTTTTTTGGATAATTCCAAACTCTAATTACAATAGCATATTACTATAATATAATATTTTAATCAGCAAAAACCAAATAAGAAAGTCTAACAACAGAAAAAAAAAATAGAACAGTAAATCTGAGTTAATTAATTAGAGTAACAAAATTTAAAAAAATAATAATATGCAAACAAATTACCAATTCCATTACGATCCCCAATTCCATACACAATAGCAGGGCGAACAATTGTGAAATTAAGACCAGGAATGGTAAGTAAATGTTGTTCAACTTGCCATTTACATTTAGCAATACTTGTCCAAGGGTCTACTTTATCACTTTCTTTATGTCTAACCTGAAACAAAACATTACATTAGCCAGATTTTTAATTTAAAAATAATCTACAAAAATAATTATTTAAGATGAAATATAGGAAATTTTATCTATTTATTCAATAATTTGTTTTCAGGTATTAATCACATACAAATGAAAATGTCATTACATAAATTTTAAACCATAAAAATACAAATAGATTAACACAACCTTACATGTACAAATAGGTAAACAAAAAACATATTTACATAAATTTGCAATTTCTTTAACGACAAAAATAACAATAGAAAATTATCTTGAAATCATTACTTTTAACTTATTATGGCCTTTGAATTTAAATTCAAATCGATTGTCTAAATTCCAATAAATCATCTTTCTCAGTACAGAATACATTATGTATACATAGACAATACTTTAAGAACATTACCAGAATGCCAGAGCATTCTGAAATCTAACAGAAACCGGCAAGGGATGGTTTATCAATCTTTATCACATTTATTATTTAATGAAAACAATGCTAATGGATGAACTTAAAATTAGTGTCTTCTTTGACAGAATATAAGTTTTAATTATATAAGAAAACAAATTTTAAGACACTGATAAAAATAAAAATTATCAATCTAACTAAACAGAAATTTAGGCACTGCTAGCAAATGACATCGATGAAGTTAAATCACAGATAACAGAACTTCAAAATATTACAAATAAAATTGGCCTTAAAATATCATTTGAAGAGACAGAAATTATGCCCCAAAAACCAACACAATTAAAAAAAGTAAACATAAATGGTAATAAAATTAAAATGGTAACCCGATTTAAATACCTCTGAGAAATAATAACAAACAACCTAAACAAAAAAAAAAACCTTGATCTAAACAACAACAAACAAACCAGCTAGCTAAAGCTCAAAAATTAACCTGTTATACCTACAATAAGAAATGCCTACCAACAAACGTAAAAATAAGACACTACAACAAAGTTATAAAAGCAGAAGCCACTTATGCAGCAGAAACACTCTTCCACCTAAACAAATAATCAAAGACAGACTCCAGAAAATCAAAAGAAGAATTGGAAGAACCTGCATCGATAAAAAGTACCAGAAAGATGGGCAGTGGTGGACTACACTCAACAAACTCATGTACAAAAAGTAAGAACCCATCACTGATACTATGTGTCAGAGGAAACTAGGATTCTTTGGATACATCAAGAGGATGCAAGATTCAACACATCTGAAACTGCTGGTATAGTATAATCTTGACTCGAAAAACATCAAGACAGGATGCACGTGGATCAGAGAAATAAGAGAGGATCTGAAGGAAATTGGCCTTACACCAGAAGACACCACAGATAAGAAAAAATTAAACAAGAAAATCAAGAACAAAAACACTCGCTTCACACTCACAGGAAAAAGTCATAATTTGAACATTTTTAACATTAAAAGGGGCACAAAGATCAGAACGTATGAAAAACTACTAGGAGGACCGCAAGGCCCAAACAGTCCTATCGAAGAGATTTGAATAATGAACTAACTAAAGTGATCCTATGTGGTCATAAAAGATAATAATAATGTATATATATATATATATATATATATATATATATATAAATCAATACTGTAAATCATTCCAAAACTGGACAGAAAAATTTACATGTACACTCATAATATTATTCAAAATTTCAAAATATAAAAGATAATTTTAAATAAAATTACAAATAATTAAAAGAATATATTTTAATGTAATAGATATAGAATTTAATACCAATCAATTTGATGCAGGATACCGTGAAAACTGTCAGTGGAAATTAATTTATTAAGTTGTCACGAAATCAAAGTTTAACTAATTTATACACCACTTACAAATGAGTATATAAATATATATCATCAAAAAAAAATGTCATTAATATCTGAAACTAAAATATCATTATCTTTACTTTATTCTATTTTTACTTTATAGTATTCACATAATTAACAATGAGATTGATTATATTTTACAATTCAATTAGTTGAACTCAATTGACTAAATTTAAATCACCATGCTAAGCCCCAAAAAGCACAAAAAAAATTCAAATTAAAATACATGTTAAAAAGCAGAATAGATATTCATTTTAACTGAATTACAAGATTAAAATAAGATGGTATTGATAAGAATAAGGAATTTAAAAACTTATCACTTAAAATAACTCACAAAAAATATGATACAAACTCTAAAAATATAAATCATAACATATTTGGGTTTATCCAATAAGGCATTATTAAATTTCTAGTGAAAACTGAAATTAATTAAAATTTCACCGTTTTAAAAGTAAAAGAAAAATTTTACAGAACAAAGTAAGAACAAGAAGAAAACTTTAGTGCACATTCAAATAGATCATAATAAAATAATTACACTCTCTCAAATTATTAAAATATAATATTATAATAATTAAATATTATATAAACTTATTTTGGAAGGGTCATAACTATCCCAAACCTATACTATATTATATACTTTTAACCAGTACTATTTAACCTATACTAAAATAAAAATTTAACCACAGTTTAAAACAATTGATCTAATATTTAACAATTTACAAACTTATAAATAAGACTTTAGCAGTATTTAAATTGTTGAGGAGAACAGTTATATTTGTCTTCATCAGACTAAATGTTTCATGTAAATTTTAATAAATTACTCTGACATCATTATATGTACGGCATTTCACCAATATATAGCAAATAATTTTGTTTTAATTTAATAATAAATTGGACATAAATTAGATCTATTGATGCCAAAGCCAACACTGTAATTATTATTATTATTACAAATTTCTACCCAAATAGTTAAACGATAACCCACTTTTATGCCTTTCTTTTTCTGTTTAGCCTTTGGAACCACAGTAAGGTATTACTTCAGAGGATGATATATATGAATGTAAATTAAGTGTAGCTAATACAGTCTCAGGTCGACCATTCCTGAGATGAGTGGTTAATTGAAACTCAACCACCAAAGGATACCAGTATCCATGATAAGGCTAACTTTTTGAAAAGTACGATCTTTTTTTTTTATATAAAATGTTTAATGTAAACTACTGCAAAAATCAGCCAGACATTTCAGCTTAATTCTTAGATCTGAGAGACTTTTTATCATCTATTTTTATTCATGAAACACTTCTCCCTATAAAAATTGTTGACATTCCACATTCAAATATCAACAATGAAGGACTTATCAAATCTCCTTGCAACATGTCATTAGAAGTTGGCATCAATTCTATGCTTTCCTTGCAATTTACTAATAACTATGTCTCCCATATAGACTTTAAGGAGCCTGATTAGATTTCTATACCCTTAACTCTCCTAACCTAAGCCAAAGGTGTGTGCAGAACCAAATCAAATGCAAATTCAAAATCAATGAACGAAGCAAACAATCTTTCTTTTTGCTCAACCTGATGATAATAAATTGCAAAATTTAAAACAAAAATTATTATCAATACAACCTCAATTTTTGCAGAGACATTTCGGGAAAATCTTACAATTTTCATTCCAAAACATTAGCCAAGACTATATTAGTCAAAAGGACATTTCACTGTCACATTAATATGATAATTTTTTGATTCTTCCCATTTCCTTTTTATATTAAAAAAAAATAATTTTCATTTTGACCCATTCAGAAGAGATTTATCATCCAAAAGAATTTTATTAAACATTGATAAATAAGAAGTATTATTCCCACAACGAGAGAAGCAATCTATACTCATTAGAAATTGCCAAGTCCTAGCAATTTCTTTCTTTTCAAATAACAGAAGTAAGTTCTGTTTCTTCAAATTCCTGGATTTAAATAAGTGCACCAGAAAATAAACGTTACTAAATGGGTTGTCTCTACAACTATTCTGAAAAAAGGAAATTTTATACAATTACACTCTACTTTAGGATGTATTCCTTACTTAAATTTTTTCTACTGCGCCCAAGAATTCTGTAGAGGAATCAAACTTTGGTCAAAATTCCACTAAGACTTATAAAAATCATTTTTTTTCTTTTCAACACATCTTTATACATTTTCTTTTCAGACAAAAAGATACCTACAATTCAATCTTAAAAACTGCACTGTTGTCTCTTAATCAATATAACTTACACATATTATGCTTATATACATTACAATCGAAGTTGAACCAAGGTTTACTTCTGAATAGTACACTACTAATTTCAAGATAAAATGGAGAATAATGGATTGCATGGAGAATATTAAGTTTAAAAGATGACTGCAAAGTATTATGTCTATATCCATATCATCTAACCAAATTATTTAAAACTTTTAAATTTCATTATTATTTGCAAAACAATTTTTCTTTATCATCTTAGTATTTGTTTTAACTGAAGCTGGCAAATGATCCAAATATAAAATAAAATCAGCTGCTTGAAGATCGAATACAGAATTAAAAAATGATAATCTATTCTACTATTAAAGTTGTCAGCTATTAACACTACAACTAAATAAATAACAATTTGTAATTCTCCAAACAAACAGTATTCCAAACCAGGTAAATTAATAGAACTACTACCCTATTTGAAATTCATTCACCCCACCCACTATAGCAAAACTACTGATTTATATTCACATTAACAGAAAGGAATCAATACTTTGAACATTATTATGACTATTTCTTAAACTCTTTTTTCTTAATATGATTAGCCCTCATTGGTTCTTCAGTTCTATTTGGTTCTTTTTGGTGAATGAATTTGGTCATACATAATATGGTAAACTACCCTCAACAGAGACAATATTTGTGAAAATTTATTACCTTTTTCTTTTCTCTGTCCATTCTTTATAATTTGTTACTCTTCCTTGGATAATCAAATTAATTAATAAATATTTTAATGAATTTCAACAGAATGCATTAGCTACCACTCTAGCTCCCATTTTAAACATCTTCTAATAACTGGCAAAGCAGCAATTCTTTGTTGCAAGCACAATGGTATGACAACTCTATTTAATGAAGAGTCCAGAGATTCTATTTTTATGTAAAAGTCTGATAAACAGGTAAACAAGGTTTAGAAATATTAATGGATAAAGCACATCTTCCTTCTATTTCTCATACAATCCACAGCTTTAGTAAATTCATAAAAACCAGAAAAATTATTAAAAGTAAATTAGAAAACTGAAGAATTTGATGTTAAGCAAATGACATTTAATAAAATTCTACTAATAATTAAAAGTACAGTATAAAAAATATAAATATCTCAAAATAGCTTATTCGTATTCATAAATTATAACTGATATTATTAGTTAATAAAAATTTTTTTTAATTAACCTTTTCACTTGAAAACATTTGACCGGATGAAATTTCAATATATCTTTTGACACGCTGTTTTGCAGCATTTTCAGCGCAATTAGCACCAACTTTTAAAATTCCTTCACGATAAATAGCAACAGTCTGACCAAGTCTTGTTTCACAAGCGCAGTTTATAGCATAATCAAATGTTTCATCTCCAAAGGCATTTTCACATGAACCTAGAAAAAATATTAAAAATTACATTATTACCGGCACTAATAATAGAATAATTTAGTAATACTGGGATTTTATTATTAACAATTAGGTTAGTACAAAAAAAATTATTTAAAGATAATTGATTTAATTAGGCAAACAGAAACAATACAAAAAATGTTGTGAACAAACCATAGTCCCATGAGATTTAACAGCGTGAAAAGAGAACAAAAATATTTATTTATTTTTGATTCTGATCGGTACTTAGTAATACATTATAGACCACATCAGGAACGGTAAAATCCACTCCACGGAGTGTAATTTATCCATGGAATAGTTTTTTTATCCACTCTATGAATAGGAAAACAAACTGCCCCAGCATTTACCTGGATTGTTTGAGAGAAACAATAGTAAAACTTTGAATACGGCAGCATCACAAAATGCACAATTAATTATACAATAAAAAATAGGTGAGATTAAACTTCATATTAATTATTTAAAATATAAACACACATGAGATAATGTTAAATATAATAATTTAAAAATAATTTTAAATGTGCACAAGAAGATACTGAACATAAAACAAATTATCTGAATACATATTTATGTAAAGTGAACAGAGAAAATTTGGGTTTTTTTTAGTTTTTAATTGGTGTTATTAAAAATTCATCGATAATAATGTTGATTCTGTAAAATAAAATCATTTAATTGTATTTTAAATAAATTAACGAGAAGATTTTTTAAAATAGTTTAATAATTTATTAAAAATGCCAATGGAAGCATAATAAAACCCTTTCTTGTAACTATTCCGTTAAATTACACAAAAACAGTTCTGTTATCCAGTTTATTAGAAATGGAAATTATTGTTTTTTTTTAAGAATAAGTAACTATTTTTTTTTTTTAGCAAAGATTGTACATTCATAAATATGAACATAAGGATGGGTTAACATTTAAAATTTTTTAAGTATCAATCTATATGATTCATATTTATTGACACAAAACAATTATCTGACATGCTATTTATATATCTTAAAAACTTGTACTGAGTTCAAGTGAGCCCCAAAATATCATACGTTGAAACACAAAAATGTTTTTTTTTGTTTAGCAACTGCTGTTTTTTGAGAAAAGCTTATGTTTTTTAATTAAAGTAACACAGTTCATGAGATGATCAAAGAACTAACTTATTATTTTCAGAATATATATAAAGTTCATATTAAAATTAAACTTATTGAATTTCTTATTTTAATTTCTATAAACAATATTTCTCACGCCAATTCCCAAACTGTGCACTAAATGGTTAAAATTTAAAATAAAATTACATACGAGGTGCGACAATAAAGTAATGAGACTGATTTTTCTTTGCAAGATGTGCAACCCTGCAGTTTGCGTAGGTTATACCATCTTTGACCTTGGTTTATAAGCTACTTCTAGTCCAAGCGGCACATTGATGCAACTGCTCAGTTGTGAGTTGTGCTGTAATAAGTGAACACGTGTTTGTGTCACTCGTCACAGAAATGAAACCGCAAAATATTGCGCAATGGTATGCCATTTCTTTTTGCGTTAAATCGGGTGAAAACGCGACGACAACTTATGGTAAGCTTCAGAAGGCATTTGGAGAGGAGGTTATGTCAAGAGCTCAAGTTTTTCGGTGGCATAAAATTTTTAGTGAAGGCAGAACGAATGTTGAAGATGAAGACCGCAGTGGACGACCATCAACCTCACGGACAGATGTCAACTTGACCAGGGTGCGTGAAATCGTACGATCTGATAGAAGATTATCTGTGAAAATGATTGCAGAAGAACTCAACATTGATCGAGAAACGGTTCGTCTAATATTAACTGAAGATCATGGTATGAGAAAGATTTGTGCAAAAATGGTCCCCAAAAATCTCACACAACAGCGAGAAACATGGAAAAATGTGGCAGCCAATCTGTTAGAGCAAACGGAAATCAATCCAGATTTGTTGAGCTGCGTTATCACTGGTGATGAAGGTTATTGTTTTTTCAATACGATCCAGAGACAAAATGCCAAAGTTCACAATGGTGCTCAAAGGGATCACCCAGACCAAAAAAAGCTCGCGTGTCAGAGTCAAAAGTGAAATGCATGCTTGTGTGCTTCTTCGATTCCAAGGGAATTGTTCATAAAGAGTGGGTGCCTCCTGGACAAACAGTTAACTGATATTTCTACCAAGAAATTTTAGAAAGACTCATAAACGAGTTCTTCGTGTCCATGCCAACATTACTGATAATTGGATTCTGCATCACGATAATGCGCCATCCCATACTGCTCTGTCAGTACAGCAATTTTTAACCTCAAAACAAATTTCAGTACTACCACAGCCACCTTATTCACCAGATATCGCTCTGTGCAACTTTTTTCTATTTCCAAGAGTCAAAATGGCGGTCAAGGGACACCATTTTCAAACAACATAAGATGTCCAAAAAGCTGTGACGAGGGTCTTGGAATATATTACAGAAGATGAGTTCCAGAAATGTTACCATCAATGGCAGAAGCGCTGGAATAAGTGTGTGCAATCAGAGGGGAACTACTTTGAAGGAGACAACACTAAACATGACTAAAATGGTAAGCAACATTTTTTTCACATCAGTCTCATTACTTTATTGTCGCACCTCGTATATAATTAAGATGGAGTAAACAATTTGATTAAGTACATGTAATAATACGTAAAGGGCTACAATTACTTAAAAGAAGTCAATAGTATCAGTGATGATATCTTAAAATTAGTGAATATACATTTAAGTTTTCCATGCTTAAATTAAATTAATGAGAAATGAGCTCATGCGGCAGACTCACTAAACCACATGGATATGTTTTAACATTCATATTATGAATTATACATGTAGATTATACCTACACATTCTAAATAACCAAAAATATATAATAATTTATAAAAATTAATGGTAGTAATACTAAAAATAAATTAATTATTTTTTAGAACTCAAACTAAATGAAAATTACTATTAAAGAAAAGTCTGGTCTTTTTTTTTGGTGAAAAATGACACAATAAATTACATCATATAAAAACATCACTCTACAAAGTTCAAGAGTTAGTAAAAGAAGTTTTACTAATATGCTTTCCTGAAGTAAGTTTAGATGGATGGTGTACTAATTACTTTGGTAATACTTTTAAATTGTATTTTAAACAATTAATTTTCCCAAACTGAATATTTAAAAATGTAATGAATATTTGTATTATACCAATTTGTATTTCTTATCTAAAATTTGTAAAATTATCTAAAATACAATAATACAAAACTAGTAATAAAATTAAATTTATTACAAATTAATTAAATAATTTAATGTAATTAAATTAAATTTATTACAAATATTGCAATGTTACGTTTAAGATAAATTTTAAAAATAATATATATAATATTTGTAATAACAACATTATTAATAGTTATGGACAAAATACATATTATTAAATTCAATAGTTTTAAGTGATACATATTTCAACAGTTAAAATAATTTAGTATAATTTATAATTATGATAGTAGGTATATACTAGGGTTATTTGTTCTTCACCTGATAAAGAAAACACAAGATTTTTTAGAAATTTTTTCCACTAAGTTACCTGGCAATTCGATACATTTAGATCAATGACTTTCCAACTTTTTAATACCCCCGTATAATGCAATTCATCCATCAATATGCAGTTGTTTCAGTTTTTTACCTCATCATTTGAAGTAATCGTCATCCAATGGGATTGGAAAAAGAACTCTTCAGCTTTGGGAAAAGGAAGTTAATTGTTGGGAGCCACATCCAGTATATTCAGCGCATATGGAAGCACATTGTAGTGTAGTTGAGTTTTGCAGCAACAACCCAAGTCAACCTGTTTTAAACCAATACAACCTGTATGCAGGTGCATTATTCTGATGAAAGAACATATTCTTTCTGGCCAAATGTAGATGTTTAGTCTGAATAACATCCTTCAATCGGTCCAGTAGTGAAGTGTTATAATTCCCGGAGGTGTTGCCATTTTTCACGTAGTCTATGATCTCCAAATCATGAGAATTCCAAATAAAAAACCATAGCCATGGCTTTTCCTGTAAATGGTACTATTTTTGCTGTCTTTGACACACTTTCACCTTCTCCTACCTACTGTTTGTTGTCTGGCATGTAATGGTCGAATTCATTTTTCAATTACTGTTATAAAACGTTGAAGAAGAATAACAGAATCACGTTTAAATAAATTTAACTCCCTTGGGAAGTATATTTTTTGTTAAAATTTTTATTAACCAAATGCAGCATCCACTATTAAGGAGAAAGCTTTTTCATACCCAAAACATCATGTAAAAGTCCGAGACATGGTCTATTGAGATGTTTGTAATGTCAGAAACATTCATTCAATATGGCTTTGTGATTTTTTTATGATGATTTTGTCAGTCATAGCAGTTTTTGAGTATCTAAAGTGTTCATATCTTGAATGGATGCAAGACCAAATTTAAATTCAGCAGCCCTCTATTTTACTGTCAAAAACAAAGGGGAATAATGCTTAAAAGTGGACTCTAGCTTTTTCCATCAGAGCTAAATGTTTTAAAGTGGTAAAGTATTTTAAGACAGCTCAGATTTCAATTTTATCCATTTTTCAAAAAATCTCAAAACAAATAAGCAACTAAATGCATACATTTAAAATTTTGCAGCATGCCATCTAAAGAATCATACTTTACAAACATCATAGCATAATTTGGTCATATTTGCACAATCTCTGTCAGGTCGAAAAACTTTCCAAACAATCCTCCAATTATTTAATAAAATTTATGTAAAAAGTTAAATTTTCAATGTGTTTTCATTTTTTGTGTTTTAACTATTTTTCGTTTTACAAAAATCTATTTTCTTCTTTTCTTCATTATCTTATATCCTAGATCAAGTAATAATAATAAATTGTAGACACGCTTGTACTATCAGCCTCCAGTCCTCTACTTTTCTTTGTAATGTATTTCTACTTATAATATCTTAAATATATCTGGCCAGCCTTTACTAAATCTAACTTTGGATCTTTTACAATTTTCCTAGCGATGTAATAACTTCAATGATGTTATTTCTTCATCATCTCTTTATACAACCAAACTGTTTAAAGTCTTGCTGTTCCTATGTTTTGAATTCTCCCAAAAAACTTACTGTTTGTGAGAACTCTTACTTTAACATTCCTCATACAATCCCTCTTTGTTTAGCCTATCATAACGTTTATAAATAAGACCTTCCAAAAATATAAAAAAATTATATCATTATTTTTACAAATTTCTTTTCCAAAAATTATATCACATATCATAATCACATGATTGAATAGAAAGTAGTCTAGCTACAGCTAATTTTAGAAATATTTAAAATAAATATTTGACTTATCATATTTTTTATGATCCTCATGGTTCTAATACTTAAAAAAGGAAAATAAATACCAGTGACAGAATATTGGATTGTTTAAAAGACATTTCAATTTTAATATTTTAACGCAACAGAGCATGAGATTAAAAAGGTTTTAGATTTTAAAAGTCTAAGATTGCAAACATCAACTTAATTAATTTTTAATACTATCTTAATAATCCATTTTCTGATATGAGTATGGATTCAAAAATATATTTTTTTTGTTGTAAATTTCTTATTATACTTGAACCTACAGGCCTGTGGTCTTGGAGTTTCAAAATGCGTACTAGAAGAATTATTTTATTTAAGAAAAATCTACTGATTTTCAATTCATAAAATCATTATTATTTAAATGGTTATAAAACAAAATGAAAAAAAAACACAGATAAGGAAGTGACAACAGATAATGTACAACTTGACTGATAGGTACTGGAAAAAAGTTTTTTTTAATCAATAGATAATTACTATTTTAACTTCATGAGCAAATGAAATTTCCTGTTAAAAATGATAATTCCTGCAGGGCACAATATTATAAATTCACATCTTTTTTAAATGTATATTAATAAATGGCGTAGGAAATTGCATTCTAGAAGCAGAGTTATATTGTTAAAACTACCAATTATAATGATAGTTTTTTGTTTCTAATTACCTTCATATAGCAATTTTGCCGAGATCTCTGTTTCTGAGAAAAATATTTTGTTACAAAAAATAATGTAAACTTTAAAAGTTACGAATCTAGGTTTGAAGTAAAATCTACTAAGGACTAAACAGACATAATGCAAAAACGTAGTAAGCGTAAATTATTAGTTTTAAGAAAATAATATAAAATAAATACATATTTTAAATGTAAATTTGTATAAAATATATGCAGTATATATATATATTAATCATATATTAACGGGAAATCTTGAAAGTTGTGTTGGTAGCCGTGGGCGATTGGTACCACTTGATAAGTGGCGCCAGCCTCTCTAAACTAACCTGCCATTTAGTTGTCATGGATCCTTGGAGTGGTGTGCAACGTGCATTTGCTATCAAAGCGTTTTAAAAAATAATAACAGTGTGGAGGGAGCGCGTAGAGAATTTCGCCGTCATTTTAATCTGGGACGGCACGACCGTGATCCATCAGCACACGCAATTAAAAGATGGATATCTAATTTTGAGGAAACCGGTTCGGCAATGAAAAAGAAACCTCCAGGCCGTGAGTGAACCGTCCGTACACCACAGAATGTTCAAGCTTTACAAGATGCTGTCACACGAAGTTCACATCGGTCAATCCGTCGTCTCTCAGCATCTTTACAATCGCATAGTTCAAGTGTTCAAAGAATGTTAGTGAAGGACTTGGAATTCCATCCGTACAAGTTGCAGATCGT
Source organism: Lycorma delicatula (assembly GCF_047948215.1). NCBI lineage: Eukaryota > Metazoa > Arthropoda > Insecta > Hemiptera > Fulgoridae > Lycorma > Lycorma delicatula. The sequence continues at coordinate 115,731,378 of NC_134463.1, read as the reverse complement.
CCAGGAACTGAAACCGAACGATGCAGTTGTGCGAGCACAATTCTGTAATGTAATACTTCAGAAGATAAACGATAACGAAGAGTTTGTTCACGAACTGTGGATGTCAGACGAAGCGCATTTCCACTTCAGTGGATTTGTTAACAAGCAAAATTTCAGATACCGGGCACAAGAAAATCCTACGCAGCTACACCAGCGTCCGTTGCACGGCCAGAAAGTGACCGTGTGGTGTGCTATGTCATCTTACGGTGTTATAGGCCTTTATTTTTTTGAGGATAACAACGGTCTTGCGATTACAGTGACGTCGGCTTGTTACGTTGCCGTGCTTGAAACCTTTGTTGTGGAACAACAAAAGAGATTTCCATCGATTCTTAACACAGCCTGGTTTCAACAAGACGGAGCAACGTCACATACTGCACGAATATCGATGGCAGCTGTACGCCGATCATTTGAACAACGTGTCATTTCACCAAATGGTGACATTAGATGGCCTCCCAGATCGCCTGATCTCTCAGCTTGCGATTACTTTTTGCGGGGTCACCTTAAAAGCAAAGTGTTCCACAGTAGACCTGCTACAACGGAAGAACTGAAGGCAAAGATCCGAGAAGCAATTGCGGAAATTCCAGTCGAGATGTTACGTCAAACCACGAACAATTTAACGGGGAGACTTGGTGAGTGTTTACGTAGAAGAGGAGGTCACCTGCAAGATGTCATCTTTAAAAAATAAACTAAAATATATGTATCCTAAAATGGCAACATTTGTACAATTACATGAAATAAAATTCATTTTCTAAAAAACATTTTTCATAACGTTATTTAATTTTTAAAATTTCCCGCTTTGAATCACTCTATATATATACAGAATGATTCCAAGTAAAGAGAGGGAGATAATTTCGAGACTGATTCTAGAGCTTGAAATAAGGAAAAAAATACATATAAACATATGTCTGAAAATGCTTTGTTATTGAGTTATGGCTAGCGAAAAATTCTGTCAGTTTCAGTTCCCCCGGTGAAATGAAGTCATACTGAAATACTAAGGGCATTATGTACAGGAATAAACTTGATGTTTATGTTTTTCATCCTTAAAATTGAATAAAAAAGATCTCATATAATATTCATTTAATAGAACAGTATTTCCTGTAGTATTCTCCAATGTAAAACAGAAAAATCTGGTGAAAAAAACACTTATTTTAGGTTTGAAGTACAATAACTTTATTAAATAACTAATAAATGTGTAAATTTTACTATAAAAATTTATAGGGAATTTAATTCTGGGTAGAATAATGTAATAAAGTTATGAAGACAAAAAAAAAATAAACTTTTAATATTAAAAACAAAACAGAAAAATGTTATAAATTTGTAAAAATTAAAAAGTTTTTTTTAGCACAATAAATTTAGTCCTATAACAAATTAAAATACTTTTAATCTACTTAAAAAAGAAAAAAATACTGTATTTATACTGTATTAATTACAAGTATTCAAAAAATTCCATCATTGACATCCATGCACTTTTCCAACAAATTTCCTTTCATTTTCTGTCATCAACCTAATATCTTTACTTTCCTTGATGAGGCCAGTAGCATTGAGAATGTGAGCGATCAATTCATCATGTGTCCACTTTTTTATTGTATACCTTGCATTTCATTCCTTCTCAAAAACATTAATCTAACGGAGAAAGGTCCGGTGACGTAGGTAACCAATTTACCGGCCCTCTAAGTTCAATCCATTTACCAGTAAATCTTTCATCTATGAATTGTTTTACTTCATTCATGAAATGTGTTGGAGCCCCATCAAGTTGATAGTGCATTTCATAATTCGTTTTGCCAATGGGAATTTTCAAGCACTGTGAGAAATTCATTGTATAAAAATTACAGATAATTTTTCCCCGTGACACGTTGAACTAATATGAAATGGCCTATTAAGTGGTTGCAGATATTGCTACACCAAATGTACACTGAAAATTGTTGCTGGAAATTTGATTCAACTACAGCATGTGGATTTTCTTCAGACCAATGATGTGAATTCTATGTGCTTTTTAAGACGTTACTGGTAAAAGTAGCTTCACCCAAAAGTAGTATGAACAGAATTGTAGTAATTATTGTTAACCCATTGAAAAAATTGCAGTCGTCTGGAACGGTCACCAAGCTAAAGGTGTTGAAATTTCTAAACATGAAATGGCTGCAGTTTGTGAGCATGTAAGGTTCTCCATACTGCACTTTGTGAAATGTTGTCAAGTAGAAATTCTTCATATGCTTGTAGTAGTAAGTTATATCGCCTGAAGAATGATTTCCCTTTCATCACCATGTACCAGCTCTCAAATTAAACTTGAGTGCTGGGAAACGTACCATTTTCACAAAGTTTATTAAAAATTGTATAAAATATTTCACAGTTAACACTGTTTTTAATTTTTACAAATTCAAAACATTTTTCTGTTTTGTTTTTAATAATGAAAGTTAATTTTAACAAAGTTATTGTACTTCAAACCTAAAAAGAACTTGCTTTTTCACCGCTGAATTTTTATTTTTATGTTGGATATCATGAAAACTAAAAGAAATCAGTTCTCGAAAATGTATTACTCAACTTTTCAGGTCAAAAACCATAAGATAACATCCAGTTTATCCCTTACATAACGCCTTAAAAATTTCAGTGTGACCAACTCAATATGGTCGGGCGAATTTTTTCGCTAACCGTAACTTGATAACAAAGCATTTTCAGTCACATATTTGTATGAACTTTTCCCTTATTGGAAGCTCTAAAATCAGATCTCCAATTATTTGCTTTCCTCCTGAATCATTCTGTGTACATATGTACAGACAATTCCATAGTGCACGGCAATCTCTCGGGTGATGATTCTACAGCCAAAACTAAGAAAAAAAATTCATATAAAGATTGATGAGAAAACGGTTCATTAGTGAGTTATGGCTCGCGAAACATTTAGTCCTGCTTTCTGCTACCTCTGTGAAATTAAACCGTACTAAAATTGTTAGAGTACAAATCGAGTGATAAATTTGGTGATTCCTTATGGTTTGTAATCTAAGAAAAGATATAGGTAAAAGTGGTTCCAGACCTCTTATCTCACTTAGGCTTTAACAAAACGTGGCAAAACACGAAAAGGTTTTGTCGGAAGAGAACTTTTACATCCTTCTCGAAGTAAAGGAAGTATTGTGATTGCAAAAAAATTTTGGTTTTCAGATTTCAACGGAAATATCAATTTTGAACATCCCTGAATCCATTTTGACTAGTTTCAGCGTAACGTCTGTACATATGTATCTCGCATAATCCACAAACAATAAGTTGTAGAATGCTGAAACTTTGTACTTAGGACTGTTGTAACATGTAGTTGTGCACCTCCCCTTTTGATTGCAATCGACTAGGCCAAAAATGGACAAAAAAGTCCAAAATCCAAAACATTTGGATTTTGAACTTTTGTGCATATCAGTTCAAATCCGATTTCATACACATAATTAAAAAAAAAAATTTTTAAGTTAAATATATTGATTTATTAACCTCTGACGGTAAAAAAACTTTTAACAATAAATAACAATTAATAATATAAAAAAATATGAAAAAAATCAGAAGTTATTAGTGAGAGAACATTTTATGTACTTTTCATTTTAATTAAAAAATTTACAATCAGAATTACTAATAAATCAACATATTTAAATTGAAAAAAATGGTATTCATATGAAGTCTGATTCGAAGTGATATCTACTTGAGTGACGTGAAACGAAATTAAAATATAAACTAATATAAAATGCTAACGAAATTTTTTGGGCCACTTTTCTCGAGTATAATTGAATATTGCGTGTTAATATTTTGTGATAAAGACATGTAAATCGTGTACTATTCACACACATGCAGTATGGTTCAAACAGGTGTCCCAAAGCCTATGCCTTTCCCTGTTAGCTACAGTAATATGGATCTTAGGTGCCTTATACCGATTTAAATTTTTATAGAAAAATCTGATACGAACACCACATGACTTCCTTGTACGCCTATTAAATTACATATACACATTTTTTCTACACTTCATTTGAAAGTGAGATACGATCCTCCAATTATTTAATAAAGTGGACAGTTTTACAATCGCTAAAATATTCGTTTTTATTAACATCAAATATTTATACAATTTTTAATTCAACAATCTTACATGAAATATTAGTATAGATTAAAAGTCCCTTTATTACTCGTATTACTAAATCAGTATTATTCGTATCTTTGTGAGTTGCTGATTAACAAAAATTTCAGATTTCTGGTGTGTCGTATAAACAAAAATTAATAATAATTAAACTATTCCGTTAAGTGAACTCCTGTATGATGGTTACAAATTTTAATTTTGACCTTACGGTGTAAAATATTCAGTTTTTATTATTGGATTATTTGGTCAATAATCAAAAATGAAAAATAAATATTCATAGAGGAAAAAGAAAGATAACGAAAAAATATATCTCAAAAAAACGACAAGAAGATGAATTTGAAGAGGAAGAAAATGTTAAAAACAAGGGAAAAATAAAAAAATTGTGAGATGATAAATATAAAGAGGAAGATAATTTTAAAACCAAAGAACGAATAAAAAGATTAAGAGATGATAAAGAGGAAAAAATGTTAAAACCAAAGAAAGAATAAAAAAACATTAAGAGAAGATTCAACAAAAAACAAATAAACGAAATGATCAACTCCGACTTGGGGAGAATATTGTCCGATAATATCATAGGAGTAATGAACTAAAAGATAAGAATTTTTCACAATTTATTAAAGATAGGTCATGTATGCCTCAGTGTATATGTTGTTCTTGTGAGGGTCTATTTTTCAGTCACTCTGTTGTTAACTTTAATGTATATAAAATGAAACAGAAATTCCAAAATAATTAAATAAAATTAAACAGAAATTTAACTAGAAAATCCAAAAATAATACGATTCTAAATTATAATTTTCAATTAATATTAAATAATTAAATGTTTCACAAAATCTATTACGTATTCACATATGTAATAACGTCTATTAAATTACATATACACATTTTTAAAAGTACATAAAATTTTATTTCACTAATAACTTTTGATTTTTTTTTCATTTTTTTTTACTGTTATTATTGAATTATTATTTATTGTAAATATTTTTTTACAATCACGGGTTAATAATTACTAAATCAATATATTTAAATTAAAAAAAAATTTTGTTTAAGTTAAAAAAAAGGAAATGAAGTCCGATTCGAACCGATGCGCCTACCCTAAGATCCAAATATTTCATTAATTAAAATTTTATTCGGCTATAACTCTGGAACTAATGAAACTAAGTACCACTTACGATGAAAATCTCTCAATGAGGGCTTATTACTGCAGTTAAGAAAAAGTCCAAAATCCAAATTTTTTGGATAGAAAAAGTATAGTATAGCACAACTCGTATAGTAACACATATTACGCACTCGAGAAAATTTAACTTTTTCAGCTTACTTCTTACAACTCTTGTTATGTAATATACTATTCTAGATCAGTGTTATTCGTATCTTCGTGAGTTGCTGATTAACAAAATTTTCATATTTCTTGTGTGTCGTATAAATAAAATTTAATAATAATTAAACAATCCACTTTTTTCTTTTTTTTTCCGTAGGGGGAGGAAAAACGTCAGCCACCGTCAGGCCCGCACTGATGGCAGCCACTAAAAAACCTCCCCTCTTATTATGCAGAGGCCAATCCTAAGCCACGTGGTATGTAGAGCCCATACATGATTACCCAGGCACTTTACTATCCGAATCTGGATGACCGGAAGGCGTCCCCAGGGGTCGATCGACGAGCGACGACTCCGGATAATTTCTGGAGGTTAAACAGAAAAAAGAAAGAAAAAGAGGCTGAAGGTACCGTACCAGCTTAAGATCTAACTGACAGGTAATCTACTTTTTATTTTCTTACTTAATTTCTTTTTATTTTTTTATTTTATGTGGTATCGAAAGGTTGAACGTTAATATAAGGGAAGGAGTAGGCTACTCCACGTTTCATTATTCTCTTCACCTCTATAACGCCTTGTGATGAAGTTCCTCGGCAATTTCACTGACATAGATCTCCAGAAGATCCCAGCAAACAATTTCTCCTCGGCTGTCAAGGTTTTGTGGCACAACTCACTTACTCTTATACAGTCCATATTGGTCAGACATAAGAACGACTGAAATCTACTTGTCACTAAAAGTCTCTATCAGTATAGATCCGTCTCTCAATCTTCTGACGTTAACGGGGTAACCACTTGAACCCGTTCTTACCTTATTTATCAGGAAAGACGAGGGACCTTTTGAAGGAAGCCATCTTCCAAAGAACTACATATCTTCAATTTTCTTTTTTCTGTTTAGCCTCCAGAACCAACATAAGGTATTACTTCAGAGGATGAATGAGGATAATATGTATGAATTTAAATGAAGTGTAGTCTTGTACAATCTCAAGTTAACCATCCCTGAGAATTCTTTGGTACTGTTATCCTTGTCAGATAAAGCTGAATGAGGTCTTTTCACAAGGCTGATGATATTGGTGATTTTTTTCAGTGGGGCAGCAGCCATCATAAAATTCTTTCGAGGACTAGTAGTTTTGGTCCCACGATACCGGAGAAATACAAGACCACCTCTGTAGAACCCACGTGTACAGAGGCTAAAACTAAATACAACTGGGTTCACCCAGGTGCCCAAAGGATGTCGTTCGAGACTCAATACGTACACCCATCAGCATGAGTTTCCATCTTGGGTTACAGTTTCACGTTTGGTAAGGTGTTACAACACCACCGAGTGTAAGTGTAAGATGCTGTTACGTTGCTGTGTAAAGGTATATGTTGTAATTTGTGTAGTGTTTATCGTATGGTATAGGTATATGTTGTAAAAGGTTCAGCAGCTCAGTCACCAAAGATGTTTGTGTGGGGTCTGGTGTTGTGATGAAAAACTACACTTTCCTGCTTATGAATTCTGGTAGCTTTATCTCGATTGCATGGCGCTATCTTTTCAGTTGTTGACATTGGAGGTTAGAATCAATCATTTGACTGGGCATCTCATAGTGAATCATTTTTTCCAATCTCACCACCCACCCGTACACGTAGTATCATTTTTAAAGGCATCAATCCTGGCTTCGCCCCACTTCAATCATCTTTCTGTAAATTATTGTCATACATGATCCACATTTCATTGCTCATAATGAACTGTTTCAAAAATGGTTTGATTTCATTCTGTTTTAGCAATGATATTTACAAATGGAAATTTGATCCATTAAATTTTTCATCATTAAACCAAATGGCACGCTAAAATAGTTTTTTATCTAGCATTCTTCAAATGATTCAAAACTGCTTCCTGGTTGATGTTTAGTTCATTTTCACGACACTATATCACTGTTGCTCAATTTTTCCCAAGATTTTGACTTCCTCAGTCATCAGCCTACCGGAACGAGGTCATCAAAATTTCGAAAGTAAAAACACTTGAATAACTTTGTGCAACACATACAAATACCGCATCATGTCCATTAACATCAAAAATTTTTTTAGCTGACTGAGTAGCATCCTGCCCTTTTTTTAATAATATTTCAAAACGTATCGAATTGCTTTTTATTACTTATTTTCATGGTGCAATAATTTTTAAATAAATAAACTAATATAATCAAAATCTTTCTAAAAATACTCAGTGATATGTTACTTTTCAAAAGCAAACAAGTACTGACAGATCTGATTAACATTATCAGAGTTGGGTGATCCTAAAATTATCTATCAATAGAATACAAAGAAATTTTTCCCCCTCATAATATAATGTAATTTACTTATAAGATTGTGAAATATATTGTAACAATTATACAGTAACACACATCTAAGCACGTAATTATAAATTTATAAAAGATAACAATGCCCCTAGTTTTTTAATCGCATTACAACTTAGGAGACATTAAAATTGCTGAAAAAAAAGGAAATGCTAACATTTTGATTTATTATAATATTGTTTTTCTTTATACTATTACAAACTATAATCTCTAGGAGGTAAAAATAATATAGAACAACATCTTTAAAACAAATTATAATATAATAATATAGGCATAAAAAAGCAATCACCAATAATAAAAATAATCTACAATGAAAAATGTACCCCTTGACATTAACTTGAACAGATTTCATAATCAAAAATGATAATAGATAACTAATAATAATTTTTGTTCTGGCTTAAAATTTTACTATTTAATTATTAAATGTTTTAATTAAAGATTTATAATTAACTGTACAGGAAAACAATTATATACATCTTAATCAAATTACAACATTTTAATTTCAAATGTATAATTTTACATCATATTATTTATCAGTGATCATGAAGTACATCAAACATTATTTTCTATTGTTAAACAAAGAAAAGTTTAAAAGCTGATAGTTTAGCAAAGTTGCTACTTGAGAATGATTTGAAATTAACAAAATAACGATACAGAATAGACAATTTTCATAACTTGGAATTTTTGGAGTCATTCACTTTAATTCAATTCATAATCTTTTCTACATTAAGTAACTGCATTCAGAGATTTGTTCTACATAACTGTTTTGTACGGTTTATTATTTGTTACTACTAATTACTAACCAATAATTATATGTTATTAATCAGAGTTTTCCCAACTGAAAATGAGCACATAAATATTTTGTTTCCCTCAGAAATTAGTAGAATTATTTGTTAATTTATACTACTGGTCCTGATTTAATGTACGGCTGTTATACACATATAAACTACCTGAAATAGTAGCAGCATCAGTCTATTTGCTTTTCTGAGAGTAATGATGTTTTACACATCTATTTGTCTCTACAGAGATTGTATTACTAACACAATTTTAAATCATCTTTTTTTGTGGTCTTGGCAAGCTGATATGCAAAAGAACATTTAGCTCGATGGAACAGTTAACAGGAAAACATTTTACTCTTCATCTTCCCTAGTAAGGCTAGGATGGTTATGAAGATGGTTGTTATGAAGTTCTACCAATTTTCAGTATCGAATGGTGTCTGACATCAAGTATTCTACAATCATTACAATTATAGCATCTAAAATACCACTTGAGTAGAATAATTTTCAATTTTTAGATTATATATAAACCTATATATATATTATATATTATATATATAAACCTAAACTGACAACGATTGTTAACGTCTATATGCCTACAAGCGCCCATGATGATGATGAGGTAGAGTGTGTATACGAAGAGATTGATGAAGCAATTAAACACGTAAAAGGAGATGAAAATTTAATAATAGTTGGAGATTGGAATGCAAGCATTGGAAAAGGCAAGGAAGGAAATATAGTGGGTGAATACGGGCTGGGCAAAAGGAATGAAAGAGGGGACCGACTTATAGAATTTTGCACGAAGTATAATTTAGTAATTGCCAACACCCAATTTAAAAATCATAATAGAAGAATATACACTTGGAAAAAGCCAGGCGATACTGGAAGGTATCAGATAGATTATATCATGGTTAAGCAAAGATTTAGAAATCAACTCGTTGACTGCAAAACTTACCCTGGAGCAGACATTGATAGCGACCATAATTTGGTGATAATGAAATGTAGATTGGGGTTTAAAAACCTGAAGAAAAGGTGTCAGATGAATCGGTGGAATTTAGAGAAGCTTGAGGAAGAGGAGGTAAAGAAGATTTTTGAGGAGGACATCGCAAGAGGTCTGAGTAAAAAAGATAAGGTAGAAAATGTAGAAGAATGGGAGAATGTTAAAAAGGAAATTCTTAAATCAGCAGAAGCAAACTTAGGCGGAATAAAGAGAACCGGTAGAAAACCTTGGGTTTCAGACGATATATTGCAGCTGATGGATGAACGTAGAAAATATAAGAATGCTAGTGATGAAGAAAGTAAAAGGAACTATCGGAAATTAAGAAATGCTATAAACAGGAAGTGCAAACTGGTGAAAGAAGAGTGGATTAAAGAAAAGTGTTCAGAAGTGGAAAGAGAAATGAACATTGGTAAAATAGACGGAGCATACAGGAAAGTTAAGGAAAATTTTGGGGTACATAAATTAAAATCTAATAATGTGTTAAACAAAGATGGTACACCAATATATAATACGAAAGGTAAAGTCGATAGATGGGTGGAATATATTGAAGAGTTATACGGAGGAAATGAATTAGAAAATGGTGTTATAGAGGAAGAAGAGGAAGTTGAGGAGGATGAAATGGGAGAAACAATACTAAGATCTGAATTTAAGAGAGCATTAAAAGATTTAAATTGCAGAAAGGCTCCTGGAATAGACGGAATACCTGTAGAATTACTGCGCAGTGCAGGTGAGGAAGCGATTGATAGATTATACAAACTGGTGTGTAATATTTATGAAAATGGGGAATTTCCATCAGACTTCAAAAAAAGTGTTATAGTTATGATACCAAAGAAAGCAGGGGCAGATAAATGTGAAGAATACAGAACAATTAGTTTAACTAGTCATGCATCAAAAATCTTAACTAGAATTTTATACAGAAGAATTGAGAGGAGAGTGGAAGAAGTGTTAGGAGAAGACCAATTTGGTTTCAGGAAAAGTATAGGGACAAGGGAAGCAATTTTAGGCCTCAGATTAATAGTAGAAGGAAGATTAAAGAAAAACAAACCAACATACTTGGCGTTTATAGACCTAGAAAAGGCATTCGATAACGTAGACTGAAATAAAATGTTCAGCATTTTAAAAAAATTAGGGTTCAAATACAGAGATAGAAGAACAATTGCTAACATGTACAGGAACCAAACAGCAACAGTAGCAATTGAAGAACATAAGAAAGAAGCCATAATAAGAAAGGGAGTCCGACAAGGATGTTCTCTATCTCCGTTACTTATTAATCTTTACATGGAACTAGCAGTTAATGATGTTAAAGAACAATTTAGATTCGGAGTAACAGTACAAGGTGAAAAGATAAAGATGCTACGATTTGCTGATGATATAGTAATTCTAGCCGAGAGTAAAAAGGATTTAGAAGAAACAATGAACGGCATAACTGAAGTCCTACGCAAGAACTATCGCATGAAAATAAACAAGAACAAAACAAAAGTAATGAAATGTAGTAGAAATAACAAAGATGGACCACTGAATGTGAAAATAGGAGGAGAAAAGATTATGGAGGTAGAAGAATTTTGTTATTTGGGAAGTAGAATTACTAAAGATGGACGAAGCAGGAGCGATATAAAATGCCGAATAGCACAAGCTAAACGAGCCTTCAGTAAGAAATATAAGTTGTTTACATCAAAAATTAATTTAAATGTCAGGAAAAGATTTTTGAAAGTGTATGTTTGGAGTGTCGCTTTATATGGAAGTGAAACTTGGACAATCGGAGTATCTGAGAAGAAAAGGTTAGAAGCTTTTGAAATGTGGTGCTATAGGAGAATGTTAAAAATCAGATGGGTGGATAAAGTGACAAATGAAGAGGTATTGCGGCAAATAGATGAAGAAAGAAGCATTTGGAAAAATATAGTTAAAAGAAGAGACAGACTTATAGGCCACATACTAAGGCATCCTGGAATAGTCGCTTTAATATTGGAAGGACAGGTAGAAGGGAAAAATTGTGTAGGCAGGCCACGTTTGGAGTATATAAAACAAATTGTTGGGGATGTAGGATGTAGAGGGTATACTGAAATGAAACGACTAGCACTAGATAGGGAATCTTGGAGAGCTGCATCAAACCAGTCAAATGACTGAAGACAAAAAAAAAAAAAAAAGATTATATAATTCAACACTTAAAGATATTATTGTTAACTAAATAAAAGGCTTACTAATGTAACAAAACCTTACAGATAACATGTATTAGGCTTACACCTACAAAATTGTAATCATTTACTTAATAACCAGTCAATTACTTAATACATTACTAATAATAATAATAATTTACCGAATTAAAATTAAATCATGATTCAATTTAAAAGGAACTGAAAAACTCTTTCAGAGCCTAATACTTCACTAGATGCAATAAAAATTAAATTACGCATAACCTTTTTTCCAAGTGAAACAAGATTCACTTGAATTTTTAAAAAACTGGCAGAAATATAATGTATAATATTTTGCTTGTTTATAATTTTCACCCTATTTATTACACCTTCAATGATTTATAATTCAACCGGAGGCTTCCTCATGTCATACAATCTCAGGCTAGGCAGAGTCATTTGTGCAGGAACCATATACCCATTTTCAGATAACTTTTGTTCAGAATGCATTTAAACTGATCAAGATAAAATTATTTATCAGTAATAAACCATTCTCATCTGAATAAAAAAAATTCCAAATAAAGTGTAGGCTAGGTGGTGTTGCCGCCTGGAGAAGAAAGCAATCTAATCCTAATTCACTAGCACTCATTTTCCTAATTCATAATTCCTTCTTTTCTGTTATAAGTTTTGTGAGTGTAAATATAATCCAGATCTTCTATTATAAGGATACCAGTTCTTTTAGGATATGGATATATCATTGATATTACCCAGCAGAGGTGATTGCCAGTGGATCGACTTAGGTTTTCCATTTCCTGTCCAGTAACCAAATAACAAGCCGAATGGCTGAAATCACTATCAGTTACCTTAATTCCTTCTCAAATAAAGATACAATACAAACCCTGTTTATATAGGGATACAGTGTTTTTTTGACAAAAGGTATGTAATGTTATTTTAATAATATTATAATACACTGATGTTTGAAAAAACAGGAACAATTAAGTACAGTAACAAAAGGAAAAAGTTTAATATTAAAATCTTTGAATCACATTTATGAAATACATAATGAGTTTAAAAAACAAAATGTATTTCCTACTCAAAAATCAAAAAATACAAAGCAGTTCTAAAAAAAAAAAAATACTTCACAATGCTAATTTTATTTAGGCAAGCAACCTTGAAATATAAGATTGTTTATTCCAAATGAAAAATGCTGGAAAAATTGTTAAGCCAACAATGATTAACAAGTGAGATTTTGCATTAGTAGATCATTGAAATACAAAGATAAATTAGCAATTCTTCCTCTCCTTACCCAAACTTTCCTACCTTAATCCCTTTCTTGCCGAGCTATTTTACGGGTTTTGGCCATACTTACTGGATCAATGATAAAGTGTTGGATTTAGGGGAACTGTTATAAAGAAACCATCTTGAATTTAATGCCTGCTAAACAACAACAGGCATTAAATACTTAGTTATACAAAAATTTGTGGTTACTATTATAAATTAATTTTTTGAAGTTCAATTTATAAATATTTTTATATAAAAATATTTGTACTACATATTAATAATTAGACTATTTCAATGAAATGTACTAAAAATCAGTAAACAATAATTATGTTATACTGACCATATAATTTTTTTTCTATATAATTGTATACTATTAAATTGAATGATATATATTTTAAATATTTTACCAAGAACGTAACTACAATGATTACACTATCAGACTGATAAGTTAATTTAACATTATAATAACTTTTCATTAAAAATTATAAATAACACTGTCTAAAGAGATGCTTTATAAATTAAAATGATTAATTCTGTCACTCTACTATTATTAAAATGTCAGTTTAACATAATGAACAAAGTAAAACTTAGCATCGTTATTTTCATGGTTTTATTATTAGAAATAAAATCCTTGACAAAAATTTAATAAACAAACAAGTTATTTAAAAAAAAAGTAGTTCACAAACACCCAGATTTATTCATATATATCTGCACAAAAATATGACAATATAAAAATTAACTGTTTAACAATTTAAAAAATTAATAATATACTATATTTTATTGAGAAAATTATTTTTACCTTTACAAAATGTCCAGTAAAAGTATATTTTTTATAACATAATATTAAATTTATGCAAGTATTTTTTCATGCTAGTACTACCTTCATTTCAAGATATAACTTTTTAAATTTTAACAATAAAATTTTAAATATTTTATTTTTACAGATTATTTTATTTTATTCTCTCTAACAACTACTGCAAACCTATGCCCCATTTTAGTAACTTTACTTTTATTTATTATTTTTGAATAACAAAGAATTAGATTTATAGTGTGTGAAAAATGCCAAACACAATCAAGATTCAAACTGAGAACCTTTCACATGAAAGATTTTCTTTCAAATATTAGGATGGATTTTAAAATCTTATTATACTAAAAACAAGTTATTTTTAGAAATTATAATTATATATTTTATTTAGATAACATTAATAGCTTTAACAAATCTTTTTTTTTCTGAAAATAAATTGTTGTGCAGTTCTGCACAAGAAGACTGGCTTTTCATTATTTTACTTTGTTTCCTTCTGAAAAAGTATCAACTTATTCCAATCAAAAATTAAAAAAAAAAGCCTTTAAACTCTACACATAAGCATCAAGTTTCAACTCACTCACCACTGTGACTCATTGCATAAGTACATATGAAAATTAAATACACCACTACACTGTCAACATAAGCCTAAGATAAAAAATATATTTCCAGTCATCATGACTTTCAAAGTAAGTAACACTACCTGAATCTGCCGAACAATATTGCTAACAATAGATACCACAGATAAAGAAATTCAATGTTCTAACTTACAGCATCGTAACGAACTACAGTTCTAACTTGCCCCGCTGAAATGTTTTCACCTTAATCTGAGTGTAACTCAAAAACGATTCAACCAATCTTCATAAAATTTTCATATGCATAACTTCAGGTACACTACTAGAGTATACCCAGATTTCAATGAAATTGATGTAGTAGTTTTGGAGATTTTTGAGCCACAAATTTTTATACATAGTATTTTATATATAAATAATTAGACATAAGGAAACCGCAATTTAAATGAACGGTATTTTCATACTCTTCATACCTCGAAACATAAAGAAAATTCATTTTCACTTTCCACTCATTCCACGCAACCAAAAGTAATACTGTACTTTTCTTCAAAATGTCGGTAAACAATGCATCAAATTAAAAATGTATTATTTAATTAATAATATAGTTTCTATTTTTTACAATTTAATTCACAAAATGTTTATTTATTAATTCAAAAAGTAACAGCAGGCTTAGCCTAATTACAGTTACTTTACAATAGTTGAATTTTTTAGAGTATGAAACATTCTAACGCTTATGACATTTATGATATTTCTAACATTCTAACATTTATGGGAGTTTTAAACTAACGAATTTCAAATTTAATCTCTACCACTGAAATAAAAAAAATTATTTCCATTTTGATGCCTCACTAGAAAAAAAATTCAGTGGGTTAAACCAGATATTTTTCAAAAATTAATTTAGATAGGTGGTTTTATTTCAAAGCGGATTTATTTCTTTCTAACAGTAATGTATATTTAAAAACTGTACCTGCCCTTGTAAACAAAATTTTCAGAGAATAAATAATAGAAAATTTTGGTTATTAAACAAGAAAGTAAAAAACTGTTAGTTTACAAAACTTTTAAGGATGAAGGAAGTGTTATCTTATAATTCTTTGATAAGATAAAGAGTTCTTCCAATGCCAACAAAACCTCATTTAGAGAAAAATAAAAAAATGTAATTCCTTAAAGCAAAGTAGTAACAAACACTTACAGAATTCCTATTTCTAAGGGAATCATCCCAAAATACTTTAATAAGGATAAAAACTTAAAGTTTATAAACATTCAAATGCGTTTTATCAGACACTAACTATTTTTTTTCTAATGTGTATATACTGTGTCTATATTCAGATTTATGATCATCCGTATAATATTTTTTAATTATTTATTATTCTCATACAACATATAAATAAACTGAGTAAGCTTAACTTATCTGTATAAGCAAAGTTTGTGTGTAGACATGAATTGATATAATAAAAAGTATTTTCTTCTTGTAAACTAATAAAAACAACTATAAAAAGTAAAATTATTTTAATGTCATACAATAGCTTGCTGAATAAAATACAATTTGAAAAATCATTAATGTAAAAAAAAGTAAATGAATAAAAAAGTTAACACAATGCAAAGAAAATATAAAAAAGCAAAGTATTGTGAAAACTAATCAAGTATCAACGTGGTATTACACTTAATGCATTATCTATGATGATATTATTTATTATTGCACAATACAACATAATATAATCATATAATTTTATCGTAATAATACTATAATGCAACATACAATATTAAATTTTATATTATCACGCAAACAAACACAAATTATATACATACAATTCTACTACACTCATGTAATAAACAACAATTATATAAAACAATAAATCACCAGATCATTACAAAAACTAGAAACATCATTAAAAAATCAACCATATAATAAATAAAATTTTACAATAGTATAATATACGTAACTATTGTGTAATATTTTATCTATACGACTATATACTATGATAAAGATACATTTTATAGTATTTGAAGAACAAGTATACATATAAAAATAACTGGCAATGAAATTAACTACGTAAGGGGTGTGATAAAAAAAAATTAAAAAAAAAGAAATAAGAATATTTTTTTTAAAATTCTGCATGATGTGTCTTTAACTGAGTTTTATCTTTTTCTTTTATGATGACAACACTGTCTATAATTTATATTAATATTTTCATCCAAATTAGATGTACAGTTTAAATTTACAACCAATTAATTGGGATGTATTTTATTATTAATGGTGATTTATTTTGTTTGATAATGATAGAACAAAGAATGTGCAATAAAATTTACTTTAAATATGGAATAAAGAAGATGGAAGTAGTAAAGATGTTAGAGAAGACTGGCGAGGATGTTACATCAGCACCAAGAGTTTATGAGCAGTACAAACAGTTTCAAGAAGATTGTGAAGGCACCTGAACATCTAACATAACAACAACCAATGAAAATAGGACATCATGATCAATAATCATCGAATTCATATTAGAAAAGTTGCTAAAGAGGTGAGAATATCTTATAGTTCTTGTGAAACAATTTTGCCAGATATTTTGAGAATGAAATGAGTAGCAGCAAAATTTGTTCCAAAACTATTAAATTTCCAACAAAAGCAACAGCACTGAACAAGTGTTAACCGACACCGCTGATGACTCAGAATTACTCAAATGTGTCATAATAAGTGACAAAATGTGGGTGTACAGTTACGATATTGAAATGAAGGTCCAATCATCCCAATGAAGGTTTCCTGAAAAACCAATATTGAAAAAAGCAAACTGAGTTCAATCAAATGTTAAGGTTATCCTTATGTTTTTTTTTCAATTATTATGGTATCGTTCATTATGAATTCTTACCACAAGGTGTACGGTCAACAAACATTATTACTTAATAGTATGCTGTTATGAGATACAATCCAGAGAAAATAACCATAAATTTGAGCAAATAATTCTTTTGATTTTGCATCACGATAATTAATATTGCTCACACTGCATTATTAATTTGTGATTATTTGGCCAAAAATAACACCATACTGATACTACAGCCTTCATATTTTCCCGACAACTTTTTCTTGTACCCACCGATTAAGAGACTATTAAATGGTAACAATTTATAATATATGAAATGAAAAAAAAAAATTCTTAAGCAAACTTAACGGTATACCAAAAAGTGCTTTGAGGATCAGAAAAAATACTGCCGAAAGTCCATTGAATCTCTAAGGACTACTTTGCAAAGTGTAACAATATACAAGAATAAGTAATTTTTGTTTGATAAAAATTATTTTTTCTGAATTTTTCTATCACACTTTCAATGTATGTGTATGCATGTATCGATGTTTACTTATAAACTCAAGAACTGCTGGAATCGACCTGAATTTTTTCAATATTTTAACTAAACTATAAGGTCAGCTTTAGGTACACATGTATCCTGATAAGACTAACAGAGCAATAAAATTTAAACAGAGAGCAGTAAAAATTAAATATTTCATATTTAACATCATTATTTTTCAAATAGTAATATTTTGAGTAGCTAAATAAATCACTTTTTGTAAGAAAATTACTGAATGGTTTCAACAAATACGCTTTTAAAAACCAGTTAAATTTTAATATTTCATCAGCTGTAGCAGCTATTTACAATATAGTATAGTAAAAATTGTGACATTTACACTTTACTACAATTATTTTAGATAGACAAGTGAAATAATTTTTAGTGGTAAGCAGTATCTATGAAACGCATTATGAATGAACTGCATTCTATGTCTTACATGCCCAAAATACACTTTACAAAAAAATATCTGATGTGGACACCACATGACTTTCTTGTACATCTATTAAATTACATATACAATTTTTTTTTTAAAACTGAAATGTAGGTTAAATTTTATTTTATTAATAACTTTCGATATTTAGTCATATTGTTTTTTTTTATTGTTATTACTGAATTTTTATTTATTATAAAAATTTACAGTCAGATGTTAATAATTATTAACAAATCTATATATTTAAATTAAAAAAAAAGTAAAAAAAAAAATACGTAAATTAAGTCAGATTTAAACCAATGTGCATTCCCCTTGTAAGATCCAAATATTTCAATAATTAAAATTTTATTTTGCTATAACTCTGGAACCAATGAAAATAATTATCACTATATTGTTGAAAAGCTCTCAACAAGGGATTATTACTGGAGTTAAAAGTCCAAAATACAAATGTTTTGGATTTTGGACTTTTTTGGCCCAGTTGATTGCCATTAAGAAAGGAGGTGCACAACTAGATGTTACAACAATTCTAAATCCAAAATTTCAACATCCTACGGCTAATTATTTTTGAGTTATGCGAGATACATACATACATACAAACGTCACACCAAAACTAATGAAAATGGATTCAGGTATGGTCAAAATGGTTATTTCTGTTGAAATTTAGTAACTGAAATTTTTCACATTTAAAATATTTCCTGTACTTCGTACAAGGAAGTAAAAAGTTATTAAAAGATTTTCTTATGAAACACTGTTAAAAATTTTGACTTGAAATTTCCCTTCCAGGTAACAAATAAATACAGTATCTAGATAAACGCCAGATAGTTTAATTTTTTTTTACATTTCTACATTTACATAAAATAAATTTTCAACATTACTGTGTTAAAAATAAAAATATGATACCTTCAAAAAATTTGATACAATCCTCTTTGGTTTTGATAAACAGTTTTGAAATTGTTTACAATTAAAATTTTGAAATTGACTGAAAATGGTCTAATCAAAGGTTAACTACAATTATCAAAACATAACAGTAAGGAAGAGAGAGAAAATTTTATTTACAGTAGATAATATTCAATCTTTCACTAAAATAATTTAAACTGTGACGATATTCATTCAGACTAAAAGAATGTTATGGGAAAAGTTTTTAGTGTACCTTAAACTTATTTAAATAGCTATTGTTTTGGCTATTTCATTTTTCACTGTCAGTGATTACATCATAAATTTTATTGTTTTTCCAAGGAAATATAAAATACCCATAAAACTAGTTCAAACCTACTTAACTCTCAATTAAACAATACCGTAATAAAATAACTTTAGACATTATTTTAAATATAAGTAAATTCATTATTTATTTAAAGGATGCAAATCATAACGTTGAGTAAATATTATTATGCATTTCAATTTTTTAATTATTTACATTATACAAAGGTGGTGGCAGGGAAGTTTTAACCAGTCAAGCTGTTAATTCCTGATACAGTGCCATTAATTAACCTCCAAAAAAAAATAAATCACCAGTAAACAAATGTTAAAATCTAATTATAAAAAAATAATCTATTTTTTTATAATTACTGTTTACAACAACATAGAATAAAATATGGCTTTTCCTGATAATATAAGTGGACAATTAGATTACGTTTTACTTTCTGACATTTTTTCACTTAGTATGCATTATTGTACTGAAACAATATGTTTACCTGATATTCTAAGTATTTTCATGTAAAACTTGAAAATACTTAGATAAATAGAAAATAATAAATAAATAGATAAATAGAAATAATAGATTTCCAAATAATTTTAATATTCTTAATAATTTGAAGAACATTAAATGAAAAATTTCCCACATTCCAGAGTGTTTGTTTATGCACGTACTAGTCGCACAGTTTTTCTCTAATCCTTTCCTTATTTTTATCAAGTTTATAACCTTTGCTTACGTTCAGTTTCTTATTCACACAGCCAGCATTTTTTATAAGCCTACCTCCTTAAAAATCAACAAAAACATGAAAAATATTATATCACTTTTTTAATTCTTTTTTAAATTTTAATTTTTTTGAAGTAGGCAACAAGTAAACGGAAGACAATTTGTAATTAGTTATTTGTTCTTTTTAACTAAAAGCAAACTTAAAAAAATTAAACAAAAATTAAAAAAGCATTTTTGAATCTTTAATGCCTTTTTAAGGGTCAGTTTTAAGTTTATTTTATTAGAAAATAATTTTAATCTAGCTTTTTTAAAAGTTTTCTTAACTATTTTTAAATAGTTTACACTTATAAACAGATAACAATATTTGCCTGATTACTGCCTTGCCGCTTGTTTTATTTTTATCTTTTGTATGTATCATTAAAAAAAATGTTTGTAAGTTTTGGAAAAACATTACAATATCATGTTGAATTACATCAATACAAGTAATGTTGAAGCACGGTGATCACATCACATACTTCCTGTCATAACATATTTACATCTACATAAATTAGTCATTGCCTATAGATTCTATTTTTTGACAAGCCTATAAACATTTTTTTTACAGGTAAGATTTTTGTTTTGCTTATATATTTTATGTAAGACTGTTTGTATATTAAGAAACAGTTCATAACAGTAATGGTTGTAGGCAAACTGGCAAGAGTTATAAGGTACTCTAGCATATGATTATTTTTCTCAAGAATAACAAACATCAGGCTTAAAGAGAAGAGTGAAACGGTTTATCATTGCTTTCATCACTGAGCCACATACATGGATGGTTACATATCAGCATACCAAAACTGACCAAAATACAAGAAGTATATTCAGCCTTATAAATGATTCATTCTGCACACTGTAGAGATTGGTAGTGTCAAAATGAACATTTGGACAGGACTAATACTGTTGGTATATCAGGTGTTTAAAACACAATGTCACATCTGTAAGAAAGACTTGGAGAAATAAAGCACAGCGATAAATTAATTTACCGCTTCCTGTTATGAAGTAATGAATTTATATAACTGCTTCAACTCAATAGGGAATTTTATTTTTTCAATCACTAAGTTCTTCAACTCTTTTAAGAGGAGTCTGATGCAGAATTATTACTCAGAAGCCAAATATTAGGATTATCTGAGGCACTGTCATATAATAACTACCAGCCCTATTACAATGACCAAAACGAAGCTCCGACTTTACTGCACTCGTCAACTCATTGCAAAGAATAATCAAGGCCCACATATCTCAACATTAACATACAACAAATGAAGAAATGCATAACGATGTGGAGGAAACTTTCACACCATAACTCCAGAGATGGTTCACGACACGTCAAGGAGAATGTGAAGACGCACAAGTCTATGTATTCAGCACGATGATGCATATACAGATCCACTAGATAATAATTTGCAAGTACGAATGTATATTAATGTTGAAACTATATATCAGTCTACAACAAATATTGTTTAGAGGTATTGGGTTTACGCAGACATACTTTTGATTTTATATCAAAATAGCCCTTACTTAAAATACCTGCCTATTAATTACAAAAAAGAATACTGAGAAGCACAATATTGACAAAATAAGTATCTATGACAATGTTTCAGCCAACTTCGGCAAGTGTAAATTTAGCTTAAAATCATTACAGAAATGAAACCTTCAACTCAGATTATCCATCATTATTTACCTTAAATAGGTAAGAAAAAATCTATCTCACAACAGGTTGAGATAGTGTAAATCTTTAATTGATCAAAGATATACTCCTTCCTATGAACAACCTTTAAGGAGGGAACAACAATTTAATTTTCTTACGGCAAAATTTTCACAAAAAAAATTTAAATAAATCTAAAATGCTATATGATATTGATCTATTGTTGTTCAACAATTAAGTTTCTACATCTGATTCCTATTTATTACTTAACTCTTATAAAATTACTTTTTAATAAACTAATTTTTGTAACTATTCTCCGTCTACTTTATATAGAGGCCTGAAGTAAACAATTGCATGCACATGGTACGTGTAAATACATAACAAATACACATTTGACAACTTCAACCACTTGATGCAATCCACCGAGTGGACAAAAATGACATTACTTTTTAAAATAGCTACCACACAATAAGAACATTAATCATTACTTACGCCTGTTACTAATCTCAGATTTTCACACTATTATGTAATTATAAATATTTCAGGTCTACAGCAATGTAAGCAATGCATTATTATTGAAAAATTTATACTAATTTCAGTTTCCTAATTTTATAATATTCATATTATTTGGTACTTGAGGCCTAGAATAAACAAACATTTCATGTGTTAGTGTAAGTATTTGAATTGCAATTCGGTACATATCACATATGATGTTATACACACAATAGCAATACTTCATACCTATTTATAGTTTTATGACACAGTTAAATTATATTTCCAACACTATTTTAAAAACTGTTACTTGGTTTTGTGAAACGTCATTGTTATTTTAACTGTGGCATTGTTAACTGCTTGTGATAGAAGTTACTTCGAATGAGGAGGTTGTTTTTATTATTAATTTG
Source organism: Lycorma delicatula (assembly GCF_047948215.1). Lineage (NCBI taxonomy): Eukaryota > Metazoa > Arthropoda > Insecta > Hemiptera > Fulgoridae > Lycorma > Lycorma delicatula. The sequence continues at coordinate 115,708,788 of NC_134463.1, read as the reverse complement.
GTTTAAATAAGTATCTTACTGAAATTTATGACTTACTTGCTTTATTACAGTGCTAGAAATTAAGTTTTTGTTTATAAGTGTTTCTAAGAGTTGTGAAATTTAATAACTATGGTCAAAAGTCCTTCTTGCTGTATAGTTAGACACAGATAAGGTAAAATATTAGGAACTGGGGAAAAGATGATAGTTCTTAATGCTTTCAATAATTGTCATGAAAAATACCCTACTTTAAAAATTAAACTAGCAGAAGTGCTTACATCTGAATTCACAGGTGTATCCATTTCAAGTACTGAAAGATGGCGAGTTGAAAGGAAAAAATATGGAGTAGTATAGACCCAAAAAAGAAAATAAAACTTCAAAACCCATCTTAGGCCAATTTGATGATTTCAATAAAAATGTTATCAAATCCAAAATTCACAGTTTATTTTTTAAAAAAATGAATTGCCCTCACTCAAAAAGGTACTTTCAGCTGTAAAAAAAGTGATCAGGATTTACCCAAAATTAGTCAGGCTAGTTTATATAAACTTCTTTTATCAATGTGTTTCAAATTTGCAGGAAAAAGCAGAAATAGTTTTATCATTGACAGAGATGACATTAAGATTTGGCGAAGGAATATTTGAAATAGATTAAAGAGTTTAGAAGAATGAGAAAAAATGCTTTTTATGTGGATAAAACTTTAATAAACGAAGGTCATTCAGTCAATAAAATTTGGTGTGAACTTCCATTAAAACATCTAAATGGGCTTTTCTCTCTGGTTTAAGTATCAGTATATAATCTCCAAGTAACAAAGAAAAACAGCTGACTGTGGGTTATGTAGGAAATGAAGATGGATTTGTGATAGGTGCATTATTAGTTTTTGAATCCAACAAAACGGGTAATTACCACAAAGAAATGAATGGTAATTTTTTTTAAAAACTGGTTTAATATAATTATGAAATTAATTCCCCAAATAGTGTTATTGTTATGGATAATGCACCATACCATAGTGTAAAATTAGAAAATATTCTGAATACATCATGGCTAAAAGCGAATAAAGTATCATGGCCGAGAGAAAAACAAATTTCATTTGATTCTACATTTTTAAAGATTAAACTTCTAGAAGTTAAAAAAATAAGCAAAAATTTAACGAATATGTAATCAATGAAATGGCTGAGGCAAATGGACCTACAGTATTACAGCTTCCACCATACCACTACAATCTGAATCCAAAGGAAGTAGTCTGGAGTTCAGTTAAAGGATTTGTAGCTTGGAATAGCAAAACTTATAAACTGGTTAATGTGTGGATTTTACTTGAAAACAGTACCTCAAAGTTAACGGCAGATAAGTAGCGGAACATTGTTAAACATGTGCTGCAAGAAGAAAAAATGTAGAAGATGGATTATTTTGTTGATATTAATTTTGAAAATGACTCCTCATAATTTAATTTAGTGAAGATGAGGTGTTGACAGGATGTGATTATTCGTTGGGTGATTCACCATAAGAAATTGAGAAAAATCACCATAAAGAAATTACGAAAAATGGTAATAAATCATAAAATATTTTTTTAAATTATGTTATGCACGTAAGTAGAATTACAGGATTTGTGTAAGCACTTCAATTATTTACAAACCTATTTATGTTTATTATTTCATTAAACTATTATTATTTTGTATAGCTACTACTGTCTATGACATTACTGCTCTAATGGTAAAACAAGATTAGCATCGAAGATAACAATAAAAATTATAAACAATTATAACAATAAATTATATAATTAACAATTTGTAACCTTTTCTTAATTTAATAAACATTAAATGTTTTGGAATATACCAAGCAATAGGCAACTATTTCTATATTATTATTATAGAAACTAAATCAGGAACGCGGTAGCTATCGTGTAATTTTGTGTAAACCCAGTTCATATTACCTCGCTCGGCATCTGTTTTGTTTACTTCAAGCCTCAAAGTAAAGTAGACAGATATTAGTTTCCATGCATATTGCCAAGAAAGCAGAATCTATTCTGTTTAATCTCATTCTAAAAACCACTGTTAGAAATATTTATTTTATAAGTGATGCTTTACTGGTCAATTAATATTTTTAATTATTATCTCTATATCTTTCATTTATTTTATTTTTTCTTATTTATACTGTTTCCCAGAGTCTAGAGAAGATGATTTGGTTTAGATTTTAAGTAAACATTTATACGAGGGTTATTTTTTTTTAAGGTCCGATCGGTCACGAAATTAAAACCACAGTGAAAATAAAAAATTTTTTATTTGTAACAAGTACTTACATAGTTACGCTACGCATTATTTCTCTACATAGTCGCCACTCCGATTTAAACATTTGTCATAACGTATTACCAACTTTCCAACACCCTCATAGAACGGAGCCGCCTGTGTTTTCATCCATGTTTTTACGCTGGTCTGCAGCTCGATATCTGTGCCAAAATGTTGTCCTCCTAGTCAGCGTTTCATGTGAGCAAAGAGGTGAAAATCAGATGGAGCCAAGTCCGGGCTGTATGGTGGTATGGTGTGTGATCAAACACTTCCCAACGAAAACGCTGCAGGAGCTTCTTTGTTACAGCTGCAGTGTGCAGCCGAGCATTGTCATGGAGAAAGACAATGCCTGATGACAACATTCCTCTCCGCTTATTCTGAATTGCCCTTCGTAGACGCCACATTCCATGAGTTCCACCAAGAGAACTCCATTCCGGTCCCAGAACACAGTAGCCATACACTTTCTGTTGGAGAAGGTTCGCTTGAACTTCTTTGGTTTACTGGGAGAATGAGAATGCATCCACTGTTTGGATTGTTCTTTTGTTTCTTCAGTTTCAAAATGGACCCATGTCTCGTCCCCTGTGACAATTTTATTCAAAAAATCTTTTCCTTCATTATGGTAGCGCTGGAGAAACGTTAGGGAGGCATCCATTCTCATTGTTTTGTGATGGTTGGACAGCATCTTGGTTACCCATCTCGCACACAGTTTGTGGTACTGAATGGTGTAGAGAGCTGACTTTGAAATTCCAGGAAACTAATCACTCAATACAGAAATTGTGAACTGACGATTTTCTCGAATTGCCTAATCCACTCGCTCAACAACATCATCAGTTGACACTCGCTTCCTTCCCTAACCGCCTGCATCATGAACATCTGTATGTTCTGCTTTAAAGTTCCTGCACCATTGTCGCACTTTCCTTCACTCATTGAAGTTTCACCGTACACATTACTTATTCGTCGATGAATTTCAGCTGCATTACACCCCTCAGCCTGAAGAAATCGAATTACCGCATGCACTTCACGCTTGGTGGGAGATGCTATTGTTGTAGACATGTTTACGTGCTAGCTGCGTGTTCAGAACTAAACAAAGTGACGCGGCATGATTGAAGCCCATACTAGAGATGCTGCGCAACACATATGCGCAAAGGTTCATCCGATTTTTGCGCGGGTTTTTATTTCGCGACTGATCGGACCTTGAAAAAAAAATAACCCTTGTAAATAGCTTTTGGTGTTCACTAGGTTTAAATAAGAAACCATATAAAAAATGATGACAAAATTAAAAAATTAAATCTATCTTGAAATGACAATTGTAGAAAAAAATATCTAACACTAAAGAAATTAAGCTTTTATCACATTCTACATAAATAAAAATTAACATAAATTACAAATGTTATCATCATATTCATTTATGAATTATAAGCAAAATAAAAAAGCTAGGAAAGAACTGCATAACTTTCCCGGCTACACGATCAAGTTATGCTGTTCATTTTTGCCATTTTGAAATTCAATCATTTTAAGTTTTATTTGTACCTTTATGATAAAATAATTTCTTTTTATGCAAAAAAAGTAACCAAAATTATGAATCCTTTTTTTCACATTTTTATGTGAAAATATTTATTTCTAATTTTTTTATGGATAATTGAATAAATAAATTTGAAATGACTGATCATTTCTATACATATTAAGGATCTAATGAAAGTTGAGTAGTTTTAGCTTTCAAACAGTTCAAAGTGGACTACTGTTTCATACTCTTGTTTTTTTCCAAATGTAAACAATACGTAAAAGAACAGCAAGTGAATACAGAACCAAAAAATGTTCAATTAGACAGCTTTAATTATTTCTTTGACATATTAAAAAAAAGAAAATGTATTGCAATAAATTTTAATGTGATTGATTTAAAAAGATTTTTTTATTAAATATAAAACTACATGTTTGGTTATATTTAAATCTACTAATTTTAATTTTTGAAGCCAATAAGTTGCTCAACAAAATAAAGCAACAAACAAAAATCTTTAATATTATATTACCATCATGATTTCAAAAAATAGGTTTTCAACTTTTTGAAAATCTGGGGCACATGCATCAAGGGGCATTTTTTAATGATTAAAACATTCACTAAAATTGATTTTAAATAAATTAAAAATTTACACAAAAAAAGATTTTCTATTTTTTTTTTTTTTAATTTGGTACCTTCCCCACAGGAGAAATTATTTTATGACTATTGTTTGACAAAATAAGTTTGAAAATTAAAAATTTAATTCTGAAAATTTCAAAAAACGTTTTTTTTCATTTTTGGAGCTCCGAGCCCCAATAGGGAAGCATTAGAGTAAAATTAACTTTTAAGGAAATAATCTAGGTGGTAATAATAAATTTAAAAAAATACTTTTTAAAATACCAGGGGACCCGTGCTGTTCTGCAGAATTACTAAATAAATTAAATCAGTCATAATGGATAATTTACTGGTTCATAAGACTACCTTCGAGAGAGAACCTTAGCTGTACATCAATCCTTAGGTTTCATCTCACTTTCACCTTTTTAAAAGATTTTGCACATGATAGGACAACATGCAACTGTTTACAGCTAAAATTTGGTTCAGATAGGTAGATTCCTACTTGATTCAGAGTCTGTCCTTTCTTGCTCATGGTCATGCAAAGCGCTAACCATATAGAAAATTGTCTTTGTTTAAAGAAAGTGGGACAATAGTGTCAGACCGAGAAGTCAACTCGAGGCAGAAGCACCCATTGTCCAGCAATCACACCTGTTATAATTTCCTCATCCAAACTGTCGTCATAAATTTTTCTGACTATCAGTCTCCTTCCATTCAATAATCCCTTTACTGGATTTAATTTTCACAGCAACATTACAATGCTACCTTCTTTTAAAGTCGACATGTGTGGCAGCAAACAACTAATTTTTAGGGAATTTAAAAATTTGGTGGAAAACTGCAACAGTTCACTCTCTTCCTTTGTTATTAATGCATTCAAATTCATATAAGTTCTTGATTCTCCTGGAATAAGATGAAACAATGCTCTGTTGATTTCATCACAATGCTCATTTTTTGGTGCAAAAATTACAATAGTCAAAAGATTTTGAAACATCTGGAAAAGAGAGAAAATTTCAGCCGTATATTTCACATGGGATTGGTATTCACCAGTCCAATGATGAAGAATTATGTCAAGAATTTAAAAATAATGAGATCCATAATTACGTGACAAGTCGACTTTTGCTCCTAATGAAACAAATGAGATTGCATTATTGTACTGATGAATATTAACTCTGAAATTCTGTAATTTTTCATCACTACCAGCATATAATTTTCCCACTTCCTTGAGTACTGTAAAGTATGGAAGTTTGATTTTTACATCGTAACAATAAAGAGTGTAACCACCAGTAACCAGGCCAGTAGTTCCAATAATCAAATTTGAACAATGAACCCAATTCAGTTTAACCTATGACACTATTAGTTGTTGGACTTTAGTGAAATAAGATTGGTTTTTGTATTTACAGAAAAGTACTTGGAAATTTCCATCACCTTTCATATGTACCACAGATTTATGTTCTCCTTAAAAGTTGAAGCGGATTCAAATACTTCCTTCATCATTGAAGTGCGCCTTTTTTTAAGAATATCAATATCCATAGTGTCAGAACTTCAGTCTTGATTTCAGTTTTGCAATTTGGTCTTGATTTCTTCCACTACAAGTAGCGCCACATGTAACCATATCAAATTTATTAATCTTCGTTAAATTATATCTTTCTTAAATTCCTTGATTGGAATCTGTCATAAAATTTAGTGTCTTGTTTTTTAAAAATTTTAGAAGCCTTTGCTCTTATTCTACAAATAAGCAGTTTAACGTTCTTTATAGAAAAAAAAAACTAATAGAAAGTTGGAAAAATACGAAAATTCAATCCCCAGTTTTAACAACTTCACTCAACAACAGCAAGGTGACTACTGAACAACTGAACAGGGAGATCACTAACACAGGTATTTATAAGGATGCATTTGCTCTGCCATTAATCAGCAAGTAAACCAATCAGAGAGTAGATACATCTGTCTTGTTAATGGTTATGCATTAATTGAATAAGTGTATGTAGATGTAAGTTTGAAGGAAAATGTAGAGGTGATGTGGAAACCTCATTTAAATTTCTCAGTGTTTTAAGAGTCTAACACAGTCTGTATCTTAATTTGTTGCTGAGATATTACAGTTAAAAAATACATTAGAGTATTAGAAAATCGATGTTCCCTCAAAATTTTATCAGAATTGAGTGAGCGAAGTCAGTGTAGGCTCATTTGATGTGGCTTAACATAGTGAATGTTTTAAGACTTCAATGTAACTTCTATCTGAAAAGTTGGTGAGATATCTCATTTTTAATGCTGCTAAAGTACAGATTTGAGTAACAGGAAGCTATGCTTCCTCAAAACTCCTCTCAGAATTGAGTGAAGTCTGTGCATGCTTGTTAAGTGTGGCCTGATGTAATGAGTGTTATAAAAATCCAATGAAGTTTGTACCTTAATTAGTTACTGAGAAATTGCAGAAAAATTATTTTTACGTTTTTTTTTTTTAATAAATAAAATAAAGATTCATAATTCTAAATAAACAAACTTGTAATTTTCTAGGAAGGGGGTGAAAATTTTTGGCTAATTTCGTTTCAAGAAATACTAAAGAGTTAAGAGCTATTGAAAAACTAAGATTTTTACATTTTAAATGCAATGGATAACTTGCACAAGGGATTTAAATTTAAAATAAATTTATTCTAAATTCAGCGTTATGTAGTAATATTTTTTGCTACAGACCACTGGAGTGTGATGAGAAAAAAATGTTATATGGTGGTTGGAAGACCTATTGATGTGCAAAATATAGGCACAAAAAACTCCAATTAACTCCATTTCTAAAGAAAAATATACTAAAGGAAGAAAATATATAGCCATTTTTGGGGAGGGGATGAATATTTTATAAAGCCGTTTGGTAATTTGTGATTTTGATAAAAAAAAACTTCAACTTATGTAAGAAATATTTTTTTTGCTAAAATGCCCCAGTAAAGATTTGCAATTTATTTCAGTCAAAACATCCCCAACCCTTTTTCCAATCTTTGGAAAAATTGAATAAATTCCTTCCCCTAAAGATATCTGTCTACCAAATTTGAACAAGTCAGTCAAAGGGATTCAGAGTTATAAGATCAAAAACAGGCCAGTATACATACATACATACATACACGCACAAATGTCTGACAAAAATAGATTTTGTGGACTTGGGAGCGTTGGAATAAATTTATTTTCACTGATCATTTACAATTTATTTAAATGTAATTTTTTTTTTGTTAAAAAAGTTTTTTAAAAATGTCTCCTTAAGGCATAAAACTTAAACAAAAACCAATTTCTTAGATTTTTTTGACCGATTTACATACATTCCCATTATAGCTGTAGCAATATTTTTTCTCTTCAACCAGAAAAGTAAAAATGAGAACTTGGAAATAACCCAGCCAAATGCAAAATTCTTTAAAATAAAACATTAATTACAAATTTTTAAAGAAGGTAAGAGTATAACAATAAATTTTGGTAAGCTACAAAGCAGGAAAGGAAATTTTCAAATATCCATACAACTGTTTTTTGTAACATATAAATGCTACTAATTTATATATGCAAAACGTTACTAACTGAACAGGAAACTTAACTTATACTAAAAAGATTAATTGCAGTACGGATATGATTAATTTAATTGATAAACAAATCACACAAAATAGATAAAAACTGATTATTAGAAAAATCAACTGAATAAAAAGTGTAATTTTATATGTAAAATCGCTCATGTATTTCTGACAAAAAGTAATACTTATTTCTGATAAACTCATTTTTTTATACAATACCTGGTATTATTAGATTAGCACTTCTAAATTCAACACGTTTATCATCAAAACATACTTGATGTCTTTTACTAAGCCAAGCCGTTTGAGGTGGTACTTTATCAACAACTTTTACTAACGATGCAAGATCATTTGATATCAAATAGGATACCATATTACGACCAATAAATCCACATCCTGTAAGGAAAAAATAACCACAATAAATAATTATGATTGCAAACACACACACACACACATATATATATATATATATATATATATATATATATACAGAATGTTTCTAAAATGGTAGGCTGGCTATACTTTTTCAGATTCCACTTGTAAAACTAAACATAAAATATCCTTAGGAAAAATGGCAATTTCTCCTTCGTTCTCACCTGTCCACCAATTTGTTATTTTTATATAAAAGTTTATATCTCAAATTTGGATAGAGAAATCACATTAATATTTTGTAAGCGTCTTTGTACTAATGTTTCAAAATAAGAAAAAAAATCAGGACTTAATACCTTTGCAAATTATAAAATGGTAGACATTTTTATTTTTCAATCCGTTATATATCCATAAGTACAAGTTTTATCAAAATGTATGTTTACTAAAATATTAAGCCTTTTATTTTGAACAAAATCACATTTTATTTTTTTAAATCGGTAAACAAATAGCCGAGTTATGGCAGAAAATTGATGTTGTAATTTTGTATCTGATTTCATGTCATGCACTTTAAGTTCAATTTGATTAAATATTAATTGCTTTTATTTATTGTTAATTCTAATATTGTAAATTAGTATCAAATTAAGTAATAATTTTTTCAAAATAAAATTTATCATATAAGAAAGGGAGTCCAACAAGGATGTTCCCTATCCCCGTTACTTTTTAATCTTTACATGGAACTAGCAGTTAATAATGTTAAAGAACAATTTAGATTCGGAGTAACAGTACAAGGTGAAAAGTTAAAGATGCTAAGATTTGCTAATGATATAATAATTCTAGCTGAGAGTAAAAAGGATTTAGAAGAAACAATGAATGGCACGGATGAAGTCCTACGCAAGAACTATCGCATGAAAATAAACAAACAAAACAAAAGTAATGAAATGTATTAGAAATAACAAAGATGGACCAATGAATGTGAAAATAGGAGGAGAAAAGATTATGGAGGTAGAAGAATTTTGTTATTTGGGAAGTAGAATTACTAAAGATGGACGAAGGAGCGATATAAAATGCCGAATAGCACAAGCGAAACAAGCCTTCAGTCAGAAATATAATTTGTTTACATCAAAAATTAATTTAAATTTCAGGAAAAGATTTTTTAAAGTATATGTTTGATTGTCGCTTAATATGGATGTGAAACTTGGAAGATTGGAGTACCTGAGAAGAAAAGATTAGAAGGTTTTGAATTGTGATGCTATAGGAGAATGTTGGAAGTTGGATGGGTGGATAAAGTGACAAATGAAGAGGTGTTGCGGCAAATTGATGAAGAAAGAAGCATTTAAAAAAATATAGTTAAAAGAAGAGACAGATTTATATGCCACATATTAAGGCATGCTGGAATAGTCGCTTTAATATTGGAGAGACAGGTAGAAGGAAAAGATTGTGTAGGCAGGCAATGTTTGGAATATGTAAAACAAATTGTTAGGGTTGTAGGATGTAGGGGGTATACCGAAATGAAACAACTAGCACTAGAAAGGGAATCTTGGAGAGCTGCATCAAACCAGTCAAATGACTAAAAAACTTATGACTAATATTTACAATATTTTTACCTTATGACAACCAATTGTTACGTTTCTAATTTTTTCTAGTGAATTTTATATTTTTATATGTTTTAATTCTAAATTATTATAAGGTCCTCCTGAAGATACCAGAATAGTCAAAAAGGTTTGAGGAAAACACGTAATATATTGGTAAGCTGAGCGGTTTATACTTCTTTCTTGTAGCAATTGCCCATATCTCAACTCCATTGTTTCTTTCTACACATTTAGCTGTGAATTTCTTTTATGTTTCCCCCGCATGATCAGCAGTTTTTTAATAACAGGGTCCTCATTTTTTTCTCTATACTTTCCTGCTTCTTTTCACCATTTATCGTACATTATCTCAATGATTAAAAAAAGTGAGTGTGCATTACTTTGCTTCTCTGTTGCTGTAGTTTAATTTAATTGTTCTTTCTTGCGCCTGCCTTATATGACACATTTCTCTCATTAATTCCTACAATCTTTTCACTGTTCCTTTTTCCATGTGTTTATTCTTAAATACTACCCGTATTTTTCCTTATAATACATTATCATATGCCTTTTCAGTATCTAGGAAGGGTATCCTCACAATCATAATGTCTTTCTTGTCATTAACCTGGCCTAAAGCCAAGATGATCCTTTTTAAGACATTTTTCATTCTTGCACAAATTTTTCATAACATTTGTTTTTTAAAAGGTGTTCATAGACACACATTTAGATGACTTCCTGGTATTTATTAAGTCCTTCCTGCTTCCATTCTTAAAAATAGAAATTATGATTATTTCTTTTTTATAATCTTGTTATCGCCTTCCGTTTTCATTTTTTACTAATCATTAATAAAGGTACTACTTTATCTCTTTTTGCTCTGATTGTACATTCCATTTCTCCACAGTTAGATTTTTCTCTGTTTTATGTTGTGATACAAACTCCTCCTCCTCCTCAATCTTCTGATTCTCACCTTCTATAACATGCAGTTTCATTTGAACGTTTGACATTTTTTTCTTTTTTTTGCTGACTATCCCATCTAAACCTCTCTGTTTCCATCCCTATCCTTTTTTTTATCACACTTGTTGACCCTTTCATCCAGAATCTACTCTCTGCTAAACAGTTCCACCTCCTGTTCCTTTACCATTCTTCCATTATTCAGGCAATACTAGTTGCCTTATTCTTCTAGTTTGTTTTGCCCTACCCCTTCCACGATACTGTTTCCTTTTATTTGTTATAGCAAATCCTTTCACAAACGTCTATTGCTGTTTATGTCAAAATTTGTTTTTAATTCTTCACCAGTTATTTTTTTTTTATTTTTCTTAAGCCGTTTTTTATTTTTCCCATTTTTCTTTTCTGAACATTCTACAAGATTCACATGTTGATAATTCTGTTTGGTCAATGTACCATTCCTCTTACATAATTGTAATCATATCTACTCTTTATTATTTTTGCTCCCTCATCCTTCTCATTTATACTTATTTTTAAACCGCTGTCTATCTTCACCGACAAATGCCTTCAAGTCCTCCTCTAACATTACCTTTTCCTTATCAAGTTACCTACGGAATTTTTAAATATTTCCTTTTTTTCATTACACCTACTTAAGAAGCATATATTTTTTATGAATACTTTCTTTAACTGGCATTCTCATTTTGGATTGACCTCACAGATTTCCCTCAACATCTCATTAAATTTCCCTTAGCACCATTCCCTTTTCATCTCTCCTTCCTTTCTCATTTCAGTATGATACTCTTTTACCAGTTCATCATACATCATTCTTCATTTTCTGTAGTTTGCTAGTTCCAACACATTGTCTCCTCTACTCTATCAAACATACTATCTCCACCATTTTTCTAGTCAGTATTGTAACATTCTGAGTTCGTAATGCAAGTAATTTTAGAGTTCGTAATTTTTATTTTATTTGATTAGGACTCATTTTTGACTTCCTATATATTTGCTTTTACTTCTCCTGAATCCTTTCACCCTTTATATGTGTAGTAGTGATGTTAGGGCAAACATTTCCGCTTAACATCTCTGCTGCACTGTCAATATTATTCTATGACTTGATATCTTATTGTGAATATCTGTAGTTTTTATTTTTTTATTTTCTATTTCAGATTGATAGAATCAGGTGACACCACTGCTATGACTCAGCTTGAGAATAAATTTACTAAAAATATTACAAATTTACTGAAAAATGAAACCACAGCTGGTGCTAAAGTGTTTGTTGTAAAGTGCTAAATTATTGTTTGTTTTTTATTAAAAAGTTATTCTTTTTAAATTAATTTCTTATTTATATCTTCATTCATGTACAATTTTGAACATAATTGCATCTGCATGTATTGATTCTACTTGACCTAACATTTCACAAATAATTGCCTACAGTAATGAAATTTGGTATGTTAGTTTGTAAATTAACGGTATTAATTTTTATCAGATTTTTAAAAACAAATCAGATGTTCTTGAACAGGGTTTGATTTCATGAAATTTTTATTTGGACATATTTTTCAGTTTATCAAAAATTAATAACACTAAATATATCTTAAAAAGATATTTTAAAAAGTCATAAAAAGCTCTCCTACATCTAAATTTATAGTTTAGTTTTTCCAACTTTTTACTGTATTAATGCATCTTAATTAAAACAGAATTGTTATATATTATTCTTAACTTTAACAAAATTTAGTAAATAACTACTCTATTACTAATTTGTCTTTCAATTATATTAAGGTTTTTTTCAGTTGATTATAATTTTATACAATAAAATGGAAAACTAATTTTAGTAAATTTGAAGTTTAAAATACGATGGTATCAAATAAAATTCAAAAAAATGAAAAATAACGTAAAATTTTACTATCCAACATGATTTGAATATTTTGATACAATTAATAGAGAATTTGTACGTATGTTTTGTTTATTATTATTGTCTTTTGTTTATTATCTTTTATGATCTCACAGCACCACTTTAACCAGTCCTTATCCAAGCCTCTTCGATGGGAATTGTTTGGACCTTGTGGTTCTCCCAGTCCTTTTTCATACGTTCCAATCTTTGTGCCCTTTATAGTAGTGAAGATGTTTGTGTTTTGAGTTTTTTCTAGTGAGTGTTAGGCAAGTGTTTTTTTCTTGATTTTATTGTTTAATTTTATTTTATCTGTGGTGTCCTCTCGTGTTAGGTCAACTTCCTTCAGATCCACTTTTACTGCTTTGATCCATCTGCATCCTGTCTTGGTGTTTTTCGAGTCGAGATTGTACTGTATTGTATTACCTGTTTCAGAAGTTTTGCATCCTCATGATGTGTCCAAAGAATCCTAGACTCCTCTTACGCATGGTATCAGTGATGGATTGTAATTCTCTGATTGGGCACAATCCACCACTGCCTGTCATTCTGGTCCTTTTTATTGATGCAGGTTCTTCCAAATCTTCTTTCGATTTTCGCCTCTGATTTTTACCCTCGACTTAAGAGTTTCTGAGGGTTAGTTTTATCATGTTTATTAATTTCGTACGTAGTCCGTGGTGAATTTTTAGTAGAGATTTCTCTGTGGATCCCGTCATAAGCTTCTTTGCAATCTACAAATGTTATCACAATGTCTGTGTTTCTTTTCCTGTTGCAATCCGTTATTAGCATGAGACTTATGATCTGGTCTGAACAGCTTCTGCAGGGTCTGAAACTTCCCTGGATTTTCCTAGTTCTTTCTTGAGTTGTGAACAGATCCTTTTGATTCTTGAAAGAATTTTGTATGTTGTGTCTAGGAGTGAGATTCCACTGTAATTTTTAGGGTCGTTTTGTCCCCTTTTTTGTATAGCGGATGGATGAGGGCTGTCGTCCAGTGTTCTGATAGTTCTTTGATCCAGATGTGACTGTTGATAAAGGGCACTTTTTACTAATCTTTCTGCGTGTTTCCAGATTTATAAAGTTTAAGCTTCTCCTGTTGCTTTGTAATTCTTCATCTCATTCAGTGCTTGGTGTTCTTCTTTTACCGTAGGAGAGTTGATGTTTTCTAATGGTATTGTTATTGAGGTGTTGGTGTTAAAGTCAAGGAGTTCTGTCTCTTCTTCACAACTTCAAAGTTTGTTGAAATACTTAGCTAGGATATGACTGTATTTCATAGCCCTTTGAACTGTTTGTTATCAGGCCGACCTCTGTGGCCAAGTAGATAGCATTTTGGCATTTCATGTTGAGGTCCTAGGCTCAAATTCCAGTCAGGCATGGCATCTTTTCATATGCTACCAATTTCCAATGGGCTAATGACCATAGTTGTTAATTACTGCTCTTATATAACAAATAAAAACTGTATCAGAATAAATATGCACTACATAAGATTTTACAATCTAATTTGGTCTTGAAATTTCTGTCTAAGCATTACATAGACCAACAGATCGCTTCAAGAGCAATCGTTCGTGTAATAAGCGTAAAACAGTCGTTTGTGGAATGCCAGTCTCTCGTACCGCATGTCGAGTTGATTTCTACGGACTAGTGCAAAGCTTTTTCTGAGTTGTTCCACAGTAGCTTCAGGGTCGCGCGAGCGTCCTGGTGGTTTTGTTTGTTCAACAAAACATGTCTTAACGAAGGTTTGTTACCAAGAGTACCTTCTGTGCTTACTACGAGGCTCCCAACAATCCACCGGGTTGGTCTAGTGGTGAACGCGTCTTCCAAAATCAGCTGATTTGGAAGTCGAAAGTTCCAGCGTTCAAGTCCTAGTAAATACAGTTACTTTTATACGGATTTTAATACTAAATCGTAGATACTGGTGTTCCGGTGTTCTTTGGTGGTTGGGTTTCAATTAACCACACAGCTCAGGAATGGTCGAACTGAGACTACAAGACGACACATCACTTACAATCATACATATCATCCTCGGTAGTAATAATACCTGAATGGTAATTACCGGAAGCTAAACAGGAAAAAGAAAAAGGAGGTCCCTACCGCAGGGGTGGCCAACAAGTCGATCGCGAGGCCAATTTTGGTTGATCGTCGATCGCTCGCAATATCTGGGGTGGAATTCCGTGTACCATGGACTTTGATGCGATTGTAGAAAACAAAACTTTCTAGCAGTAGTTTAATGCATTCTGGGAATTTGCCAAGGTCATAAATTCCTAGAATTCTGACAGCCTGACACTGTGATCTCCGCCCACCCAGCACAATACATTTTGACTTATGCGTTACACTTGTCACCGGACGCAACAGTTGCGACTCGACTCATCGAAGAACACAGTCGGTTAGCTTGAATATTTGGTAGTGTCATACGGTAGCTTCTTTTCTTTTGTAATAACAGTATTATTATTAATCGATATTATTTATCCTTGGTGACCCGTTCAGTTTCAATTTTTCTTCTGTTTAAAACGTAAGTACCTTTTCTTTGTTTTAAATTAAATTGCTTTTCTTACCTATTTACTTGATAAGTGAGCATTCTCGGCAACAGATATCTAAACTGCGGTCATTACACAGAGAGAAAAATAAGGGACAGTATTACAAATATATTAGGAATAACAATAATTCTATTTAAATTAAGAAGTCGGTATTGTAAACCGTAATAAATATATTGTAACTTTAACATACTTCTTGTAAATTTGAATATATCTATATTAGATTTTAATATACTTGTTTTGCTGTCTCCGATCGTAATATGTAGCATTGTTATTATTTCTCTCAATGTAACGGAGATAATTGCCGCAGTGCATGATTTTTTGAATTTTATCAACTAAAATATGACGTAAAAATATAGGAGAAATATATACAAGAGAGGTAATGGACATGCATTTAAAATTGTTAATTCAATTCGAGGAAGTTCCCTCAAACGGCGTCTCTTCCAACTGCAGCTCGATGAAGGCCAACCTGAATTATTACTGGATACCGATGTCAGATGGCTAAGCAGAGGTAAATTTCTGCAGCTGTGCAGAATTTAAATTTAAATGATGAAACTTGGCTTAGTGACTTAGCATTTCTTAGCGATTTTTCTTCGATATTAAGTCATTTAAATTTAGAATTACAAAGTAAAAATAAAACAGTAATTGATATGATCAGCTGCATAGACGCATATGAAACAAAATTTATTTTGCTAATAGAAGATCGGCAACAAAATAATCTGAATAATTTTCCAAATATGGCAGATAACTTACAAAAACATAAAAATATTAATTATAATATCGACAAATACGTCGCGGAAATCCAAAAAGTAATTGAAGATTTTGAGGTAAAATTCTAAGATTTTGAAAAAATTAAAGAAATTGTGGAATTTATATCTTTTCCTTTTAAAAAAGATTTAAGTGTGAAACGCATTAGCAAAAAAAATCAGCCATATTTCATATGGATCAAAGGGCATTAGAACATTAAATTATAATTTTATAAACCGACTTAATCTTACAAGCCAGAAAATTTGAAGAAGATTTTTGGAAATATGTCAACCGAGAAAAATATCCCAGTATCACCAAATGTAGCGAATATATATCTATTCTTGTTTCGGATCTAGATACCTATGCGAATCGGCATTTTCATACTTGAAGCTAACGAAGGCTAAACAACGTTCTGTCTTGACCGATTCCCATACTGAAGACTCATTATTATTATTATCTTTGTAAGGATATACACCTAATTATGATTCCTTGGTTAGAGACATGCAAACTCAGTCTTCCCATTAATGTTAAGGCAACAAATTAAATTCTAAATCTGTATTTATCTATAGCTACTTTGAATGAATAAATATTGTTAATAATTATCCATGTTTTTTTAATTCCCCTGGACGTGAGTTTTTTGGCCCTTTAAATAATTATTGTTGTTGTTGTTTTTTACGTAGATAGATAAGCCGTATATCTATATTTCAGTACGAGGTGTACTCGGCGAGCTATTGATAGATTAGATTATTAGTAAGTCATATTATTCTTTCATTATAAATTTTCCTGGCCCAAAAAAACGTAAAAGTGAAATACTGAAATCAAATTATCACCCGTAATGTGCATTTTTATTAAAACTTTTTCATATTTACGAACAAATAGTACAACTTAAACATTGCAGTCGATAAAAAAAAAATTAAATTGCTTTTTAAATTAGTAAAAATCTATCTTGAAAAAGCGTCGGAAAATCGAATTTTTTAGGTACCGCATGTACGGAATGCTGCTATCAAAAGTCGGGTCTGGAAATTTATTTTCTTCGTGAGCCTATATCTCGAAAACTTAATAAGCGAATTAAAAAATAATATATTTTACTTATCTACTCGTACCTCGCTGGAATGCACCTTATACTGAAACACAGTGTATAAACATAGTATGCATTTCACACCCCTTCTTCACCCTTTCGTCGCTCGCGACACACTTTTAAGATAAAAAGTCGATCTTATATACAGAAAAGTTGGGCACCCCTGGTATAAACAATATATTTGCACGACAAAATTATTTACATTGTTAAGATATTGATTCATTTGTGTTACTATGGAAATGGAAAACAAATTTAATACATAATTCTTTAGTAAATTCATTAACTAAATTAACAGCATAAATTAAGCATAAATTTTCAAATTAATCAAAATTATCAGTTTTGCAAAATTTTTTAATTTTCATTTAAAAATATAATTATACCTACATCATTACATTATGCCTACATCGATATTAAAAAAAAATACACACCAAAAGGACGATGCTGCTTGTGACGTTTGTCAAGCAAGAAATGTCTGTCATAAAGTCCGATTTCACCCTGATGCGAAAACTGAAGATGCAAACAGGAGCAGAAGAAAAAAGGGTGAAAGATCGAGCATATTGCCACACATTGGGTGCTTTATTGGCACAATTGTGGCTATACGAATATTAGGATTTATACTGAATACAGAAGAATAAAGGTAAACTTTATTTTTAAAAAAGCTAACAAAGGTTATTTATTGCTCTATTTGTACATCTTAATTAATATAGACTTAAGAAACTTATTAGTTATATCGCATATTTATAGCATAAATAAGAAATAAACATTTCAAGTTTTGATGGTATTTTAACATTCAAATATACATAATTTATTGATGTATAATTTTAAAAATGTCATGGAAAATAGATTTAAGAAAATTATTTCCTTATTATGAACCCCTTTGGATACGTAAAAGAAATAATATAATATAGTATTGTTATATAAAAAATAAATAGTTAAAATATTCGTGTAAATATTTTAACTGTATATAAATATCAGCTCGGTGAAACTTGGTAGTGTATGAAAAAGTGCCATGCCTGGCCAAGAAAAAATTATATTAATATCAATTAATAAAAATATTTAATATTTAAATATTAATTCTTTTACACAATTTTTATATCAAGTTTTTAATATTCAATACTAGCAAACATTTATTATATGTTTGCTAAAAGTAGATATATTTATAAATGCTGAAGAGGGAAAATATTACAGCAACATATAATATCTATTTTTCATGTATAGTTTTCATCCCTTTTAAGGTTGACTTTCAAAATATCTAGAAATCTCTTATTAGTTAGTTATTCGTGTGAAGATTACACACACCAAAACTCCAGAAGTGCGAGCGGTGTGTGTGTGTGTGTATGTATATATATGTATGTATGTGTGTGTGTGTGTGTGTGTGTGTGTACAGAACAATATTCTGCTCATATTCCAAATATTCAGTATAACAAAGAAAAAATTTAACTTATTTAAACAAAACATACATAAACTTACACCTGAATCAAGGAGAATAAAAAGACCACACCATAAAGATACACTTTAGTCAACAGAAGAATCTCTCAGTTGAGAGACTATTACAAACCTTCAAAAATTGCCTCAAAAAATGTGAATCCCAACCATGCTAATAAAAAATGAAGCAGTAAACTGGCCCATAACAATAAAGACAACACGGAAATCCTAGCTAAATATTTCAAACTCCTAAATTGTGAAGGTCTGAGTAAAAAAGATAAGGTAGAAAATGTAGAAGAAGAATGGGAGAATGTTAAAAAGGAAAGTATTAAATCAGCAGAAGCGAACTTAGGGGGAACAAAGAGAACTGGTAGAAAACCTTGGGTTTCAGATAATATATTGCAGCTGATGGATGAACATAGAAAATTTAAGAATGCTAGTGATGAAGAAAGTAAAAGGAACTATCGGCAATTTAGAAATGCTATAAACAGGAAGTGCAAACTAGAGAAAGAAGAATGGATTAAAGAAAAGTGTTCAGAAGTGAAAAGAGAAATGAACATTGGTAAAATAGACTGAGCATCCAGGAAAGTTAAGGAAAATTTTGGGGTACATAAATTAAAATCTAATAATGTGTTAAACAAAGATGGTACACGAATATATAATACGAAAGGTAAAGTCGATAGATGGGTGGAATATATTGAAAAGTTATACGGAGGAAATGAATTAGAAAATGGTGTTATAGAGGAAGAAGAGGAAGTTGAGGAGGATGAAAAGGGAGAAACAATACTGAGATCTGAATTTAAGAGAGCATTAAAAGATTTAAATGGCAGAAAGGCTCCTGGAATAGACAGAATACCTGTAGAATTACTGCGCAGTGCAGGTGAGGAAGCGATTGATAGATTATACAAGCTGGTGTATAATATTTATGAAAAAGGGGAAGTCCGTCAGACTTCAAAAAAAATGTCATGATACCAAAGAAAGCAGGAGCAGATAAATCAGAAGAATACAGAACAATTAGTTTAACTAGTCATGCATCAAAAATCTTAACTAGAATTCTATACAGAAGAATTGAGAGGAGATGGAAGAGGTGTTAGGAGAAGACCAATTTGGTTTCAGGAAAAGTATAGGGACAAGGGAAGCAATTTTAGGCCTCAGATTAATAGTAGAAGGAAGATTAAAGAAAAACAAACTGACATAATTGGCGTTTATAGACCTAGAAAAGGCATTCGATAACGTAGATTGGAATAAAATGTTCAGCATTTTAAAAAAATTAGGGTTCAAATACAGAGATAGAAGAACAATTGCTAACATGTACAGACCAAACAGCAACAGTAACAATTGAAGAACATAAGAAAGAAGCCATAATAAGAAAGAGAGTCTGACAAGGATGTTCCCTATCCCCGTTACTTTTTAATCTTTACATGGAACTAGCAGTTAATGATGTTAAAGAACAATTTAGATTCGGAGTAACAGTACAAGGTGAAAAGATAAAGATGCTACGATTTGCTGATGATATAGTAATTCTAGCCGACTGTAAAAAGGATTTAGAAGAAACTATGAATGGCATAGATGAAGTCCTATGCATGAACTATCGCATGAAAATAAACAAGTACAAAACAAAAGTAATGAAATGTATTAGAAATAACAAAGATGGACCAATGAATGTGAAAATAGGAGGAGAAAAGATTATGGAGGTAGAAGAATTTTGTTATTTGGGAAGTAGAATTACTAAACATGGACAAAGCAGGAGCGATTTAAATGCCGATTAGCACAAGCGAAACGAGCCTTTAGTCAGAAATATAATTTGTTTACATCAAAAATTAATTTAAATGTCAGGAAAAAATTGTTTAAAGTATATGTTTGGAGTGTCACTTTATATGGAAGTGAAGCTTGGACAATCGGAGTATCTGAGAAGAAAAGATTAGAAGCTTTTGAAATATGGTGCTATAGGAGAATGTTAAAAATCAGATGGGTGGATAAAGTGACAAATGAAGAGGTATTGCGGCAAATAGATGAAGAAAGAAGCATTTGGAAAAATATAGTTAAAAGAAGAGACAGACTTATAGGCCACGTACTAAGGCATCCTGGAATAGTCGCTTTAATATTGGAAGGACAGGTAGAAGGAAAAAATTGTGTAGGCAGGCCACGTTTGGAATATGTAAAACAAATTGTTAGGGATGTAGGATGTAGAGGGTATACTGAAATGAAACGACTAGCACTAGATAGGAAATCTTGGAGAGCTGCATCAAACCAGTCAAATGACTGAAGACAAAAAAAAAAAATTGAAGAACCGACTGAACACCTAAATTTCACCCCAATAACACCACCAGAAAACATAAATCCTCCCGCAATAAAAGAAGTCCACCAAGCACTGTGTTAGATGAGACTTTTGTAGAGATCTGGAGACATGCAGGAAGATCAGCAAAAATTTTCCTTAGCTTGTCAACATCTGGATCAATCAGAACTACCAGAACACTGTATGACAGCTCTAATTCATCTGCTACACAAATGAGACATACAGATCCTATTAATTACAGCAGAATCTCACTCCTAGACGCAACATACAAAATTCTTTCGAATCATCCTCAACAGGATCAGTTCACAACTCAAGAAAGAACTAGGAGAATACCAGCGAGGTTTCAATCTCTGGAAAAGCTATCCAGACCAGATCATGAATTTCAAGCTAATAATGGATTACAATAGGAAAAGAAAGACATGGTGATGACATTTGTAGATTGCAAGAAAGCTTATAACTGCATCCACAGAGAATTCCTACTAAAAATTCTAAGACACCTCGGACATAGCAAAGTAATAAACATAGCAAATTATACATACCAATAACACATACCAAATTACAAAACATGACTAAACTGACCCTCACAAACACTAAGTTGAAGGTAAAATTCAGAGGCGAGCTCTCGAAACCATTTGAGATCAAAGCCAAGGCGATGGGCTATGATTGCTATTACTCAACCGTGTTCCAGAAGTGGTAACGAGGAAATAGCTCAAAAAATGCCCCCCAAAGTAAAAATAAGCTGAAAAAACAAAATTAATTATCTTGGTTTTCCTGACGACTTGGCACTGGCAGCAAATGACATCAACAAAACTAAATCACAGATATTAGAATATCAAAACATTCCAAATAAAATTGGTCTCAAAATATCATTTCAAAAGACAGCAATTATGTCACTTAACACAATTAAAAGAAGTCAACATCAACGATAATAAAATCAAAATAGTAACCCAGTTTAAATATCAAGGAGAAATAATAACAAACGATCTAAACGAAAAAACCTCAATCTAAATAAGAAGAACCAAGCTAGCTAAAGCTCAAAGATTAACCTGGTAAATCTACAATAAAAAATGCCTATCAATAAATGCAAAAATATGACACTGAAATACACTTGTAAAACCAGAAGTCACTTATGCAGCAGAAACACTCATCCACCTGAACAAACAAACAGACAGAAAGACTCCAGAAAATTGGAAGAAGAATTGGAACAATCTGCATCAATAAAAATACCAGAAAGACATGCAGTGGTGGACTGTGCCCAACAAAGTTGTGTACAAAAAGTTAGAAAGCATCACTGATACCACCCACAAGAGGAGACTAGGATTCTTTGGACATATCTCAAGGATGCAAGAATCAAGATTTCTGAAACAGTTTTTACAGTGCAATCTCAATTCGAAAAACACTAAGGCAGGATGCAGATGGATCAGAGAAAAGAGTATCTGAAGGAAATCGGCCTTACACCAGAAGACACCCCAGAATATACAGGTTGTTATTTTATTTTTGTAACATAAAATTAAATAAGAAAATCAAGAACAAAAGCACTAACTTTACACTCACAAGAAAAAAATAACTCAAACATTTTCAACAGTAGAAAAGGACACTACAAAGATCGGCACGTATGATAAAGGACTGGGAGGACCACAAGGCCCAAACAGTCCCATCAAAGGGACTTGGATAATAGACTGACTGAAGTAATCCTATGTGATCATGAAATATAATAATAATAAACAAAACATACATACAAATATAACCATTCTGTATTTGAAATATAATTGATAGAATTATATTACATAAAATAAAAATCACATTTTTTAAATATTGTGTTAAATCTTTTTATTGGTTTGTTTTTCCTTTAACAGTAATTTTTTTATCTAATTAATTTTTTTAATATTGTTCATTATAGAAATTATAGTTATAGAAAATATACTTATAAAAAAAATCCTCAAAAAATGTCATG
The DNA here is from genome assembly GCF_047948215.1 of Lycorma delicatula. NCBI lineage: Eukaryota > Metazoa > Arthropoda > Insecta > Hemiptera > Fulgoridae > Lycorma > Lycorma delicatula. The sequence goes on along the minus strand of NC_134463.1, from coordinate 115,686,107 downwards.
AAAGACCAATATAGTTTTGTTCATCTACAAAATATAATGCATAATCAAATTTGTTTTCTATAATGTATAAATAATGAAAACAATTTTCAAAAACAAAAAATCAAGTCCCACCTCTTAAAATTAAAATGGTTTTTGTTTTTTGTTTCATCTTCCTATAGTTTAAATTTTTTCAAAATTTTTTATAAGTTTTTTTGAGGTACAAGGCAAAAACTGTTCAGAAATATCTGCAGACTGACTTAAAACTTTGGAATTCTGAATAACTTTACAAAGCATTTTCATCTTATTAAACCTCAAATCTTCAACTATTATACAAAGCCAGAAATTAAAAATATTGAAAACTACCTCTCCACTTTTTAATTTTGTCCATGATTTTTAAGATAAAACCATCATGGATCACAGAGATTATATTAAACCGAAATTTGTTTTTACTAACATTCTAATATTTGCATTTATAGAGTTACTGCGTAATTAGGTCATTAATATTTTAAAACCTATTGATTTGAGATTTTGAGAAAAATCTGTCAAGTGAAAAACCAGGAAAGTTATCTTTTGCAATCTTTTAAAAAAGATAATTTTTCAAAAATACACGAAAATAATAGTTTAAATAGAAATTTAAGCAAACAAATGATGTACTGAGTATATTAGGTACACACACAATAATCATTATGGTATATAAATTGACAATTTGAAATAAACATAAATAAAGCACTTCCTGTATTACAAAAACAGTGGATACTGATATCATGACATTTGTAATATTGATACCAAATACTTTTAAATAATTTAACAGTTAGAGAAGCTTCCAGAAATAAGAGAGAGGAAATAAAAAAGGAAGAATCTAGAAGGAACAACAAAGGGATTCTTTCCAGAAGAGGACTTATAGAAAAGCATAAAAAGCGCAGACAATGAAAAATTATGTTTGAACGATCAAAAGAACGAGGTGGGTACCGGTTATAAAGCAATCTTGAAAAGATGCAATGAACTGGAAGTAACTGAAGATCAAAACCTACTATAGATCCCAATATTTTAAACACCCATTTTGCACACGTAGGTAAAAGATACACAGAAAAATTAAATGAAAATCTTAATAATCCAGCACCCTCCACTAATCCATACCCTGTTATGGAAATAAATTTTCCATACTCCTTTTTTCTATCTCCCATGAAAGTAATAGAAATTTTAAACTTTATTAAATCTCTTAAGAATAACTAGTCTCCTGTCATTGATAAGCAATAAATTTTTGAAAAATATTTCCGCTTACATTGCAATACTTTTGAAAGAAATCTCTTCATTTTAGTTTTTTTAATTTTCTTAGTGTTAATTTTTCTTGAAAATAAACTCCGAATCACAATAATTGAAACATAATAAACTGACAATAAAGTCATCAAAATGATGAACACTAAGATAGCAAAAATATTCATCGTGTAGTACTGGTACCAAGTAAAGTCTAATGCAGCCGGCTTCAGATGTGAAGCACCTTTATGTCTTAGTACATATTCCACCCACCAGACTGCAGTATCCGCAGCTGACATTGGTTTATCTTTAGTTATTAATGATAATCGCATCATATTTTTCTTATAACTTAAATAAGAAAAAATTAGACTGCCTTAAACATATTTTGTTAAATGCAGTAACATTAATAAATATTAATAAAAAATTAATCTGTACACATTCAACCCACTTACAGTGTACTTGGGCATTTATAATGTCTAGGTGTTGATCAACATATACCTTGGTTTTGAATCAATATTTTACTGGTTTATATTGTGTGTTGAAAAGAAATATACCCAATGAGTAGTCAGTGAAGGCAATTGTCCTCCTAAAAACAATTACTATAACACACCCCTTTTCTTAAACTTTTAACTGGTATGTAAATGTTGACTAATATGTATTTTTCTGGATTAAATTATTTGTTTTTTTTAAATATTTTTAATAATTTTTTAATTTTTAGGCAGACGTCAACATAATTCCAACTAAAAATAGATAAATTTAAAATATATTAATGTGAAAAAATAGCTACTGTAAGATGATCTGCAAACAGAGCTGTAGAATTATTTCTAAATAAGAATGTTATCATTAAAACTGTTCAGGTAGTTCTTGCCCTTTCAAAAAAACAGAATATGTTCACATAATTATGTAGGAATATGGATCGGCATAAAATTAAAATTCTGAATTCATATTTTAAGTAGTACCACATATCCATAAAAACACGGACATAACAGTTAAAAGGTTAACCAAATTCAGGGTTTCTATTAACTGAGTTTCTACTTACAAAATATTTAATCCAACATGAAACACAAATTCAAAACAAAAATTAAATTAATTTTAAAAAGACAAACAATAATTAAAAGAAACAGTCTCTCTCTCTCTCTCTCACTAGTTGTAAGGTATAATTTTTGTAACAATAACTTTATTGAATTAATAAATACGAAAAAATTACTTAGGAAACATTATTTTTAATTATTATACAGACATTAGATGTTACTTTATCTTATTATTTAATTTTCCATTATCTCTCTTTATGCCACAGTTCATAACCTTTGCCTAAGTTCATTTTCAAGTTGAATTTCTTTTCGAGTAATGAAACCAATCATTCAGAATTTTTTTATTCATTTTTCGTTTCTGATAAAAGAACAATCTCATCAATCAATTTTAACAATTATTTATTTTTGGAGATTTAGTACTTTTATTTTACATTTGTAAAATGTAAAATAAAAGTAGTTGACATTTTTTCCTATCTGGTGTCTATCGAACCTCCATTGTTGGACTAAAGGACAAACTGGGTGCAGCCATACTAATTAATTCCATCCAATAGCTAAATACAAACTATCTTATATAGTTCTCTCTGACTGCTTTTCTTCTTCCAATTAGATATTAGAATTAATATTCTTCCGGATTTCAGAAAATATCTTGACTTACATCTAAAAGAGTTTAATAATTTTTGTATTCAACCTAAAAGAATATTGACTTTGTATTTGTGAGAAGCTGTTTTAGCTTTTTGTACACAGCTTCATAATTCATATCCTGAAATTCAACCTTTAATCCAGCACCAGCATTCAATAAAGTACATCAGTACACCATAATAAACTGCTTCTTGAAAACTCTGAAGATCAACCTTCTATTTTCTATTTCTACTTTCATCTTACAAACATGATGTTACTATCTTACTGACATACAAATTAATTTTATTCCTGACAACCGACTATTATGGACATAACAGTTTAATTTAAAAACGATTATTGATTTGAATCTAAATTAACATCTATTAGAAAATCCCTTTAGATGGGGTAACAGCTCATGTGTGGGTATTTAGTGATCAATCCAAATTTGAGTTTGCCTTTTGGCGAATCTCTTTTCTTCTTTTCTATTCATCTCTCATGTACCTTTTAGCCTGCAAGGCAAGAACATAGACACCCACAACAGTCAACTCTTCATGTTAAAATCTCTGCGGTATGGAAGATAAGATTACCTGAAAAGAACTTTGCTTTCAAGTCTCTTTTTTAAGGGGTTCTGTATTAGTCACTTTCTTAATAGGTTCATGTGGAACATTATATACTTGTGTACTCTAATATTATATAGGGTTTTAGTCTGTTCAGATGTATATTTATTATTTCTACACAAAATTTTGGCTATAACTTGGCAAGTCTTTTGCATTTCTTTTTAGGGGCGATTTCATTTTCTGTCTTATGAATTTCTTACTCATAGCAATCAGCTTCCTGCAAGATTTGAGAACAGCTGATCTGAATTAATGTTTGTGAAGAAGGGGTAATGATTGCTTCTGCTGCATGTCAGTAAGTCAAGGTGTTCAGCTGTTATAACTTTTCAGATTTAAGAATAACAGACCTTTTGCAGTGTTTTCACAAAGTGAATCGCTGTTTACATTTTTTAGAATGGACAGTTTCTGGAGCAGCAAGTGCTTTGTTTTTTGGATTTGTCACTAATAGGAGGATCTCTACATGGCTTGCCTTCATAGGACATACAAGGAACTCACCAGAATTTTCTGCTTTTGATTCTCATTTGCAGTTACAACATATAGACTATTAGATGTCTTAGGTATTTCTTTAAAAGTTCCTCCAACACAGGTGGTAAACTATTGGTGATCAAGAATGGGGTCATTTTCGAGAAATTACCATTTTCTTTTATAATCACAAGGTACCTGGGTCCGAGTATACTATTATTTATAAGTTAACAACAAATTCCGTTGGTTTTTCTTAATTCACTCTGTCTTTGCTTCTTTTCCATTTTGTTTCTGGTGAATCCCAGCTACTTCTAAACAATTTATATGAACCCCTCTGTCATGTTAGTTTCTTCAGTAATGTTCATTGTTCTTTAATCCCTTCTGTAGTAAGGCTAAGCACCAGGAATACCAATCCTGTAAGACGACAGAGAGCGGATGTGTGCAGTCTCTGCTCTGATTCCAGGCCCCTACTCATCAAAGATTTAAGGGTTCCCATGCACAGACACATGGCATCTTACTATATGCTTGCCAACACAGGAAGCATGTGGACAACAGAAGGATCTCTGTTACACCTATAAGTCCGAAATCATTCTCATTGTTGATGTGCAGGTAAAGCCGAAAAGTCCAGTCCGTGTACTGACCTGAAGTTGGAAGTTAGGTTGGGATTATTAAAAGAAAGAGGAAATAATTTTCCAAGGAAAATACTTGCAGTCCTGTTAGTTAAGCAGATAAATGTGTTGTACTTACAAACACCATGGAGATGATCTACAATAAGTATGGGTATTGACTTTGAAGGTCATTAGCCCTTGACTTCTCATTAGAAAAATCACCAAATAGGATTGTCAGATAGGATGTATTGGGCCCTGACATTTAAATAAAACACAAAATTAAATGTAACATTAAAAATACTTAAATAAAATGCACAGATTGGTAGTCAATACCAAAAAGAAATGTACGTTCAGCTGTAAAGGGCCTTCATTCAGGGGATCGACAGTCAAACATAACAGTTCTTTATTTCACCGAAGGCATACCACAAATGCGTTAGCAATCTGCACCATTTCCCAAATCAGCATCAATATCACTTCTTAATAATACCTCTTTCTGAGGTTGTCATACTCTTCAAGTAGATATTTAACAGTGAGCAGTTTGTCACATACACTACACATTCGTCAAAATTTTCATTATCTGAAATGTTGTACCATAAGCCATTAAATCTTCTGAGAAATAAATATATTTTTGCTCTTGGATATTTCTCTAGTATTCCTTTTCAAAGTTATATAAGTAAAATTATTTTTCTTGGCAACATTATAAACATGTAAGTTTTGTGACATACTCTAGGGGTAGGCAACCCGAACATTTGTCTGAGGCAGCATTTTGGCTGTAAGTGTGAGAAAAATATTGATGTGTTAAATACCCAGTTAATAGAAAATATCACATATTGATTTTTTAGTTTTTAGTTTTTTAACTAGAAAGTTCTAGTACCTTCTGTTCCCTATTTAAGTACTGCAGTCAGTGCAAATAAGTCAGTTGAGTGAATTGACTAATTTGAGCTAGTTCAGACCGCAATCCCGTAACAATAGCAATCTACAATGAATATTACAAACTTTTTTAGCACAAAAGTTATGTATCTATATTACTTTCATTTGAGTCTGAGCTGCAAAAGCATCTAATTAAAGCAACCTTAAATGTTCAAGAAATGCACAGACTGTTTTTTTGTTTGTAATAATAGTGATTGTTTTTATTATTGAAATTTTAAGGAAAAATCATACAATACTAAATAAGGAAGTAATAACTAGTACAGCATACTCCAATAATTAAAAAAAAATGATTGAAAATTGTAATGAGCTACTTTTGCTTAATTAGAGGGTTTTGAATTTTGAAATGTTTGATTTTGCTACTAGTACTTCTGCTAGTTGCAAATAATAAAACAAATTTGTACAAAATATTAAACGTTTATAAAAATTAATATCAATCAATAATAAAAAAAAAAAACATTAAAATGTCGACAGCTAATAAGTAGTGAATGGTTCATAATAGTCCAATTATTGTTGTGATCAAGTTCCATCACTACAAAAGTTATGTTAAACACAAAGATTCTAACCTCAAACAGAACCATGTTTGTTCACTTTAATTTTGTTCTGTACACAGCCACAGGCTGTTAGACTTCACCATTCCACCTGTTTCTTTGTTGTTTTTTTTCTACTTATTCTAATATTCTTGTTTCTACTTAGACTAAATATGAATTGAATGAACTCATATTTAGGTTAAGTTCATTTAAAAAATCAGTAAAAAACATTTTTTTACTGATTTTCAAAACGTTTAACTTTTTGAAAAATTATTGTATAAAGATGATAAAAACCATTTTTAAGCTTAAAGTTTCTAGTAGAGAGTCTGTTCAGAAGCTTAAATTCTTAGTTGATTTAGTTTTTTTGGGAAGTGACTTATTTTCTTTTAAAGTGACAGAAGAGGAAGCAGTTAGATAAAAGTAGGAGCAAAAGTGATAACAACAGAGAAGAGAAATCAAAGCAGAATAATGGTGAAAAATCAAGTGGGTCTTCGCTACCATCTGGTTCTGGTGTACGGGATCAAATGAATTTTGATAATGATGTGGGTCATTGGCTTGGGCATTTGTTTAGTATGACCTCATCTAAAAAAATTAGAGTTTTAAAAAACTTGGTCACCATCTCAAAGTTATTACTTTGCTAAGGATGCTGTGTGCAAAAGAAAATTCAAATACAGGTTGGCGGATTATGCTCCTTGGCTGGTGTACCTACCAAGAAATTAAAGGGTGTATGTGCATTTACTGTGTGTTGTTTTCACCAACTAATGTGCTTGGTGTTTTAGGTTCTTTCATAGTGAGAACCTAAAATTCCCTTTACTTGCTGCAAAGACATGTACGAATTTGCAAAATCTCACACATCATCTCAATGGAACAAATCGGCAGCCACAAATATTTTGAGGCAGCAAAATATTTTGATGAAAATATACCGGCTGATTACAGAATGGAAGACAACAAGAAAACTGTTGCATCAATAATTTTGACCGTGATGTTTTGTGGTACATATGACCTACCTTTGAGAGGCAAAGAAAATCATGAAGGTATTTTTGAAGACTTGATCAAACTCAAAATTGACGCTGTGACTACATTTTAAAAGAACACGTAGAAAAGAGTACAAAAACTGCCACTTCTAGATACCACGGATTCAAAATGAAATAATTGGCCTATGAGGCAATGTCGTTAAGAGACAACATCACTACTGACATAAAGAAAGCATGTGCTTACAGTATTTTGGCAGATGAGAGCAGTGACATATCAGGGAAAGAGCAAGTTTCTATTAGCCCCTCCCCCAAAAGGAAGAAATTAATAAAAAAATAAAAACTGATTACATCACGTTACAATTATAAACCGGAAGCATTAAGAATAAATAAAGCATGATAAAAGTATTAATACTAAAACGTTTAGTGAAATCCTAAAGGTACAACATTCTATAAAAAAAATTAACAGTAGAAAATACAAAATTCCATAGAAAAATGGAACAGCATAAACTAAAAATTGATCATTGCATGATATATTGTATGTAAGAATGTAGAACAATGAACAAATCAAGAAAATATATCCCACACTTTCATACTTATTACCTACCTTATTTTCTAATCAAAAACATAATTAATTAAATTTGCCAAACCAGTAAAAGTTGTAAAAGATCACAAAAATTCACCTGAGCAAATACAGCCATGTACTTATTCTCAGGTATTATAAAGTTAATTAAAAATATTAAATTTTCAAGTTGATAATATCTTGGGCTGTTGAAAAAGAATTGCTTAAACCTTCACAATAAAGACTTTTGATTATACGTACCTGATCAACAATTTATTAAGAAAAATAATATGAAAGATTAGAGAAAATAGGCTGAGAAGAAAAGATTAGGAAAGTTTCATTAAGAATTATAAAATGACAATAATAATTATCATAAAAAAAAAAGATTTATTCAAACTGTTGAGTTCTTCAATAACAGCTGCAAATCAACCCAAGGCAAGTGTATAAAATAGATATTATTTTTTTTTTAATCTAATAAAGTAGATATAATTTAATTTTATTTCCACTGATATATTTTATATTAACATTAAAAATTAAATAATGCCTCAGCTGCAGATGTAACCTTTGGTTTACCAATACTTCCTTCATCATGTACCAACTGACGATGTAAATTATTTTCTTAAACTACATCATAATCAACTAGACCAATATGACCTGAAAAGTAAATAATATATTTATTTTAAACAGCTAAAATTTATTTTTTCACAGATATAAAAATTAGTTTCATCTGTAAAATGAATACTCAAAACACAAATCTTTTAAATTATAAAAAGTAATCGGGTAAGTTTTAATAAATTAAACTTGTAAACAGTAAACACAAAAAAATATCAATTTAAAAATCCATATGTAAATTACTTACACATAAGAAAGAAAACAAACAAAAACTTTAAGTGTAAATCTCTCTGTAAACACATACTTTTATTCATAAAGTTATCCACGAATTTCATGTTAATTATAATACTAATAAAAAATATAAATTTTCAACTCTACAGTTGAATGCTTGATTAAAAAAACATTATTTTTGCCTCTCCTATGTCCAAAGTTGCATAAATGAGAAGAATCTTTTTCAGTATAAAAATTGCAATTTATACTAACTCAGATCCTCGTCCATACATACATCTTTGAAAATATTTAATTTTATCACTGTAAAAGTTTTGCTTCTTAAGAATATTTGTAGAAAATTCTAATTCTTTAAAAGACATTAAATGAACTTTTTCCTTAAATAACAATAATTTAGTTGAGTGTGCTGGCTTATATACCAGTACATTTTCTCAGCTCTCTCACAGCCCTATATTCCTACTCTTAATTCGTTTTTTTTTCAATGAGAGACAATTCAAAGTAAACACATGTATTCACTTTCAATTGGAACATTTAACTTATTCATTTCATTAATATCTGACATTAAAAATGTTGTGTTATTACTACCAAGATTTCTTTTCAGAGCCGACCATACCATCTCGACTGGATTTAAATAAGGGTGGTAAGGTGGAAGTCCCAGAACCTGATGCCCATGTTTTTTTAATAATTTATCAAAATGGTACTTTATTTTTGAATTTCAACGTGATTTAATTATGTCATACAATTGCAGTTTTAATATTACTTTATTAAACAGAATATTGTTCTTTTCTAATCAATTAATCATGCCACTTTTCCTATCGTTTGAATTTCGGAGGCTTCTCTAGAAGTGAACTGTGGTATGATGCATTATCAATAACAACCACTGACTGGGGAAAAAGACCAGGAATTAATTTTTCAGATGCCACTTCATGAAATTGTTATAGAAACTGTCAGGATAGTAATCACTTTTTGAACTCATTTTTGGAATGAACCCCATTTCTCATCCAGCATGGATTATGATTAACTGATCACTTTTATTCCTGTACCACTGTCATCTGACCTCGAAAGGGACATTATTATATACAATTTGTCAAAATAAGCAATTGAAGAATTTTCTTTACTGAAATCGATCATTTTTCTTAAATATTCTATTCTCTTTCACCAGATGTCTTCTTTCTCAACCAAATGTTCCCTATTATTATCAGTTTTACACCACCAACTTAAACCCTAACTCTTTCAGGATAGCTGCTAGTGTAGTTCTAGCACCTTTAAATCTAATTCCCTCTTGAAGTTCACGTAATTTATTTAATTTAGGCAGTTCATTATGTTTTACATGAAGCTCGTTAACTGTTCTTAAAATGCCTTGATCAAAACTGTCTTTCCCAGAACTGGTTTTGAACATTATTTATATCTTTTGGTGTTCTGAATGAGGACGACTGTGATTTAGATTTAAGAAGATCCTGCTTTTCTTTTAGAAGTTTTTCAACTTATGATTTGAAATCTCACAAGTTGCAGCAGTTCTTCCTTCACTTTTTGAATGCATATTTAATGTTTGTTATCTTCTAATTTTCCTAACTTTATAGATTCTTTCTTCACAAAATCTTATACATTATTATAACTACTCCATAAGCTTAACTTTTTATTCTAAACTATGGATTAAAATTCTGCCATGCAAAAAAAAACTTCCTACAAAAAACAAAAAAAAAAACATACGAATTAATTAATACACAAAAAACATTAACCATTATGTTACACATTACACATTACAGAAGGAAACAACTATACCATTTGTACTGGGACATGCAAAGAATCAGATTATTGAAAATGAAAAGTACACATTAGTAATGAATATTAGTCAACAATGCAAAAAAAAATTACTTAGCTATTCTATGAATACATATAAAATGATTAAGCTATTAATAAATTATTATAATTTATAGGGTATAGAGGCCTATTATTATTTAATAATGATGTTTATTATTATTATACACATCATCAACAATACCAACACCCATTACAAGTGCATATATAAATAAAACTGAAATTAAATATTTTGATATCTTTTATTCGCATAAAGTGGCATAAAGTGGTTCATATTATAACTCATTTGATAGAGGGAGTGTAATTATAATATATCAATACAAGTATAAACCATTCATTTTTATACTGTATGCAGTAGGAAATATGTATGCTAAATATGTTTTTAAAAATTATTGTCTGAAATTAAACAAAATTTTAATTGTGAAAAGAATATTTGCTATTTATGAAAATAGTTAAACACACTGTATTGCAGAATACTAAGTTTCTGAATGAACATAACATTATGAGAAAAGAATAATATAATGGCCCTGCACAGTAACTGTCTGCCTCACGCAAGCAAGCTTTTATTTTTATCATATGCACTATACTAGTGTTTAACGTTTGATATTTTAAACAAATCTTTGATATTAATAATATACAAATAAATGTAGATTACTGGAGGTTTTAAAGTAAAGAAGAAGTGAATATGTACCAGAAACCGAAACCAATATTTTTAACTATTAGAGAAAACATAAACAAAAAAGAGGTCTGGCAAACGCTGTCTTTCCTCTCCAATTAGCAACACTATTGCTAATAGAAAGTTGTTGCTGAAAGGAAGATAATTTTTTAGAACAGATTTTGAATGTCTGTCTAAAGCAACAGCAAATACTAGATAATATGAAAGATATGATGTACTTTTTGCCTAGTGGTGGGATAACAGGCAATGTTCCAATTCAGAAAGTTATGAAAAATACCTAAGTTTTATTATGCAGAATGTAAGGGAGTATGAAACTCAAATATTATTTATAAAATTATTATGAAAGCAGAGAATATTTCATATGTTTAATATGGATAAAATACATGAATTAAATTTTGCTGTTTGCGTGTGGAAATTCTCAGCAGTGAGTCACAGTCTCATAAGATTAATATAATGATGAAGTCACACTACTAGAGTGGAATGAACATACTGAACTAAGCTATTAACCAGTCCTTCAATTCAATAAGTTTGGTCTTTAGTTACTAAGTAAAAGTTATGGTGAGGGCTACAAAGTGGACACAAAATAATCATTGGAACACCATCAGCACTGTTTGTGATTATATTAACTAAAACTGTGAGAAATTTAGTTATGAGCAGTATACGTGAATCTTAATGAAAGTAAGATGATTAGTAAATTAGATTAATTTGAAGTGTATTTATTTTTTTTTTTTTAAATAACACTATAAATCTAAAAAAAAACCTTTAAATAATTCAATAAATTGATTGATTACTTGTTCTGCAGGAAGCACTGTGACAATGTTACAATTTTAAGACTTTGATTAAAGTTCAACTATTTCATAAATAAACCATTTTTAAGTAGAATTTTTTTTTTTCTTTATTTAGTTTAATTATCACATTATTAGTAGTAAAAAGAAGTGGAGAATAGTTACATAAAACATTTTCATATCTTCACACACATGCACACACACCATGGCAAGAAAGGAAATAAAATTTAAGGGCTGTAGTTTTATACATTACATAAAACCTATGAGCATTAAAAAAAGTAAAAGATATAAACTGCACTAACCAATTCCAGCGCCTACAAGGTAAAGAGCAGCAGGACAACCTAATCCGCCAGCTCCGATGATAAGAACTGAAGAAGTCTTAAGTCTGGTCTGTCCTAAAAAAAATAATACATAAAAAACATAAAACAGATGTTTACTCTGAAGTTATTAAACCTGTTCACTCATTTTCATCGTTTTTTAGTTTTATAAATTAAATGCAGATCAGCAGGAAAAAACCAATAAATAATAAACTTTTGATTCAAATACACATCTATTTTTATGATGTAAATTAAATACACTTTATTTAATTATTTACTTTATTTAGTTATTCTTAAGACATGTAAAAACGTATCAGCTATATTATTAATGCTGTTATGTTTTCTACAAAAATGACACTGGAAATTAGACAGATATGCAAGAAAATGTGTGCTTGTGATTATAATGAAAACAAGGTTTAATCTTGTAATACTCCAACTGTAATACTCCAGGGTATATACTGCATTATTCTACACTAAGATTACCAGTCAAACAGGACAATTACAAATAACACAAATCATCCACTGACATGGAGAACAGCCTTGGTATTATCATATAAATAAAAGAAAGGACTGTAGTTCATCAAATTAAAATATAATAATAAAATATACCTCCTCTATGAATCATGAGACCTTGCCATTGGTGAGGGAGCTAGAGTGCTCAGGGATACAGAGTAGCTGGACCGAAGGTGCAACCATATCACAGAGATATCTGTTGAGAGCCAGACTAAGGAATAATTCCTGAAAGAGGGCAGCAGCTCTTTCAGTAGTTGTATGGGCGTGAGTCACAATGACTTAAACGACCATATAAACATCACTCAGTCCTCTGAGTACTGCGCAGCTGAAAGCAATGGAAAACTACAGCTGTTTTTTTTTTCCAAGAAAATGTAGCTCTCTGCATTTTCATTTAACAAAAATGGAGGCGCCTTCCTTGGTAAAATATTCCGGAGGTAAAATAGTCCCCCGTTTGGATCTCCGGGTGGGGACTACTAAGGAAGGGGTCACCAGAAAAGTAAAAAATAACATTCTACGAGTCGGAGCGTGGAATGTTAGAAGCTTAAAAAAGGTTGGTATGCTAGAAAATTTAAAAAGGGAAATGGATAGGGTGAATGTGGATATAGTAGGAATTAGTGAGGTTCGGTGGGAAGAGGAAGGCGACTTTTGGTCGGGTGACTTTAGAGTAATTAACTCAGCGTCAAATAATGGGCAGGCAGGAGTAGGTTTCGTGATGAACAAGAAAATAGGGAGGAGAGTGGAGTATTTCAAGACGCATAGCGATAGAGTCATTGTAATAAGGATAAATTCAAAACCTAAACCGACAACGATTGTTAACGTCTATATGCCTACAAGCGCCCATGATGATGATGAGGTAGAATGTGTATACGAAGAGATTGATGAAGCAATTAAACACGTAAAAGCAGATGAAAATTTAATAATAGTTGGAGATTGGAATGCAAGCATTGGAAAAGGCAAGGAAGGAAATATAGTGGGTGAATACGGGCTGGGCAAAAGGAATGAAAGAGGGGACCGACTTATAGAGTTTTGCACGAAGTATAATTTAGTAATTGCCAACACCCAATTTAAAAATCATAGTAGAAGAATATACACTTGGAAAAAGCCAGGCGATACTGCAAGGTATCAGATAGATTATATCATGATTAAGCAAAGATTTAGAAATCAACTCGTGGACTGCAAAACTTACCCTGGAGCAGACATTGATAGCGACCATAATTTGGTGATAATGAAATGTAGATTGGGGTTTAAAAACCTGAAGAAAAGGTGTCAGATGAATCGGTGGAATTTAGAGAAGCTTGAGGAAGAGGAGGTAAAGAGGAATTTTGTGGAGGACATCGCAAGAGGTCTGAGTAAAAAAGATAAGGTAGAAAATGTAGAAGAAGAATGGGCGAATGTTAAAAAGGAAATTCTTAAATCAGCAGAAGCAAACTTAGGCGGAATAAAGAGAACTGGTAGAAAACCTTGGGTTTCAGACGATATATTGCAGCTGATTGATGAACGTAGAAAATATAAGAATGCTAGTGATGAAGAAAGTAAAAGGAACAATCGGCAATTAAGAAATGCTATAAACAGGAAGTGCAAACTGGCGAAAGAAGAGTGGATTAAAGAAAAGTGTTCAGAAGTGGAAAGAGAAATGAACATTGGTAAAATAGACGGAGCATACAGGAAAATTAAGGAAAATTTTGGGGTACATAAATTAAAATCTAATAATGTGTTAAACAAAGATGGTACACCTATATATAATACGAAAGGTAAAGTCGATAGATGGGTGGAATATATTGAAGAGTTATACGGAGGAAATGAATTAGAAAATGGTTTTATAGAGGAAGAAGAGGAAGTTGAGGAGGATGAAATGGGAGAAACAATACTGAGATCTGAATTTAAGAGAGCATTAAAAGATTTAAATGGCAGAAAGGCTCCTGGAATAGACGGAATACCTGTAGAATTACTGCGCAGTGCAGGGGAGGAGGCGATTGATAGATTATACAAACTGGTGTGTAATATTTATGAAAAAGGGGAATTTCCGTCAGACTTCAAAAAAAGTGTTATAGTAATGATACCAAAGAAATCAGGGGCAGATAAATGTGAAGAATACAGAACAATTAGTTTAACTAGTCATGCATCAAAAATCTTAACTAGAATTCTATACAGAAGAATTGAGAGGAGAGTGGAGGAAGTGTTAGGAGAAGACCAATTTGGTTTCAGGAAAAGTATAGGGACAAGGGAAGCAATTTTAGGCCTCAGATTAATAGTAGAAGGAAGATTAAAGAAAAACAAACCAACATACTTGGCGTTTATAGACCTAGAAAAGGCATTCGATAACGTAGACTGAAATAAAATGTTCAGCATTTTAAAAAAATTAGGGTTCAAATACAGAGATAGAAGAACAATTGCTAACATGTACAGGAACCAAACAGCAACAGTAGCAATTGAAGAACATAAGAAAGAAGCCATAATAAGAAAGGGAGTCCGACAAGGATGTTCTCTATCTCCGTTACTTATTAATCTTTACATGGAACTAGCAGTTAATGATGTTAAAGAACAATTTAGATTCGGAGTAACAGTACAAGGTGAAAAGATAAAGATGCTACGATTTGCTGATGATATAGTAATTCTAGCCGAGAGTAAAAAGGATTTAGAAGAAACAATGAACGGCATAACTGAAGTCCTACGCAAGAACTATCGCATGAAAATAAACAAGAACAAAACAAAAGTAATGAAATGTAGTAGAAATAACAAAGATGGACCACTGAATGTGAAAATAGGAGGAGAAAAGATTATGGAGGTAGAAGAATTTTGTTATTTGGGAAGTAGAATTCAAATCAAAAATTAATTTAAATGTCAGGAAAAGATTTTTGAAAGTGTATGTTTGGAGTGTCGCTTTATATGGAAGTGAAACTTGGACAATCGGAGTATCTGAGAAGAAAAGGTTAGAAGCTTTTGAAATGTGGTGCTATAAGAGAATGTTAAAAATCAGATGGGTGGATAAAGTGACAAATGAGGAGGTATTGCGGCAAATAGATGAAGAAAGAAGCATTTGGAAAAATGTAGTTAAAAGAAGAGACAGACTTATAGGCCACATACTAAGGCATCCTGGAATAGTCGCTTTAATTTTGGAAGGACAGGTAGAAGGGAAAAATTGTGTAGGCAGGCCACGTTTGGAATATGTAAAACAAATTGTTAGGGATGTAGGATGTAGAGGGTATACTGAAATGAAACGACTAGCACTAGACAGGGAATCTTGGAGAGCTGCATCAAACCAGTCAAATGACTGAAGACAAAAAAAAAAAAAAAAAAAAGGCTAGAAAATTTTAAAGATTTTGAGGTCACTATTGATATGCTTCTTGTTTGGTTTTAATATCTGAAAACAATACTAAAATCTAAGATAAGTGATGTAAAGTAAACTTTAATAAAAATCAGAGCAAAGCTTTAAATTCATTCAAGATCAGTGTTTTGTGAAAAAGCATTTGAGGAAAACAATATCATAAACAACTCTCATTTGTGAACTTTACATATCTACACCGCTTTTGCTGAATCTGTGGAATTCCTAAGCATCTACCAAAATATCTGATCGGCATGGTTCTGGGCTTAAGATGTTCATAAATGTTATTCACATATTATAAACCAGAGTAATAGAAAAATCTACATTTTTTTTTTTAGGAAGTTTATAACCTAGGCTGGCCTCTGTGGTGAGAGTTCTAGTGTCTCGCTCTTTAATCCCGATGTCCTGGGTTCAGATTCAGGTGAGGTATGGTATTTTTCACAGAGTAAAAATTGCTATGAAATTGCTATTTCATCTCATCCTCTGATGCAGTATCTAATGGTGTATTACATCAATGAGAATGGTGGTACAAAAATAAGAAAAATGTAATGTTAAATTATAAAAATTTTGTTTTCTCCTTAATCAAATTTCTTTAAAGTGTAACTCTCGTTAAAAATTTTTGACAATGTTATTTCTCTTGGTGTGTAAATTAATATGCCTCTTTAAATTACAAAGATGAATGAAACCCTTTTGCCAGAAGTTACAAACATAATTTTTCTCTTTATGAATATTTAAATGCGAGTTTAAAGCAGAACTTCGATTAAAAGACTTCTGACAAAAGTTGCAAACATAATTTTTCTCTTTTGTATGAATATTAAGATGCAACTTTAAACTAGAAGGAAAATCATAAAACCTTTTGACAGAAGTTACAAACATAATTTTTTTCTTTTGTATGAATGTTAAGGTGTATCTTTAAATAAGAAGGTTGATAAAAAACCTTTTGACAGAAGTTACAGACATAATTTTTCTTTTTCGTATGAATATTATTATGTCTCTTTAAATTGTTTTTACGATTAAATGACTTTTCACAAAAGTTACAAACGTAATTTTTCCTCTTTTGTATGAGTATTAAGATGTGTCTTTAAAGTGTCTTTGAGATTAAATAACTTTTGACAAAAGTTACAAGTATATCTTTATTTTTATATAAATATTTAAATGTAATTTTAAAGTAGAACTTTGATTAAAACTTTTCTGACAAAATTTACAAATATAATTTTTTTCTAATTATGAGTGGGTTTTTAAATCATTATCATGAATGAGAGACTTTTGAGAAAAGTAATTTATTTTTTCTTTTTAGCGTGAAGTTAATGTGTTTCTTTAAATAAAATTTACATCTGAATCTTTCATCGCAACATTCACAAACCAATTTCTTTCCTTTCTGAATAGCTAACTTGTTTTTACTACTTATATTTTTGACTAAATTTTCTTCTGTTGTTATCACCATATACACACTTACATTCACTGAAATTTTTTTTATAATTCCATCATGCACAGAATTATTATTGGATCTCTTGCAACGCTTGGTACTTCCCTTGATAGTAACCTGTAAAATTTTAAATTTTACAGGTTTAAAAGTCAATGTCTGATTATGACAGAACAATAATGGCATCATCAACCTGTTTTTTCATGGAGCTTGCTGTTGCAAGGCACACATACCTCAACATGTTTGAAAACTTTGCTGTTCCTCGGATTCCTGAAGGATACAAGCTTCCCAGGGCACTGTGGGCACAGTTTGGGAATCACTGTATTAGAGAATAATAATACATTTATAATAAATAAAATAAAACTACCACTTACTGGTTGTTTTTTTTAAATTCTTAAAATTAGCACTTTTGTCACGGACACTTCTTCATCAATGTATTAAAAACCTTTTAAAAAAGACATATTGAAAAAAGAAGCCTTAGCCAGATTATGAAACTCAGATTTTTAACAATAAGACTAAGGACTAACATCTTCCCTTTTTTAAATTTTATTTCTTTTTAAAAGCTTTATAATACATCTGATGAAATGGCGTGCACTGCAAAAGTGCTAATATGTAAACATAGATATATATATATTTGCATACATTATTGGTCATGTATGTTATTAATCTAATCTACTGTTGTCAATTGTAAAATATTCACGCATCAGTGCCGTAAGTTTCATTCCTTAAATTGTGTTTTTCTATAAATAAAAGGCCTGATGGATCGACGAATGGGTTACTATAATGGAAGCTAATCGGTATTCTGGAATTCTTTCAAGGAACGCATTGAATACTTGCTGAAAAATTTCTAAATGCCAGTATCCCAGCAAAGAATAGCATACACAATTCAGTTAAAAAATTGGCATACAAAGGGGTTGATTTCAAATTGCGAAATGAAATAGGTGACCTTCAGTTAAGAATACAGAAGTCATAATCTATGTTCAAAGAAGAATTTCTGTCGGTCCAAAAAATTCATATAATAATCACAATAAAGCAAAGTAAAATAAACACCTTGCTTTAAAATTCTTCACAATTTAAACTTAAAATCATATCGTGTAATAACTTATGAGAACAAACTGAAACATCTTACTGCAGACTGGCTTCTCTAAAACATTGTCAATGGACAAACAGGTTAATGAATGAAAATCCTCATCACACATTTGAGTGTCCATTTCACTATGAGAAAATTAGTGTATGTTGTGCTGTTCTGGTAATCATATAGTACGGAGATCAATTTTTTTACTGTACTGTCAATACAATTTTGTACTGTCTTCTGTACAATTTTCAAAAAATTCTACTTTTGATTAACAGATTGTGATAAAAACTACAGCTTCTTCTCGCAAGATGAAGAAATAATCTGTTGCACATCAAAAAATTAATTGAAACACATCCAAACAGCTTTTACTGTGAGCAGAGCACAGTGGCCTCCTTGTTCCCCAAATTTGTCTATTTAAAGGATTGAGTTTATAAATGGAACTCCTACACTATCGATAACTGAAGGTGAAACTTTACAATAAGAAACTGAAGTCATCAAGAACATTTTGCGTCAGGTGACTCTTGGTATGATTACTTTAGCATTGATGCATCAGCTCAACAAATAAAAAAAGATTGAAGCGATTAAAGTATACATTAATTGTTTATAAGAAACAAATGAAATAATGTTAATGTAAATATATAAATATAAAAAAATCATCAAAAGATAATTCACAATTCAGAGAGTGCTAATGAAAATTATTTTGAGCATATATTTATGAACATTTTGTTCAGAATGCGGTTCAACTGTGCTTCGTTTTTGTAATTAGTATTATTTAAAAATTCATCAACAGAGGAATGTTGTTTGTGTAAAAGAAAATTATTTAATTGTATTATAAATAAATCGGCAGGAAGATTTTGTAAAACGATTCAGCAATTCAGAATCACAATACGGCCCTTACTTGTAAAATGAAGTACTGTGTTGAGTTATATGAAAACAGAACTGTTGTCCGGTTCAATTTAGATGGATATTGTTATTTTTTTTAAAATGTGACAATTTTTTTTAGCAAAGAATTGCATATTCATAAATACAAACACAAGAATAGAATAAAATATTTAATTTTCTAAATATAGGTCTACACGATTCATACTTATAAACACCAGCGAATGATATGACAGCCCTACAAAGAATGAACCCTAACAGGCTATTTGCACAATTTAAAAATCTAAAAACTAATAAAAACTGGAGTAGATAAACCGAAAGATACAGAAGAAATGAAAATAATTCAAGAAGACTACAAAGAAAATTTACTATGAGAAAGAATTGCAAAATATCTGTTTCCAAGAAAAACAAAAATCATGGAAAAAATATTTCACTGGTAATAACAGGACTAGGCTGAATTACAGCAGACTGATCAGGATTCAAACCTAGAACCTTCTGGATGTAAGTCAAAGATCGCTGTCACAGATGGCAGTAACTTTGATGAACTGTAGCAATACCGATGAAATCTTAGCTACTAAATCGTGAAAAAAAGTTTTTACATTAAAATAGAAACTAATACAGCAGAAATTAATAAACAATTTGTAAAATACAGTAGTAAGTTAATAAACGTAAACTTTAGAATTACGATATAAATAAGAAATTTCCTGTTATTTGCTACAATACAAATTAAAACTTTGCTTCATTAACATGCCAGCAAAATTAACATATCTCATTTTATTAGCGCTTCTGTTTAAACGATTAATTCGTGCTTTAACAGTTTTAACATTAACAGTTTTCCATTCTTTACAATTTAAAAAAAAAGTTTTTAGTGCTTTTTCAAGTTTAATTGATGAAAATACAATTCTCTAATTCAGAACTAGCCAACTACTATGCAATACTTTGTTCACAACCAAATTATGAACGTATACTTCTGCAACTTAATTTTTTTAATCATAACATATGTAGTTTAGTACTGCCAACAATAATAAATAATCACTCAATTTTGATAAAAACTGGAGTGTGAATTTTGCTTCTATAAGTAGGGACTTAATAAAATAGATTTTTTTTTTAATACAGATTTATCGAGTTAATTCTACTTTTAAGAGTTAAAATCAGTTAAAATTCTACTTTCAAACTATACAACAAAACTGTTTTCTTATAATTACACGCTTCACCTTATAAGAAATATTATGCTTCCACTGTCATTTTAGATTTAATTACAAAATTTGAAAAATCTTTCCACCAATTTATAATCTTTTCTACAACTTCATAAGTTATTAAAAATAAAATAATTATGTAAATAATTTTTATAAATGAGCAGAAAAAGTTTTTATTGTAAATATTTAAAAAGCGGATATGATTTATTAATTTTTTAAATAAAATATTTCATTCACATTTTATAAGCGGAATATGTAATAAAGAAAATAACCAAACGGTTTTTCTATAGTTAAATATAGAAAAATTAAATTTATAAAATGCTCCTACCTCAAAACAATCTATTTTGGGGTGCAAGACCACTACTTGTGTACTGAA
This sequence comes from Lycorma delicatula, assembly GCF_047948215.1. Lineage (NCBI taxonomy): Eukaryota > Metazoa > Arthropoda > Insecta > Hemiptera > Fulgoridae > Lycorma > Lycorma delicatula. The sequence goes on along the minus strand of NC_134463.1, from coordinate 115,665,331 downwards.
CACTACTTTTGAAACTAGCCGTGAAAAGAAATAAATAAATGACAGTGATGTTAGTTAGGTTTGCTTAGTCAAAAGTTTTTATATCAAATTTTTATCTTTTAATACCTTTTAAAATGATCACCCACTCATATCCTTTCTACTAAAAATGTTTTAGTTGTCCTCTGGGTGCTTCAGGATATAGCAGTCTCATAACTCAAAATAAATCATTTTAAAGTAAAAATATTTGTTAAATTTTCTTCTATGTTTCACTGTTGAGAAGTTATATAAGAGGTACTATACACAGTTTTTGAAACTAGCTGTGAAAGACATTAAATGGCCATTATTATGGTTCAGACTGTTGTAACTTTAAGTTTTGTACGTCAAAACATTTTCTGTTTAGTTTCCTTTTGATGTCTCATACCAAAAAAATAGATCATTTTGAGGTAGAAAAATTAGCTATATTTCATTTTTGAATACTAAGTTATTGAAAACTTATTATAGTTTTGAGCAATATTACTAGACAACATGTTTTTGTTTGGTTTCGATTAACAGAATTGTACAGGAGAGATTTACTCACATCTAGACAAGACAAACTTCAATAAACACTAAAAAGATATAGTGTACTGCTCAATTGAAATCCAGCAAAAAAACATTTTCAAGTAACATTAGTCAAATCTAAATAAAAAAGAAAATGTATTATACCTTTAGGATTTAGGTAAGACAGAAATCTACCTCCATATAATTTGATGTTCTACAATACATTGATGTTCTCGAATGCAACATCATGTAAACTGAAGAGTAATAAATAAGGATGCAATGAAAACGGTCAATTATATTCAATTATTGACATAATATACATTTAATCTATTTCACATAAAGACTATAAAGGTAGAATTTTTAAACCCTTTTCTCCACATAAAATTTTTGAAGCGCTACATAAATATTTTAATTTAAAAGACCTGAATTCATTATAGAGATAGACCCTTTCACAATAAATCTAAGCAAATTTTGAAACTTTTTATTTTATTTTATAGTCATTCATGACAACTAAGAGATGCTGTTACTATGTAAAAAGTTATAAAGCTGTAAAATAAAACATGTTCCAAAATTGATTTAAGCCTTATCAATTTCTCACTCAATACTGGAACTTTTTTTTTTGTAACACTTTTAACTGCTTAGGGGCAACTGGTAATTGCCTTTCAGACGTTGCCTCGGTCGACCCTAAGTGACATGGACTAGCTTGTAGGCTAGTCCTCCCTTTGTATGCAGCTGAACTTAGCTCCTATCAGGGTCCCTCCTGGTTCATCGAGATATCATGTTATCGTCTCTGGATAAATCTACGCCAGGGATCTTTCTCAATGTTCAGTTAATACAACGGTAAAAGTATTATTCAGATTTGCCTGATACAGATATATTAAAACTTACCAGCAGTGAATAATCTTCACGATTGTTTTGAACGCTTTATATAAAATGATCTGAAGAAAACTTCCAATAACTCAGAAACATCACAGTGTAATTCAATTTCAAAATCTCCTTCTAACTGTCTGAAATATAATACAAAATATAAAAATATTTTATAAAAAATATTTATAAATATGAAAAAAAAAAGTTTATACATACATCAAGTAGCAAAGGAAAGTAACAGTGTTATATTTTAGAAAGCCTTTCTACAATCAACAGGTGCAATCATTAGGCTTGCGTAACTACTGTATAAAATACACAATTCTTAAATTCAAAAGCAATATTTGCCTATAAGATTAACTTTAAAAACATCAGCGAAACAACAATTCCAAAGAAGGTTAAAGAAAAGAGGACAATGAGAAACCATTGATGGAGAAACCATATTATGAAGTAAACACTCTAATGATAAATGTAAATAATAAATGATTTTACATTGACCAGTCATAAAATTGCACAAATGCTGAGACTAAAAAATTAAAAAATTCCAGCAGTTTAATCTTTAATGACAGGACTGCAATGAAAGACAAAGCATCATTTCTCTACTACAGTCAAAAATTAAGAATTTTATTTTATTTCTACAAACACTTTAAAGGTTGTCTCTTGTTTTACTATTATACAGATTTGAATACTAAATCATGGATACTGGTGCTCTTTGGTAGTTGGGTTTCAGTTAATTTGTTAGTTGGCATCTCAGGAATGTATTCACCTACACTTCATATGTACAAGACTACACTTCATTTCATTCATACATACATCCTCTTAAGTAATACCATACGGTGGTTTGGTTTTGAGAGGCTAAACAGAAAAAAAAGGAAAATATATCTTAGATACTTTCAGAGGGTGTTTGGTCTGATTGGAACTCTGATAAAGATATAGAAGAAACCTTCTTTCTTGTCATTTATGGACTCAAATTCATATTCTTGAAATAATTGATTCTTGATGATTCTTTTACTTTATGTCACTTTGTTATGTATTTACCTGATTTCATTCAAGGGTGAGGGACAATAAGACAAATTTTTTTACTTTTTTTACTGGTAATTGTTTTGGTTGATATCTCCTGACTGGATAAACTGACTGCTATAAAATGTTCTATGATGATTTCTGAATTTTGGCCATTTAATTCTGGTTACAACAGATCAATGGAGCAGGGAGATATGGTTATCATGAGTTGAGTAACTTCTCTGGGAAAGTTATGACACTTTTCTGGCTTTTTTTATTTTTATTTCAAGTTTTGTATAGACTCATATATATAAAATATTTATTATTTTATTCTTACTCACCGTGGATCCCTATCCAACAAAATGTTAACATTGGTACACTAACCTCTTGAACCAAATAAGGTATATACCTTTTTTTTCCCCCTTTTAAAAGCTGATATATTTTACAAATTCTAAACGTACAACTTTTCATTTGGTGTAAAAATAAAGTTTTGATAAAAAAAAGTCTTTTTCATGTTAAAATGCTTCATTTTTCCCCTCAAAAAAATTTAAAATTTTTAAAAACTATACATTCAGTTGAAAGGGCAAAGTGAGTTATACATTCACAAAAAATTTCAAGTTTCTTATATAGTAGCTGAGAAAAGTGTACCTAAATACAGAAAAAAAATCAATTTCGTAAAAACTGCATCTAAAAAATTTTATAAACAGAAAACATACCTGCTGTTCACAACTATCCTCTAATTTTCTTCTGCTCAGATTCCTCTTCTGTCTACTCGTTTTTCTCTAGTTGGATGTCTCATTCATTACATTTCACTCGCTCCTCATCTAATTTTTTCATTGCATCAATTGTGTATCTGCCTGGATCTAACTTCATTTCTTCTAAAGCCAAAACTTTTGCTATATTTCAGTCAATAAACTTGCAAATAGCATGGTATATTCCAAAATGAAGAGTTTTAATACTAACAAAAATTATTTTGTGTATCGCAAAAATTAATCAAATCGTATTATTCAAGCTTTCACTGACATTTGTGTTTTGCCAGATAAAACATTTTTCCAGCTACATACTATCAGATGAAGCCTTGAAAAAAACTTAATTTCAACCGTGATTATTTTACTGAAATGTTAAGTGCTGATTATGGCCTTCTTTCAGCATCCTAGACTTACTCCCTTGACGTCAAAATTTTAGTCTTTGCTAAAGACACAACAGGAGAAATATTTTGGGTGGAAATATCCACCTTTTCGTTTTTGAAAACCAAGTTTCAATCTACGCATATTGGACTAAAATAAAACTATTTACACTATAAAGAATTAATAATACCAATTCACTCTTATAACAAATAATATCCACAACTGTACACTTCTAATAAAAGATAAACAAATAAAAGATTATACCAACGGAATGTTACCCTCAACTCAATAAGGTTATGTTATAAAATAATGAGAAACAATGTTGCTAACTTTAAAAAAAAATACAGTAGCAAATCATAAAAATAATCAAGAGGAAAAATAATACAATAAATGGAAACAACTGAAAGTCAACATTTAGATATAAAATGAAAAACTTGTGTCGACAAAAAAAATCATACATATTTTTATATACAACAGAGATAGGCGATTCAAACGGCATTGGAAAGAGGAAATTTTAAACTACATTTTAGAACAAAAAATCTGTTGTGGATAACACATGACTTCCTTGTTCGCATATTAAATTACATATAAACATTTTTTTTTTTTAAATGAACAGTACATAAAATTTTATTTTATTAATAACTTCTGATATTTTTTCACAATTTTTTTTTATTGTTATTATTGAATTATTTATTTTAATTCTTTTTACAATCAAAGGTTAATAATTATTAATAAATCAATATATATAAACTAAAAAAAAAGTTAAAAAAATAATCAGATAAGAATCGATGTGCCTTCCCCTTGTAAGATCCAAATGTTTCATTATTTAAAATTTTATTTGGCTATTACACTGGAACCGATGAAAGTAAGTACCACTTATACAGTTGAAAAGCTCTCAACGAGGGCTTATTACTGCAGTTAAGAAAAAGTAGTTAAAAAAAAAACCCAAATGTTTTTGGATTTTGGGCTTTTTTGGAGACTTTTGGTTCAGTTGGAATAAAAAGGGTAGGGAAAAACTAGATGTTACAACAGTCCTAAATCCAAAATTTCAACATCCTGTGGCTAATTGTTTTGAGTTACGCGAGATACATACGTACATATAGACACCACACCAAAACTAGTCAAAATGGATTCAGGGACGGTCATAATGGATATTTCCGTTGAAATCTGGTAAAAACATTTTTTGTGATCACATTACTTCGTACAAGGAAGTCCATTTCAAAAGTGAAGAAACAAAAGAACATCCAAACGGCGGATGCATTCTCATTCTCCCAGTAAACCAAAGAAGTTCAAGTGAACCTTCTCTAACAGAAAGCGTACAGCTACTGTATTCTGGGACCGGAATGGAATTCTCTTGGTGGAATTCATGGAACGTGGCACGACCATCACTGCAGCCTCATACTGCGTGACTCTTCAACGTCTACGAAGGGCGATTCAGAATAAGCGGAGAGGAATGTTATAATCAGGCGTTATCTTTCTCCATGACAATGCCCGGCCGCACATTGCAGCTGTAACGAAGAAGCTCCTACAGCGTTTTCGTCGGGAAGTGTTTGATCACCCACCATACATCCGATTTTCACCTCTTTGCTCACACAAAACGCCGGCTAGGAGGACAAAATTTTGGCACAGACGTCGAGCTGCAGACCGGTGTAGAAACACGGCTGAAAACACAGGCGGCTCAGTTCTATCACAAGGGTATTAGAAAGTTGGAACCACACTACGAAAATGTCTAAATCGGAGTGGCGACTATGTAGAAAAATAGCGTAACTATGTAAGTACTTGTTACAAATAAAAAATTTTTTATTTTCACTGTGGTTTTAATTTCGTGACCAATCGGACCTTGAAAAAAAATAACCTTCGTATAATAATGAATGAATTTCTTTTTCTTAAAACAGACAAAATTTTGGCTTTGTACATAAGATTTATCGTTAACATTACTTAATACTGTAATGTTATAATATAATAACATACTAACATACATTTTTATGTCATTTTCTGGCGGATATATTTTCAAACAAAATTCAAGTAAATTAGTACAATAGAAAATAATATAGATTTCTACACACCAGAACCATATGTCAAATTCAGAAGGTAGCAGTTCTTCTTTTGATTTTTTCTGACAAATTGTTGTAGATATATTTTTATTTAAAATAAAAATAAAATTATAAAAACGTTAAAATAAAATAATTAAAACTTTTCTGATACGTTAAAATTTAAAGATTTAAGAAAGCGCAATTTTTATCTCTAGTGTGGTTCTTTTGAAATCGGTTTCATTATTATTTTTCTTAAGTTTGTTTTATTTTGTTTTCAGCCACTTGACTGATCTATTAACAGTAAATAATACGTTACTTTGATATTCTGATCTGACCTTCTAATTTCACCATTTTTATAGATTAACAAGACAAAATTTTGCTTTAACTTTATAAACAAATCAAATTTATAAAATCCAGGATTTCCCTGCAGTTGAACGGTCCTGGAAATCAGCACATTATATCACGTTGGCTACAGTATTTTTTTAATGAACATTATTTTTGTATAAATTAATTTCTACTTACCAACAATTTAAAAAGTGTAAATCCTAGTACTTTCGGAGCTGTTACTCCATTTTCAGGGATGTTAATTTAAGTTCAAATAATCCATAATCATTTTTAAAATTACTATGTTTATAATAGTCGGTCGTTAAGAATAAAATTAATTCGTATGTCAACATGATAGGAACATCATGTTTGTAAGATGTTTGTGATTATTATATATTAAAGCTATCAAATAGGATACAAGATTATAGATCAAGATATATATGTAAATACATGGATAAAATAATATCTTTTGGGAAATGGGAACAATTTAAGAAAAATGATAGAAAACAGAATAATGAAGAGAAGTACAAAGAGAATGACAAAGATAATCATAGGGTGTTAACAGTATAAAAAAATTAAAATATCTTTTTCAGGGTGTTTTACAGAAAATATAATATAATTAAACACGAAATTCTAATATTTATGTAAAGATTAAGAAAAAAGGTAGTAAATAATATAAAAACAAATATATTACTGACCTTATAGCAGCTAGTGGATGTTGATATACAGGCATCATAACATTTCTAATATAATTTCTAAAGAAATGTCCAAGGTCCCCCCCAGTGTGTAAATATGTCAATTCCATACCAGACTGCAATATCCTCATCATAATTATTACATTATAATAAAGCAATCGTTAAGATGAGTTAAATTACATTCTTTAAAAAACATATCTGAAAAAAAAGATTATAATTCAGTTTGTTTGTAATATATTGTGAATTATGAGATTTAATACGCGCATTGTAATTATGCAATATTAAGGGTTTTTTTGTAGAAATCTTGTTAAAAAGACAGTATAATCCCCTGTTGAATTGAAGCATAAGTAAATAAAATTTTTATCCTAATCGATTCATAACAACACATTATATAGATGATTTCATGAATGGTACTCATATACTATACTGTGTATAAAGAAAAGGAACTGTGTCAGCCATGCTGGATGAATCGTAGAAAGCCAAGGTAAAACCATCAGATTTATTTATATTTTAAGATTATAAATAAGAAAGTGGAGATTGAAATTCCTGGGTCATGTGTACAGAATGGACGAACAGCGACTAAATAAACAGATTTTCATTAAAATCTGTCAACAAAAGAGCAACTTTGAGACCTACAACGATGAAAAAAGAATTACAGAACTTAGGAATCCAAGAACAGGAAACGACAGATAGAAAGCTAATCTGACAAAAAATATGTAAAACTGAGTTTGAAATGGTGATGAAGGAAAAGACATACCAAAGTGAAACGGTAAAAAAAAATAAATGCCAAACATATAGAAAGAACAAAAGAATGTTGGGAGAAATGAAAAAGAAAGCGGAAGAAATTGCATTTGTGTGGTTTGTAGTCGGCCTAAATGCACAAAATAAAAACATGAAATAATGTTATGATATTTTAATGGAGATACAAAGTATAAAAAATAACTAACAATTTAAAAGGCATAATGAAAATTATTTTACTGCATATTTACGTACATATTAATAATAAGTTGAATAAGGTGGAGAAAATTCAGTTTTTTAAACATTTTCAATTATTATTTTCAAATTCATTTTCAGAATTAATATTATGTTTTAGTAAAACAAAATCTTTTAATTCTATTTAAAATAAATTGTCGGGAGAAGTTTTTAAACGATTTGGTAATCTATTTAAAATCGCAATAGAAGCATAAGGCCCTTTGCCGTAAGCCAAATTATTGCGCTGAGTTAAATGAAACCGGTTCTATTATCGGCTACAGATCTGATTACGAGATCATGGATACCGTCGTTCTTTGGTGGTTGGGTTTCAATTAACACCAATCTCAGGAGCGGCTGACCAGAGACTTTAAAGACTAGTTCATTTACATTTATACACGTCATCCTCATTCATCCTCTGAAGTGTTTGTTACGTGAAACGAGATATTTTTGCAAAACATGGACCTGCTACGTAGTGGTGGGGTCAAGATATTTAAAAATATATATATTTATGGCCCGATTTGGTTCATATTCAGAATATGTATTAATTACTTGAATCGAGATATTTTTGCTAAACATGGATCTCGAAGGTAGTTTTGCGGTCGTGATATTTAAAAAAAAGAAATTACTTATGGCCGATTTGCCTCATATTCAGAATGTGTATTAGTTACTTAAATCAAGATATATTTGCAAAACATGTACCTGCTAAATGGTAGTAACGTCATGATATATGAAAAAAATCTATTTACGGTCCGATTTTGTTCATATCCGTTGGTTTAGTTACTTCTAGTCGGTCAGGGCTTAACTCACCGGGTTGGTCTAGTGGTTAACGCGTCTTCCCAAATCAGCTGATTTGGAAGTCGAGAGTTACAGCGTTCAAGTCCTAGTAAAGCCAGTTATTTTTAAACGGATTTGAATACTAGATCGTGGATACCGGTGTTCTTTGGTGGTTGGGTTTCAATTAACCACACGTCTCAGGAATGGTCAAACTGAGAATGTACAAGACTACATACACTTCATTTACACTCATACATATCATCCTCATTCATCTCTGAAGTATTATCTAAACGGTAGTTATCGGAGGCTAAACAGGAAAAAGAAAGAAAGGAAAAGTATTATAATCTTAATAAAAAATTTCTGCACAATATTTCCAAATAAGGATTTATAACATTACAATACATTTAATAATAAAACATAACAAGAATTAAGAAGATAAATTAGGATTTTGTTTTCATTTTACTTGAAAATCTGATTTTCTGTGTTAATTTTAATAATTATTTACTAATAATTTTATATTTAAATAGTTTCCTAATGTTTTTACATAAGATTATGTTAGGTTAACGGGAATGAAGGTGTATAAAAATTCAAGCGGATACAAGAGTTAAAAAAGTAAAAATAAAGACCATGATGGAATATATATTAATTGGATATTTACAATAACTAATCAGTAAAAGTTTTACATCCGGATGCTCCTGGTTTCTTGTACAAAGAACAAGAAACCAGGAGTTCTTTTCTTTTATATACAAATAAGGTGCTTTATTGAAATTCTTGATGGTAGTTCTCCAGACTCATTTTACACACCCAACACGGGTCTCATATCTTTTGCCTACACAACATAGTTACTCTGTACATTTCAGTTCTTGCTCCTTGTTCAAGTCTCTTGATGCTTAATCAAATTTTGTTATTTCAAAATCGGTTCATTTCCTCTATTAGCACTATAACTTTACACTCTGTATAGTCATTTGATATGTTTCTGATACTTATTAGAACTTGCTTCCACCCTAAATGCTATCGTATGCACTTTTGCTATTTAATTTCAGCTTTGTTTTCTCTAAAATTTTGTCTTACTTTTGATTATGCCCATTTCCTTTAATTATTGTTATTCCTATATCTCAGCAACTTTCAATCGATCTTCCTTAGCCAGCTTCCATTGAATGTATTTAACTTGATACCTTTTACTGCATCCTTTGTCTTCTACGTTCCTATTTTCATCTGTTCCTTCTAATATATCAACTCTATTGACTATTATTTCTATCTTTTAAATTTATTCATTTGGCTTTCTATGAAAACTACTTTTGTAATAACTTGTAAACTTGTTCCTATTTAATTTGGCTTTAACTTCACATCATTCTCTTTTAGTTTGACTGTAATTCATTTATTTTTTTCTACCTTTTTCTTTATCTGTATAATTTCATTGAATATCATTATAAATAGATTGTTCATAATAAATCAATTGTTATTGTAATTCGTATCTGCTCCTTAACATATTTTATATCTTTACATGACCTTTATAAAACCTGATTCCTTTCTTTATTTCTTGATTTCATATGTTTAAATCTGCGTCCTTTTTGTTTTAAAAATCAATCTCTTCAGTTTTTTAATAATACTTTTTACTTCAGGATGACTTCTCATTATAGTTATAATACATTATTATTAATATAATTTAATTTTTTTTTACGAGGATCTTTTAGTTCATTAGAATAGAATTATATACATTTAAATAATGAGAACATTCATGTAATTTTCCAATCACAAATAACATTATTTACAGAGTGGCGCAAAAATCACTTGACACTAGGTAAAAAATCATTACAAATAGCAAAAGAATTTTAAAAAAAGTAACATAGCAAAATGTAGCATATAATAATTTTAGTCCATGATGTTGGTATTATAAAATATCGATTATTCAGTCATGTCAAGTTGGCAATACAATGACAAACACAACTAACTGTCTAGATCTGTATTTCAGTTTATTGAAGTGAGTTGTAGTTTTCGATTTGGTTTTCAGTGTTATGTAGTTGTAACAATGTTAATGAAAGAAGAAAGGTTTTTGCTTTAAAAACCTTTTATAGAAGTAGTAATACTGTAATTATTAATGAGTGGGAATAGACATTGAGATATATTTGAACAACATGGATGCACCAAGGTCTGGCAGCCCAATAACAGTCGTAACAGAGGAAAATGAATTGCCCATATGTTTAGCAGTGACACAAAGTCCACAAAAACGATTCGATTATGAAATCAATTTGAAAGAATATACTTCTGCAACCTCAAAATGTTAAAACTTTGTTCAAAGTTTATAATCATGATCTCAGTAAGACAGATAATAGTACACCCTGTTACTGGAATAAAAATTCATTTAACTTAATGTACGGAAACTTTTTACAGTGGTAAATGAGGTTTTTGTAATTTCATGTGCCGAATAAATATTTTAGAAGATGGTAAATCTGCGGTTATAAAATGTCTGATTGATAGTATTTGGAATGTAGAGTATGCCAACAAGTCTTTAAGTCTGCCTCATCAATTTCAGTGGATTTAAACATCTAACAAATCTTTTATTTTAAAGAAGTAGTTTTCAATACATCGACAACAGTATTCAAAAGAATCAATATTTTAAATATAAATAATATTACTATAATACAACTCACTTGAATTTACATTGTATTCTTAAATTAATGCATCTTCTCAAGTTAGTTAATTTGTAAATGATTTTTATATTAAGTACCTTATAAACAGCTTTTTAGTTAATCTTTAAGACTATTGATATTTACAAACTGATGAAGGTAAGAGAAATAATTATAATTTGATGAAATTTGCGACTGTCATATGAAACAACTAAATAGATGTTATTCGACGATTTGGTTCCTTAATTTCTGAACCCGATGATCATATGATGAAATCTTAACTATAAGTGCTGTACTCCCTCTGTCATGATGATCCTACATTTGATGAAATCTGCAAAGATATATAAATAGTCTTTTAAATATTTGTGTTAGTAAAAAATTGATAAAATAAATAAACGTAATGGATAATGTATCCATAATTTCCCTGAGAAATGGAGCGGTTATGGAGGTTCAGATTCCTAGCCACCAAGATCACTTGATCTAACACCTTTTAGACGATACATGAAAAATATTGTATATAAAACAAAAATACATTCTAATGAGGAATTAATTGTTCGCATTATGGATGCTGCCTAGTAACTTAAGGATAGCCCTGAAGCGAGCCAAGAAATGTTTTGAAACTGGCAGGCTTCTATTTGAATGTTTATTATCAACCGATAGGTATGATCTGTATTGCTTCTAAATAAAATTCTAATTTTTCTAACTTTCTTTGTTTTATTCTAATTACCTTACACCATTTTGTTCAGAATTAAGTTCTCTACAAGTTTTATTTATAGGTTTTAGATTTTTATTACACATTTAACAAAGTTATTGTACGTCAAACATAAAAACGGATTTTTTACCCTAATTTATTGATTATCAGAGATTCCTTAAAAACTACTGCAGATACACTTGTGGTAGGTATTTTATTTAATTTTTAGGATAAAAACCATTGAAATCACTAAATCTGCCCCCTAATCGATGTCCAAAAAATTTCAGTACGACCTGTTTCACCAGGGTTGATGAAGTCTGAGTGAAATCTGTCATTAGCTGTTACTCACAAACGAAGCATTTCAAGGCATATTAAAATGCTATTATCGTTTATACAAAATTTTCCATTAATTTAAGGTGTAGAATATGTTATGAAAATCCAGGGAGAACATTTTTATACACTTTGTATATAACTTCATTTAAATTTCTTTTTTTCTTCGTTTTATCCAATTTTGCCTCTGGGAATCACAGTCGGGTATTACTTCTGAGGATGATATGCGAGTGTAAATGAAGTGTAGTCTAGTTCAGTTTCAGGTCGACCATTTCTGAGATGTGTGGATAATTGAAATCCAACCACCAAAGAACACCGCTATCCGCGATCTATTTTTCAAATCTGTATTAAACTAACCGTCTTTACTAGGATTTGAATGTTTGAACTCGCGGCTTCGAAATCAGCTGATTTGTGAAGTTCGCCACTACAACAACCCAATGGGTGTAATATCAATTTAAAAAAAAAAAGGGAAGTTGGCTATCGTTTCAAACGTGTAAACCTCCGTCCAGAATATATTGTTATGACCTACCGTTATTTTTCTATTGGAGCTAAAGAACATATTAATAATATAAAGAAAGGCTGTTTCGATAAATTCAATTATGCTAATCACATTTTATAAAATAAACATAATTACAACTTATTATTATAAAAATAATTACAAATAATTTTATTAAGATATTAGATTTTTCGCCGATTATTATAAAACAAGCAATCTCAAAACATTATTGTAATAACAATAAATTAATAAAGGAACATATCAAATTTGAAGATGATTTTCTATTTAAATTAATAATTATCAAGTTGCCGACCTTATTTCCCTATATTATGACGACCTGTTGGTAGGTTATTAGTAATAATTTTTTATTTACGTTTTTAATTTTAATGTTTTAAATTACAAAAAAAAATATCTCTCCTGAGGATTTTCGAATGACCCAAGACCCTAGGGATATAAATTAAATTGTTGGTAAGGGTGATTTTTATTTTTATATTATAACAAATTATTTAACCTAACGTGCTACTTAATAAGTAAATGTTTTTTCTGATTGGAACATAAAAAATTTGAAAAAAATTATAGTTGTATTACAAGTTCATTTAAATAACTTAATCAAACACATGAAATAATATTAATGTAAATACATCAATTATAATATGTTACTAAAAAATAATTAATGGTTAAGAAATCGTTACCGAAAATTATTTCGAGCATATACTTATATCTGTACATGTTGAAGCGGTTGCAGGTAAATCATGTTTGTCATTTTTTTAATTCATCAACAGAACAATATTGTTTTTGTAACAGTTACCTTTCTCGTAAAGTATGCATCGCCAATGATCTAAAACCCCATTTTTTTTCTCTTAAGAGCTCATGTTTTTAGGAAGCCCAAAAACTGGACATTACACATTATACGAGAAAATATTTAGTCATACTGATTACAAGCTTAGTGTTTTGTAAAGGTTCTTCAGAGCAGACAGTTCACTCCATTTTGTTAACAAACAATCAATTTTATCATCCCACAAGAATTTATCAAATAAAAATCCCAGAAGTTTTGCTTTACGTACAAAAAAATAGTATCATTAATGGGAATTCTGGCCATGCTATCTGCAATGTTATGTTAAGTTAGATGGTTACAATCCATTTAGTGAATAACTTTTTAAAGCTGTAATTATACAATTTTCAATTTACTTTTAATAATTATCTTCAGAAATAGGTAGTTGTGTTACCTGTGAGAAGAGTTATAATGAACGGCTAAAGATTTTGATGCACATCATTAATAAACAATAAAGACAATAAAGAAAGCAAAAACTTTTATCTGAGGTGCAAGTGAGAACCTAAATTTACTTGTGCATTTTTGTCAAAAGATAAAATTTCTACTATCTTTTCACAATTTGTCAGGTACAACTTGAAAAGAAAGTTTCTCCTCCGATACTGATACCACAGTTACTAAGTAGTTTAATCAGTATAAATAAATGGTTTAAAAATATTTCAGAAAATTGAAAATGAAATTTTTTTTATCTTTAAAGAATTTAAAATATTTTCCAAAAACTGGGAAATTGCTACGTCTTGTTAGACGTTTGCTAATGAAACATAAAAATTAAATTACCTTATCAATATAGTAGTACACCTGCTGTTAAGCTGTCTTGTCAGTACACTGCACAATAATATTTATCAAGAATAAACATAGCAATATACATATACACTTTCTTTTAATTATCTCGCATTTAAGTACGATATTTTAAGTACATTATAATACACATCTTATTCTGTTCATGTAGCATTTGGATAGGTAATACAGAACATACTTTAAGAACCGATTCAGTATATGAAAAACAGAATAAAAAAACATTTATTACCATCAACCATTCTATCTATCTATATCTATATTACCAGTCCCTTTTTTGTTTTTTAAAAATTTATTTCTCATTAGTAAGTTTTGAGGTATCTTTATAATATTTGATGTAGTTATTACATTTTCAGATAAACTAGTAGATATGTGACAAATACAACTTCATTTTGTAGTGAATTCAACAATAAATTAAGCGCTAAAAAGAGATAGAATAACTACAGTGAAGATTAAATTAAATTGTAAAATGGAATTATTGTTAGCAATAGTATTGAATTGTAATTTACTTATAAATTTATAGCAACAATATTTTAAAAGTTACAACCACTGTATCCCCATTTTTTTTGCGTTTTTGTTTTCTTTTTGATCACAAAAGATATGAAGGTAAAATGTAAAGTAATAAATTTATAAGAGTAAGAATTTAATATGGTACTTAGAACAAAGTAATGCTGTATGATAACAGAATAATCTCAGAGACAAATGTTAGATTTCAAGGTATAATAAATCATGAAAGTGTATTTTATATGATATTGCTGAGAATAGATTGGAAGTGACATTATGTCGACGGTAGACCACTGTACCTCTCCTGAACCACATTGCAAAATGCCAAAAGTTTGATCTAAAATACAATTTTTCTTTACTAGTCAATAAATAAACTGCCATGATTACGTTAATTTTCAATGATTACCTCTTCATCTCATATAAGTGCAAGTACACAAATTTTTAGTGGATAACAAAGTAAATTATTTACTACCATAATTTGCAGGTAAGTTGCAATTAAAAATCCCACCTGAAAGTGAATTAATGATTTAAAGGGTTTTCATCTGTGTGAGTTTTATTCTATTAACACTTATTCAAAAAAAAAAATATATATAAGTTATCTTTATATGGTTTGAAAATTACAATACTCAAGCAAATTTTGTAAATTCTGCATAAGAATATCGGTGGTTATAAATATCATTTCCCAACAGTGAAAGTGGAGATGCCACTCTTACCCCCAAAAAACATAAAAAACTTTCTCATGAAAATTAAACAGTTCGTTTCTCTCTTTGGTAGATACATTAAAACCTGCCACAATATGCTTCACCTCTTATATGAAGTAATTTGAAAGACTAACCTGGAACTTTAGATGTTATCCAACTTAATCGCTTCATTACTTATATTGTATTGATTTTAAATATAAATTGTTATTCATACAATGGAATTTAATTACATTCACAAGCCTCTACATAGAGCTAAGCCTTAAATATTATAATAAAATAAATAAAGATTAGTAGAATCAAGAATCTATGAGTTAATCCCATGTTTTCCTAATTCTTTTAAATGTTTTCTCTCAACTTAAAAAACCTATGAAAATTTTTTTTTCTTTTTGCTAGAGCCCTTCTAATCCTTCCTTACACATGTCTTCTCCTCCGTAAGAGCTGCTGGATATTCTTAAATGTACATTGATGTTACCGCTTTACTTATTGCATTGCATGTTTTATACATTGTAATAATTAAATTGAAAACTCACCGATTACTGTTTCCTCTCCAATCTAATTTGATGAAAATGACAATTCTATTTATGATTAAATTCTGAGATAAAAGTCCTCCATCTGACATTGCTGAAAAAGAAAACTTATCAATTTAGTTATTATTAAATTACAAATAAGTAACAAAGTCTATAAGTTGTATTAGTATTTTTGTTTAACGATATTTAGTTAACACATAATTCAATCCATCTTAAAATTATAAAATTTAACTTTATGCTTTTTGTTATGAAGAAATTTGGTGAATTAAATTATAAGAAGTGTAAATTAATTCACCAAGACATCTAAGTTTAATCTGTTGTGCTTTTAATATAATAATTTGTCTGCGATATAGTCCCATAAGCAGACAGATATCACTCTGTTAAGGGGCCATTAAGAAAGTAGCTATCAGCCTAAGAGATAAATCCAGAATTTTATCAAAGACAAAGTTCAAAGTTGTAATCAATATTCATGGAATCTATTTGAGAAGGGATTCCAATCGACTCAAGGAATTTAGTTCACAATAATTAATATTTCTATGTCTCAAGGAGTCATAACTCAACAGATAACCTGACATGACACATATCTATTTCAAAAAAAAACGCTGAGCCAATCTTAATAAAAACTGAACATCAATAGTTAGGCTTTCTGAAGAAAAAGGATATTTTAATGGTTTCCCTGATGCATTTCCCACCAAAATTATTGCATACCAGCACGAAGCTGACTTAACTATAGCTGATATTCAGACCTGAAATTGGTTCTTTCACTCTGTTCATCACATTGACTGGTTGTATAATGTCATCATAAATTTAAAGAAATCAACTTTATATGGTATCACTTGTATCTCGCATGACTTGTATAGCACAGAAGTCACAGATCAGGAATTTCCAATGTAATGACTTGTTCAACCACTTTTTCATTCTGTTTAGTACTGGTAAAGGAGAAATTGATGAAAGACATGATATGAGCTGTTTCCAACTGTGAGATGTGTTTTGTAATTCATTTTTTGTGAGCAAGCATACAGTGAAACTAAAATGTGTAGATTATAATCTCATGTTTATACAAATATTATGAGTGACGTAGTAATGATGCCAGAAAATCAGAGAGAAGCAAGCTAAACAGATTCAAATGATATTATTTTACTGAAAAATGATAGTCACAATATTTTGAGAACAAAAGAATCTACTAGCAGATTTCATGGAACTTAAGACTGCAGTGATATCAGAATCTTATTATGAATTGAAGGAGCTTGGACAAATCAAACCGTGCAGACTGCTCTCAATGGCGTTTATTCTTCTAAATGAAAACGAATAACCTTACGCTAAATGGCACTCAAAGGCTTTAGTTGTCGGATCAAGTTGTTGTCAGTTTATTGTTTCTCCTGTTTGGAGACTGCTTGAATACCATCTCTTTATTACGATAAAGATTTGTCTGTTAATCAGTATAATGAAACTAACAAGGGGTTCAGAAACAGATGAGTAGTGGTTTTCTCATTTCTACAAAAGTTGTTGTGGTGCAACAAGTGCCAGAGAGTGGAGCGTTTTTAGAGCAAAGTGTAATGCAGATATGTTTATAAGATATAGTGATGTAAATAATAAAATTTTTAGACATTGTTTTTTTCCTTAACAAAATTCATGTACATGCCATATTTGTTCTATACGTTTTAGAGAATAGACTTTTCACGATAGCTTTAGATTTTTACTAAAGTAAAACTTGGCAGTTTTTATTAATTTGCCCTAACATTGCAGAAGAACAGCTGAACAATGATTTGTAATCAAGAATTACCTTAAACCTGATTGATATTTAGATATTTTTGTTTTAAAACATGATAGAGGAACCACAGCTGTTATGATAATTTTTTTTTTATTTCTAGTTACTTAGGAAGAAATTGTACTTTGAAAAAATAAATCAATAAAATAATTATAATCATTTATATATGTCATTTGCCGTAAACAAAAGATTGAATGCGACAAGATACGAGATGCATGTAAAGATGCATGTAGATCCCATAAAATGGCATTGGCATTCTCAAGAAAAAAGCATTTCATGCCAGGCTTAATAAGGAAAGTGAGGGCTGAAGCAATTGCTCATCATCTGCACAGAGTAGACCAAGCCCAATAAAACGCAGGAAATCTTTCAGCTCTACAAGCAACACCTTCACTCCGTTCACCTCTGGGACTGGTCGTGTATGAAAATCATTATTCTTAATGAAATAGAAAGCAATTGTACCTCTTACCTCTTTTGTGCTTTATATGCATCAGTACATTGTGATTGCGACAGATTATGTAATTCAATAACTGAAGGTAAGACTTCTGCTAGGTCAAAGAAAATTATTCACGAAATGTACCTCACAGTTGGGAACAGTAACATCATGTGTTTCATCGACTACTCTTTTACCTATTACCTATTAAATGAATGAACATGTAATTAGATTACGCATAGCTGATTGGTGTTAGCACATTATATACTTTGCTTCTACTTACTAAAAATGTAATTAATTCTTGTATTCTAATATCATTGTAGATGTAAAATAGTTAATAAAAATTATTTGTTTTAAATAATTAAAACATTTCTCCTGACATTAGATATTTGTGTGTGATCCTCGTATGTCACAACCGTAACCGGCAGAGGACAACTTCCTCACGACGAGAGTTTCTGCAAGAGGAGTCCCATGGCAACACTTAATCTGTTGGAGTTTATTATCGATGGTAGCCGTCCAGTCACTTTGCCACCTCGCTCGCAGTGATTGTTTTATATGATTGATAAAATCAAAGGTACTAACACGGGTGGTGAAAGGAGGCTGAATACACGCTTCCTTGGCAGCAGAATCTGTTCTTTCGTTACCTAGAATTCCAACGTGGCTGGGGATCCAGCAAAAACCTACCTCCCTGTTGCGTTTATTTAACTCAGCGATTTTATCATAAATGTCAATGACAGGATGTTTGGAATAAAGGTTTTCCAATGTCTGGAGAGCACTGTACGAGTCACTGAAAATAAGAATGCTCCTATATTTAGGGCCAACGATACTTAGAGCCCTATCCACAGCGAGTAGTTCTGCTGTGAACACACTCGTAACACCGGGTAGGCCAAACATATAGGACTGTTCATTGATAACAAAAGCACAACCAACGTTACCGCCATGCTTCGACCCATCAGTATATATCACCACGCCTGGGTTCAACTTGGCGAGGAGAAACTGAAACATCTGCCAGAAAACAATAGGTGGCGTGGAACGCTTATATTATGTTGTAAGATCAAACGTAAAATTTACATGGTGTATTCTCCACGGGGGGTTCGAGCACGGACATGATGGAAAGAACGAGGGAGAGTCAACACTCATATGCTGCAGCAGACGTCGTGTACGGACACCCACAGGCGCAATACAACATGGACGGTCCTCATACTCCCTCATATTAGGATTCTTAAGAACTGGGTCAAAAGCTGGGTGATTCGGCTGTCCGCTGAGACAGCCAAATAATACAGACATCTGTTGTTGCCTACTACAGAGCTTAAAATTATATTCAGTCAAAACTTCAATTGTCTATACTGTGTGTTGTGTTCACACAGTTATTAGTGTTTTGCTATATTTTCATAAATTCTTTATAATACTGAAGAGATTTTTTTCTCATTTTTATTTGCTACATGGCCTCTAAAAAGTTGATGGATGCTCAAATCATCCAGACAATTATTGTTACATTAGAGGTAAATGTACGCATAAATCTCAAAGAAAAACTTATTTCTGGATTGCGCACTCAGGGATCAAGATAAAATCTGGGTGCCTCGTGTTATTTTTATATGATGCTCAGTAACTGAACGGTTCAACAGGAAACGACGAGCCCTGTTATTTATCATGCATTAGCTGCATGGAAGTCCTTCAGAGACATTGTTGGTGTTTTTTAGGCAACAGAAAAGATGAAAACTATGTTTATGGTTAATAAGCTGTTAAAAAACTACAAATATTTAGTACGTAGGATGTCATTAAAAATGCATTTCCTACAGTCTCACCTAGACTTTTTTCCTGAAAATTTGTGCTCTGTCAGTGATGAGCAAGGAGACCGTTTCCGTCAGCATCACTACCAAGGAAGATGGGACGCTAGAATGATTGATTACTGTTGTTGGTTTTTATTTAGAGAAACTGATAAAACATCGTATAAGCGAGAAAACATTTTTAAACTTATTTTAAAAACTTAGTTCCAATGATTTAATCGTTTAAAAACTCTATTGAATATATTTCAATTCATCTGTATTTGAATAACAAAAACTTAGCTGATTTAAACAAATTATAAATGAATACGTAAAAATAATAACTTTTTTGAAATATTGGTATGACACTGATTATGCATTTATTGGTAAATAAATCGTATGTATCTAAAAATGCAATGTATTACACAAAATTTTATAAGTTTTGAATTCAGCACCCAATATTTGTTAAAATACCATGCCCAATTCTAGATGTGATTTTTATATTTTGCTGCGTTTTAAAAATTCTATTAGACATTTACAGTACTTACTTTTTATTCAATCCAGATTTGAAACTACGGTTGATAGTCACTTTAACTAAAATTTTCTTTTATCTTCCATAACCATTTTCCGCTTTCAATATTATATTTGAGAATCAGTAACCATTTTTTTTGTCACAGCTTCCATGAATTTAAAAGTACTCCCAGTACAGCACCTACAACTCAAAATCACTTGGCAAAAAGATTAGTAATGCACTTAATATGAACTGTTAATTTTTTTTTTTTTTTTTTTTTTGTTTTACGTAGGAGGAGGAAAAGCTCTACCAGCCACCGTCTGCGCCCGCAACAGACGGTAGTGTCGGGCTCTCACCGACTAAAAACCTCCCCCTTAGGGAGGGAGGACCCTATTAGGGATTGGGATCGTGGACGCGACTTAACTAACTAATAATAAAATAATATCTATGTTGTACCTGAAAAAAAATACACAGCATATACAAAATTTAAATCTATTTTTATAAAACTTAATTTACACTGCTTATCTAAGTAATTTTAATGTAAAATTTACGTTGAACCTGAAACAGAAACATACACAAAAATAGACATAAAAATTTCCTACAGGAAAGTTCCTATCAGGGGACCCTACTGGGACTAGGCATTGGGATCGCGGACGCGACTTAACTAATAATAAAATAATATCTACATTGTACCTGAAAAAACATACACAGCATATACAAAATTTATATCTATTTTCATAAAACTTAATTTACACTGCTTATCTAAGTAATTTTAATGTAAAATTTATGTTGAACCTGAAATAGAAACATGCACAAAAATAGACATAAAAAATTCCCTAAAGGAAAGTTCCTATCAGGGGACCCTACTGGGACTAGGCACCTACCGCGATTTTATAAGAATATTATACTATCAACTTAAAAACTACACAACTTATTTTTAACATGAAAATGTATAATATTAAACAATAATAACAAAAGTAAGTACCTTTAGTAGAAAATTATCCTACAATAAAAGGGAGTACCACAATGTAAGGAGGGCCACTTACATGGCAGCTCTCCCTTAGAATATTAAATGAACCGTTGAGTTACCTGAAACAAAAGAAAATAAGACAAATTCAATTAGCGGTTGTGAAATTAAATAGTTTTGTTTTAGTTATTTAATTCATTTCATGTATGATAGCACTTAACTTTTTCTAACAAAAATATTTATTAGGAATGATTAGATGGTCCATTTTTACTTCTTAAATATTTAACCTGAGGTACAAGTATTTATATAGACATTTTTTACAGAAATAGAATCACTAGCTAGGTAGGTACACAAGAAAAGCTATACCTTCTTCCAGGCTAGATAGATACAAAGAACACTGAATTTTTTACAGACCCCGCATCGGGTAGATATCCATTGAGAAATCATTGAAAAACACCCTTTTAATAAATCAAGGTAGAAGAAAATAAAGGAAAAATGTTGAAGTTAGAAGGTGAGAAAGGAAGATTGCTAAACAAGACAACTCGCTCAAAAAAATTCTAAGCCCCTTTTAAGGCAGCAAGGATTCCTCCCGTACAAGATCAGAGCGCTTTACCAAGAATAAATGCAAAAACATTATTCTGAATTAAGGTTCACTGATGTAGATGGTAACAAATCTATATCGCATCCAGGAATGTGTGTTATATGAACCTACTTGGCCGAGCTAAAATTTTCAGCTAAGAATAATGTTGAATGGTAACAAAAATCGATACAGGATATCTGTATACCACCTGATCCTTTTATAATTTTTATATTATTTTTTAAAATCATATTTAATATTTTTATAGAATGAAATGCATCATTTATTTTCTTATTATTTTTTACAATTTTATATAGGTTTCCACTTGCTTTGATTGCTCTGGTATTTAAAATTCATGAAATATTTATGTGCCATCTACTTTATAAGTATATTCAACAAATTTTGACAAAGAGGTGCAAGCATGGTTTCATTAAATTTTCAAGCCCCCGTCAGGCAAGAGATTCATTGTCAAAGCAATTAAAGCAATAAAGGACTAAACAGAATTTCCATTATCAAAAACAAAAAAAACTTGTGAAATCACTTCTAAATTTTTACACAGTATATTTTCTATTAAAATAATACGTTAAATGAAGATATTGCTTTGTTTCATCTATCAAAACCCATTCTCTATCTGTAAACATATATAAAATTCATTTTTATTATAATTAAGGAGGTATCTAAGTGAAAAGATGACTGTCACGACAATAATTTGATTCTTATTTCATTTATTTTACACATGAAATCAAACAAAATCAGTTGCTTTTCATGGCTATTCTTTACATTATAAAAGAATAATTGTCTTCTACAAAAAGAATAATTGAGTTAAATTATAAGTACATGTTGCATTTCAATTTTATTAACAATGATGAAAAAAAATCAAATGATGTACAGTTGTTAACTGATAAATACTCAAAATATTCTTGAAATATTGTAAGCCAAGAAATGTACATAATAAGTTATTAAGTTTCATTGCTGTAACAAAATTCATAAAAATTTGTATATATATATATATATATATATATATATATAAAATTTAACATTATATGAAATTTAAATCACCTAAACACAGTAATTAGATTATTTATACTTATGTTCCAATAACCGGTTTGTGCAGTATCTTACACCTTCACTTGCTATTATATTCTATCTTATTCTTTTTAATTTATTTGTATTATTTTTGTGTAAATTATAAATATTTTATTTAATTAAATAATTATAAATATAAATTTTCACAAGTACATTTATGTTCATTTTTTTGTCTTAGGTCATTTGACTGGTTTTTGATACAACTCTTTAAGATTCCCTATTTAGTGCTAGTCGTTTCATTTTGGTATACGTTGTACCTGTACAATAGGGTATGTTGTATACCCTAATTATGTTTGTAATATCATTTAAAATTTCACAAAAAATAACATTATAATTTATCATAAAAAATAGATATCTTTAAAACAAATAAGTTTTAATGTAATAAAAATAGAATTTAATACATACTGGAGATGCAGGGTACTGAAAAAAAAACAGTCGGTGGAAATTAATATGGCAAGTGTAACTTATCTAATTACTGTGTTTTGGTGATTTATATTTCAAATAAAATATTTATCAGAGACAAATTAGGCATTGACCAGATACTGGCATTTCTTGATATGTAACACTATTAAGTTTCTTTTCTTTATTATACTGTTTTTTCCTTTATTGCATTATGTTGTAATTTGCCACACAAAATTTCTGTGTTTCGCATGACATTTAATGACCGATCTACCTAAAATTTTTTAAAAATTTAGAAATAAAAGTACCTGCAGTATCAAAAGAGAAAGTTACCTATCAGTGATATAAACTGGAGTCTAAACTAATGGCCTGACCCGCTCTTTTTCTGTTTAGCCTCGGGAACCACCATAAGGTATTACTTAAGAAGATGATATGTATGAATGCAAATTAAGTGTAGTTTTGTTCAGTCTCACATCGACTATTCCTGAAATGTGTGGTTAATTGAAACCCTACCGTGAAAGAACACTAACATCCACACTCTAATATTCAAATCCATTTAAAAGTCTTTACTAGGATTTGAACCTTAGAACTCTCGACTTTGAAATCATTGACTTGCAATGATGAGTTACCACTAGACTAGCCACAGTGGGCTAATGCCCTGACCTTGACCCCTGGTACAAGGCAAGTGATAATGGCCGGTTGAATTCACAGAGTGAGTATCTCCAATAGTTGGTTGCTAAACATTACATAAACGGATGGTGTCTTAATAAATACTAGTATTATCATGAAATTATATGGTGTAGTAAAGAATTAGTAGTACCTTAATATTTTACCATCTGGCAACACAGCTATACATTTATCGCCAAGGCTAATCCAAAGATCAAATCCATTGAGCAGCTGAAAGAATCGGTCGATCTGGTAGTCTGAAAAAATAGGATGCAGCATGAAGTGAAGAGTTGATGAGATGTGGAATGTAATCTGGTAATCTGTATTATTTCTAGTCTCATTTTTATTTATAGTTTGTAAATTTTTGTAGTGAGGAAGATAATGTTAATTTCTCACTTTGATATTGATCGCACTTTAATTTCACACTTTATTTTCACCAATCACTTTATTTACCCCACAATTTCAAAATATGTGAAAATAAAATAATTACACACTAAAAACCAGAATCAGTACACGCCTTTTTAATATGCAAGGCAAATATATTACATAAAAAAATTATTAAATTTTGAAGTAATTTGGATTACTGTTATGATAGATGGATTTTTTTTCAAATAATCATTCTACTTAGGTTTTTACCACAAAAAATTGGTAAATTTTGCAACTAAGTTAATTGTTTTAATAAAAAAAAGCAAATAAAGTGAAATAATTTATTATGGCACCTCTAAAATCAGCTGACTCTGGTTTGAAAAAATTAAACTAACATGCAAGCATGCATCTTCTCTGAAGCTGGTTGGCTGAATGCAGATTGGGGAATGCAAAGGGTATTAAAAATTTAAAATATTTCAAATAAAATAAAAAATAAAAAATTCTTAAAACTGTATTAGATATAAATATGCTCTAACCTTCAATTTGATTAACACCTACGAAAAAAATTTAAGAAAAAGCTTATGTAATATAATATATATTAAACAAAAAAAAAATTAAAAATAAACATTATATCCTACATGAACCAGATTTAAAAGCTGCATTTAATTAAGCAATTGCCTCTATATATTTACTTATTTTTTTAATTTCTTGAACTTATTTAAATGATTAATTTTGTCAATGAAATGAACAAAATTTAAATAATTTACAAAAAAGGTAATATTAAAAACCCACTCATTAATATTTCAAATAAAATTTTATAAAGCAATTTAAACTAAAAAAAGGAATTTTTATGCGATTAATTTTAAAATTAAAAAAAAATTTTAATTATTAAACTGAATTTTTTATGAATTTAAATTGAGTTAAGGAGGACTTCAGCCACTGGTAGTGAAGTGATGAGCTGAAAAGACAAAGAAACATAATAAACATAGAATAACTAAATATTATGCATTATATGAATAACTATTTCTAACATTAACATATTTATATATCACCCCCCAATATATAGACACATTTATATACACAGCACCCCCCAACCGAACCCGATGAACGATATCGGGATGATGAAGTACGGTCGCGACGCGGTTGACGCGGCACGAATGCTTTATGTACCCGGCACTTGCGAAAACTATTCATTGCATACAACATAGATATTTACAATGTCAATATGTAATCAAGAATTATAATTAAAAATAATTGTGTATCATATTAGGTAACTGATAAGCTAAGATGACAATAATACACCCGGAACTGTGCAAGAGCACATTGAATCTCCTACCCGTTAAGGAAAACGTTGAAATAATATACCCTGAACTGTCACAGCATATAAGATTTGCTTCGTGTGAAGCAACAATCTAAAATAATACACCCTGAACTGTTTCAGAGCATATCAGACTTGCTAAGTTGATCAAAAATTTATAACAATACACCCTGAAGTGTTTCAGAGCATATCAGACTTGCTAAGTTGATCAAAAATTTATAACAATACACCCTGAACTGTTTCAGAGCATATCAGGCTTGCTAAGTTGATAAAAAATTTATAACAATACACCCTGAAGTGTTTCAGAGCATATCAGACTTACTAAGTTGATCAAAAATTTATAACAATACACCCTGAACTGTTTCAGAGCATATCAGACTTGCTAAGTTGATAAAAAATTTATAACAATACACCCTGAAGTGTTTCAGAGCATGTCAGACTTGCTAAGTTGATCAAAAATTTAAAACAATACACCCTGAACTGTTTCAGAGCATATCAGACTTACTAAGTTGATCAACAATTTATAACAATACACCCTGAACTGTTTCAGAGCATATCAGACTTGCTAAGTTGATAAAAAATTTATAACAATACACCCTGAAGTGTTTCAGAGCATGTCAGACTTGCTAAGTTGATCAAAAATTTAAAACAATACACCCTGAACTGTTTCAGAGCATATCAGACTTGCTAAGTTGATAAAAAATTATAACAATACACCCTGAAGTGTTTCAGAGCATATCAGACTTTCTAAGTTGATAAAAAGTTTAAAACCATACACCCTTAACTATATGACACCAAATTTTCTGTCTGTATATACAATCTAATCTGTGTGTTGTTACAGTTAAATAATTTGAAACTGTATTTCTAAAAATGAAACCGAATTAGAAGACTGAACTAGGGAAATATTAACCAGAAGATTTTTGTTTCATAATTTCAACAGAAAAATGTTATCGATTTGAAGAAATATAACTTAAGGGATTTTTCTATTATTTTCAATATTAAAAATAGAAGATTTTTCGAAGAAATCGATTACTCAGAGAGTCTTTAATCATAATGAATTTACTTGTATTTTTCATATTTATTTTTTTCCCTTTTGTACCTGTGCAGGTGTATGCATTACTATCCAGACCTCTTGATTATCCCATTTAAGATTCTCTAAGAATGCATTTTCACAGCATAATATTGCCAATCCTGGTTGGAATTAAAAGTCTATAATTTATATTATTGAAAAAAAGGTAAAGTTGCTAATGAATAGCAAATGGAATCAAGTTACGATTAATGACAATGCAAGTGAAAAGGGGGTAATAATGCAAATACTAAATGTAATATTGAAGTTACCTGTATCTGTAGGATTATAGAAAAAAATTAAATTTTATTATTCAGTAATCAATAAGGAGGTCTTTTTTCATCAACAATATGAAATATAATTACAAAGAAATTCTATATGTGAACAGTGGGAGGTGCAGAATGATTAGTAGCAGGTGACTGGTACCAATTAAATTACAAATTCTAATCCCGTATAAGAAAGAGAATGTGCTCGATTTCAGTTTTACATGATTTTGGAAAATTGTTTATAAAAATTATACATTTATAGAAATAAACTAATAATTTCAGTGGATAACCACCAGGCAAGATATGGCATATATTCTAGAAGACTAAAACCAGGGGGTTTATATATATAATTTGCTCATATAAAAGGTTTAATGTAATAAAAATAAAAGGTTTTAGGTTGTAAAAATGTCAACGGTAATAGTGATAGGGCTTTTAAATAGAACTAAAATGATTCCTGATGGATATACTGTAATAGTTCCTTGATGGTTCTATGTAGAAGTCCAGTATACTTTCAAATACTGTTTGATGGTGTCAAAAATAGTTTTATTTAACATTAGATGGTTAGGGTGAAATGTTTTTTTTTAAACGAATGCCAAAAAATCTGATTTGTATTCTTAAATTTGTTTATATGTAGATAATCAAAGGGTTATTTTAGAATTAATTTTTTTGTTAAATATGGTTATTTATTTAAGAAATTACTTAGGATAATTATGAAATAAATGTGAATCCACAAAGAAAATAAGATGCAAGGATGTTTTACATAAACACATCAAATACGATTGAACAAAGCCAATACTATGAATTAGCAAATCACAAATTTCTCCTTATTTAAAAAAAAAATTGCTGTAAAAATAATTAATTTAAAGAATACTGGAAAAATTGTATAAAAATCCTGTTAAGTGGTTCATGTACCTTCTTCATTAAAATCAATTATAATTTAACCTCTTTGAAGACCCAGTTATAATTTAATAATTGATAATCGATTTATATTACATTTAAATTTAGATATTCAACTCAAATACAGCAGAATGAATGATACACATAAAATACCCATCAACTAAACTTAAATTAATTAGTGTAATAAATGTTAGTCAATATTAGTAAAACTATTTTTTATGATAAAACAGTTATATTTCTAAGCTACATAAAAAGAACATGCAATTACAAGCTACATGAAATTACTAGCTACACAACAAGTACATGCAATTACAAGCTACCTAATTATTTTATGTATATTATTAAAATTACTGTTTGAGCCAACAAAACCGTGTAAACATA
This sequence comes from Lycorma delicatula, assembly GCF_047948215.1. Lineage (NCBI taxonomy): Eukaryota > Metazoa > Arthropoda > Insecta > Hemiptera > Fulgoridae > Lycorma > Lycorma delicatula. The sequence continues at coordinate 115,637,066 of NC_134463.1, read as the reverse complement.
ATTTGTATACGAAATATACATAGTAAAAACATTTATCTCTCTCCAAAGAGGTTAAATTTAAATATTTAATTAAAAGGTTAGGAAACTAATGCTTATTAATATTTTTGAAAAATTGTATTTGCATTACATTAAAAAATAGAGAATTCACATAAAGAACAAAATTACAGTGTACTACTTGTTATTATGAAAATAAATGGAACCTTTACAGTATATGATCATTTGACTATTTTCTTAAAAGTATGAATATAAAATGGGATTGTATTTTTCTTCCTGTATGAAGTTTTACAAATGGCTATACATAAATTCAGTAAAATAATTGTAACTGAAAGAAAAAGCAGAGTAAAAAATTGTAAATGATTTCAATGAAGAAATTATTTTGAATAATTCGCTAATTTTTTTATATGAATGTGGTGACAAAAGAGATATATGACATCAGTACCTTAACCGCTAAAGTATCTAACCTAACAAAGTTAAGAATTACATAAAAAATATATTAAAGCGTAGAATAAAATTCACTTAGAAGAAAAATGAGTAATTAAAAAATTATGCCCTTATTTTTTCTTTCTACCTAGTCATCTGTATAATCAGAATAAATAAAAAAATTGCACCTGCTTGAAAATAATTAAAAAATAAGATTAAACTTTTTTGATTGTTATTACAGTATTCAGAAACTTGAGTGCCGGTTGGCAATTCACTACAAATGGTAATGGATCAAATGAAAATGGATTAGAACAAGTATTATTTGGATTTGAATATTATGTTTTTATTTATTAGTGAGCTGAAAAAAATTAAAATAAATTTAGCTAAAACAGGTTTGATTGATTACACAATAAAACAGCTTTACAAAAGATTTCTTTTTCAGGTTACAATCGAGAGACCCAGAAATGAATGCAGTTAACTACAACTGACGTCCAGGAAAAATTTAGAAATATGGGAAACAAAAATAAATTTTAAATTATCTTTAATTAAGATAAAAGATAATTTCTTATTATTATAAACTCTTGAGAAATAAATGAAGAATACCTATGTAATAATGGAAAATATTTGTACAAGTGATAATTGGGGCTTTTATTTCTAGAGAATTACAGAAAAAAAGAAATTGAACATCGTAGATGTGAAAATGTGTGGATCTCCAAAAAGATTTAGTTCAATGATTTTGTATGAAAGAAGATTCTGATTGTTCTAGCGGGGAGACAACACAAATATTATGATCTGAAAAACTAAAAAGGAATAAGTGTATTTTAAATATGATATAAAACTGCACATTGTTATTTTCATAATTCAAAATACAAACTGTTCTTTTAATACAGTTTCTAAAAAATATTTCCTGTTTCAGCAATAATAATTAAAGTATTTGATACATGAAACTATAAAATTTGATAGTTCCTGCAGCAAGATATTCATTGTACTAAGGTATTTGTACTTATTTTCAGTAGACATTAAAGGTAGCCAAGCGCAAGAAAAAACTTGTCTATTCAGTACATATAGATTACACTTAACTATTTATACAAGTAATCTATCCAGATGTAATATAAAAATTAGGCAATTCCTATAAAATTATTGAAAATATTAATACATTTTATAGCATTTTCTTGAATAAAATTCATTTTAGTTCCTACATAAAATTCATCGGTAATTAATTTTATAAAAATTTTGCCACGTTGATGTATCCAATTCAAAAAAGATTACATCACCCTCTTTTTTTTTTTGAATAAAACAAATTTTGTAAAATGGAAGATTATTATTTATCTAGAATAGATTTTAAACTAAAAAAAAATCATTAAAAAACAAAATTTCATGCAAAGATATAAACTGTGGCAACGTGCTTTAAAAATCTACGTTAAATGTTAATTTTCATTAAACTGTAATAAAAAACATATGTTTAATTTAAAACCGATACATTAAAAAAA